>NC_050581.1:83659391-84338995 GCF_011100635.1 Trichosurus vulpecula
AAAAAGAAGAAACAGAACCAAAAAAAAAAAAACAACCCAAAAACAAAAACAAAAGAGAAGCAAAAAAGGAAAGCATGTAGTGCACCTCGATCTGTACTCAAACTTCACAGTTCTTTCTCTGGATGAAGATAGCATTCTCCATCATGAGTCCCCTGGAGTTGTCCTTGCACCTTAGGTTGCTGAGAAGAGAGCAGTATGTCAGGGTTGGTCCTCACGGAATCCATATATCTGTGGCTTGCACTAGTAACATTTTAATCCATTGCTTCCTTAAGGCTAGAGAATCAAGAAAACAATAAACCAAACCATGATTTGTAGTATTTGCCAATTTCTGAGGTATAAATGTGCACACTAAAATTTTACCAATCAGCTTTCCTGAGCCAATCCTAGTTGGCTCCAGGACACTCCTGGCCCTATTAGGCTGGGACTCAGGAGAGATACATTTTGACAAATACGAGTACAGAAAAGTACTGGGCGTCTGAGTGAAAGGTGGCAAAAGAAGGAAGAAGACATTAAACCAAGTGTGGCAAAACATTGATGGTTAACCTCATTCATCTAGGCCTGTGAGGTTATGGAATCAGGTGCAGAACCACCCATGTCTTCTAAAGGATATGCTGCTGGTGATTAATAGGGAAGAGCTAAACCCTTTCTATTTAAAAAGTCACGAACATTTTTAAAGCATCTACTGTGCCCCCTATAGTAGGCAATAGAGGAAACACAAAGTTTGTTGTTATTGTTCTTTGTGATCCCATATAGGATTTTCTTGGCAAGGATACTGGAGTATTTTGTCTATTCTGTCTCTAGTGTGTTCCAATTTTACAGATGAGAAGTTGAAGCAAGTAGGAGTTGAGATTCTTGCCCAGGGTGACACAACTAGTAAGTGTCTGAGGCCAGATTTGAACTCAGGTCTGTCCTGACTCCAGGCCCAGTGCTCTATCTACTGAGCCACCTCGCTGCCTCTAATCTAAGGTTTAGATAATAGCAATTCACATTGCTCCATAGTGTTTTACGATTTATAAAGTAGATCTCATGAGCTCGGTAGTACAAGGACTCTTCTTATTTAAAAGAGAAGGAAATTGGACCTCTGAGATGTGACCTGCCTTTGGCCTCTAGTCAGTAGTATGAGGTCTCCTGGTTTCAAGTTCAGTGCTTTTTCCATTGTATATTTAGTCCCTGTTCTCATGGAACTTACAAACTGGCAAAGGGAGAAGATTCTTACACAGATGTAAAATATAATATCACAGTACAAACATGATTTGATACCTACCCAATGTCTCTAGGAATTATTCAAAATACTCCAATAGTCCTATTTTGGAGTTCTCTCCTCAGATGCAGATCGCTGCCCATCCATGCCCACCTATCTTGAACTACCCTCATCGATGCTGTCCCAAAAGTTTTCTAAGTGGGGTGGGGGTCCCCCTACACATCAGAGGCCTTCCTTTCTTTCCCCTGACATGGAGAGGGTGCCAGTGGAGCATTCAGGCTTTCTGCATTACATACTAGTTCTCAGTGGTGGTATGTTGCATCTGGTTAGTTCTCACCATGCTTCTCCATCCCCCTTTTCTTTAGATCTTTGTAAGCTGCGCTGTTCCAGGCCTTGATGCCAGACAGCAGCCCCAAATAAATCCCAATCAGTAGACTAATTAAGGTAAGGCTTGAAACCCAAACCAAATTATCCTAAATTGTGTTACTAGAGCCAGCCCTTTGACACAGGGTTTTTTTTTGTTGTTGTTCTTTCTTCTTTTTCTTACTTGACAGGAGGCATGAATTACAGTCAGGACTGTCCTAAATATATCACAGCAAACATATGAAAAATCAGTAAAAATCCAATCCAAACACCTGGACATAAAGCAAAAAAAAAAAGGCATTGCCTAGATCAACAAACGAGGACATCTTATTAAATCTGAGTTGTCAAAAAAAAGTCAGAAGAAACATCAATCTGAAACTTTTTTCCTGTTTTTAATGAAGGCCAGCAGTACTCATTTTTAAAATTCTTTTCAATGCCCATAAATGACTTCTGTTTATGCCTATTGCTATTACTTTTTAAAATTTCTTTAAAGAAACACCTCTCTCAATATTTAGCTATTTATACACATCAGGTACCATTTAGAGTCAGCTTAGCTAATAATTTCCTGGATTTATAGTCAGGAAACCTGAGTTTATATTCTGCCTCAGCTATGTGACCCTAGATAAGTCACTTAACCTCTTATTGTCCCTAGGAAGTTCTCCAAAGCTATGCACGATAGAGAAATTGGAACATTGGTAGAAGAAGTTTCTGTAACTGGAGTTCCCTCACAATGAATGAAAACAACAGTTTGGGACCTTTCCCCTCCACCCCCAAATTACTACTTAATGGTAAACAGCCCACAAGGATGGCACTTTGGATTCAGAGAGACCAAAATAAGCTAACGTTACTAAATATCAAAACAAACACCCAAATCATTGCTGCGGTTTCTTCCTTCCTAGTCTTGAACTGAAATGAGGAGACTAGATAATGTGATCCCTAAAGTTCTTTCAGTTCTAAATCATTCAATAAGAACTAATGTTTACACAGTCCTTCACACTTTGCAAAACATTTTACATACATTATCTTATGTGATCCTCAGCAAACCCGTGAGGAAGCTGGGGCAGGTGTAAGTGTCCTCACTTTACAGATGATGATAAGGAAGCTCAGACAGGTTGTTTGACTTGACCATGGTTACACAGGAAATGAGTTTTAGAAGCATGATGTGAATTCGGTTCTTCCCTACTGCAAATTGGGTGGTATAACCGTTAAACCTCATAGCCTTTCTATGAATTCTATGGTTCCAAATTAGTAATATTTGACTTTGGCACTTTTTCTTCCTCTCCATCTGATTGCAAGCTCCTTGAAAGTTGGGACTATATGTATATTTTTTGCCTCTGTATTCTCAGCACTTAGCACAGTGCCTGGCACACAGAAGGTGCTTAATAATTGCTTGTTGATTGCCTTACTGTGCTTGGGATTCTGTTGCCTCACTGTAGTAAGCAAACCAGGCTTTGCCAATTATCATCCTCTGCTCCAAGATTATTTCTCCCTCTTTCTCTTTAAATTTCACCAATACCACCTTGAATTGGTTGCTAATAAAACTATCTGTACCAAGTTGTTATGTACCAAAGCTTGTCTGCTTCTCCACTTGGAAGTATTTGCGTTTTTGAAGAGGCTAGTTGGATCAGCAAGGCTTTTGTTCGGAAGAATTGTTTCTTCTTATTTCCTGTTTCCCGGAGATCTTTCAGTGTTCATGTCATAGGGAACACCTTGTCAAAGAATCTCCCTCAGCTCCTATAAGAAAAGGACTAGATCATTTCTGTCTTTTTAACCCCAGAATTTGCCTTAAGCCTTGCTCGTAATAAATACTTAATCTTAATTTGACTGAATGACCAGTTGTTAGAGATCCTGTATTTTGTTGTTTTCATTCATTCAATTGTGTACAACTCTATAAAACCCCATGTTTCTCGGCAAAGATACTGGAGTGATTTGCCATTTCCTTCCCCAGTGTATCACAATTTTACAGTTGAGAAACTGAGGTGAATAGGGGTCACATAACTAGTAAGTGTCTAAGGCCAAATTTGAATTCAGATCTTCTCGATTCCAGGACCTGACCACTGCACCACCTAGCTGTCCTGGGGTACTACATAGAGAGGCAGAAAATGGAGAGAAAAAATCAGGAGAGGTCTGATCAGCAGGGAGAGAGAGAAGGGAAAGCAAGAAGCAGTTGGAATTTGGGTGCCTACCTCAAGCTTTCTCATAGACAACAGCTGGGGGCAGCTTCTATTTGTAGCAGCTAGGACTTTGGCAAAAAGTTTCTGATTGTGGATCAAAGGCACCTAAGCAGCCCAGAGTCTTAGTGAGAGGAAAGGTGGTGAAGCCTTGAATAAATAAAGCTTTCCTCACTCCGGAGGCTTCAGGAAGCAAGTTCTCCCTGCCCAGTGCAAAATTGAAAGGAAGCTGCTTGCTTGTCTTGGTGTCTAGCAACAAGATCCACCTACAAAGTTAACTATCTTTGACTATCTTGTTTACAGAAAGTGGGGGGTGGAAGAGATGAGACAGTTGGGATGTTTTCAGGGAGCTGCAGAGCGTCTCCTACATTTACCTTTCTACGAAGTCCCTTCATTGTTATCTCTGCAAAAATGGGGAATTGGTCTCTTTGCTGGAGAAAAGGGCTTTCTCTGCCTCCAGATTACTGGGTACATTGAAACATTTCTAGGGGGTAAAAGGAGGAGGTACTTCAAAGGGGAAGAAAAGAATCAGAGGCAGAAAAGTGTGAGGAAGTTGGAAGTTGGAAAAATTTGACACCAAAGGAAAGGAAAAATAACCATTGAATGCCTAGCACTTTATAACAGAGATAAGAGTCTATCTCTTTGTAGGGATTCCTAACTCTCTCTCTCTGTCTCTCTGTCTCTCTCTCTCTCTCTCTCTCTCTCTCTGTGGGGGACCTCTTTGGCATCCTAGTGAAACCTATGGACGTCTTCTCAAATACTATTTCAAAATGTATAAAATACATAGGATTGATGCGGAAAACAATTAAGTTGAAATAGTTATCTGTGTATCTATCAGCATATATGCATAAATATATGTACATATACATTATATATGTACATATAGGTATGTGTATATTTATAAATGTATGTGTGTGTATATATATGTATATATATACATACATACATATATACATATACATACACACACATACACACATATATATGTATGTGTATGTGTATATATATATATATATATATATATATATATATATATATATATATATATAAATTTTGCAAACTCCCTGGTAGTGGTTGGAGATGGACCCTTTAATAAGAAAGAGGTTCTTGTGTTTCAAGAAATGATGATGTAAATGCAAAATTCCCCCTCAGGAGAAGGGTCATCAAGTATTGCTCTGAGGAAGGAGAAATAGGCAGTGGTCATTGGTGACTTCCTTCTGAGGTATACTGAGGTGTCCATGCATAAATCTGACATGAACAATGTAGAAAGATACTCCCTTCTTCAGGTATATACCTGAGACACAGGAGAGTCTCTCAAGGCTTGCTAAATCTGATTACCATCACTTACTACTGATAAATGATTTTTTTTTGTGAGGGGTAAACAAATGATTCTCCTGAAAGGGACCCAAGAAGCATTGCAAGTTATTTCAAGTCTTACATGAGTAACCAATACCCTTAGGGAAATGGGGTTTTAATAACTGCTGATATGTTATTAAAATAGGGGCTTCAGAAGTTATTTGGGAAGTGAACAAGTATATGAGACAGAATTTTGATTAGGCTGTTGGGCTCTTGGCTAGAGATGGGAGTTTACCTAACCAAGACTGATCTGGAGTTTGGCAAATCTGATTGAGAGGGTTTTAAACTTAAAAGAGAGATAGAAATCTTTTCCTATATATTTGCCAATCCATATACCACAAAGAGTAGTACTTAAAACATAAAAGATAAATAAATAATAGTAAAACACATAGCTTCAGATGTTTACATGTAGACATTAAAAATTACAGCTAATAAAGAAAATGGACCAGAGTTCTTAATTTGAAGAGGTAAATTTGATCTCTTAAGTATTATTGAGACTTAGTAGAACATGACTTATAATTAGAAGATGGAAGAGTGTGCTTAACTCTAAAGGAAAACAATTGTCAAAAGTGATGGTATTATATATTTTATATATGTTAATATATGTTATATGTTATTACACATAAAAAAAGACACAACTATATGAGAAAGTATAGGAACCTAAGGGAGGAAACCTGGTGAAAAGCATCTGAGTCAGGATCAGTGGAGAGAAGAATAGAAGCAACATTCTAAGAGTGTACCATAGAATGCTTGGTCAAAGGGAAGAACTGAATGATAAGGTCAAGACCATAAACCCAGAACACAGATTAGGTACAGTAGTGGTGAGGGAGATTAATGGACTAGACATCTTTTGCAAGCCTCTCTTTTCTAAAATAACAATAAAGACAAAACAAAACAACACCAACAAAAAATCCAGCTGATGAATTCTTGACTTGTCAGCAATAACTTTCTTGTCCAAAAGGCAGAATAAGCAACACAGGAAGCTGCTGGTTTGCACTTAATTCTTAATTCTAAATGATTCTTAATTCTAATAAAGAAGAGCTAATTGCTAAGAAAAATGATGAACCTTGGAAATAAATAATAATTCATTTTAGAGTTCATAATAGAAAAGAAGAAAGTAAGGCACTGTCTGCCAAAGAGTTGAGATTTTGGAGTGCATTTTAGAGAGGTTAAAAGATAGAATCATGTGACCTTTTCAAATTCTATAATTAGAGATAGCCCAGACAGGAAAGATGTTAAGAAGAATTTCTAAAGAAGGAGAGATCAACAATTAACATAAGAAAGAAAACTAGGGAGTTGTCTAAAGAGACTGCTATGGATGGTTAGGAACTCACTGGTAAAAGATAAAAAAAAAAATGGAAGCACCCATGGTTGAATACAGAACAATAGAATGGCCTGGTAACCCTAATGTGATAAGCTCTAAAAATCAGAAGAAGCTTAAACTGCCTATGACAGGAAAATTGGAGAAATTTATAAAACTATGTTGAAGGCAAGAGGAAGATTAAAGCAAGGAGTAGAATTTCACTTTCTTTCCTCCATTGGCTTTCATAGAAATGTTGTTTCCCATGCTTCCTTCCTCAGTTTATTTCCTTATGTGAGTAATGACTGTGTAATGGTAATCAGGACAGGATTTTTTGCTGTTCTTCTCTTAAGGGCCTTTGAGGAGTCTGGCCTTTGTTTGAATGGGGCAGGTAAAGTGGAATCTTTTATCTTGGAGTGTTTCTCCACACTGGGGTGGTTGAGAGTCTTTGATTTGCATATGATATGGTGCTTTCTTACAACCTGGTGTTAGTGATTTCTCACACCCTAAATGGTGAGCCTCCAGCCCTCAAGGTCCTGAAGAGGGTATATGTGTTGGAAGGTTAGTGTTTGGCTTTTGGGGGTACACTCATTGAAAGAGTGATAAAACTCTGGGCAAGCCGTTGAAACCCCACCCCCCACACCCTCCACCACCACTTTGATGGATAACCCAGATGTCAGTGTTTCTCTGGTAACTATGCATTGCTATGGACAGACTGGTTTGTGTTATTTGCTCTGTTTATAATGTATACTTGTAATTTCTGTTTATATTTGCCCTGAAGTTCAGGAGGCTGATCTCTTTCACCTGAACTAAGTGAATGATATATGTATGTTTAATTAAACTGAGATTGTAAACCCCTTAAAGTTGCTTTCCTTAGAAAAGCAGATCAAAGAACCTGTGCTGGCAGCCTTCTGTGTGCTCTTGTTGTTGGTCTTACACAGACACAATAGCTGCTGACAACATTATTGTTACAGACTGACATGAATATAAACCTGGGAGTTTTGCAAAGCTTGTCTTGTCCTGAGTTAGGTACTCCAGTGACCAGTGTCTGTTACTATACTATTCCTATTTCCCAGTAATTGGTTTCCTGAATTGTTCCTCAAATCATGAGGTCGACTACGGATATGTGCCTAAGGTTCAATGATTTGGAGCAATTAACAGGAAAGTGGTGTTCTGGATTGGGAGTTGGAAGAACTGGAATCTAATCCCAACTTGGCTACTTGGAGGCTATGTGACCTTGGATAAATTACTTCCTTCCCTGGGCCTCAATTGCCTAATCCGTAAAATGAGTAGGTTTGACAAGATGACTTCTAAAGTCTCTTCCAGCGGTATGATTATATAGCAAGTGTACAAGTCCTGGAGGAAAAGAATCCATTTGAAGCAAAAGGAAATGTAGTCAGTCTAAGCTGCTATATGAAAGGGTAGACCGAAGATTGTGCTAGGTCAAGTCAAAGAGCTGACTTGAGGAGAATGCCAGGCAGGAGTCATGAATGAATAAATGAATTGGGAGAGAGAGAGCAGACCTCCAAAGGAGAGGACAAGTTGGCATAGAGCAGATCAGAAATACACCTTGTCAAGAAAAGCATAAAGAAGAAAGGTTTAGGGCAACTGGCACAGTGAATGGAGTGTTGAGTTTGGAGTCAGGAAGACTCATCTTCCTGAGTTCAAATATGGACTTGGATATTTCTGTGCTATGTGAGTCTGAACAACTCACTTAACCCGATTTGCCTGAGTTTCCTTATCTGTAAAATGAGCTGGAGAAGGAATTGGAAAACCACTTCAGTATTTCTGCCAAGAAAATCCCCAAAAAGGTCATGAAGAGTTAGGCATGACTGAAAAATGACTAAACAACAACAAAGATTTAGAGTTGAGAATCTGGGTTGCAACTTTAGGTTGTCAGTTCACCCTCTCTCATCCTCGGTTTCATCTGTGAAATGAAGCGGTTGCATTAGATGACCTCTACAATCCTTTCTAGTTCTATATGTAAGATTCTATGACCTTAAGGGTATTAGTCAATATGCTTGTCTCACCCAAAGACTCATTTGAAAGAACCTCTTTTTCTGGTGGTAATGTGGTATGTCCAAAATTACCTTGTATTTAATTTGTATGTACTTATGTGTATATTTGTTTTAGCACTCTCTACCACACTTCTTCCCCTCCCCCCAGAAGAATGGAAGCTCCGTAAGGGCAGGGATGCTTCCAGTTTTGCCTTTGTAATTCCAGAATCAACACAATACCTGTGATTTATCGATGACTGTTCAGTGATAATCCTCCCTTTTGCTGAATCAATTTAACAGCCCTATGGGCCCAGACCTTTGGTCTTGAACCTAACCCAGTTTGCTGACATTGATATTCCTGGGAGGACCAGTCCTAATCCAGTTTTGATAGATACTCTATATTCTGACTTATTTTTGATCTTGGTTAATAGCATTTGCATTCTCTAGAATTTTAGAGTCATTTTTACAGGTGTTTGAAGGGATTTGGGGGAGAGCTCAAGCAAGTCTCTGCTTTTACTCTGCCATCTTGGCTCTGCCCCCTAGTATTTGCATTCTCTCCTGTCTTTTTCCTCCTAGTTTCACCTGCCAGGTTTAAGCCTCTCTTTTGACATGTACCTCAGTGTATCCATTCTTGGAATACCCAGTCCTTAGACTTGTTTCCATGTTCTGATGCTCACCCTTTCTTGGACTCTAGACTTCTACCAAAACTCACAGTTTCATCTCTTCTCAGTGTTTGACATTTTTAGCTCTTCATAACCTGGGCCCTTCCTACCTTCCCAATCTTCTTATAGTTTTGTACCTTCTATACACACTGGGATCCAGCTATGCTAGCCCATTTAATGATCTTCACCCATGACATTCCATTGCCAATTGCCATTGGCTATACCCCATTCCTGAAATGTTCTCCCTTTATATGGCTGCCTCTTCATTCCCCTGCCTTCCTTCAAGGCCTAACTCAAATACTACATTATTGAAGAGCCCCTCCCTGGTTCTCACCCCCAGTGGCTTCCCATGTAAGATTACTTTTCCATCTACTTTCTATATCTTGTATACACCTAGCTATTTATACATTGTCTACCGCCCCCCTTAGAATGTGAGTTCCCTAAGGGCAGAGATTGTTTTTGCCATTCTTTGTATCCCCAGCATTTACCATAGTTCATTGTACATACTAAGCCCTTAATAAAATGCTTGTGACTAACTGTTGCCTGAATCCCTGTTATCACATACAGAGATCATTTAGGTGAACACTGAAATAAAATAATTATGGATTACATGATGTTTTTTACCCACAGATCACGAGGCATGTCTCGACATAAACTCAAGGTTATTGGGTTTTAGCAGAAAGATTTTTATAGTTAATGCACGAATAATAGAGTCTTTGAAAATAATTTAAATTGTAATGACTTATAATCTATCCTCTTAAAAATGATTCTCTCCTTTCCATAGTATCAGTCTACTAGACTTTATTTTCAATTAAGTTCCATTTATTTTTGCATATCTTAAGGGCCAGGTGTGATTTTTATGCCTCAATGGATTGTCAGTCCATTTGAAAGCAGACCAAGGCTACTGATGAAGATACTGAAAAATAACTGATATCCAGATAGCATTTAAAAATTTTGAAAGTTCTTGGGCTGTTATTTATACAATACAACGATCCTTGAGGCAGATACTATAAACATTATTACCTGCATTTTACAGAAGACAAGACTGATTCTCAGAAAGGTATGTTCAAGGTCACAAAGCTATCAAATGTCAAGGGCAAGACTTGAACCTAAGTCTTTGTGATCTGAAATCCAATGCTTTAGCCTCTGGGGCTGCATAGTGTTTACGTGAAGCTGGGTCTAGTTAGGCCTGCCTGCTTTGAGGTCAAGGTCCTTTGGCCAGATTTCAGGCAATTTACTAAGCCCAGCTCCTGGCATTTTTAGTGTTCTCGTGTTCTTTTCCTGGAATTTATAGTTTTATGGTTTCAGTGTTATTATTGCATTGCTCGTTCTGAATGTCACTCCATCTGTCTGTACATCTCTTTCCCTACCCCATCTGTCTTTGCATCTCTCTCTCCCTATGACCCCATTATTTGGGTAAATGCAAGATGTCTCTTTGGCTTTCTCCAAAGAGGCCTTCATGTTGATAGCTCTCTCTGTGTAAACAACAAAGAGAAAACAGGTATCTGTGTGGGAGGAGTGAGGGAATGAATCAGGAGTTAGGGCTAAGAGGGAGGAGTTTGGGGTTATTGTTTTTTCCTCTTTTAAAGTAGATAAAAACTGACATTAGGAAGGGAGGAACATCTTGATTAGCTTACGGTAATATGTTCAGCAAGAGAGGGAGAATATAGAATTTTAGACAGCTGGGAAAAAAAAGATCTGGGCAAAGGGCGGAGAAGATGAGTTCATCTTAATCAAGTGAGAAAACCAATAAATATCTCAAAAGTCTGGATCTGGTATATAAACACCATGTGACTGCCTAACCTGTACATAAGTGATGGTTACATTATTGTCGATGCTAAGTGTATGCAAACAGTTTCTGTTCACCTTGGGAAGACTGACTCAAGTGTGTTTTGCTGTCATAATTTTAAACACCTCAGTCCAACCTCTCCCTTTGTCCTCCAGCATCAGTTGTAGAGGAGAGAGCAGACAAATCTGGCAATTGATTACAGAGCAAAAGGGAAAGGGGGAAGGAAATGTGTGTTTGTTAAGCATTTACTAAATGCTGATCACTATGCCATGCTCTTTGTAAATATTCTCCTATTTGATCCTCATAACAACCTTGGGAAGTAGGTGCTATTCTTATCCCCATTCTACAGATGAGGAAACTGAGGCAGAGGTTAAGTGAGTCACACAGCTAGTAAGTAGCTGAGGTCAAATTTGAACTCAGTTCTTCTTGATTCCAGGCCCAGTAGTCTATCTGCGGTGCCACCAAGCTGCAAAAGGACTCTCCTAGTTGTAGCAGAGGAGTGCTGTATTGGAGGTCAGAGGTACTCAAGGGAAAGATGGAGAGAGT
This sequence comes from Trichosurus vulpecula, assembly GCF_011100635.1. Classification (NCBI taxonomy): domain Eukaryota; kingdom Metazoa; phylum Chordata; class Mammalia; order Diprotodontia; family Phalangeridae; genus Trichosurus; species Trichosurus vulpecula. Next base: position 83,670,777 of record NC_050581.1, read on the forward strand.
AAACTTCTCCTATGGCTGGTGGGTTCATTTACCCTATTTCATGAGAAGATGAACTAATGGGGGTAAAAAGCAGATGGAGTTCCTTATTGGTGACAGACAGTGGGTCCAGGGAAGCAATGGTTTGTGAGAGAGTTTTTCTTCTTCTTAAACCCTGTTTTTGTGGTGGAGGAGGATCTCAGAGGTAGTAGGTCTGGGATTTCTACAGAGTCTCTTCTTCATCTGATGACTATTGATGACTGTTGAGTATGTTGAACAACATTTCAAGCTGTATTGTATACACCCCTTTGCTTACTCAAAAGGTAACTAAACAAGGTTTCTCCTTTCCTTCCAGTTACAAACACGTTTGCTTCTATGGTAAGAAATTTATTGATTCATTTCAATTTAGACAAACTGAGTCCTGGAAAAGACCTTAATTTAGAAAGGAGAAGGTCATGCACTACATCCTGGGCCATCACCAGTTGTCTTGACTTTTGTCTTGCCACTGGACTTAGATGAACCTGGAGGAGAGAGTGAGCTTGATGACTTCATGAAACTGACTCTCTTAAATCCAATTCATGCACAGGTCAAGTCGTCACCCTTATGATATCATTGATCCTCTTTGATAAGAAGGATGAACAACAGCAAACAACAACTGTGCATGTTTTGTTTTTCAATAGTTGTTTGCACCTTTTCTTCCCCATTAGAGCTCCTTGAGACCAGGCATTGTCTTTTGCCTTTCCTTGTATCTCCAGGTTAAGCATTTATTGATAAATGATTATTGACTGACTCATATCTACTAAAGATACTCAATGAAGAAGGAATTAATTGTTGAGAACTATATGCAAATATGTGAGGCTGAGAAGTGGGGACTGTTTTATTTCTTTCCTAGGGTATAAAGTTTATAAATATTTCCTGACTCCGGTTGATACTCTCAATGGAAAGATGTTGATGCAGTTTGTGGGCCTTTCAAAGATTTCTGAGGTATAGAATACAAGAAGTTGGAAAAACAACGTCACAACAGAAAGAGGCTAAAAAAGCATGGAAATAACAATTTAGCTTAGCAGTAAACATATCTCCTTTGACCAGCAGAAAGAAATCATCAGAAACATATCCCCTTGCTAGAGAAGAAAACAAATTCTGAGAGTTGAGAAAAGAAAGATACTGACAGAGACTTTTGGCATTAACATGAGATTCAAGTAAGTTATGGTAGCTTATGTTAACCTTTCTGTAAATGGTTAAGACTTGCACAATTCTATATATAGCTACACACCCATCAACCTCCAGCACCAATTACAATGCATTGCCCAAATTAGGTACCTAATGCATGTTAAATAAAGTTTCAGTTTTTATATAAATAAGCTTAAATTTACAAATCTGATTATCTAGAGACTAGGTTAGGTTCTTTGTGCCTGCAATTTTAGGTGACTGCCACCAGGTGGATGACGAATTCTAGTGCAGGCCTACATAAATCAAAGAGAAAGAAAGTGCCTTGGCCATACCAGTCATGATTAGGGTTTTTCCTACATAAGACTTAGAAAAATAGTGAAAATCAACCCCTTCTAACGAAAGTATAAAATACCATTTCCTGGAAGATGAAGGGTTTAGACTTCATGGCTTTTCTGGTCTCTTCCTAACTCTAAGATTTTATGGACTGTACTGGACCTATTTTTATTGCTATAGAGAACTCCAGAATGTGGAAAACCCTCTCTACCAATGTAGCTTGGCACCTTCTTGTTGTGTAGCCTAGTGCTCTGAGGAGGGAAATGATTTGTTCGGGGTCACACAGCCACTATGTGTCAGAAGCAGGTCTTCCCGACTCTGAGGCCAGCTCCCTGTGAGACCATGTTGCCTCAATTCACAACCAATTGCCGGTTTGAATAGAGTGAAGGATTTAGGAAAGTAAGTCCTGTAAGATCCTGGTTCTGCTATTTGCCATCCAGTTTTGGGAAAAGTCACTTGGCCTTTAAGTGGACCTTGATTTGCTTTTCTGCAAAATGGGAATATTTTATTATCTGTGGGTCTGCTGTGGAAGAGAATTTTTATATGAATTGCTAGAATTACTTTGTTTCCTGTGTGTATGTATTTTACTATTTTTGTTTTGGCACTTAGGACAATACCTTTTTTTTAAAAAAAAATCTCATTCTGATAGATACTCTGCCATTTTTTTCCTTTTTAATCTCACTTTGAATGCCACAGAACAGTTCTTAAAAATAGTTGACCATTATTTTCTTTATGTTGTTAAAAATAGTATATTGGTGTATATGTAGGCTGTAGTATGTCCTGAAGGTTGGCAATCAGTGGAAGCTCTTGCTAATGGATGGTAGAAGGGGAACCAATAAAGATGAAGTGATCCATCTGAGGGTATGCCTAAAGAGGAAGAGATAGAAGGACACCTCTCCCGGTGCCTCGAACCCCATACCGAAAAACAAAACAAGAAAACCCAACTTGATGTCTCACTGGGGCATAGAGATAACTTTGTTTTTTTCTTAATATTGTCTTTTTTAAATTATGAAGTTGGCAAACATCAAATGACAAACAATAAAACATGAATGGTGACTTGTGCTCCTGAAGGCAAACAAATTACTAGCCCTGGTACCTGCTACCTTCTACCATGCTGGCAAGGTTTTGTATACCCAGCCTTTCCATTCAGTTACCAAATCTATCCTCCTGAAATGCAGCTCTAACCATGTCAATCTTCTACCTGCCCTCTACTCAACAAACTCCAGTGACTCCCTCTTGCCTCCAGAATCCAATATAAAATCCTCTAGCTTTAAAAGCTCTTCATAACCTGGCCCCCTCCTACCTTTCCAGTCTTCTCAAACCTTAGTCTTCTTCACATGTTCTATGATCCAGAGACAATGACCTTCTTGCGGTTCCTTGAACAAGATATCCATTTTCCAATTCCATGCATTTTCACTGTCTGTTCCCCATCTCTGGAATGCTCTCCCTCCTCATCTTTATCTCTTGGCTTCCCTGGTTTCCTTCAAGCATTGATAAAAAGCCTTTCACGTATGTACATGTACATATATATATATGTGTGTGTGTGTGTGCGTGCATGTATGAATGTGTATCTATGTATATAATGTGTGTATATAAAATCTTGTTTTTAAGTGGTTGTTTGCCTGTTACTTCCCATATTAGAAAATGATCTTGAGGGTAGAAACTGTTTTGCTTTTCTTTGGATCAGTGCTTAGTATAATGCTTGGTGTGTTGTAAATACTTCATAAATGCTATTTGCCTTGATTTGATTTCAAGTTATTTGAAGAATGCATTCCCGGGGGCTTATATAATTGTATGATTTTTGGCAGGCAGTGTGATATAGTGGATAGAAAACTGACCTTCGGATGAGGAAGAACTGGATTGAAGTCCTGCTTATGGTATATGATGAGTGTATGAACCTCAGCAAGTCACTTAACCTCTTAAGCATTGCAGATAACTCTCTAAGGTTTCAAGTTGCAGAAATGACACTTTTCATGACCTGCCTGGGTGAGTGAGTTTCCTTGTAGGCCATTTTTTATACCAATGACGTCACAAGTTCAGACCAAAGGAAAAAAAATGATCTCATGCCATTTATTTATAACATCACAGATTTAGAGATGGAAAGCACCTTAGTCTCCCTTGGGTTTCTGATGAGGAAATTGGAGCTCATAAAGGTTAAGTGACTTGCTTGTGATCTCAAAGTTCACATCAGAGTCAAGAGTTGAACCTAGGTCTTCCTGCCTACACTTTAACCACTATACCAGTATTGTGGAGGGGGTTACAAAATGAGTGACACAGTTTGTGCAGTTTTTTGTCTAATTCCTAATAAATAGAAGTAAGCTTTTATTTTATATATTTAATATAATATATATGTATGTCTACATACACATGTATATACATACATATTGTATGTATGTATATACATGTGTATGTATATATCCTTCATTAAAACCTTAGTATCATGCTCCTATCAATTCAAAAGTCCCTGACTTTAAGGGGCTTGCAGAGCATATGCTGGGTTCTCTAAATCTATGGGTCTGCTATTAGACTGGGAACTAACCCTAAGTCCAGAGAAGCTTATCACCAGAAGTTAGCTGATAGATACTTCTACTGGCAACAACCCAAGAAAATCTCTCACTCTGGCCATAGAGGAGTAAAAATCTGAGTTGGTAGAAGGAGTACCTCTGTGAGCAAAATTACCTACACTTGTTCCAAACCATGTGATATTTCTGCTTCAGAGGGCAGTTTTGCATTTCCCCCCAAAAGGGTTGAACTTATTATTTTGCAATAAATGAATTCATTAGCCACTCCATATAAAGCCAGTGAACAAAGGAATTAAGACTTTTTTTTCTTTTTTGTTTTAGACTTCTTCAAATTCAGTGCACTATTTTAGATTAAAAACTCCCTACTGGATAAAACAAAGCCTAAACTGATGCATAATATAATTGGGACAGCAAGAATAAGTGGACTACAAACAGTTTCCCTAGAACATAGAAGAAATAACTTTTTGACCTACAAAGTTTTTATACTATAGTGTAATTTATAGCCCTTGTGTAATGGAATAATATTCATACTCCAAAGAGCATGAACAACAAGGGTGATCACTTTACCAAGAATTCTCTCAAATCACTTCAGCAAATCATGGTTTTTAGCAGTTAAAGCTCAATGGAATAGTAAGAGCCACAGAGTGTTTTTATTATCCTTTCAGAAGCCCATCTTCCTTTTGCCTCTATTTCTAGGAAACTATTGAATCAGTCGATAAGCATCTGTTAAGTGCCTACTGTGTACCAGGGTATGCCAGGATACAAAAAGAAGACAAAGAGAGTTCTTGCCCTAAAGAAGTTCACAATCCAATGAAGGAAATAATAGCAAACAAGTTTGTATAAACAACTATATACAAGAATAGAAAATAATTAGCAGAGGGGAAGGCACTAGAATGGAGAGGCTTTGGAAAAGGCTTCCTGTAAAAGATGGGATTTTTGTTGAGACTACAAGGAAGCCAGGAAAGTCAGTAGGTGGAGATGAGGGAGACGTTCCAGGCATGGGGGAGAGCCAGAGAAATTTCTTCCCAGAGCCATCCATGAGTATTCATGGTGATTTAGCTTGGTTAATATATTTTCATTGAAAATGATGTAATGTAGGGAATGGTAGCAGGAACCAGAACTGAACTTGTATCTAGAGGAACAAATCTAAATCATGATCCTTCTCTTATTAGCTATGTGACTTTGGGTTAAGACATTTGACCTCCTAGAGCCTCCCTTCCCTTATCTTTAAAATAAGGAAATTAAACTCTGGGCGTCTGGACTATTGAATTTATGGCAATCACTCGAGAGCTGCCCTTCCACCTGTCCATTCTCTTTAGTAACGAAAAGGACGACTTCCAAACAGAAGTCATTCTAGGGAATCATTAGAAACTAAGAGCTGAAAAAGATTATCTAGAGGTCATGTCCAATCCCCTCATTTTACAGGCAAGGGGATTCAGGCCCAGAAAACCCAAATGATTTAACTGAATTTGCACAGCTAGTGGCAGAGTTGGCACTAGAATTCATGTCCCTGGACTCCCATGTGGTTTTTCTGCTTGAGATTCAAGAGCCTTGGTGATTTCCTGAGCTGCCTAAGGGAAAACATAGTGGTAACCTAACCCACATAGTAATTCTAGTTACTCATGCTTATGTAGTATATTCAGTAGCTACCCTTTGGATTGAGCTGACATTCTTTTCTTCGGGAGTCCTAGCTACTTCTAGATATGTCCCTTCCCTAGAGCAAATACTGCCTCGTAATAAAGGCTTAAAAAAAGTTCAGTCACAATCAACCAGCGTGTCCATCATGTTATTGTAAGAAAAATTCCAAACCCATAGTCTCCTACATCTTCAATTAAGACAGCAAATTGCTTTGTCTCCTATCTCTTGGCAAGAGCCAAGCCTCACCATTACAATTATACAATGTTTTTTTTTTTTTAAAGTAGTATTTTCTTCAGTGGTCTTTTGGACCTCCTTTTCCATTTGGCTAATTCTGCCTTCCAAGGCATTCTTCTCCTCCTTGGCTTTTTGGAGCTCTTTTGCCATTTGAGTTAATCTGTTTTTTAAGGTGTTGTTTTCTTCAGTGTATTTTTCAGTATTTTTTTGGGTCTCCTTTAGCAAGTCATTGACTTGTTTTTCATGGTTTTCTCGCATCCTTCTCATTTCTCTTCCCAATTTTTCCTCTACTTCTCTAACTTGCTTTTCCAAATCCTTTTTGAGCACTTCCATGGCCTGGGACCAGTTCCTGTTTTTCTTGGAGGTTTCTGTTGTAGGCTCTTTGACTTTATTAATTTCTTCTGTCTGTATGTTTTGGTCTTCTTTGTCAGCAAAGAAAGAATGCAAAGTCTGAGACTGAATCTCGGTGCGTTTTCGCTGCCTGGCCATATTCCCAGCCAACTAACTTGACCTTTGAGTTTTTCAGTGGGGTATGACTGCTTGTAGACTACAGAGTTCTATGTTCCACGTTTGGGGGGGAGGTGCCAGCTCTGCCACACCAGCACTGCTCCTTCCCCAAGAACCCCCAACCAGAACTGGGCTTAGATCTTCAGCAGGCTGTTGCACCCCTGCTCTGATCTGCCACTTAATTCCTCCCACCAGGTGGGCCTGGAGCCGGAAGCAGCAACAGCTGTAGCTGCCCCACCTCCGCTGCCCCCGGGGCTGGAAGCCGAACTGGAACTCCTTCCACTCCTGCAGCTTTTCCCACTAACCTTCTCCGCAGTCTTTGGTGTTTGTGGGTTGAGAAGACCGGCAACTGCCGCAGCTCACCGACACAGGGCACCAGGGCCTGCTCCGCCCGGCTCCTGGTTTCTCTGGTCCACGCCGCTCAGGCTGGGCTCTGCTTCACTCCGTTCCCAGCTCCCAGCTCCCAGCTCCGTGTGGGATAGACATCGCCCAAGGACCATCCAGGCTGTCCTGGGCTGGAGCCCTGCTTCCCTCTGCTGTTTTGTGGGTTCTGCCGTTCTAGAATTGGTTCAGAGCCATTTTTTATAGGTTTTTGGAGGGACTCGATATGGAGCTCACGCTATTCCCTGCTTACCAGCCGCCATCTTGGCTCCACCCCCTCATTATACAACGTTTAATTTCATTTTATTTTTCTATTTGTTATTATAGTAACTTCTAACGTTATATATGTATGTTATACACATTGCTTTCTTTGTTCTACTTACTTAATTCTGTAGAAATCCATTTATGTTTCCATGTTTCCATGAATTCTTCCTTTCATTATTTCTTACTACACAATATTATTCTATTAGTTAACGTATACCACAATTTGTTTATCTATAGTCTCGTCTGTAGCCCCACTTTGTTTATAGATCTTTGTGACCACAGAAAGACTTATTAGGAATATTTTGGTCTATGTGTAAGACTTACCCTTTTGACTTTGGTCACTTTAAGGCATGTACCCAACGGTGGTATCTCTGGGTCAAAGAGTAGAGACATTCCCACTAAAAAATGTTTCCAGTCATTTTCCAGAGCAGTTAGATTATTTCACTACTCCACTAATAGCACATCAGTGCATCTGTCTTCCCATAGGTCTTTTCAACAATGACTACTTCTACCTTTTGACATCTTTGTGAAAAGATGGGCGTGAGGTGAGTTGTTTTAATTTGTATTGTCCTATTTGTGAGAATTAGGAGATTTAGGAGAGATTGTGGTGTAGATGGCAATGGTAGTTTGAAATACCTGGCATGTGTTGTCTCCTGGGTTTTCTCTAGGATGTCATGCTGTCTTACTAGGCTGGCCTGATTTCTCTGTGCATGGGGATGGCTGGTCCTCCTCCACAGGAGCTGCTGGAAGCAGGCCTGGTTACCACCATTCTCAAGACTCCTTCCTGTGACTATCTGTTCATTGGTGGCAGTTGCACATGAAGGCCAGCCTGGAAGTATTTCCTATAGTTTGGATATTGTAGCACTGCTGTTCCCAGAACTCTTGATTTGAGGTACCTGGGCTGTCTCCATCAGGATTGAAAGGGAGATGGTGGCCTGAGGTTCATTCACCAGCAGCTCCAGGATTGTTTATTGTGTTTTTGGGGGCTCCATTTGCCTCAGTTTCCTCATCTGTAAAATGAGCTAGAGAAGGAAATGGCAAACCATGACATTGTCTCTGCCAAGAAAATCCCAAATGGGGTCACAAGGAGGAGGACACGACAAATGACTAAACAACAATAACAAGAATAACACCAACAACAGGGTGGTTAAAAGGGTGATGGTGGCCTACCCTGCCCAGATCATCTCGCCTCCTCTCTCTCCCTCAGGGGGTCCCAGATGCCTCAGCCCTGTAGTCTCTGGGTGATGTGTGAGTGCTTCTTGGCTCATTCCAACAAAAGCATGAACTGTTCATGTCTTTATGAAGGTTAAACCCCAAAGTTAATTACTAAGAGCAACTGCAGACCCTCCTGCTGGTTAATCTTGCAAAAAAAAATAAAGCACAGAATTCTGCTGTACTGGGGTGGCTTCCTGGGGGTGCTGCCTAGAGCAGGGGTTCTTAACTTTTTTGTGTCCTGGACCCTGTAAGCAATCTGAAGCCTGTGGAAACCTTCTCAGAATAATGTTTTTAAATGTGTAAAATAAAACTCAAAGGTTTCCAAATAAAACCAATTATATTGAGATAAAAATGTAATTTTTTCCCTATCCAAGTTCACAGATCCTTGAAATCTATCCATATACCCCTCTGGGGTTCATAGACCTCTGGTTAAACACCAGCCTAGAGGTATGTGTAGGCAACCATTAAATTTTCCTTTTAGACATTTGCTTTAAAACAAATAAAAACTACTTTTAGTTCCCTTGGCAGTCAAGAGCTAATAATATATTGGGCTACATTAAGAGAGACTAACTTCCAGAATGAGAAGGTCATAATCCTTTTGTACTCTGCCTTGGTCAGATTAATACTGGTGTATTGTGTTCCATTCTGGGTACTCTCTATTTAGGGAGGATATGGATAAGTGACACTGACACACACACACACACACACACACACACACACAGACAAAGAGAGAGAGACAGAGAGACAGAGACTGACCTCCATCAAGGGAGGGCAACCAGGCTGATGAAGGACCTTGAATTCATGTCAAATGAGGATAGGTTGAAGGAGCTAGGGAAGAAAAGAGAAGATTTGGGCAAAGGATAGCCCTTTTTAAAGTATTAAAATGGCAGTTATACAGAAAAATTAGATCAATTCTTTTTGGCCACAGAGGGCAGAGCTGGAGGCAGTGTGCATAAGCCAGAGTGGCAAATTTAGACTTGATGTCAGGAAAAACTTCTAACAATTAGCACCATCCAAAAATGGGCTGCCTCAAGAAAGGAAAGGCTAAATTCTTTTTTTGGGGGGGGGGGTGTGGGTTGGACCAGATGATCTCTGTGGGACTTTGAAGATTTTGGAAGAATATTTTTGTGTATATGTGTCTTCATAAATAAATCTTCATTTATTTTATTCTAAATTAATGTTTTTCTATCTATCAATCTATCATGGACATCTACTGACATGAATTATCTCCCCTATTCCTCAAAGGGAACTGTACCTTGTGTAAAAAAAGGTAAAACAAAGACAATTAAAAAAGAAGAAAAAAATTCAGCAAAACTAATGTATCAACCAAGTCCAATATTTGTATGATGTTCCATACCCATAGTCCCCCACTTTTGCATGGAAGAAAGGGAGGGACCTTCTTATGTAAAGATCTTCTTTGCTGCCATGCTTGGTAGCTGAAATTTCACAGTATTTAGTTTGTATTTGTCTTTGACTTGGTCTTTATCCATATTCAAGGCAATTCATTTGTATCCCAATAGCGTGTCGATATTGGGATGCTTAAAATATTTAAGAGACATTGGCATTTGGCTAAACATCCTGGAACAGACTTTTGACCATTATAAGTTAAAGGACCACAAAATTCATGTCATTCATTTTGAGGGATAGCTCTGCTCTATTATTATTTATCATCACTTAAATGAAGAATGATACAGGGATGCTAGTGATTTGAAGGTATTGGGTTATGTTGAGTGCCAGTGTGATGCTCTGGTCTTAGAGTCAGAACTGGTGAGTGGGCATTTAACTAGCCAATCATATCACCTCACCGAGGCTCAGCTTCCTATCTGTGAAATGGGGATAATATTTGTGTTCCACAGAGTTCTTAATAGGAAAGGGCTTTGTGAAGCTCATAAATGTCACTTATTAAATTAATGTCAAATAATAGTGCGACAAAGCACAAAATGAGAATAAAAGAGAATTCAGTGGTTTAAAAAAAAAACCAAACGATTTTCTGAAGGTTTAAAATAGTGACTAAAAATGCTTTCACAGCTTCACAGTCATTACTCAGGTTCCCCCCATTGTTCCTGGTCTCTGCTGTATTGTTGAAATCTACTTTTAACTGGACTTTTTACTCTGAACTTAGTCACATCTCAGGTTCACACGACTCGAGGCAGATCCTTATATAACTGTGTCTCCCCTTATTCCCTGAATAGAAGGAAGATGCCTTGATTGTTGTGGTAGTAACATTGGCTAGCACGTGTATAGAGGTTTGCTAAGCTCTCAACAAATTTCTCCTATCCTCACAACAATGCTGTGAGATAGGTGGTATAATCTCCATTTTACAGATGAGAAAACTGAGGCTGAAGACAGTTAAATCACTTGTTGTAAGTCACACCGCTAGTAAGTGTCTGAGATTGGATTTAAATTCAGGTCTTCCTGACTGAACCCAGCACTGCCTCATCTAACTGCCTCAAAACACTAGCCGGGGAGTCTGGATTTCAGGCTCTGGAGCCACCTTTGCAACCAAAGCTATATGACTCTGGGCTGGTCACTTCCCCTCCCTCAGCATTCATTTCCTCATTAGTAAAATGCACGAGCCAGACTCAACAATCTCTAAGATTCCATCTAGCCCTAAAAACTTAAGCTACAACCCCTGTAATTTCATTAGGAAAAATAAAAGGAAGGGAAAAAAGATTTAAGTCTTTCTTGAGCATTTTGGGAACATTTCCTGATGTCATTTTCACTTGAGCTCATTTATTTCTTTTTAAAAACCTTTCCTTGGTGGGTGGTGGGAAAACAAAAGGCAAAAGAACGAAGAAACCTTTTCCAACTATTCCACCCAGTGGGTGACGATCACAAATAGGTCAAAATGACCTGAGCTCAGCCCACCCACAGGTAGTCTAGCAGGCGATAGTTTCAGTAGCCAAATGGTTTTCATTTGTGCTGTATTAATTGTACACACTGTATGATATCCCATACTCCTTTAATTGGACCAATTGGGTAAGATTTTCAAAGACCATTTCAAATGATTGCTGATAGGCACTATAGCTTTACAATGGATAGAGACCCCGCATTTAACAGCCTGCTAGATTTCCTCAGAGCTGGGCTTTTTTTTAAAGGTTTTGCTCCCAAGCTGACAGAAGGCTTCAGACCTCACAACTCTTACATAGCACTGTTTATAAGATACTCATTTGTCCAGCTGAAGTAGGGATTGATGGAGAAGGAAGGAAACATTCATGCTCACCCAAGACATAGAAAACCAATTGTATTTTAAGTATCTGACTTTAAATTTGGGTTATATAAGAAGGTTGGTTCACACCTCTCAGCTCTTTGATAAAACATTACTAAATATATATTCCATCTGAATTGGAGCTACAGAGCCTGTGTGTTTTTTTCAAGGGCTGGGGAATCTTTAATATCCATGTAACCGATATGAATTCCATCTACAATATTGCAAAGGGTCATGATCTAAGTTCAATCTAATATAGATCGAGAGTTCTTGTAGTATAGGAGATGCCATATTAGAGGGCAGGAAGATGTGGGTTCTAGTGTGACCTCTGACACTCTAGCTGAGCTACCAAAGAACAGTGCACCTTGAGTTTCCTTACCTGGGAGATGGGGGTAATGGTGTGAGTAGCATGGGCTCCCTGACCTGACACGGCTTGAAGAAGCTCAAATGAAAGGATGGTTTCCAAGCACTTTGCAATCTTAAAACCCCATGTGAATGTCAGTTCTACATAAACACATTTCTGAACAGCAGAGATGTAAACGTGCAGTTATCCCTGGCCCAGAGATTTGTTGGGAGCCACACAGATGCTCGAGCAACTGTGCTAATGGAATGCCTGCTATCCCAAAGCCTGCTGCATAAACTAGGCACTTAAAAAAACCTTTCTTTCTTGCGATGGGGGTAGAAGCCAGCAGATTTAACTTCAAGTGAAATCTTTAGCTTGGTCTGTACTTCAATGCAGTGCTTACTTTATTCACCAGGGGTCATCAAAGGTCTGAATTTTCTTTGTCTGCTCGTTGACTCTTGCACAAACTGTACACCGCGGATCAACAGTTTTCTTTAGAATCTGGCATTTGGAAATGTGGGCTGTTGTTCCATCCTCTCTCCCCCAGCCCTACTCCCACTACCTGGCATGAGAATACATATTGCTCTTTCCAGATTGGTATCATGGATTTATTTCAGCAAGCACTTCTTGTCAAGGTTTAGAATGGAAATGCCTTTTCTAATTGAACTGCCTTTCATTAGAGAGGGAGTCTTGCTGAAAAAGAAAGGGGGGGGGTGAAGATAGGCCTTAGTATCTAATTAGTTTTGCATAAATCTCTCAAATATTTTTATATTTATAACTGCCAGCCATTGATGAACGGGGCTGTGTTTCTGTAGATATTAATAACTGACATTTATATACTCCTTTAAAGGTTTCCAAATCACTTGCTATGTATCATCTTTATTTCAATAGGTGAGAAGGTAGATTTAAGGTCAGAGGGTTCGAGTTCAGTTCAATAAATGTGTTATTCGAATCATGCTAGAATATAAGTTCTTTGAGGCTGACTTGCTTTTGTTTTTATATCTCCAGTACCTAGCACAGTACTTGGCACATGGTGAGGGCTTAAAAAATGCTATTCATTTATTCTGCAACTTAAGGTACTAGCTGTGTAACCTTGGGAAATTAACTTCTTTGGGCCTTGATTTCCTCAAATATAAACTGAGGATTAGATTGGACGATATCTAAGGTTTACATCTCTGCTGTTCAGAAATGTGTTCATGTAGAACACTAAGTAACATTCACATGGGGCTTTAAGATTGCAAAGTGCTTGGAAACCATCCTTTCATTTGAGCTTCTTCAAAACCATGTGAGGTCAGAGAGCCCATGCTACTGGTACTATTATCCCCATTTCCCAGATAGGGAAACTGAAAATCTAGAGGTTAGGTGGATTGCTCTTTGATAAGATATCCATGAGCTTCTGAGCTGTTTGAAGGATTTAGCATTGGTATCTAGAATCAGGAAATTCATTTATTATTAGTAATGACACTATAAGTACAGAATACTTTTCTGGGCAGAGTTTATATCTGTATCTATATCTATATCTAGATATTGGCTGCTATAGGCATCTTTTAGTGCCACCAGAGTCATCAGGACTTGCACTCACCTAGCCCCAACAAACAAACCAAATGACATAATTTGAAAAATTCCAGAGAAGTACAAGTGAGAAAGGATAAAGGGTAGGATGAGGTTGCAGAATTCTTAAGTTTCTATATAAACCTTTTCTGCTCATCTAAACCTAACTCCCTACCCTTTTCCTTCTTCAGTGGATTAAAGCAAACAGAGGTTAGTTAAGTGACTCTGCCCAAGGTCACACTGATAGTAACTGTCTGAGGCAGGATTGGAACACAGGTCTTTCTGACCCCAAGCCCAGTGTTCTTTCCATTGAGTCACTTAGCTGAGTCATCTCTTTCCTAGTAGAAGGCATCATCTTTTGAGAATGTAGTGAATCCCTTTGAGAAATGGAGGAACTGCTGCTGTTTTCCTTTCAGAATGTCTTAAGTCTGGAAATACAAACTTAAGAGCCAAAGGTGATAGAATCGTAGCTTCCCAGAGCAAAAAGGGGCTTCAGAAGAGGTACCTAGTGCAATGCCTTAATTTTATAGAAGAGGAAATGGAGATCCAGAGAGGAGATATCATCCCTAAGAGGTAGAGTTGGAACTAGAGCCCAGGTCTTCTGACCCCTAAACTCAATGTTTTCTCCCTCCTTTGGCAATTTGTCACTAATGATATTTGACTCTGGGGTTGAACTGACGCTAAGGCACACAAGATCAAAGATGGCATAGTATTTTGTTTTATCTGCCTGGAATAAGTAAGGGCCCTGAGCAATAAAGGAACCTGATTGCGAATTGTCCATTAACAGTCATAAGGCTTTGTGCTATGAACCTCCCTTTAACATAGCAGACCAGATTTTTTAGGGGATGGATGTTGGGAAAGGGGGTTTAGGTTGTGATTTCATTAACCTGGGAATGGGGAATTCCTAGTGTGGACACTCCCTTTGATAGTAGGAATTGGTTACTCATCTATAACTTAAGTCTTTGAGTGATGCCTGAGGCCCTAAGAGATTAAGTGGCTTCTTCATGGCCAGTGTATCAGAGATAGGACTTTAACCTAGGTCTTTCTGAATCCAAGACAAGACCCTATCCATTGTGACATGCTATGTCTCATGGCAGCACATATCAATGTAGCTCAAATATTTTGATGAAATGCTGAAGCAGACAGAACCAGTTTCCACGTTAAGAAACCAATGCCTTTGTCTACAAGCACCAGCAAACTCCCAGCCATAATTTTGGCTTGTTGTCACATACCAGGTATAGGTCAAAGCCAGAAAGTCTTTGTTTTTCTCTTAGTACAAAAGCTTTCTTCCCAAATCTTAACTCGAAATCCTCCCAGAACCCAAAGGCTTCAATGCTGTTATTTAAAGGATTATTTCAACCCACCATGCATCTAGCTGGTCACTTGATTTATTTAGAAGCAAGTACATTCCTTTGACAGCCTTTCTCAAACTCAAAAGCAGGCAAAGGAGCTATTTCAAAGTGACATTTCAACTGCTCTAGGGAATGCAATGGCTGAAGGGTAATACTGGAGATCAGAGCTTACTTAATCCATGGGCCAAGAGGAGGCAGGTGTCTGTGGAAGAGATAAAACCCTGCCAGAAGCTGGTGAGGGCATTAAGATGTTTGTGAATTCATTTGATTCCCAAATCCCAGTGTTGGCTGATTTGGTTTCATGACTGAAGTTAGCAATAGGCTTCCCTCTAATCTCCTTTACCCACATGTCTTATTGTGCCTCCAGTTCTGGTAGGTTTGTCCCCTTCACAGTGAAATAAAATCTATTTTTCAGCAGGTTACTACTGAATCAATCAACAAGTATTTTGAAACCTTCTCCATCTATGTATTTTTCCCCCTTGGGGGACATCTCCATGGCTCCTTTTTGCCTGTGACTAATTTCCCCCCTAAAAGTGTGTGCTGAAAGATTAGGGAAATTGAGATGATTCCATTTAGCCAAAAGGAGAAAAAGCTGAAGAGGGAGCTAATCATGGTCCTCAGGTGTATATGGAATGGGGAAAATAGTGGTTCACTTATTTCCATTATACCCCTGAAAAGAGAGTCAAATGAAATAAACCATGTTAAAAGAGACATCGAAAAGCTGTCATGTATCCAGAAGAAAATGCTTAGCATGGTGAATGGTCTAGAAACCATGTCAAATTGAGAAAGGTTAAAGAATTAGGGATGTCTAGACCAGATGAGGGAGCAGCTGGGTGGTGCAGTGGATAGAGTGCCAGGTTTGAACTCATCAAATGAGTTCAAATCTGGCTCAAACACTTACCAGCTATGTGATTATGAGCAAGTTACTTGACCCTCTTCACTTCAGTTGTCTCACTTGTAAAATGAGCTGGAGAAGGAAATGGCACTCTAGTATCTTTGCCAAGAACAAAACAAAAAGCAAAAGCCAAATGGGCCACAAAGAGTCAGACATGACTGAAATGACTGAACAAGACCAGAGGAGAGAAAAATTAGATGGGAAATAAAGGCAATCCTTATATTTGAGAGGCTGTTTAGGGACTGGATGAGAGATTCAATTTATTCTGATTAACTCAAGAGTATACCACCAGTACTGAAGTTGAAGGAAGTTATAGGCAGGTATTTGGTAAATGCAAGGAAAAACTCATGTAAAACCAGAGCTGTTTGAAAATGGAATGTGCTACCTTATGGTGTAGTGAGCTCTTTGTTACTGGAAATATCTTAAGTACAGCTGAATGTCTTGCTGGCAAGGATGTTTTGGAGAGGAGTACTACTTTGAGTAGGATAACTTCTAGTAGTCACTTCAAGAGAATCTAAAATTTTTGGCATCAGAGACTGAGATAGGGAAAGACCCACTGGTTGCCTACATTAGAACTAAGTGGCAATTAAGATGTAAAACAACCAGAAATGGTCAATGTAGAATCAGAGGGTTATATATCTGGAGTACTATGGAATAAACATTATCCCTCTTCCTTGCAACAGCCCTTGAGAGCTATCCATCACCACTAACCACCTTTTTCCAGCTCCTCTGACCAAAGTAGTTTCCCTCAACTATTTCACATTTGGTATGATGTCCTCACTCTCTAATTTTCTCCTGTAGACGTAATCCATTTTGTTAATGTTCCTCTGAAGGTATCAGGCCCTGAACTGAACACAAAACTCTAGAGGTAGTCTGACTAGGGTAGAGCCAAGTAACAGGAACTAAAAGCATTACTCTGGCTTGTTTATCTTGACTCATTTGTTCTCTATCACTAATTTTACTTGGCCCATGCAGACCAGAGATAACTACATGAACAATTAATCTTCTTTTTTAAAACAAATTTTATTGCTATCTTTTGTTTTTTGCATAGCCTAAATTTCTCCCAGCATCCCTACTTGCCCCTTCAGAGAGCCATCCTATTTAACAAAAGATATTTTTTAAAGAAAAAGAAATAAAACTGATCAGTATATTGGAAAAGTCTGAAAAATATATGCAGTGTTATACACATGTGGACCTCCCACCACTACAAAGGAGTTGTGTATGAATTTATGGGTCTTTCCATAGCTCTTTTTTATGTAGCCAGGCTTGTGCTTTGTAATTCTGCATCATTCACTTTCATTTTTGTGGTTGTTTTTTCCATTTACATTGTCGTAGTCATTGTTTATATTATTTTCTTGGCTGTGCTTACTTCACTTTGTATCACATTATATATTTATGCTTTTTTGTTTCAGTCATATGTCATTAACTTCAGCACAACAATATTTTATTAATGTACCTTAGTTTATTTAGCATCCTTTAATTAATGGACATCTATTTTGTTTCTTGTTTTTTACTACCACAAAAAGTATTACCCTAAATATTTTGATGTGTATAAGGATTTTCTTCTTTTCAATGTCCTCCTTGGGAAATATGCCCAGTAGTGGAATCTCTGGGTCAAAGGATATGGGTATTTTAGTCACTTTATTTCCATAATTCCAAATTGCTTTCCAAGCTTGTTGTGTGGATTTATAAATCCACTAACAAGGCATCAGTGCCCTTATTTTTCCTACAACTGTGAAAACATTGACTATTTCTGATGACTATTTGGCCATCTTTGCTAATTTGCTAAGTGTGAGGTGGAGCAAGGTCCTTTTTATTTTGAGCAATCAGTTTTCTTTTTAAAAATTATACTTGTTTTTAGTTATTTCATTAAATATTTACCAATTTTATTTTAAAAGATTTATGCCATTCATTAAAAAAAAATTGAGTTCCAAAACTCTCCTTCCCTCCTACCCTTCTCCTTTCACTTGATAAAGCAAGCAATATGTTATTCACTATAGAAGTCATGCAAAACTTGTTCTAATATTAGCCATATTGCAAAACAAAACACAAAAATGCAAGAAAAAACATAAGTATCTTTAATCTTCATTCAGAGTTCATCAGTTCTCTTCCAGATGTAGACAGTATTCTTTATGATAGGTTCCCTGGAATTGTCTTCGATAATTGTCTTTCACAGTTGATCGTTGTTTCAATATTGCTGTTACTGTGTATGATGTTCTCCTTGTTCTGCTTCAATTCACCTTGAATCAGTTCATATAAGCCTTTTCAGATTTTTCTGAAAGTATAATGCTTATCATTTCCCATAGCACAATAGCATTCTAGCACAATCATTTACCATTACTTACTCAGACATTCCTCAGTTGATGGGCATCTCCTCAATTTCTAATTCTTTGCCACCACAAAAAGAACAGGTATAACTATTTTTTTGCACATGTAGGTCTTTTTCTATTTTCAATGTCTTTGAGATATAGATAGTAGTGGTATTACTGGATAAAAAAGTATGCATACCTTTATAACTTTTTTGGGAATAGTTCCCAATTTTTGAACTGGTTTGACCTATTCACAGTTCCACCAAGAATGCATTAGTGTCCGTATTTTTGCAGGGTTTGTCATTTTTCTTTTCCGTCATGTTAGCCAATCTGATATTTATGAGATATTATCTCATAGTTATTTAATTTGCATTTCTCTAATGAGTAGCGATTTAGAACATTTTTTTCATGCAGCTTTGATTACTCCTTATAACTGCTTGTTCATATCTTTTTGACCATTAATCAATTGGGACATGGCTCTTTTTTTATAAATTTGGCTCAGTTCTGTATATATTTGAGAAATGAGCCTTTTATCAGAGAAACATGCTGTAAATGTTTCCCTGGTTTCCTGCTTTCTTTCTAATTTTGACTGTATTTGTTTTGTTTTTGCAAAAAATTTTTAATTTAATTTAATCAAAATCATCCATTTTACTCCCCATGACTCCCTCTGTCTCTTGTCTGGTAATAAACTCTTACCTTATCCATAGATGCACAGGCAATTTTTTACAAATTTCTAACTTACTTATGATATAACCCTTTTTGTTTAAATCTTATACCCAATTGACCTTGCTTTGTTGTGTGGTGTGAAATGTGGGTCTATGCCTAGTTTCTGCCAAATTAATTGGTCGTTTTCTCAGCAAATTTTGTGAAATCCTGAGTTCTTGCCCCCAAAAGTTTGGATATTTGGGTTTATTAAACACTATGTTACTACGGTTACTTATTCGTGTGTATTGTGTACCTAATCTATTCCACTGATCCACCACTGAATTTCTCAGCCAGTACCAGATTGTTTTTGATGATTAGAGTTTTGTAATTTAGTTTGAAATCTGGAACTGCTCTCACATTTTTATTGATTCTCTTGATATTTGTGGGAAAAGTATTTTGTTATTGTATTCATATAGTTACTGGGTTTGTCTGGTAGGCTCTCAAGAATTTTAAATTGTCAGCAGTGATTTTAAATGGAATTTTCCTTTCTATCTCTTCCTGTTGGGTTTTTTAGTGGTAGTATGTAGCAGTGCTGATGATTCATGTGGTTTTATTTTATATTCTGCAACTTGGCTAAAGTTTTTAATTGTTTCAAGTCTTTTTTAGTCAATTCTTTGGGGGTTTTCTAAATATATCATCATATCATCTATGAAGAGTGATTGCTTTGTTTCCTCATTGCCTATTTTTATTCCTTCAATTTATTTTTTGTCTTATTGCTATAGCTAGGATTTCTAATAAAATATTGAATAACAGTGGTGATAATGGACACCCTTGCTTCAACCTAATCTTATTGATAAGGCTTCTAGTTTATCCCTCTTATAGATAATGCTTGCTCTTAAGTTTTAGATAGATACCACTTATTTTAAGAAAGGTTCCACTTATTCCTGTGCTTTCTAATGTTTTACTAGGAACAGATGTTATATTTTTTGACATAATATTGATTTTTGTTATTTTATTTATTGTGTGGTTAATTTTTCTTATATTTTTCCCTAATTTAGAAACTAGCTCTGCATTCCCGGTATAAATCCTACCTGGTCATTATATATGATTTTTGTGAGCTATTGCTGTAATGTCTTTGCTAGAATTTTTACATTTTTTTTGCATCACTTTTCATCAGGGAAATTCATCTATGGTTTTCTTTTTCTGAATTTGCTCTCTCTGGTTTAGGTATCAAAATCATATTTGTGTCACAAAAAGGAATTTGGGAGGATTCCTTCTTTAACAATTTTTTTCAAATAATTTATGTAATATTGGGATTAATTGTTCCTTAAACATTTGTTAGAATTCACATGTGAATCCCTCTGGTGCTGGAGATTTTTTTCTAGGGCACTCATTTGTAGCTTGTCCGATTTATTTTTTTTTAAAGAGTGTTATTTAAGTACTCTATTTCCTCTTTAGTTAATCTGGACAATTTATATTTCTGCAAATATTCATTCATTTTGCTTAGATTTTCAGTTTTAATGGAATATAATTGTGCAAAAGAACTCCTAATTTCATTGATGGTATGCTCATCCTTTTCATTTTTGATATTGGTAATTTGGTTTTCTTTCTTTTTTTAAATCAAATTAACTAAATGGTTTATTTTTCCATAAAACTAGCTACTTTTAATTATTATTTCATTTTTTACTATTTTATTAATTTCTACTTTAATTTTTAGGATTTCCATTTTGTTATTTAATTGAGGATTTTAAATTTATCCTTTTTCTAGCTTTTTTTTAGTTGTATGGCCAATTCATTGATTTGTCCTTTAACTCTTTTATTGACATGTTTGCAGACCTACATTTCCCCCAAGGACTGCTTTTGACTCCATCATACAAATTTTGGTACTTTGTTTTATTGTTGTCATTATCTTTAAGGAAATTATTAATTATTTCTATGATTTGTTCTTTGACCCACTCATTCTTTAGGATTAGGTTATTTAGTTTCCAATTGATTTTTGATCTGTGCTTCCACACCCCATTACTAAATGTAATTTTAATTGTATTATGGTCTGAAAAGGGTAAATTTAATGTTTCTACTTCTCTATGTTAGCTTGTGAGGATTTTGTGACCTAATTCATAGTCAATTTTTTAAGTAAGGTGCCATGTATAGCTGAGAAAGGTGTACTTCTATCTACTCCCATTCATTTTTCTCCAGGGAGCTATCATATCTAATGAATCTAAAATTCTATTGATTTCCTTACTTTCTTGTGTAATTTCTTGTTGGATTTATCTGCCTCTGAGAGAGGAAAATTGAAAGCCCTCATTAGTATAGCTTTACTGTCTATTTCTCCTGTAACAATTTAACTTTTCCTTTAAGTCTTTGGATGCTGTGCCATTTGTTGCATGTATGTCTAGTATTGACTAATTAGTATTATTAATTTACTAATTAGTATTCACTGTATATAATACCTTTTAGTAAGATTCAGTTTCCTGGATTCTCTTTTATTTTGATCTATTTTTGCTTTTGTGTTGTCTGAAATCATGATTGACATCCCTGCATTTTTTTTTTTTACTTTAGCTAAAGAATAATAAATTTTGCTCTGGACCCTTATTTTAACTTTGTGTGTCTCTCTCTGTTTCAGGTGTTTTTTGTCAACAGTGTGTTGTTGGATTCCTGTTTCTAATCCATTCTGCTATCTGCTTCTATTTTCTGATTGAGTTCACTCTATTCGAAATTGTGATTAGTAACTGTGCATTTCTCTCCATTATATGTTTCTTTGCTCTTATCTCTCTCTCTCTCTCTCTCTCTCTCTCTCTCTCTCTCTCTCTCTCTCTCTCTCTCTCTCTTTACCATGTCCCTCCTAAAAAGTCTGTTTTGATTTTGACCACTGCTTCCCTTAATCTGCTCTTTCTTTTATCACTCACCCCTCCCCCTTATGCTCTTGTTCTCCTACTTTCTTGTTGGTAAGATAGATTTCTATACTCAATTATAGAGTCTATACTCAGTTTTCCCCTCTTTGAACCAATTCAGATGAGAGTGAGTTTCAAGCATTGCCTGCCCTCCTCCCAACTATCTTCTCCTCCACTGTAAAAGCTCTTCCTTGTGAACCTCCTTTATGTGAGATAATTTTACCCATTTTTTCTCCCTTTCCCTTTTCTTTCTCCTTCGTATATGTGCAGTTTTTCAATCTCCCCTAGTAATGCTAGTCTTTTTGGGAGTTACATGTAAAACTTTTCCTTATAGGAATGTAAAAAGTTTAACTTTATTGAATCCCCTATGATTTCTCTTCCATGTTAACCTTTTGACAATTTTTGAGTCTTGTACATGAAAGTAAAGTTTTCTATTCATCTCTGATCTTTTCTTCAAGAATACTTGAAAGTCCTCTCTCTCAGTAAATGTCTGTTTTCCCCACTGGAGCATTACATTCAGTTTTGAGGGGTAGGTTATTCTTGGTTGTAATCCTAACTCCTTTGCCCTATAGAATATCATATTCTAAACACTTTGTTCTTTTAAGGTGGTAGCTGCTAAATCTTGTGTGATACTGATTATGACTCCACAGTATTTGAATGGTTTTTTTTTCTGGCTACTTGAAGTATTTTCTCTTTACCTGGGAGCTGTGGATTTTGACTATAATATTACTTGGGGTTTTTGTTTTGAGATCTCTTTTGAGTGGTGGTCAGTAGATTCATTCAATTTCCCTTTGGTTCTAGAATGGTAGGGCAGTTTTCCTTGATAATTTCTTGAAATATGATATACTGACTCTTTCTTTGATCATATCTTTCAGGTAGTCTAAGAATTCTTAAATCATATCTCCTCAATTTTTTTCCAGGTCAAGACATTTTTCTTATGAGGCATTTCACATTTTCTTTCTTGTTGTCTCATGAAGTCATAAGCTTCCACTTGCCCAATTCTAATTTTTAAGAAATTATTTTCTTCAGTGAGCATTTGCATCTCCTTTTCCATTTGGCCAATTCTGCTTTTTAAGGAATTATTCTCATCAGTGAGGTTTTGTACCTCTTTTACCATTCGGCCAATTACGTTTTAAAGTTATTTTGTTTGTCCTGTTTTGTGCCTCTTTACCAAGTTTGTTAGTTGATATTCCATAATTTTCTTGAATAACTCTGATTTCTTTACCCAATTTTTCCTCTACCACTCTGATTTTGGAAATTGTTTTTAGCTTTTCCAGGAATTCTTGTTAGGCTTGTATCCAATTCCTACTTTTTTCCTTTTGAGGCATTTCTTGTAGCTCTTTTGACATCATTGTTTTCTTCTGAGTTTGTATTTTGATCTGCCCTGTCACCTTGGTAGATTTTTATGGTCAGGTAATTTTGTTGTTTGCTAATTTTTTCAGCCTATGTCTTTACTTTGAACTTTATGTGAATGTTGAGATCTTTTCCAACGTGGGGAGGGAGGAACTGCTCCAAGCTTCTATTTTTTCCACACTGTTGTTTTCAGCATTAATTCTGGGGGTTTGGAAATTTTCAGTACTTTTAAGGTGGTGTGATAGGGAGAGGTGTGGTCACTGTTCTTTTGGTCTGTGCTCTGGTTTTATCTGGTAAGAGCCCTCACTCCCTTGGGACTAAAAATGATATTGCTCCTCAGGACTCCTATCCCCTTGTGACTGAAAATGCTCTTGAACTGTGGCCTGAAAGAAGATATCATGAAGAGAGTTGCCAGGCATCATTCAGTCCTATCCCCAGTGCTATTCCAGGAGTGTCTGTAACCTCTTTCTGACAAGTTGCCAAATCTCCTTACCATCTCCGATTCCCTAAGCTGCTGCCGCTGTCACCACCAAGTCCCACCACTCATGCTTCATTTGCTTGAGTTCTTGGCCAGCCCCCACCTACATGTCACAGGTTTCTCCATCTGACCTCTTAAGTCATCTTGCTCTTAAGTTATCTTGGGCTGGAAGAAGGTCTCATCCTGACCTTTTGTTGTCTTTGCCATTTCAGATTTTGATTTGAGACATTATTTTAAAATTATTTAGAGGGAAATGTTGAACTTGGTTTTAGTGCTTCCTCTACTCCATCATCTTGGTTCTCTCCTTGGAAGTCAACAATTAATTTTTAGTTAGATGAATAACTTATTTTCAACTAATAGATAAAAGTTTTTAACTTCTGAGAATTTGACATATTTAGCTACTGTGGGCATCATATAAAAGCCTGGTTTTTAACAAGTCTTAGGCATCCATGATCTATGACTGACAGCCCTGATTGGGCTATCATGCCATGGCCTTTTTCTATCTGGTCCCTGGTCTTTGTCATTTAATGAGAGGTATCCCATAATTAAGAAGGCAAATTCTATCTTACCTAATTTTCTAAAAAATGAAAAATAATAACAAAACAAAAACAAAGCCATAACACCCAACAGAAAGTCAAAGTGGCATGCAGTCAGCTTCCTATGTGAATTTTGCATGAATTAAACATTTGTCATGTTCCTATGCGTATCCAAACAACTGTCCACATTGCTCAGTCAAATAGTTTTTACAAGCTATCAGTTTAAAAGATTGGTAATTATCTCATCTTCTCCCCAGTGATTGTACATGAATGTCAAGTATTTCTGAGATTGTTTAGCTGTAATGTGGAATTCATCTTGACAGATGTAGCTTACTGTAGCTTTTGAGAGAATGTTCCATCATTAAGAAATATCCAGCTCTACAGTGTGTGCTTCATTGTGAAGCTGTACTACAAAAAAGGGCCCACATCTCAGAAGGTTTTCAATAGTGTTTTTTCTTTTATATTCCACATCTGATCAAATACTAAAAATGGGGATTAGTCATAGTCTTACATAAATCAGAACATTATGTAACGAATATAATAGTAGTTTAACAAGTTTAACAATGAACCCTCATGTAGTATGATATAAAGTACTGGACTGAGAAAGG
Organism: Trichosurus vulpecula; assembly: GCF_011100635.1. Classification (NCBI taxonomy): domain Eukaryota; kingdom Metazoa; phylum Chordata; class Mammalia; order Diprotodontia; family Phalangeridae; genus Trichosurus; species Trichosurus vulpecula. Next base: position 83,695,186 of record NC_050581.1, read on the forward strand.
AGAGTGTGGTTTTCTAGTCACTGGGAAAGTCTCCTTGATGTCCTCTGAGGTCTCTTCCAGCCCAAACATTCCACTGTAAGATTCTGTGTGTTCAGCTAAAAATGATAGGAAAAAATGTGATAATAACTATACCTGTTACTAAAATTTGGAAGTTAGGGCAGATGAATTAGGGGAGCAAGAGGACAGAAACAGCTGTCAGTCACTCTAGGGAGGATATCAGCAGATGAAGCAAAGAAAGCCTGGACCTTAGTCTGAGGTGGTATTCCTAAAATAGCTTTTATGCTTGTCCATGCAGTTGAACTTGTTCACAAGGAGCGAACAAGAAAGCCTTCAAAACCTGAAAAAGCCTGAAAGCATGATATAGTAGAAATTGCATTGACTGCATTTAGAGGAGCTGGGTTCAAATTTGGCTTCTGACTTTTTGCTTCCTGTATGACTTTGGGTTAGACTTTAACTTTTCATGGCTCTCAGTTTCTTGGTTGGTGGAATGAGGTTGTTGGACTAGATCGGCCTCTGAGCACCCTTCACCTCTAGCAAGAAGGGAAGTCTGATTCTATGATCTGCATAACTTTCCTTGGGTGTTTTGTCTCCCCCCGTTATGAATATCCCTGGGGGTTTCTTGTACATTGGACTGCACAGTAAGCCACCAGAGTCCTGGAGAATGCTGAGGGACTCAGCTCTGGGCCACAAGGTTATCAGCAGTTAAACCTTGACAGTATCTTCTGAGTGCTCTGTCATTCTCTTATGTGTGCCTCTGTCAGAGACTGAAAAATCCACCAAATGACAAATTTACAGTAACTTTGATTTGAAAACCTCAAATCACTTTTCTTTAGTTTTTTAGTATTTTATTTTATTTTAATTTTTTTGAATTGCATATTTTATTGTTTAGTATTTTTTAGTTTTCAGCATTATTTCCACAAGATTTTGAGTTACAAATTTTCTCCCCATTTCTACCCACCCTCCCACTCCAAGATGGCATATATTCTGATTGCTCCATTCCCCAGTCAGCCCTCCCTTCTGTTACCCCACTCCTCCTGATCCCCTTTTCCCTTACTTTCTTGTAGGGCACGATAGATTTCTATGCCCCATTGCCTGTATATCTTATTTCCCAGCTGCATGCAAAAACAACTTTTATTTTGAGCATCTGCTTCTAAAACTTTGAGTTCCAAATTCTCTCCACTCTTTCTGCCCCACCCACCCTCCCTAAGAAGGCAAGCAATTCAACATAAGCCACACATGTATCATTATGGAAAACACTTCCACAATACTCCATTGTGAAGGACTAACTATATTTCCCTTCATCCTATCCTGCCCCCCTTTATTCAATTTTCTCCCTTGACCCTGTCCCTTTTCAAAAGTGTTCACTTTTGATTGCTTCTTCCCCCTCTTTGCCCTCCCTTCTATCATCCCCCCTTTGTATCCCCTCCTCCCTATTTTCCTGTGGGGTAAGATACCAAATTGAATGTGTATGTTATTCCCTCCTCAAGTTGAACCCAGTGACAGCAAGATTCACTCATTCCCTCTCACCTGCCTCCTCTTCCCTTCCAACAGAACTGCTTTTTCTTGACACTTTAATGTGAGATAATTTACCCCATTCTATCTCTCCCTTTCTCCCTCTCTAAATATAATCCTCTCTCATCCCTTAATTTAATTTAATTTAATTTTCTTAGATGTTGCCCCTTCATATTCAACTCATCCTGTGCCCTCTGTCTATATGTATGTATATTCCCTTCAACTACCCTAATACTGAGAAAGGTCTTGTGAATCACACACATCATCTTTCCATGTAGGAATGTGAACAAAACAGTTCAACTTTAGTAAGTCCCTTATGATTTCTCTTTCTTGTTTACCTTTTCATGCTTCTCTTGGTTCTAATATTGGAAAGTCAAATTTTCTATTCAGCTCTGGTCATTTCACTGACAAAGCTTGAAAGTCCTCTATCTTACTGAAAATCCATTTTTTGCCTTGGAAAATTTTACTTTGTTTTGCTTGGTAGATGATTCTTGGTTTTAATCCTAACTCCATTGACCTCTGGAATATAATATTCCCAGCCCTTCGATCTCTTAATGTGGAAGCTGCTAGATCTTGGGTTATTCTGATTGGGTTTCCACAATACTCAAATTGTTTCTTTCTGGCTGCTTGCCATATTTTCTCCTTGATCTGGGAGCTCTGGAATTTGGCAACAATGTTCCTAAGAGTTTTCTTTTTGGGATCTTTTTGAGGAGGTGATCAGTGGATTCTTTCAATTTCTATTTTACCCTCTGCCTCTAGAATATCAATTTTCCTTGATAATTTCTTGAAAGATGGTATCTAGGCTCTTTTTTTGATCATGGCTTTCAGGTAGTCCAATAATTTTTAAATTATCTCTCCTGGATCTATTTTCCAGGTCAGTGGTTTTTCCAATGAGATATTTCACATTGTCTTCCATTTTTTCATTCCTTTGGCTCTGTTTTATAATATCTTGACTTCTCATAAAGTCACTAGCTTCCACCTGCTCCAATCTAATTTTTAAGGTAGTATTTTCTCCAGTGTTCTTTTGAACCTCCTTTTCCATTTGGCTAATTCTGCCTTTCAAGGCATTCTTCTCATTGGCTTTTTGGAGCTCTTTTGCCATTTGAGTTAGTCTATTTTTTAAGGTGTTGTTTTCTTCAGTATTTTTTGGGTCTCCTTTAGCAAGTCATTGACTTGTTTTTCATGATTTTTTCGCATCACTCTCATTTCTCTTCCCAATTTTTCCTCTACTTCTATAACTTGCTTTTCCAAATCCTTTTTGAGCTCTTCCATGGCCTCAGACCAATTAGTATTTTTCTTGGAGGCTTTTGATGTAGGCTCTTTGAATTTGTTGAATTCTTCTGGCTATATGTTTTAAAATCTTCTTTGTCACCAAAAAAAAGATTCTAAAGTAGGAGTTTGAGTGTGAGTTCATTTTCACTGCCTGTTCATGTTCCCAGTCAACTACTTGACCCTTGAGCTTTTTGTCAGGGTATAACTGCTTGTAGAGTAGAGAGTATTTTGCTCCAAGCTTTAGGTGCTGTGCTGCTGTTTTCAGAGCTACTTCTACACAACAAATTCTATCACAGCAGCGCTCCTCTCCCCCAAGAACCACCAATGAGGACCACAATCCAGATCCAAGCAGGGCAAAGCAGGCTCTGCACTCCCACTCTCATCTGCTGCTTAACTCCTCCTACCAGATGGGCCTGGGGCTGGAAGCAAATGCAGCTGGAGCTCTGGAAGCAGCAGCAGAGCTGCAACCCTGCCACTGCCCCTGGGGCTGGGGCCGACCATGCACTCCTCTCCCTCCAATCTAACAGTTTTTCCACTAACCTGCTCTGTTGTCTTTGGCGTTTGTGGGTTGAGAATGATTCAGGGCTCTGTGGCCTGTTCCACCTGGCTCCTGGTCTGGTTGGTTCTGGTGCGGCCCATGCTGGCCTGTGCTCTGCGCCGCTCCCAGTTCCATGAGATAGACCCGTCCAGGCTATCCTGGTCTGGAGCCCTGATTCCCTCTGCTATTTCTTGTGTTCTGCAGCTCTAGAATTTGTTCAGAGCCATTTTTAACAGGTGTTTGGAGGGACCTGGGGGACAGCTTAAGCAAGTCCCGGCTTTCTGGCTGCCATCTTGGCTCCACCCCCTCAAATCACTCTTCAGTCATGAAATTGGCCATTTTAAAATTACCCTTATAGTTGTGGAGGAAAGAACCCTGTCTAAGACAGTTTGACCAGAGAACCTGTTCTTTGGCCCTGATGCTTTCAGTCTGGGAAGACTAGTTAAAATTGCCAAATCAGTTTCTTGTTGTTCTTATACTAATCAGCTTTCACTAATGCCCCAATATAGTTTAGCAAGACAGCAACACTAATGCAAACCAGCATCTCTTATTTTAAGCATGCCTGGACTGTTCTCTCAATTGTTTTCCTTCTGAACCATTTAGTGAGTATCATTCATGCACTGAGTCCTGTCCAGAAGTTTTATTTGGCTCAATAACTCCTCTGTAGTCTTCTATACTTTGTGTCTATTCCATTCTTGGAAAACTTGGAAAATTTTGTACTTATACTGTGTGTGGTTATCTGCATACTTAGCTGACTCCTTTTGCAAGATTATAGATTTCTTGAAGACAGGGACCACACTGTATTTCTCTTTCTGTTTTCTCAATGCACCCCATCCTTATGCTTTGCACAGAATGGGAGCTTAATTCAACATATATTTATTAAGCACTTATTACTGTGCTATGTGCTATGCTCAGTGTTAAGGATACAAGGATAAAAGGAAAGGAAAGAATTCCGTTCAAGGAGCTTACATTCTACTGGGAGGACAAAAAATATAAAGGTAACTGTAAATGTTTGCTCAATTGGAAGTGCTTTTTCAATGTTGTAAAGTTTATTATAATTAAGCATTTTCCTCACTTATCCCCAGTTCCTCCAATATGGACTCCTTTAGCCTTGATCTGGTCATTGAATCTGTCAGTTGATCTGGAGACAATTCTCAGAAAGTTAAAGCTGCAAATATGAGGTAATTTATAGAAAGCACCAATCCCCACACAAAGAAGTTCTATCATCTGGTGGTGTAGTTGGTTGTTTAATGTGATAACCATTTGTCTTCCTATCTGAGGCCTTGATGAGAGTTGTTTTTTTTTTTGTCAAGCACAGAGTTAAATAGCAATTAGAAAATTAATGCTACTAGTCTTGTACTTCTAGCTCTGTTTTTAAAACATGTTCTACTTTTAACCATTGATTTTAAAATGTTTTCATTGAGATCTTCGTTGATGTTCAGTTAAGCATGAATAAGTTTAGTTAGAGTCAACAAGCTTTAATTAAGTGTGGAACTTAGCAGAACGAGCCCATGGTGATGCCAAACAGTGCCAATGTTGACTTTTGACCAGGTGCTAGGCACTGCGGGTGGGTGGGAGGGTTGAATCAGAGGACCCAAAGCAGAGCAGGTCTTGCGCAAGTCAAAAAGTGGGCAGATTGCCTCCATCACCCCTCGTACTTCTGGTCAGTGCCCATTCCCTTCCTATTCAGCCTACCTAGGTGTTCATTGTCCCATCTCTACCAGCACCTGATGGAATGGATCTTGGAGTTAGATAGACCTGGATTTAAATTCTTCAAACATTTACTAACTTTGTGAACCTGAGCAAGTCACTTAACCCTTATGTATCTGGATTTTTCCATATGTAAAATGAGGTTAGTCACTTAACAAAGATTAATTAAGTGCTTACTGTATAGATAGTGATAGTAGCTACTTGACAGGTTTATTGTGAGAATCAGAAAGAGATGATGAATATAAAGGATTTTGTAATCCTTAAAAGGCTATATAAATGTCAATCATCACTGTCTACAGTCAGGTTTCTGAGACTTGTGTTAAACTGTATTTTTTAAAAAGCATATTAAGGACTAAGGAATATATTACTGGTAGTGTAGTAGCTCTGGGCATAAAGCCTACTCAGCGGCTGCTCAGGTTAATCATTCCGGTTGTTGATAAATGTGTAAAATAATAGCTCATAATTCTACAGGGGTTCCCTAAAGTCTGGACACACAGGAAAATTGACAGCAATGTGGAGTTATTGCATTGAGTTCACATGAATCCTGCAAAGTGCATCAATCTTTGCATCACAAATGATGGAAATCATATTGAAGATGTTATTTGTTAATATTCCAATTAAATAAAATGTGGTTGAAAATTTCATTCACTTCATTTCTTGAAAATACACATTTTTTGTCTACGTGTCCAGACTTTAGGAACACCCTGTATAGCCCTTAGAAGTTTATAAGAAACATGGTTTCTGTAAAGCCAGCCTTGAATAAGAAAGCTCTCCAGAAACCCAGGATTTTAGAGGCAGAAGAGGCTTTAAAATTAATTCAGTCCAGCCCACCACAAACCTCTCTTTTTCCCTCATATTTTTAGGGCAATGGTAGACATCTAGTTGCCGTCTTTCACATGGAAGTCAAGATTAAACTTTATGCCATGATAGGACTTTAGAGGTCAAAGGCCTGCTCCAGATCATCAAAGGCAGACTAGTATGGGGGGAGGAGGGGTAAAACTCCTACTGGTTTTAGCATCAGGAAGACTGGATTGAATCCTGACTTTGATATTCAATGGTTAAGTAACACTGGATGAATCACTTAACCCTTCTAAGGCTTGGTTTCCTCATCTATAAAAAGGAGTTACAAATACTTGCCATACTCATGTTACAAGGTTGTTAAGAAAGAAAATGCTATAACAATGTAAGTCCCACACCTTTATTTTACAGATGAGAAAACAAGAGCCAATAGAACTTTTTTAAGATTTGTTTTTAAAAATTTTGAATTCCAAATTCTCTCTCTCCCTCTGTCCCCTCCCACTTCATTGAGAAGGCAAGCAATTTGACATATATTATACATGTGCAGTCATACAAAATATATTTCCACATCAGCCACATTGCAAAAGATAACAGACAAAAATATCCCCAGAAAAATAAAATATAAAGGGAATGCTTTGATCTGCATTCAGACTCAATCAGTTCTTTCACAGGAGGTATGATAGCAGTTTTCATCATAAGTCCTTTGGAATTGTCTTGAATCATTGTATTGTCGAGAATAGCTAAGCCATTCACAGTTGATCATTGTATAATATTGCTAATACTCTGTACAATGTTCTCTTGATTCTACTTCAATTTGCATCTGTTCATGTAGGTCTTTGCAGGATTTTTCTGAAAGCATCCTGGTTGTCATTTCTTATAGAACAATAGTATTCCATCAAAATCCTATACCACAACTTCTCAGCCATTCCCCAATTAATGGGTATCCTCTCAATATCCAATTCCTCACCACCACAAAAAGGGTAGCTATAAATATTTTGGTACTCTTTTCCTCTGATGTCTTTGGGATATAGATCTAGTAGTGGTATTGTCAGGTGAAAGGGTATGCACAGTTTTATACACTTTGAGCAGAGTTCCAAATTGCTCTCCAATTGATTGGATCAGCTCACAACACTACCCTCACTGCATTAGTGTCTGACTTTTCACATGCCTTCCAGTATTTGTCATTTTCTTTTTCTTTCATTTTAACCAATCTGATAAGATGTGAATGTTACCTCAGAATTGTTTTAATTTGCATTTTTCTAATCAGTAGTGATGTAGAACATTTTTTTCCTTGTGACTATAGAGAGCTTTGATTTCCTTTTCTGAAAACTGCCTGTTCATATCCTTTGATCATTTATCAATTGAGAAATGACACACATTCTTATAAATTTAACTCAGTTCTCTATATATTTGGAAAAAGAGTCCTTTATCAGAGAAACTTGCAATAAAAGTGTTCCTTCCAATTTCCTGCTTTTCTTCTAATCTTTGATGCATTGGTTTTGCTTGCAAAACCTTTTGAATTTAATATAATCAAAATTAACCATTTTATTTCCTGTTGTGCTCTCTATCTGTTTTTCATCCAAAATTCTTTCCTTATCTATAGATATGGCAGGTAAAATTTTCCACACTCTGTTAATTTGTTTTATGTCTAAATAGTGTGCCCATTTTGACCTTGCCTTGTTAAAATAATTACCAACTTCAGCAAAGTCACAGAATATAAAATAAACCCATGTAAATCATCAACCTATATAGCACCAAGAAAGTCCAGCATCAAGAGACAGAGAAATTTCCTTTAAAATTATTTCAGTCAATATCAAGTACTTAGGAGTCTACCTGCCCAAACAAACCCAGGAACCATATGAACACGATTTTAACTTTTCATACAGCAATTCGAGAAAAATTAATTCCTCATGGGTAGGCCAAGCTAACATAATAAAAATGGAAATTCTGACCTAAATTAATTTACTTATTCAGTGCCATACAAAACTACCAATAATTATTTTATAAAATATAACAAAATTAATCTAGAGGGAAAAAAACATTAAGAATATCAAGGGAATCAATGAAAAACAATGTGAAGGAAGGTGTCCAAGCAGTGTCAGATCTCAAACTGTATTATATTATATTATATTATATTATATTATATTGTATTATATATTATTTTATTTCATCTTGGTATATCGTGTGAGATGTTGGTCTATACCTTGTTTCTGCTAAGCTGCTTTCCAGTTTCCTAACTATTTTTGTCAAATAGTGAGTTCTTACTCCAAAAGCTTAGATCTCTGGGTTTATCAGACACTAGATTACTATGATCATTTACTACTGCATATTGTGTACCAAATCTATTCCACTGATCTACCACTTTCTTTCTTAGTGCTAGATTGTCTTGAAGATTACCATTTTGTGACACAGTTTGATACCTGGTGATGTTAGGCCACCTTCTTTTACTTTGTTTCATTGAATCCCTATTATTTTTGGTCTTTTGTTTGTACAGATGAATTTTGTTTTTATTTTTTCTAGCTATATAAAATACTTTTTGATAGTTGGATTGGTATAGCACTAAGTAGTTTAACTTAGGTAGAAATGCCTACCCACAAGCAATTACTATTTCTCCAATTGTTTATATCTGACTTTATTTGTGTGAAGTATTTTGTAATTGTGCTTTTTTCCTGAGTTTGTCTTGGCAGGTAGACTCCCAAGCATTTTATATTGTCTGCCACTATTTTAAATGGAATTTCTCTTCCCTTCTCTTTCCCTCCACTGCAAAAGCTTTCTTGCCTCTTTTATGTGAGATAATCTACCCCATTCTACCTCTGCCTTTCCACTTCTCCCAATGCATTCTTCTTTCTCATCTCTTAATTTTATTTTTTTTACATATCCCATCAACTTCAACACACATCTATACACTCTATTTGTGTAAACTCCTTCTATAACTACCGTAAGAATGGAGTTACAAATATTAACTTCCCATGTAGGAATATAAACAATTTGAATTCCTTACAATTTTTGTTTCCTGTTTACCCTTTTAATGGTTCTCTTGAATCTTATATTTGAAAGTCAAATTTTCTCTTCAGCTCTGTCCTTTTCATTGGGAATGCTTGAAAGTCCTCTATTTGATTGAATGTCCATTTTTCCCCTGAAGCATTATGCTTAGTTTTGCTGGCTAGATGATTCTTGGTTGTAATCCTCATTCTTTTGCCTTTTAGAATATCATATTCCAAATCCTTTGCCCCTTTAGCATGGAGGCTGCTAAGTCTTACATGATACTTACTATGATTTCATGATATTTGAATTGTTTCCTTTCAGTTACTTGCAATATTTTTTTCTTGAGTTTGGAGCTCTGAAATTTGGCTATAGTATCCCTAGGAGTTTTCATTTTGGGATCTCTTTCAGGAGATGATAGGTAGATTCTTCTAATTTCTATTTTGTCCTTTTCTTTTTTTAACTTGGTTTTATTTTTTTAATTATTTTTAGTTTACAACACTTGGTTCTACATAATTTCGAGTTCCAGATTTTCTTCCCTCCTTCCCCCCCTCCCTCCCCAAGACGGCATGGAATTCCATACAACTTCCATGTATAACTTCACGTTGAATTAATTTACACCCTAGTCAAGTTGCGGAGAAGAATTATGACCAATGGAATGAATCATGAGAAAGAAGAAACAGAACAAAAAAAAAAACAACCCAAAAACAAAAACAAAAAAAGAGAAAAAAGGGGGGGGGGAAGGCAAGCATGAAATGTGCCTCAATCTGCATTCATACTTCATAGTTCTTTCTCTGGATGTAGATAGTATTCTCCATTGTGAGTCCTATTTTGTCCTCTTCTTATAAAATATCAGAGCAATTTTCCTTGATAATTTCTTGAAAGATGGATCTTTTTTATCATGGCTTTCACCTCATTTAATTATTCTGAAATGATTTCTCTTCTATCTATTTTCAAGGTCACTTGTTTTTCCAATGAGATTTTTCAGATTTTCTTCTATTTTGTCATTCTTGTGATTTTGCCTTGTTTCTTGATGTCTCATAAAGTCATTAACTTTCACTTGCCTAATTATAATTTTTAAGGAGTTATTTTCTTCAGTGAGCTTTTCTACCTCTTTTTCCATATGTCCAATTCTACTTTTTAAGGAGTTCTTTTCAGTAGATTTTTGTGTCTCTTTTAACATTTGGCCTATTCTATTTTTAAGGTGTTATTTTCTTCAGTAATTTTTGTGTGAATCTTTTATCAAACCATTGACTCCATTTCATAATTTTATTGCATCACTCTCATTTATTTTCTCAATTTTTCCTCTCCCTCTCTTTTTTGATTTTTAAAAATCCTTTTTGAGCTCTTCTAAGAATTCTTGTTGGGTTTGTGCCCAATTGATTTTTTTTTCTTTAAGACTTTGCTTTATAGCTCTTTTTACATCTTTGTCTTCTGAGTTTGTTTTGATCTCTGTCACCACAGTAGCTTTATATGGTCAGGTTATTTGTGTGTGTGTGTGTGTGTGTGTGTGTGTGTGTGTGTATTCATTTTTCAGCCTATTTCTCAAATTTTAACTTAATGTTAAAGTTGGACTCTGCTCTTGGGGCCCATAGTACATTGTCCCAACTTAAGATTTCTGTATAGCTGTTTTCAGAGCTCTTTCCATGGGTCTGTAAGTGTTCAGTGCTTCCAAGTTTGTATTATCTAAGGAGAGGTGTGGTCACTGCTCTCCTGGCCTGTGCTCTGGTCTTCACTCAGGAAAAGACTTTGATTGCCTGCAGCCACAAATGCTTGCATTCTTTTCCACCCTGGAACTATGACCTGGCTTCCCGTCCCCCCGCCCTGGCCCCCCTTATGGCCACAATGCTAGTGTACTAATTTTCCTTTTCATTCTGGAACTGATCGGGAAACTGTGCATGGGCAATGCAACAACATCCTGAGCCCAGCACCAGCAAAGGATCTCCTGTAATTTCTCTCTGACCAGTTGTCTGCCCCTTCACCACCTGTGGGATGAGAGCTCCCAAAGCTGCTGCTCCTACTATTGATGCAACCTCCTCCAAGACCAGCTGTTGGTATTGTAGTGGCACAGCCTGTTGCTTAGCTCTAGGCTGGACCATCACCAATATGTGAAAGATCTTTCCTGCCAACCTCCTAAATTGTCTTGGGCTAGAAAACTGATTCACTCTGACTTTTGTTGATTTTTCTACTCCAGAATTAAAATTTGAGATGTAGGGGCATCTAGGTGGTGCAGTGAGTAGAACACCAGCTCTGGAGTCAGGAGGACCTGAGTTCAAATCTGGCATCAGACACTTGACACATATACTAGCTGTGTGACCTTGGGCAAGTCACTTAACCCCAATTTCCCTGCCAAAAAAAATTTTTGAGATGTAATTTTGAAGTTGTTCAGGGAGGAATTTGAGAGAATTTAAGTGAGTTTCTGTCTCTACTCTGTTATCTTGGCTCTACTCACCAATAGAATTTTCAGGGACTTATGTAGGCCCACCTAGACAATTAGTCAAAAAGCCAAGAATTGAATTCAGATCTTCTGTCTTCAAAAGTAGAGTTACTGTTTTTTTTTTTTTTTTTTTTACTATTTCATGCTTTCAAGTAAGGGCTGAATGCTAGGACTCGAATTCCGTAGGGAGAATAGGACTTATACCTCAGTTTATCTTGTATAAAGACAAACATTGCTCTGGTTTGACCCTGTTGTGTTCATATGATCCTCTGCGTCCCCTTAAGCCTACAGCCCAGAGGCTTTCCCTCCCTCTTCCTTATCTTTTCTCTCAGTTGTGGCCCTTCCTGTATTTTCTTTTAGTAGGCTTCATTTTGCTTTCCCCTGATACTTTAACTCCAAACTTTCCTGGAGCAAAATGCTCTGGAGGTTTTTTTTTTTTCCTCAAGCACTCATTTTATTGTTTTAAGTGACTGTCTTTCTATTTTTATAAAGAAGGTATCCACAGCTACGACTTGTTGCTCATTCAGTCTAGAGAACAGTTCAGCAAAGAAAGTAACAAAAGCTAGTCTTAAGTCATCAACATTTCTTTTTGAACTCTTGGTGAGTCAACGTGTTTAAGAGAAAAAATGAGTCAGCAGAGTCTGCCCTATTGGGCACATTCACTTTTGTGCAGCTGACTCATTGGTGCCTGTTTACTGTGTTAGGGGCCCCTAGCTAGGATGATTGGGCTTGCGGGTGTGGGGGGATAGGGCAGAAAGAGATGTCTTTTTTCCTAAAGTTTCTATGAAAGTCTAGCAGAGAACTTTTTATAGATGGAAGCTTGTTGAGAAAACAAACCTTTGCTAGGCTCTTTTTGGTTTCTGCTTCAACCAAAGGACTGTCTTTTCAGTTAACATTTCTTCCTCTTTTGGTGACTCATCTCAATGTCTGCTTGGTCTTAGTTGAGCCACAATTCCATTTTGTTTCCTATACCAGAACCCTTTCTTACAGAAATAGAAGCTAGGGCAAATTTTAAGTATTATGACCTCATTTCAAGATTGACTAGAGAGTAAGTGATTATCTGTGCATATGGATGAATCCAAGTTCAAGGGCCCAACTGGAACTTTGGAATCCGGCTAGCCTATAGTGCAATAACTTGAACCACAAAAGAAGACCCCCCATTCCTTGTTGATTTGAAGTCCCTTGTTGATAATATTATTCTCTTAGATATGGTTGAAAACTCTCTTGGTGATTTATAGCTTCTTTAATAATCAATAGAAATATCAGGAAGACATTCTGACTTTCTCCCTGAAAGAAAAAGAAATTCCACTGAAATTTCTCTCAAAATGAGTCATGAATGATTTCTTAGTTGCCAAATTTGGAGAACTTGTTTATAGCTCATCTTTTCTTTAACCTCCCTGAAGCATTTGACATTTCTGATTACTCAGAATTCTCTTTGAGTTGGACTTGGTGGCTTCTGAGGTCACTTCCTGCTCTATATCTATGATCTATGATCCCATGGACCTCTTTTGGGTTCTGAGTCATCTCTATGCTCTTATCTGCCTCCTTGACTCCTTAAAATGGGAGTTCCCTGAAGTTGTATCCTTGACTTTCATCACTCTGTCTACTCTTCTTTGGCAATCCCATTAACTATCACATCTTTAATACCTGCTACTTCCATGAAGATGAATCCAAGTCTGTACTTTCAGTCTGGCTTTCTCTTCTAAGCTTCAGACCCACATCTCTAATTGTTTACAGGTCATCCTTATTTGAATGCTCATTGGCACTTGTAACAATCTGACCAGCTATAGAACAATAGCTATTTATTATGTAGGATCTAGAAGGTTCCTTAAGGATTGAAGAGACTTTGACATGTTTGTGAGCAGCAGAGAAGGAACTTGTAGATAGGGATTAAAGATGAGAGATAATAGAGATAATGCAGGGGATAATGTCCTGAGGAAATAAAAGGGGAGATGTCATTGAGGGCCTATGTAGCGGGGTCCTTAACAAGAAGGGCCACCTCTTCAGAAGTTGAAGTAAAAGAGGAAATAATTGGGGATGGACATAGTCAAGTGTTCAGAGGGAGAAAAAGCAGTTTGCAAAGAATAACTTTAATTTATCTCACTCCTACCCCCATCCATTCTGCATCTAGCTGCTAGGAAAATTTTTTTCATTGATCAAAGGTTTGTTTCCTCTATTCTCAAATCTTCAATGCTTCCTGTAGTATTCATGGCTGAAAATTCCCTAATAAATATGATTAAAATAATTTGTTCTGGTATTAAAAGAACTATATAATCTCACATCACCTTCCATTTCTAGTTATGGAAATATACTCCTCATTCTATCCTCTAAAATACAAATTACGTTACTCTGCTTTCCTTTTGTATTTCCTCACCTCCCTGTCCTTGTGTATATTGTTCCTCAGCCAATCAGGGATCCCTGTTCCTTATCTGTAAAAGTATTAGTTTGTACTTGATACTATCTAAGGTCCCTTCTAAATCCAGCTTTGTGAATAGTAGGTATTTAATAAACATTCGTTTAATAACTGATGACTCCTATGAATGTCCCTCCTCCCTTCATTCTTCTGTTGAGGTTCTGCTCATTTTTAAAGCTCAACTAAAATAGAGTTGTTATGAGGATCAAATAAGATAATAATTATAAAGTATTTAGCACAGTGCTTGGCACACTGTAAGTGCTATATAAATGTTAGCTGTTATTATTACTGTCCTCCATATGCCTTCCCTCTACTCCCCTCTTCTCCTAACATAGCATTTGCTTTGCACATCTGTCATGCAGTCATGTAAAATGAGATGCCTAAGTGATGTAGTAATATCACTCTTGGCCTTGATGTCAGAAAATTCAATATTACATAGCAGGTCCAAATGGCAGCCATTCACTTCAACCTACTGAGAGTTTAGTTGGGAAGTGGCATACAATATGTATACAATTAAATGGTAATAATAAGGCAATAAGTAAGATAACAGAAGAGATTCCCATAAGATGTTTCAGGAAAATTTGGGGAGGGGAGAGAACATTTCCACCTGGGTATGGGTGATCAGTAAAAGTAGCAACTGATCTGGGCTTTGAAGGAAGAGGCTAAATGAAGGGTTTCGGGATGTGAAGATAAAGAGCCATTACATTTCAGGAATGGAGGATGGATGAACTATGCAGATCCCAAGAATTTAGAGTGCAGGACAAGACTAGAAAGTAGCATAACAGATTAATTTAAGTTCTTATTCCAAAATAATAATTATAATAAAAATAACTAGCTTTCATAAAGCACTTTAAGGTTAGAAAAGAATTTTGTATATATAATCCTGCCCTGGAATCTGTCACTGAATCATGGTAGCCATGGGAATACTGATACTTTCTCAGAATCCCATGGATCATTGAAGCCATGAACTATGGGTGAAGGCTTCTAGGATTGTATGCGGAGAATTTTGGTAGAGATACTTGGGAAGCTAGGGGAAAGCAGTTCCAATGTGCAGTTGTGGCCATATTGACCCCCAATTTTATAGAGAAACCCTGATGATTAAAGTGTATGACTGGTACCTAGGGCAAGGGAAAAGAGGCACTGAAGCACTGAGGCAAAGAATGGACCTGGTTCAGTGCCACTAGTCATGGTTTCCCCCTTTCCTTCAACTGTAATGCATATGGAAGGTATTTAACTTCCCTTCTATCCAATGTCTGAGAAAAAAAAAAACCCTTTTCCTGTTTTTGCAGTCAGATGTTTAACAGTCGCTGCAGTATTTCCAACAGACTTTGTGCACTTGTCTGAACCTTCATGATCCCCTTTCCTCTAGAGCTTTCTTTCTATTCCATCTTGTTCTGAGCTATTCCACATTCAGATTTTTTTAAAGCACACAGACCTTTGGTTGTATGTTTTATTTAAATGATGGAGGTGGAAAGTGAGTCTAGCATAAGAGCAGTGGTTTCACCTTGCACCTGCTACAGAGGCAGACACTAGGTTGTCTGCAACTGTTTTCTAGGATTGCTCAAGGTGATTAAAAGTGAAAAAGCCAAGTAAATGATTTGTGAGCTGAACTTTCATTCTTGTAGACTGCACACAAGCACACAAACATAGTTATTGGGCCTCTCTCACCAACTCTTAGTGACCTCTCCTTGTCTTGATAGTTTTTCTAATAATGCAGATGTCAACCAATTCATTCCATCACATCCTATGTGACTTCTGTCCATGTTTTCCACAGAGGCTCTACCTAATATGTTGGGAGCCTTTGTCAAGATTTCCTAGAAAAAATTATTTTGCTCATTAATGGAGCACTCAGGCATATTTTACTTTCATAAGCAGCTCAACTCTTTCATTCATGCATATTTGATGACATGTTTTATATCACTTCTCTTTTGCAACTCCTTGTTAGTAATGTGTGGCAGCCTATTCATGCTTTGCATGCATCTTTCCCTTGGCTTTGGGTTACCTTTAACTTTTAAATCTTTGATGGCCATGACATTCCAAGACTCCCAGCCATGCTGAATCACTGAGGGAATGTTGATCTTAAAAGTTAAGCTCAGGTTCACAGAGGAGTTTGGAATTGTTTTAAAAAACCCTAAACTATGCATTTTCCAAAGGCCAGGAATTTGTTGTTTTCCTCCTGTTTAATTCTGGGTTCAGCTTCTTATCCTTCACTCTGCCCTTCTGAAAGATGCATGAATACATGGGATCCAACATGAGTGGAACAACCCTATGGACTGTCCATCCAATTCCATAACCTGAACAATAGGTAGGCTAATTAGAGCTAACTTTTGAGTGATTTTTGGATCTTATTTTGGAGAGTTTAATGCTCAGGACAACATCATCCACAAATAGGAGTACCTGGAGAACTTTGCCATCCATATGGGACCCTTCTTTCATTCTGACTTGGTTCTGAATATTTCCCATGATGGTGGTAGGTATGTTGGGTGAACATATATCTCCCTGTTCTAGGCTTCACTTGATTTTAATAGTCAGAAAGTCATCAAACAGTTATTTCTTGTATCTTTCAAGGAATCCTGCATTATTTTGAATTAAATAGGGAGAAAATCTTGTTGGAATTGAGCCTTTAAAGTGATGTTTTTCTCTACCAAATAAAATCTTTTCTTAGAAATAACCAAAAAATAATAAGCAGCTTAAAGGCCTTATATTCTCCTTGGTAGGTAGGTGGCTCAGTTATGCAACTTTAAAGATATATTTTATTGAAGAATATAATTTGTGGGAAAATGTCTTTACCCTCCTCAAACCTTAATCAAAAAGGCCCTTGCTGGAAGTATAGATTATTCTCATAAAAGGCTTTTCTTACAGAAAGAGTAGGTATGTTTGTTTTAGAAGTTGATATTTAATAGCTAAGATCTAAAGTCTAAAATATTTTTTTCCAAGTTTCTACCATCGCTTTATCTTTAAGACACCTTGAGAATTGATCATCAATGCCTTCAAAATCATGTCATCTCTGGTACTGACCTCGTCTGGATATACTTTGTCTATTCTAGCTGCTCTTTCTGTGTTTGTGTTGTTTCATGCCATTTTTATTTTCTCTTGAAGTACATTGGATACTATGATGTTAAGAGTGCAAATGCGATGTTTACATAATCACTGAAGGTGAAGAGTCTGTTATAGAAATCTTTATAGTTTTTTCTATTTTTTCCACACATTTTTGGTCTTCCTTCTGAATGATTTGAGCTTAGTTGAATTTCTCATCAGGTCGTCTATAAACTCACTTTTTCTTCTGCTATATTTTGCTTTTATACTATGCTACTCATAATCCTCAACCATATTCCTTTGAAATTTTAAAATGTACTTATGTGCTAAATTGGAGTTTGCCTTTCCTGCCATATGTCTCTACTTAAGTACAGCAATAATGCATTTGTTAGCTGAAGTGGTTCCTAGGCACTTTTTGTCTCCTTGTGGCAGTTGATTTGTGTTTATTAAGCTTCCTTGGTAAAAGTCTATGTCAATGTCTCTTCTTTTATTCATTTCACATTCTTTTGATAAGTATCTTGGAGTTGTAATGATTGCATACTGTATCTTCTCATTTTGTATTGATTCTGAGTTTTGCTCTAACACACTGTCTACTGAGACATCAGATTCAGAAATGGCTTTCACACTAATGAAAAGTCATCTTCTATCTATTGAACATAATTAATTTCACTTTTGGGTAATATTTGGTGCTCTCCATTTCCAGTGTCTCCCAACAAACTATCTTCTTAAGAAAGTATCCATAATATATAGGATCAAATCTTCTGTATAGTCTTCAAGCCTTTGGCTTTTCTTGTTTCTTAATCCTAAACCATGTTTTTCATATTTTCCACTCTCCTTCTTTATGCCCATATTTGCATCAAGGTCTCTGTAACATAAACACTAATTTAATTGGTAAGACCTTATTAAGTCTTCATAGAATTGTCCTACTTCATGCTTTTAACAGATGTTAGTGCATAACCTGACATTATTTTCATGATGGTCTTTTCATAAATGATTATTATGAGCATTATAAGATGAGAAAATCAAATCTCCCATGAAATGATCTTTTGTGGTCTTTGCATGCATGATAAAGACTACCTCTGTCACTTCCTTTATTTGCCTCTCTAAATAGAACCTTTAAGCTATGTGTATATTTAATTAAAACTTGCTTGTGTCTTTTGATTTCACTTATAGTGAATATAAAAATTAATAAAATTCAGTTCCTTCTATATGTCCAGTCAATCTTTGGAGAAGGATCAGAAACTTGTCTCTTTTTAATCATTTCGTCATAGTCACTGCAAAGTGAGAGAGGACCACATGAAAATGAAGGCCATTTTGTATCTGTCTTTTATAAGTTGCCATGGTCAAAGAAGTTATTACCAAGTCCTAGCTTCCTAGTAATAAGTCTTTCTATACTTAGCTATCAGGTCCATGGAAAGAAGATATGAATTATTGTTAGGAATGTACTTAGAGTCTTTCTAATGTTTTAGAATCTGTCAGAATTTATACTTTGTTGGTATAGCCTTTTTGAAAAAATTACCCACATCTCTTTGCTACCATAAGTTACTGGAATAGAATTTTGCGAAACATACCAGTTAGGTTGAATTTGCTTCCTTTTATAAGGACATTTAAATCACCTTGCTTATTATTCATTTTTGTGAGGCCATAGTGTTTATTACCAGTTCCTTTCCTAGTTTTTATCCACTGAGAATATCTGGATCTCTCTTTCTAGTTTTCTTTCTACAATGTATTCTCTATGGTACATATTTTGGAGGATATATAGGTTGAATACTTTTCAGTCAAGACTCGGCAAGCATTTAAGTATTTATTGTGTGTCGGGCACTGACTGAAAATTTAAAGAAATACCAAAACAGTCCCTGAACTCAATGAGCTTTCATTCTAATGGAATAGTCAGCATGTAAAAAGTGGTACATAAAATATATCTATACACACACAGAGACATATACATATATACTTATATGTAAATTTATACATATGTATACATAATTAAAAATTGAAGTCATTTTTTCTACAATTTTGCCAGGGATGAAGAAACCCTGGCTGAGAGAGGTTAAATGAGTTACCCATGGTTACAAAGCTGGTAAATATTATAGAACTTAAGCAGAGTTCTCTTCTGATAACAGGTACAACAATAT
Source organism: Trichosurus vulpecula (assembly GCF_011100635.1). Taxonomy (NCBI): domain Eukaryota; kingdom Metazoa; phylum Chordata; class Mammalia; order Diprotodontia; family Phalangeridae; genus Trichosurus; species Trichosurus vulpecula. The sequence continues at coordinate 83,714,019 of NC_050581.1, forward strand.
ACCCATTGGCATACTGATTCTGAAACCTAGAAACTAAAATATGTGCACACTGATGCTAGGTAAAGCCAAGACTCATGAGAACTGTCAGGAGTTTGAGTCTAAAGAATGGACTTCTACTTCTACTTTACATAGAAGTAGGTCACAGCAGAGAAAGAAGATGTCTAGAAGAGATACTTAGCAGAGATCTTCATTTTCAACAGCTGATGAGGAGAGAGAGACAATTTCACTCTCTCAACAGATACTTCTAGCCAGGGCTGGCAGCATTACCCTGGCTAAGTGTTCCACTGACTCAGACTTTCCCAAAATATTCTCTGAACCAAACAACAGCCTAATGATTGAAATCTCAAACAGCTTTGCTCTACAGCCACTGGCCCCAAGACCCCACATTCTTGGAGAGAAGTCCCTGCGTGCCCTAGGAAGGTGCCCAGGTTGGTTGGCTATGAGGAAGGAGGCAGGTCAAGGTTGGTTCTTCCAGACATATTTGCAATTGGATTCAGGATATTCAGTTTCGTATCCTGGACACAGACCCAGAAACAAAACATTGGATCCAAAACCAAGAAGTTCTGTCCCTGAGCACACCCCTCTTCTACCACATCTGCTCATAATGGAGGACCTCAGAATTTTCTCATTATTTTTCAAGGCATTATAAATAATTCCTCATCAGTCTTCCCACATAAACAGGTGAGAAGACTGATTTATTTTCTTACTTTTTATAAAGCAACTATGGCTCAGAAAGTTTGTTTTGTTTGAAAGCACAATAGACTTTTCAGTACTTTTAGCCACCTTTTCTCACAAGCTTAGCAGAACAAAATAAGTCACTTTGCCTCTCTGGGTCTTTTTTAAAAAATGTTTTGATAATTTGCAGTGATCCATATGTTTCTACATATATAAATTTTTACTAGCTTTAGTTATACTCCATCACTAGATAAGAGCATGTCATTTCTATCTTTTTTAATATATTTTATTTATTTCATTAAATATTTCCCAATTACATGTAAAATTTTAAAATAATCATTTAAATATTAATTCCAAATTCTTTCCTTTGTTCTTGCTCCTCCTCCCTCCTCGACAAGACAAGCAATTTGATATTGATTACACAAGGGCAGCAAGGTGCCAGAGTGGATAGAGTTCTGGGCCTGAAGTTGGGAAGACTTGTCTTTCTGAGTTCAAATATGGTCTCAGATACTTACTAGCAGTGTAACCCTGGGCAAGTCACTTAATCCTGTTTGCCTTAGTTTCTTCATTTGTAAAATGAGTTGGAGAAGGAAATGGCAAATTACTCCAGCACTTTTTCCAAGAAAACCCTAAATGGGGTCAAAGGTTTGGACACAACTGAAATGACTGAACAAAAACATAAATGTGAAGCTATGTAAAACATATCATATATTAGCAATGTTGGAAAAGGGAAACAGATAAAAAACAAAATAAGGAAAATACAGTAAAACAATGGTTCAATCTGCATTCAGAGTTCATCAGTTCTCTCTGGAGGTGGATAGAATTTTTCAGCAAAACAACCAGTTGTTTTGGATCATTGTCTTGATCAGAGTAGCTAAGTTTTTCACAGTGGACCATCCTTACAAAATAGCTCTAACTGTGTACAATATCCTCCCACTTCTACTTACTTCACTTTGCATGAGTTCATATATATCTTTACAGGTTTTTCTAAACCCATCCTGCTTGTCATTTCTTATAGCGCATTAGTATTCCATCATAATCATATACTACAAATTATTCAGCCATTCCCCAATTGATGGGCATGTCATCAATCTCCAATTCTTTGCCATCACAAAAAAGATGATATAAACATTTTTGTACAAGTAGTCCCACCCCCTTTTTAATCTCTTTAATATACAGACCTAATATTGGTATTGCAGTGTGGAAAGGTATGCATCATGGAACGGTTGGGTTAATTCATAATTTCACCAACAGTGCATTATTGTCACAATTTTTCCACATCCCCACGAGCATTTGTAATTTTCTTTTTTTCTGTCACATTAACCAATTTGATAGGTGTGAGGTGATATCTCAGAGTTGTTTTAATTTTCATTTTTCTAATTGGTAGTGATTTAGAGAATTTTTTCGTGTGACTATCTGATTTGATGTCTTCTCCTGAAAACTGTTCATATCCTTTGACTATTTATCAACTGGGGAATGACTCTTGCTTTTATACATTTGGCTAAATTCTGTGTATATTTGAAGAATGAGATGTTTATCAGAAAAATTTGCCATAAGAATTTTCCCCCAGTTTCCTCCTTTCCTTATACTTTTGGATGCTTTAGTTTTGTTTGTGCAAAAGATTTTTAGTTTCATGTAACCAAAATTATTTTACTTCTCATAATCCCTTTATATTTCTTGTTCAGTCATAAATTCTTTGCTTACCCGTAGATCTGAGAGTTACATTTTCCCAGTCTCCAAAAATTTTCTTATAATATCACCTTAATGTCTAAATCATTTACCCATTTTACCTTTTTCTTGATATATGGTATGAGATGTTGGTTTATGCCTAGTTTCTGCCAAAGTATTTTCCAGTTTTCCCAGCAATTTTTGTCAACTTAAATTTTTACCCCAAAGACATATCTTTGGGTTTATCAAACACTAGATTATTATGGTCATTCACTACTGTGTATTTTGTGTCTAATCTGTTCCATTGATCCACCACCCTATGTCTTAGCTAGTACCAGATTGTTTTGATAGTTATCAATTTGTAATATAGTTTGATATCTGGAATAATTTTTTTCATTAATTCCCTTGATATTCTTGACCTCTTGTCTTTCCAAATGAATTTTGTTATTGTTTTTACCAGCTCTATAAAATAATTCTTTGGTAATTTGACTGGTATGGTACTGAATAAGTAAATCAATTTACATAGAATTGTCTTTATTATATTGGCTTGACCGATCCATGAGAAATTAATATTTCTCCTATTGTTTAGATTTGTCTTTTTTGTGTGAAAAGTGTTTTATAATTATGTCCATAGACTCCCTGGCTTTGTCTTGGCAGGTAGATTCCCAAGAACTTTATAGAGTTGATAGTTATTTTAAATGGAATTTCTTTTTCTGTCCTGTTGCTGGGTTTTCTTGGTAGCATATAGAAATGCAGAGCCTGCAACTTTACTAAAGTTGTTAATTATTTCCACTACTTTTTTTTTAACTTGACTCTTTAGGATTATCTAAATATACTATTGTATTGTATGCAAAGAGTGATAGTTTTGTTTCCATGTTGCCTATTTTTATTCCTTCAATTTATTTTTCTTGCCTTATTGCTATATCTAGCATGTCTACTAAAATATTAAACAATAGTGGTGGTGATGGACATCCTTGCTTCATACCTGATCTTACAGTGGAAACTCAGTTCATCTTCATTGAAGATAATGCTCACTCTTGGTTTTAGAGAGATACGACTTACCATTTTAAGAAAGGCTCCATTAATTCCTATGCTTTCTCTCTTTTTCTTTTTAAAGAGGATTAGTGGTTGCATTTTGTCAAAGGCTATTTCTACATCTATTGGTATAATCCAATAGTTTTTGTTGTTACTGTTATTGATATGGTCAATTACTCTGATATAAAACTAGCTCTGCATTCCTGCTGTAAATCCCACTTGGTCATAGTTATGATCTTTGTGAAGTATTGCTGTAATATCCTTGCTAGTATTTTATTAAAATTTTTGTGTTGATATTCATTAAGGAAATTGGATCTATACTTTTCTCTCTCTGTTTTTGCTCTCCCTGGTTTAGGTGTCAGCACTATATTTGTCTCATAAAAGGAATTTGATAGGACTCCCTCTTTATCTATTTTTCCTTTAATTTTTATGGTACTGGGGTTAATTGTTCTTTAATTGTGTGGTAGAATTCACTTGTAAAACCCTCTGATCCTGGGGAACTTTTTTCCTTAGGGAAGTAATTGGAGGCTTGTTCAATTTCTTTTTTTAAGATGGGATTATTTAAGCATTTCTTCTTCTGTTAATCTGTCCTATTTAAAATTTGAAAATATTCATCCATCTCACTTAGTTTTACTGGCATATAATTGGGCAAAATAATTCCTAATAATTACTTTAATTTCATCTTTATGGGTGATGCATTCACTTTTTTTTTTTTAAAAAAAGGCTAGTAATTTGTTTTTTTTTTTCTTTAAAAAAGTCAAATAAGCCATGGTTCTCTATTTTGTTTTTTTCTTACTCTCATAAAGCCAGCTCTTAGTTTTATTTATTAGTTTAAATTGTTTTAACTTCCAATTTTACTAATCTCTCTTTTTAGGATCTCCATGTTGTTGTTTGATTGGAGATATTTAATTTATTCTTTTCCCAGTTCCTTTTAATTCCATGCTCAGTTTATTGATCTGCTCCTTGTTTTATTGATGCATGTGTTTTCCCCAAGTAATGCTTTGACTACATCCCACAAATTTTGGGAAGTTGTTTAATTGTCATTCTCTTGATTAAATTGTTGAATCTTTCTATGGTTTGTTCTTTTACCCAGTCATTCTTTTTATTTTTTTAAATTTATTTTTAATTTGTGAAAAAAGCAAGCATTTTCATAATATAGTATAATAAAAAAGACAATTGTGCATTAAACTGCAATTCTACCATGCACAACTTGCTATTCTTTTCAAATATACAAGAAAATTATCATGTAAATTTACTTCTTTTTTCTTCCTTCTCCTGCCCCACCCTAGAGATAGCTACCATTAGGCACAAATACATGTGTGCGTGTTTGCATTCTATACATCCTTCTATTTATCATTTCTTTCTCTGAATGCAGATAGTGTCTTTCTTCATATGTTCTTTATAATTTATTTAGGTATTTTTAAGTCAAAATAACTTATTTGCTCAAAGTTGTTCTTAAAGTAATATTGCTGTTACTGTATACAATGGTCTCTTGGTTCTGCTCATTTTGCTTTTCATTATTTCATGAAAGTCTTTCCTTTTTTAATCATTGAGCTCATCATTTTTTATAGCACAGTAGTATTCTATCACAATCATATACCACAACTTGTTCAGCCATTCCCAAATTGATGGGCATTTCTGAAATTTCCGGATCTTTGCCACAACAAACAGAGCTGCCATAAACATTTTAGAACATATAGGTTCTTATACCACTCATTCATTAGGATAAAATTATTTGGTTTCTGATTAATTTTTTTCTGTGCTTTCATGGACCTTTATTAACTGTAATTTTTATTACATTATGGTTTGAAAAGGATGCATTTAATATTTTTGCTTTTTTTGACTTGGTTGTGAGGTATCATGTACAGCTGAGAAAAAGATATGTTCCTTTTTATTCCCATCCTGTTTTCTGCAGAGGTCTATCATATCTAACTTTTCTAAGATTCTATCCATCTCCTTGATGTCTTTCATGTCTATTTTATAGTTAGAGTTCTCAATCTCTGAGAGGGGAAAGCTGGTACTCTCCAATAGTATAATTTTACTGTGTATTTCCTCCTGTAATATATTTAATTTTTCTTTTAAGAATTTAGGTGCTATGCCATTTGGTGCATGTATATTTAGTGTTGATATTACTTCATTCTTTATGATGCCTTTTAGCAAGATGTAATTTTTCTGCTTATCCCTTTTAATTAGGTCTATTTTTGCTTTTGTTTTGTCTAAGATAGTGATTGCTGCCCCTGGCTTTTTTTTTTTACTTAAGCTGAAACACAACAGATTCTGCCCTAGCCCCTTATTTTAGCTCTCTGTGTGTGTCTCTCTGTTTCAAGTGTGTTTTCTTATAAACATATTTTGGATTGTGGTTTCTAATCCATTATGCTATCCCCATCTATTTTATGGGTGAATTCACAGTTATAATTACTGTCACATTTCCCTCTATCCTAATTTCTTCTGTTTATCCTTCTCTCTTTTTTTTTATCCTGTCCCTCATCTAAAGTCTCCTTTGCTTCTGAACACAGCTTTCTTTTATCAGCCCTCCTTTTTTCAAATCACCTTCCTCTTTCAGTTATTTGCTTTTATTCCTACTTTTCATCTGGGTAAGATAAATTTTTCCATCATTTTTCCTTTACCATAAAAAGTTTTTCCTTGTGTGCCTCTTTTATTTGAGTTAATTTCTCCCATTCTTCCTCTCACTTCTTCCTTCTCCTAGGGCATCCTTCTTTCTTGCCTATCCATTTTTTATACCATCCTAACATAGCTGACTCATTCTCACATTCTTCCTGTATAGAATCTTTTTAACTATCCTCATAATAAAGTTCTTAGATGTTACATGTATAATTGTCCTATATAGAAATATAAACAGTTTAAATTTATTGAGTCCCTAATAATTTCTCTTTCACATTTCTATTTTCATGCTGATTTTGAGTCTTGTATTTAAAGCCAAATTTTCTATTCACCTCTGATCTTTTCATTAGAAATTCTTCAAAGTCCTCTACTTCATTAAATATCCATTTCTTCTCTTGAAGAATTACACTCAGTTTTGCTGGATAGGTTATTCTTGCTTTTAATCTCAGCTCTTTTGCCTTCTAGAATATCATATTTCAAGTTCCTTTAAGATGGTAGCTGCTGAATCTTGTGTGATCCTAACTTTCTTTTTGGCTGCTTGAAATATTTTCTCTTTGGGATGGAGCAGAGCCAAGATGGCGGCTGGAAAGCAGGGACTAGCATGAGCTCCCTGCTGAGTCCCTCCAAGAACCTATAAAAAATGGCTCTGAACCAATTCTAGAACTGCAGAACCCACAAAACAGCAGAGGGAAGCAGAGCTCCAGCCCAGGACAGCCTGGATGGTCTCTGGGTGAGGTCTATCCCACACGGAGCTGGGAGCTGGGAGCGGAGTGGAGCAGAGCCCAGCATGAGCAGCGGGGACCAAGCAGACCAGGAGCCAGGCGGAGCGGGCCCTAACGCCCTGAATCAGTGAACTGCGGCAGTTACCAGACTTCTCAACCCACAAACACCAAAGACAGCAGAGAAGGTTAGTGGGAAAAGCTGCGGGAGTGGAAGGAGTTCAAGGTTTGGCCACCAGCCCAGGGCACCGGAGGTGGGGCAGCTACACCTGCAGTTGCTTCCGGCCCAAGGCCCACCTGGCAGGAGGAATTAAGTGGCAGATCAGAGCAGGAGTGCACAGCCTGCTGAAGATCTAAGTCCAGTCTGGGTTGGGGGTTCTTGGGGATGGAGGAGTGCTGGTGTGTCAGAGCTGGTGCATCCCCCCCAAACGTGGAACATAGGACTCTTTAATCTACAAGCAGTCATACCCCACTGAAAAACTCAAGGGTCAAGTTAGTTGGTTGGGAATATGGCCGGGCAGCGAAAACACACCCAGATTCAGTCTCAGACTTTGGATTCTTTCTTCGGTGACAAAGAAGACCAAAACATACAGCCTAAAGAAGTCAACAAAGTGCAAGAGCCTACACCAAAAGCCTCCAAGAAAAACATGAACTGGTCCCAGGCCATGGAAGAGCTCAAAAAGGATTTGGAAAAGCAAGTTAGAGAAGTAGAGGAAAAATTGGGAAGAGAAATGAGAAGGATGCAAGAAAACCATGAAAAACAAGTCAATGACTTGCTAAAGGAGACCCAAAAAAATACTGAAAAATACACTGAAGAAAACAACACCTTAAAAAATAGACTAACTCAAATGGCAAAAGAGCTCCAAAAAGCCAATGAGGAGAAGAATGCCTTGCAAGACAGAATTAGCCAAATGGAAAAGGAGGTCCAACAGACCACTGAAGAAAATACTACCTTAAAAATGAGATTGGAGCAAGTGGAAGCTAGTGACTTTATGAGAAATCAAGATATTATAAAACAGAACCAAAGGAATGAAAAAAATGGAAGACAATGTGAAATATCTCATTGGAAAAACCATTGACCTGGAAAATAGATCCAGGAGAGATAATTTAAAAATTATTGGACTACCTGAAAGCCATGATCAAAAAGAGAGCCCAGATATCATCTTTCAAGAAATTATCAAGGAGAACTGCCCTGATATTCTAGAGCCACAGGGCAAAATAGAAATTGAAAGAATCCATCGATCACCTCCTCAAATAGATCCCCAAAAGAAATCTCCTAGGAATATTGTCACCAAATTCCAGAGCTCCCAGATCAAGGAGAAAATACTGCAAGCAGCCAGAAAGAAACACTTTGAGTATTGTGGAAACATAATCAGAATATCCCAAGATCTGGCAGCTTCTACATTAAGAGATCGAAGGGCTTGGAATACGATATTCTGGAGGTCAATGGAGCTAGGATTAAAACCTAGAATCACCTACCCAGCAAAGCTGAGTATCATGCTCCAAGGCAAAATGCGGATTTTCAATAAAATAGAGGACTTTCAAGCTTTCTCAGTGAACAGACCAGAGCTGAACAGAAAATTTGACTTTCAAACACAAGAATCAAGAGAAGCATGAAAAGGTAATCAAGAAAAAGAACAAGAAACAGAAATTGCAAGGGACTTACTAAAGTTGAATTGTTTTGTTTACATCCCTACATGGAAAGATGACGTGTATGATTCATGAGACCTCAGTATTAGGGTAGCTGAAGGGAATATGCATATATATATGTTTATATATATATATCAGTGAATGTGTATGTATGTATATATGTATGTGTGTGTATATATATACATATACATACATACATATATATATATATATATGTAAAGAGAGAGAGAGAGAGAGAGAGAGAGAGAGAGAGAAAGTGGACACAGGGTGAGTTGAAGATGAAGGGAAGATATCTAAAAGAAATAAAATCAAATTAAGGGACAAGAGAGGAATATATTGAGAGAGGGAGACAGGGAGAGATAGAATGGGGTGGATTATCTTGCATAAAGGTGGCAAGAGGAAGCAGTTCTGTGGGAGGAGGGGAGAGGGCAGGTGAGGGGGGAATGAGTGAATCTTGCTCTCTTCAAATTTGGCCTGAGGAGGGAATACCATACATACTCAATTGGGTATCTTGCCCCACAGGAAAGAAGAGGGAAGAAGATAAAAAAGGGGGGGGGATGATGGAGAGGAGGGCAGATGGGGGTGGAGGTAATCAAAAACAAACACTTTGGAAAGGGGACAGGGTCAAGAGAGAAAATTCAATAAAGGGGGATGGGTTGGGAAGGAGCAAAATATAGTTAGTCTTACACAATGTGAGTATTGTGGAAGGGTTATATATAATGATACACATGTGGCCTATGTTGAATTGCTTGACTTCTTAGGGAGGGTGGGTGGGAAGGGAAGAGGGGAGAGAATTTGGAACTCAAAGTTTTAAAAACAGATGTTCAAAAACAAAAAAAAATGTTTTTGCATGCAACTAGAAAATAAGATACACAGGCAATGGGGCGTAGAAATTTATCTTGCCCTACAAGAAAGGAAGGGAAAAGGGGATGGGAGGGGAGTGGGGTGACAGAAGGGAGGGCTGACTGGGGAACGGGGCAACCAGAATATACGCCATCTTGTAGTGAGGGGGGAGGGTAGAAATGGGGAGAAATTTTGTAATTCAAACTCTTGTGAAAATCAATGCTGAAAACTAAATATGTTAAATAAATAAATTTTTAAAAAAAGAAATATTTTCTCTTTGACCTGGGAGCTCTGCAATTTGTCTATAATCCTCCTGGGAGTTTTCATTTTGGGCTCTCTTTTAAGAAGTGATGAGTGAATTCTTTCAGTTTCTCCTTTACTCTCTCATTCTTAGATATCGGGGCAATTTTTCTTGATAATTTCTTGAAATATGATGTCTAGGCTCTTTCTCTGATCATGACTTTCAGGCCATCTAATAATTCTTAAATTGTCTTTCCTCAGTCTTTTTTCCAGGTCAGTTGTTTTTCCAATGAGATATTTCACATTTTCTCTTATTTTTCACTATTTTCACTTTGTTTTATTGTTTCTAATGTCTCATAGAGTCATTAGTTTTCACTTACCCAATTCTAATATTTAAGGGATTATTTTCTTCAACAACATTTTGTACCTCCTTTTCCATTTGGCCAATTCTGTTTTTTTAAAGAGCTATTTTCTTCAGCCTTCCTTTTTGTACCTCTGTCACCATGGTGTCAATTGTCTTTTCATAATTTTCTTCCATTGCTTTTATTTCCGTACCTAGTTTTTCCTCTACCACTCTTATTTGCATTTGAAAATCAATTTTTAACGTCTTCCAGGAATTCTTGTTGGGCTTGTGTTCAATTCACATTTTTTTCCTTTCAGGCTTTGCCGGTACCTGTTTTGACATCATTGTCTTTTGAGTTTATTTTGAGTTTATTTTATGGCATTTTATAGTCAAGTTCCTCTTTTTGTTTGCTCATTTTCTACTATATTTCTTCAGTTTGAACTTTATGTTAACATTGAGCTCTGTTCTGACATGGTGGGGAGCACTGTTTCAAGCTTTAGACTTTTTTCCCTGCTGTTTTTAGATCTGGGTGTGTGGATGTTTTCAATACTTACAAATTGGTGTGATCTTGGTGTGCACTCTGGTCCTTATCTGGAAATGACCCATAATTCCTTGGGATTACAATTGATGCTGCTCCTCATTGCTTCTTCTTCCTTGGGACCAGAAGTCATGCTATTCCTCAGGGTATCTAATTCCTTCCCAGTGGAAGTAATACTGTTCCTCAAGGTCCCTGATTCTTTGTGACCAAAAGCGATACTTCCCCTCAGTGTTTCTGTTCCCTTTTGACCAACAGTGTCCCCTTTCTCTCTTTGTTTCTCTCTCCGTTTCTCTCTCTCTTGCTCTCTTTTCTCTTTGTCCTTCTGTCTCTCTCCCTGTCTCTCTCTCTCTCTGTGTTTGTCTCTCTCTGTCTCTCTCTGTGTGTCTCTGTCTCTCTGTGTTTCTCTATCTTTCTCAGTCTCTTTCTGTCTCTGTCAGTCTCTCCTGCCTCTGTCTGTCTGTCTCTCTCTGTGTCTGTCTCTCTCTGTCTCTTTCTGTCTCAGGCTCTCTCTGTCTCTGTCTGTCTGTCTGTCTCTCTCTCTCTCTCTCTGTGTCTCTCTCCCTCCCTCCTTCCCCCCCCCCCCCCTCTCTCTCTCTCTCTCTGTCTCTGTCTCTCTCTCTTTCTCACACGCTGGGAGAGCTCAGCTGAGTGCTTTGTCTATTCTGCCATCTTGTCTCCATTCCTGGAAGTTGACCATTTTTCTATTTTAAGCTAAGAAATACAAGTCTTGTTGTCAGACACCATTTTATTAAACTGATGTTTGCTTCCCAAATCTGTCCTTCTTCTCAGACCTTTGCCTTCAATCCACAGAAGTGATGAAATTTCCACATATGCCCTTATGGTATTCTGTTTCTTGCCATAGACTTGATGATATTTTCCTGATTCCTTCTGTTAATATCTTTTATTGCCATGTGAATTATTAGAGGTTGGTCATGGCCATCAGTTTAAAGAGAATATTTAGGGTACACATAAGGAAAAACGTTCCAATAACAATTATCATTACTCTAGAACTAAATGAGTTGTCTTGGAGGCTGGATTCCTTGGGAATTTTGTAGAAGGGATCCTTATTCAAGTAAGAATTGGACTATATGATCTTTAAAGTCTCTTCCAACTTTGATAATCTGTGATACTTCAAGAGAACTGTGATCATGGGTATTCCCTCTCCCAAAGCATCTAAGAACTCATTTAAGTTTTTTTTAAATCCTTTGTGGATGTTTTCTACTCCTTCCAGGAATCCTAGAGAATCTCCTCAATATGCTGGAGATCTTCCTCCACTTCTTTTAATATTATATGAATGCCAATAAAATATATTGGTCAATGTTGTTTCTCAGTTTTGCGGTATGTCCTTTTCTGATCATCAATGTCTTTTACAGAGTTTGTATGCCTCTTCTCATGTATCAATAGTAATATGATGGGTCCTAATCACCTCTATTATGTCTACTACTCCACGCATGTCACAACTCCTTAGGGCCTCAGTTTCCTCACCTTTATAATGAAGGAGTTAGACTTGAAGATGTCTGAGATCAATTTCTATACTAAATCTATGATGCTCTGAGTCAGTCTGTTAGCTAGTATTTATTACTCACTTTCTAGGTGCCAGAAAGTCTGCTAAACACTGGAAAAGGCAAAGAAAAGCAAGACAGTCTCTGCCCTCAAGGAGCTTACAGTCTAAGGGATGAGATTGTGGTGTTTCACTATTTGTAGCCATATAGCATCACTGAAAAATGTTGGTATTGAACAGATGGGCTTTGGTAACCAGGAGCAACTTGGGAGCACTGCTTCATTTGTCCAACGTGACCCAAGCTCATTTCTCCTTACTATTCAATTGCCAACTTATTTCTCTTCCTATATCATATGCTTTCCAAAGAAAAATGTGCTGATTGACTATTTCAATGAGTTGCCCATTGATATGTATATAGCACTCTGGGCAATATATATTCTTCGTTTATTGGATATTTCATTTGTGACCTGTTAGCCAGATCTCTTATGCATAACCAGGGCTTAAACTGTAGACACCCAGTAATGTTTTAATTAATGCGCGGTGTCATTCATAAAAGCAGGAACATCTGAAAAATCTCACTGTCTATACAAAATTTGTCTTCCCCTCAGACTTTGCACAGAAATCATCCATGACAGTGGTGAATAATTTTAGTGAGCAACTTCATCTCCTTAGTAATAATAACAAGAGGATATTGAATCAATTATCTGAGTGATCCTATCAAGGAAATATCATATTTACAATTTTATGATATTAACATTTGCATGGGCAGTATCTTGTTGTATATTATATGCATGATATAGATGTTTGCCTCTGTCTTGAGGAATGTCTACAGAAGATTCCAAATGAAAGCGGAATTTCCTATAGAAGATGAGTTCATTCCATTGCTCCTGTTTTAGGATGACAGTGAGCTGATTTCAGAACCTTATATAAGATATCCATAATTACTAAAAAGTTAGCTCTAATTATCATCACAAAAAAACCCACCACACAAATAGATGATGATTCCATTTGAGACCTTTTCGTCCCTTATCACATATCACATCACCATACCCCTTCACTCTACTGATATAGTTCAGTATAGCTAGCCCTCATGGAATTCCATTGTCTTCCTAATTACTAAAATTGGTGGTCATCTGAGAATGGAGTGCTTTATGATATATGTGTGTAGGCTGAAATGCATTACCAAGCAAGAATTATGTAGAAGTGATGTAAAGCACATCACCATCAGCATATGACTAGAAAAGAAGGGATGTGTTAAGGATGGAGGACGATTTTAGTAGCAAAGAATAAGTAACTATAGGAGTACCCATCAACTGGGGAATGGCTGAACAATATTCTGCCTGTGAATGTAATGAAATATTATTGTGCTATAAGAAATAATGAAAGAAGTGATTTCAGAGAAACCTGGAAAGGCTTTTATGGATTGATGTAGAATGAAGTGAGTAGAACCAGGATAACAATTTATATCCCATTTTCAAGGGCAACAATTTGTTTAATAAGTCATTGTTTTTGTGTTTTCTCATTTATATCCTTCTAATTTGTTGTTTATTTTTACCTTTATTCAAATCATTCACTCTTTCTCACTCCAGGTGACTCTGAAAAAATGCCCTTGAAAATGGGATACAAATTAAAATAAGATCATTGGCATTAATTATTCAGTAGAATGTAGGTTCCTTGAGGTTAGGAACCATTTTTCATTTTTTTTCTTTGTATCCTCTATGTATTTAGTAGAGTGTGTTGTATGCAGTGAGTGCTGAAAGTTTTAAAAATTGTATAGTCCATATATCCTGGAGTAGTAGGATTACCACAAGAAGAAGCCAGATTCTAGTAACTGTCTTATTTGTCGCTCCAGCTGATTCTGAAAGCACTCATTTCCTGGCTGTTAACTTATAACTGATCTTATTTTTGTGATCTTTTTTGTGCTTACTATATCCATAGCCTTCTTTTTGACAAAAGTAGTCACAATATGGGGGCTCAAAATTTCTGAACACCCTACAAAGTTTTGGCCTCTTTAATTTTTTAATCCAAACCTTACTTTCTAATATGGAATTGCTGATTTAGAGCTAAAAGTGAATTTAGAGGTCACGAGCCCAACCTACTCCTTTTGCTGATGAGGACCTGAGACCCAAAGAGTTTAAGTGACTCGTCCAGAGTCAGACAGTTACGAAGTGGAATTTGAATTACTGAAGTGGAATTTGAGCCCAGATTCTCCTGACTCCAAATATATTCAACATGACATTTTGCCTCTCAGGTTTTGTTTCTTGTTTTGTTTGTCTTTGCTCCCTTTCCATAGCCCACCTCTGTATCACAGCCACTGAGTATTTTGGTATCTGTTGATTTGGTTTGGAGGATCTTGTCAGGTTCTTTGTATAATTTCTCTTCCTTTTCATCCTCTTCAACAGATGTTGGCACATGAGACACAGTTATCTTCATGGTGGTCTGTTTATTTATTTTCAGCATGAGCATTGCAAGGCAAGATGACCAAATGTCCTATGTGATGATATTTCCTCTTGTCCTTGGGCACACAGTGAAAATCATTCTGCCAACTCTTTTATTTGCCTCTCTGAGGAGAACCTGTGAACCATCCTTCCATTTAGCTATGGCACTTTCACATTGTCTGCTTTCATTTAAAGTGAGAATGTCAATATGGATATGGTTCAGTTTTTTTTTTCCCTAGTAGTGAACTTACTGGTCTTTGGACTACCTTAAGAATACCATAGTCTTAAAGTTTGGTGACTCTCAGCACCATTAACCCCTCTCTTTTCCTCTACCAGTCTTCTGTCATCATGGCAGAAGAGAAAGGGGTCTTCAGAAGCTGAGGGTTCTTTTAGAGTTTCCACTTGTTTCACTGGTTGCCATGGCTAGAGAATTCAGTAAGCGCGCTCCATTTGGCAATAAGTCACCTTTCTGGAAAACAGCCTATCAATGTTACAGAGGCTGTACTCTGAATCCTTTTAGATTGGGAACCCCAGCCCCAGCTTGTGCCTTACCTTTTTTTTTTTAACAAAACAAGGTTACTACTATCCATGCTGAAGCATCAGATTAGTGCTTTGGAGAGTACTTAAACCTCTCCAGGGAAAGAAAAAAAGTTTTCATAAAAAGATTTCCCAACTTTCCCCCTTCATAAGCCAGGCAGGAAATTTTTGTTTATATCTAGCCCAAATCCTTCTTGCTGCCTTTTCAACTATTTCTCCATTTCCTGTAGAGTCATCATTCTTGTATTGAAAGAGGATAATGTTTTCTTCTAGCTAAATAAACCCAACTCCTCAAAATTTTCCTTATGAAGATTTAAAAACTCTCCTATTATCTTCATCCTTCCCAGACTCTTCAGAGTTGGCTTTCTAATGGTCCTGCTAGGTGAAACAGTGGGTGTTGGACCTGGAGTCAGAAAGAACTGAGTTCATATCTTACTTTAAATATTTAATAGCCATATGGCTGTAGGCAAGAGGTACTTAATCACTCTCACCTTCAGTTTTCTCATCTGTAAAATGGGAATATTAAGAGAACTACTTCATAGATCTGTTGTGAGGGTCAAATGAAATAACATATGTAAAGTACTTTGTAAACTTTAAAGCTATTTAAATGTTAGTGATTGATATTGATGTTTTATAGGTATTATTGGGGCACCTTTCCTCTGTGCTTTAACACTCCTACTGATACAGCTGTAACCCTGATTACAATAATTCGTTCTTAGCTCATTCGGTGTTGACTGACATCAGCATCATTTATTTTCACCCCTCCCTTCAGGAGTATTACCTCAAAGCCAAGTGTATCTGCTCCCGATGAATTTCACTGTGTTGGCTTTTAAATCTCTTTCCTGGAATTCTAAGCCTTTCTTCCAAAGCTTTTGACCACCTCTCCCAGGTTAATGTTACCTGTGAATTGAATGGATAACTCCCTGTGCCAACAACCCAGGGAATAGTCACCACCTTTCAATAGGCCTAGAGCATTACTCCATTTCTTGACAGATAAAAGAGCATTGATAAGAAAAACTCTTATTTATATAGTTTATTAAGGTTTACACATAGGACCATAGGTATGGGAGCTGGAAGGGATCATAGAGATCATTTATCTCAGCTCCTCATTATATAGATGAAGAAACTGAGGTCCAGAAAAAGTAAGTGAAATCCCAGTGGCAAGATAGATAGTTTTAATGGAGCTAGCATTTTGAACACTAGTTGTCTAGTTCCATTATTACTGTTCTTTTAATCTATGTGGAGCCACTGTTGTCAATACTCAGCATATTTTACAGTAAGCAAACCTTATGTGTGGAAACAAAATGTGTATGGTCAAACTAGAAGGCTATGGTAACTAGAAAACTGCAGAGCAGGTAGAAGTTCAGTGGTGGGGTTAGGCCTGCTCCATTTCTGACCTGGCCTGGTTTGCTGCTCTTTAGGCAGCCTATTTTCTCCACTTCCTCCTAGGGGCTCAACCTGTTGGTTCCCGACATATGTCTTTGCACACGGTGTTATAGATTGTAGGATTTAGAGCTGAAAGAGTCAGGGAACCTGGTTCAGATCCATACACACTATATGCTATTTTGTGGTATGTGGGTAAGTCACCAGCCTTTTATAGTTCTGTTTCTTCAGAACCTTAAAATGAAATCCACTCTAAATCTTACGGAGCTAAAAGCTTGTTTGGAAAGGAGGAAGTCTTTGTTCTTCAAAGGTACAATAGGCATTTTTATCAATTTGTCTTTACTGATGCTCTCATCCTTATCTTCATGGTCCTCCCCACTCATGTCTGTCTATCTGAATTCTTTTTTTGGCTCTGAATTCTTTCTATTTAGAAAATCACAGAATCTCATAGCTATCTATCCAGTCTACTCCATATCTAAGCAAGAGTCTGTCAAGTGGTCATCTGGCCTCTGCTGGAAGACATTTAATGACGGGAAATTCATTACTTCCTGTAGCAAACCCGTTTCACTTCTGTATAGCTCTAATTGTTAGAAAGTTTTTCCTTATATCAAACCTAACCTTGCCTTTTTGTATCTTCTACCAACAGCTCCTTTTCTTCTCTGTGGTGCCAAGTGAACAAGTTTAATCTTAGTCACCATGTATCAAGCCCTTCCTAAGATATAATGTCCAGAACTGCAGAAAAATTTGCCTCTCTGAAACTTTCACTCATTGTTCCTAGATCTACTGTCTTGAGCCAAATAGAATAAGTAAATTCCTTCTTCTATAGCCCTTTAAATAAGTGAACACAGCTATCATATCCTCTCTGAATCTTCTTTTCTCTACTCCAGACATCCCACATCCTTCAACCAACCTTCATAGGGCATAGAATCAAGGCCATATGAAGACTCTTTGCCATTCCAATTATGCTCCTCTGAGCAACCCTACATTAATAATGTTCTTCCTAATATTCCATTCCCAGAATGGAAATTGATATGGCAGATGTGCTGTCATCAGAGCAGAGCAGAGCAAAGCAAGACTATAATCTCCTTATTCCCGGAAGCTATGCATCTCTGACTATAGCCCAGGATTGCTTGAGCTTTTTTGACTGCCTTATCATACCTCTGACTCAAACTTGCCATCCACTAAAACCCCAGCTCATTCAGGCAATATATTCTATCTAGTCATGCCTCCTCTATCTTATACTTGTAAAGTCAATTGGCTTAATGCAAATGCAAGACTTTACATGGATCCCTATTAAATTACTATCTCATTTAATTAGGCAGCATGAAATAGTGAAAGGAGTGAAATCCCACCACTGACACACATTGGTTATGTGAGCCTGGGAGAGTCACTAGAACTTTCAGTACTCTAGGGAGCTCTCAAAGATTCTAAGTTACGTAGGAGGTGCTTATCTATATTGGTTATATGGAAATTCTCTTCTGGGAGTTCCTTAGAGCAATGAAAATTATAGGTCTAGTCTCTATCCTGTACCTCTGAATTATCATGTACTTGATTCAGCCAAATATTTTAGCTTCTCCGTATTTTTTTTTAATCTTGACTTTGTGTATTAGCAAGACAATAAACACATCATAGACAATAATTGTCAACATGCCTATGTGGTTCCATACTGCAAAATAATAAGAGACTCTCCACATAGAAGGTAGAAGTAAAACATTTATTTAGACACCAGAGGACCAAATCCCATAACCAATAAGCGCAATCCAACACAGCAGCAAAGAACTCGAAATGCAATATCACAGCAAAGAACCACTCCATCCCATAAGCCTTCTGTCCTCCTGCTGGGGCCTTGCCACCAAACAAACTCACAGCCAGCACAAGCTACCTTGTTGGAAGCTCTTTATTGGAGACCTGAGCTTTGAGACAATGGATGAGAGCTTAGGGAGACATTTTGAGCAATGTGGCATGCTTACAAACTGTGTGGTGATGAGGGATCCAAATACCAAACATTCCAGGGGTTTTGGTTTTGTTACCTATGCCACAGTGGAAGAGGTAGATGCAGCCATGAATGCAAGACCTCACAAAGCTGATGGCAGAGTTGTTGAACCAAAGAGAGAAATTAGAGCTGAGGTAGAGAGCAGATGTACTATCTGTGTTGTGAATGAGTTTGTAGCAAGGCCCTAGCAGGGAGGTGGAAGGTTGTGGGATGGAGGGGTTCTCTGCTGTGATATTGTGTATTGAATTCTTTGCTGCTGTGCTGGATTGGGCTTATTGGTTATGGGATTTGGTCCTCCAGTTTCTGAATAAATGTTTTACTTCTTCTAGCTTCTATGTGGAGAGTCCCTTACATTTTGTGATATGGAACCATATAGGCATATTGATGATTATCATCTACGTTGTGTTTATTGCCTTGCTAATACACTTTATTATCTGACATGTTAGTTATTGTTCCCAGTTTTGTGCCATCATTGGATTTGGTAATCCTATTACCTATAGCTTCATAAACATCACTGATAAAAATATTAACACAGGGCCAAGCACTGAATCCTGGGTCACTCCATCAAGAACTTCCTTCAAGTTGATATTGACTCATTAAGGATTTTTCTTTAGTTTCCAGTCTTTCAACCAGTCCCAAATCCACCTAACCATGCCAGCATTTAGATACCCTCTCTCCATTTTTCCCACAAGAATAGCATTATGGGAGCATTCCAAGAGCTTAGCTGTAGTCTAGGCAAATAAAATCTACTGACATACCCTGGTCTGCTATTTTAGAGACTCTGACACATAAAGTTAGTCTGGTTCTTTCTGATCACTTCTTTTCTATGTTAATTAACCATCTTTTTGCCAAGAATTGACCAGAACCTCAATTTGTAATTACTGGCTTATAGATTGCAGATGCTGTCTTCTTCCTTTTTTTAAAAGAGAGATATTTGCCCTTCTCTAATTCTCTGGTACTAGAGGAAAATTCTTAATAATTGAAGCTGTCTATAAGTGAAATGGATTGTCCCAGGAGAGAGTGGGTCTTCCTTCACCAAATATCTTTAAGCAATCACCTGTTTGGTACATGGCAGTGGGAGTTCTTTTTGGTGGTGGATAGCTCCCTGACCCAAACCAAGACCTTGGTTCAGTGCAACAAAGTTTGAATGTGTGCATTTGGTGGGCTATGTAGTGGAAGTCTCAAACTCTCAGCTTTACTTCTAATTGATTGTAGTAGATTGTAATGGGGTCCATACTTGATTACTGCCAGGAAATAGAAGCTAATTTGATGAGTTAATATAGTTTCTATGTGCCAGGGATTGTGCTCATACTGGAATACAAAGAAAGACAAAAACAAATAAAAAAGACCAAGTTCCTTGTCTTAAGGAGTGAGAGTTCTAAGAGGAGAGACAAAATGCAAACAACTATTGTAAAATGCAAATAAGACATATACTGGATAAATTTGAGATAATCTCAAAGGGAAGGCACAAGCATTAAGGAGGATCAGGAAAGGCTTCTTAGCAACTTATCAGGAAAATAATACACTATGACCAGGTAGAATTTATTCCAGGAATGCAAGGCTGGTTCAGTATTAGGAAAACTATCAGCATAATAGATCATATCAATAACAAAATTAGCAGAAACCATATGATTATCTCAATAGATGCAGAAAAAGCTTTTGATGAAATACAACACCCATTCCTATTAAAGACACTAGAAAGCATAGGAATACATGGAGTCTTCCTTAAAATTATAAATAGCATCTACCTAAAACCATCAGCAAGCATTATATGTAATGGGGAGAAGCTAGATGCATTCCCAGTAAGATCCAGGGTGAAGCAAGGATGTCTATTATCACCCCTATTATTCAATTTGGTAATAGAAATGTTAACTTTAGCATTAAGAGAAGAAAAAGAAATTGAAGGAATTAGAATAGGCAAAGAAGAAACTAAATTATCACTTTTTGCAGATGATATGATGATTTACTTAGAGGATCCTAGAGATTCAAGTAAAAAACTACTTGAAATAATAAGCAACTTTAGCAAAGTTGCAGGATATAAAATAAACCCACAAAAATCCTCAGCATTCCTATATATTACTAACAAAGCCCAACAGCAAGAGATAGAAAGAAAAATTCTATTTAAAGTTACTGTAGACACTATAAAATATTTGGGAATCTACCTACTAAGACAAACCCAGGGCCTATATGAACACAATTACTAAATGCTTCTCACACAAATAAAGTCAGATCTAAATAAATGGAATAACATCAGTTGCTCATGGTTAGGCCAAGCTAACATAATAAAAATGACAATTTTGCCTAAATTAAATTACTTATTCAGTGCCATACCAATTGAACTACCAAAAAATTATTTTACAGAGCTGGATAAAATAATGACAAAATTCATCTGGAAGAACAAAAAGTCCAGAATATGAAAAGAAATGCTAAGGAAGGTGGCCTAGCCACAGTAGATGTCAAACTGTACTATAAAGCAGCACTCATCAAAACTACCTGGTACTGGCTAAGAAACAGAGCCATGGATCGGTGGAATAGGTTAGGTACACAATACACAGAAGTCAACGACTATAGCAATCTACTCTTTGATAAACCCAAAGAATCCAGCTTCTGGGCTAAGAATTCACTATTCCACAAAAACTGCTGGGAAAATTGGAAAATGGTATGGCAGAAACTGGACATAGATGAATATCTTATACTGTATACCAAAATAAAGTCAAAATGGGTTCATTATTTAGGAATAAAGGCTGATACTATAAACAATTTGGGAGAGCAGGGAATAGTTTACCAATCAAATCTATGGGAAAGGGAAGAATTCATGACTGAACAAGAGATAGAGAGCATTACAAAATGCAAAATGGATTCTCTTGATTATGTTAAACTGAAAAGTTTTTGTATAAACAAAGCCAATGCAACAAAGATTAGGAGGGAAGCAGAAAATTGGGAGAAAATCTTTATAACCAATGTCTCTGATAAAGGTCTCACATCTAAAATATACAGGGAACTTAGTCAAATTTATAGGAATACAAGTCATTCCCCAATTGAGAAATGGTCAAAGGATATGAACAGTTTTCAGAGGAAGAAATTAAAAATATCTACAGGCATATGAAAAAAATGCTCTGAAATCACTATTGATTAGAAAAATGCAAATCAAAACAACTCTTAAGTACCCATCTCTTCTGTCGGATTGGCTAACATGACAAAACAGGAAAATGATAAATGCTGGAGAGGATGTGGGAAAATCAGAACATTGTTACATTGTTGGTGGAGTTGTAGGTAGATCCAGCCATTTTGAAGAACAATTTGGAACTATGCCCAAAGGGCTATAAAAATGTGCATACCCTTTGACCCAGCAATACCACTCCTGGGGCTATATCCCAAAGAGATCACAAAAGTGGGAAAGGGACCTGTATGTACAAAGAAATTTAGAGGAACTTTTTTTGTGGTAGCAAAGAATTGGAAATCAAGGTCATGTCCATCGATTGGGGAATGCCTAAGCAAATTGTGGTATATGAATGTAATGGAATACCATTGTGCTATAATAAATGGGGAACATACGGACTTCATGATAACCTGGAAAGATCTACATGATATGATGCTGAGTGAGAGAAGCAGAACTAGGAGAACATTGTACACAACCACAGACATATT
The DNA here is from genome assembly GCF_011100635.1 of Trichosurus vulpecula. Lineage (NCBI taxonomy): Eukaryota > Metazoa > Chordata > Mammalia > Diprotodontia > Phalangeridae > Trichosurus > Trichosurus vulpecula. Next base: position 83,735,852 of record NC_050581.1, read on the forward strand.
GATTCTGTGATGACTAACTTTGATAGACTTGGCTCTCCTCAGCAATACAAGGCTCAAAAACAGTTCCAAAGGACTCATGATGGAGAGATCTAGCAACATCCAGAGAAAGAACTGTGGAGTCTGAAGCAAACTATTCGCTCTCTCTTTTTTCTTTTCTTTTTTGATTTTGTTTCTTCTCTCTCATGATTCATTCCATTGGTCATAATTCTTCTTTGCAACTTGACTATTGTGTAAATAAGTTTAACATGAAAGTTTGTGTAAAATCTATATCAGACTGCATACCATTTTGCGGGTTGGGGGGAGGGGAGGGAAGGGAAGAAAATTTGAAACTCAAGAACATGTAGAACTAAGTGTTGTAAACTAAAAATAAAAAAAAATCTGATTAAAACAAAAAGGAAAACCTTCTTGCTAAAAGTGTGACTAAGTCAAGACTTAAAAGAAGCCAGGTGGTGGAGTCAAGGAGGATGAGACTTTGAAGCATGGGGGACAGCCAATGGAAATGTCTGGAGTAGGGAGGAGGAAGATCATGTAATAATGAACAATAATGAAACCAGTGTACAAAAAGCCTTTTCTTTACCATACACTAAGTGAAGAGGGAACAGAATACTTTTGCAAGCTTTGAAGTGGAGAGTCAGGCCCCACTATTCTATTTCAACATGGATTTCTAGAAGCATGCTCATTGCTACTCTCTTCATGGAGGACTACATAAGGCATATCATGCTGTTCATATTCATAAGGTATGGGCTCTCATTGGGCAATGCCTCTGCTACACAGAAAAATCAAAGGAGTTAGAGATCTTCAAGCCTAAAAATCTAATCTTGGAGAAACAGAAGATAAAGCCCCAGTGACTCATGAATAATAAATTAAGATACAAAATTTTATTAAATCTATTAAGTAATCTTAATAATGGAAATAGTTATAGAAGAACGAGACCATTTTCACTTTCTCTAGAGAACATCAAGAACAAAAATAAAAGGCGGAAATGCCATAATATACATCATAATAAATATGCAATATCAAATGTGAATGGCCTAAATTTCCCTGTTAAAATGAAAATTTAAAGAATGGATGAAACAATTAAATCTATAGCTATGTTGCTTTTGAGAAATATTGGATGGAAAAAGATATAGAGACAATCCATGTCAGCAGCCAGTATGAGATATATCATGCGAGTGCAATTTTATAAAAAAGCAGGGCTAACTATAATGATATGAGAGAAAACTGAATTCAGGCCAAGAAGTATCAAAGGGAACAGCTAACATAATAGTGAAGAGAAGAGTAAATAATAAATGGTTAAAATTATTAATATACATGTACTAAAAATTTGACAGTCAAATTCAGAACATAAAAAGTAATAGCAACATGAAGAAATAGACAAAATATAATAATAACTCCATTATCCGAGTATGAAAAATTTAGTAAAATTAACAATAAAAACATGTTCTGTTTATTTTTTAAATTAACTGGAAATAACAAATGAAATGAAAACTAAATGGGAGGAACATGGAATGTATTCTTTTTTATTGTACTCAGAACTTTCACAAAAGTGGTCGTATTGAGGTTGAAGAAAAACCTCAGTAAGCTGAAAATTGTAGAATTTGTATGTTTTCTATTTTTAGATCAAAGTGTAATAAAACAAACAGCAAAAATATAGAAAGAATCAAGGTTAAATGAAAACAAAAAGCAATATATTAAATAATTATTGAGCTAAGTAAAAAATCAGAAGACATTAAAAATGAAAAGACTGGTACTGTGTCAAAACCTATAAGTTGTAGTCAAAGCATTTCTTAACATAGTTTATTAGCTATTTAATACAAATATCATTAACAATTCAAAGAGGCATGAGGTTAAATTAATTAAGTTTGTATTAAAGACACATGAAAAAGATAAACACACTATTTCTAAGGAAAGAAAAGTAGATTTGAAGTTAAGAGCAGAAATAGTAATGGCTATACGTGTAACTTTGAGGAAATACTTAACCTTTTTGGGACTTGGTTTTATTATTTCTAAAAGAAGGGGTTAGAATAGATAAACTGCTATAGTCTCTTTCAGTTCTACATTTACAATACTGTTATTCCAACACGAAGAGCAATGTGAAATAAAAATGATCCCAATTTTTAGCAACTTTAAGTTGAAAAAAAGTATTAATCAGCAAAGTTCAGAATTTTAAAAAATAGAGATCAAAATAAACACAAAAGAAATTAAGAGCACTAACAGGGAATATTACGTATAATGATATGCTATAAAATTATAGAATGTAAATGGAATGAAGACTTATTTGCAGATAAATGACCAAAGTTGTAGCAGGAGGACATAGATAACATTTTTTTTTCGCTGAAGTTACCAGTGAATTACCTTGCTGAAGCACTCCTATGTGCACAGGAGTGCAGGCATTTCCCCTCCACCCCCACCCCATATCTTGGCCAGATGACTCTGTGGGTAATTAAAAAAATTATAGAGCACTCTTCAGTAAATAAACAATTAAAGAAAATGAACAGGTAGTTTTCTAATGAAGAAATCCAAGCTACCAACAATCATATGAAAAAATATTCTAACTTTCTAATAATTAGAGAAATGTTCTACTTCATACCAATCAGACTGACCAATAAGAGAAGAAAATTACAAATGTTCTAAAATCTGTGAGAAAATGGGTGTACATGCACTGTGGTGGAATTTTGAATTGGTCTGGCCAATCAGGAAAGTAATTTGGAGCTGTGTCCCCAGCATTGCCAAATGTGTATACCTTTAATAACATTACTAAAAGAAATCAAATGACATAAAGAAACCAAAGAGGAAAAGGATCTCTGCATTCAAAAATATTTATACTGGCTTTTTTAGTGGTAGCCAAAAATTGGAAACCAACATGCTGACCTTCTATTTGGGAATGACTAAACAAATTGTGGCATGCAAATGGAATAGAATATTACTGTGCTGCACAAAATGGACAGTTTCAGAGGAAACTTGGAAGACATTTATGAATTATTGTAGAGAGAAATGAGCAGAACTAGGAGATCAGCTTATACAATAACATTGTAGAAGAAAAACAACTTTTTTTGGATTGACTATATGGATAATTATATATGTATAAAAGAATAAATATGAGATATACCATTCATCTCCTGCCAGAGAGGTGATGAACTTAAAATGCAGAAAGAGACATACTTTTTAGATGTGGCCAATGTGGGAGAGTTTTTTCAGTTTTGTTTTTTACCAGACTATGCAGATATATGCTGAAAGATTTTTTTTTTAAATCCTCAATAAAGAAGAATGAAATAGTATGAAGGACAGAATGGTTAAAAAAAACTAAGCAAAAAAACCTATGCTCCTTGTTATTTGAAAGAAGCTATGGTAAATGTAATAATTATTTTATTATTTCTTATTTATAAATACCATATTGTAATTTACTGGTGTAGGATCTCATTCTACTGGGATAGACTGACTCCCTACTGAATATAGGCTCAAAAGTACAAAATTTGACTGAAATTTTTGAGAGCAGGGACGATTTTCTTTTCTTTTCTTTCCTTTCCTTTTCTTTTCTTTTCTTTTCTTTTCTTTTCTTTTCTTTTCTTTTCTTTTCTTTTCTTTTCTTTTTTCTTTTCTTTTCTTTCTGTCTATCCCTAGTGCTTAGCACCTTCCCTGGCACAAAGTAAGCACTTAATAATACTTGTTGACTGACAAAATAAAATATTCGATATCAGAATACAACATTATATTTAAAATACACTTATGATGATCAAGATGGATTCATAGTAGATATTCAAGGCTAGAATAGTATTAGAAAGGTTATAAATACAATATATTCATCAGCAAAAAACTCAACAAAACCACATATTCACATCAAAGAATTCCAAAAAGCCTTGGATGCAATCCAACCCTCACTCAAGATTTTAAAAAAATTAAAAAGAATAGGAATAGGATTTTTATCTATTCAATCAGAAATATTGACATAAAACTAATTACCTGTATTATAATTCTCAATTAAAATAGTTACAATACAAGAATAGCTACTTTTACTATTCTGTTTGATATATTATTGGAAATAGTAGTAGTCACAATCAGACAGGGAAAAAAATATTAGAATGAGTAATGCTAGAGATGAAGCGCTTAAAATATTGATTTTTCCAAATCACATAGATGAAAAATCCAACCAAGTAGGCAATCCTCCTCAAAAAAACCCAAAAACCCAAAATAGAAACAACAAGTGAATTTTAAGAGGCAAGACTTAGTTAACAATCATTTATTAAATACCTGCAGTATGCTAATCATTTACATAATTAAGATAAGAAAAAAGACAAGAGAGACATCATAAGCAAGAAATCCCACTTAAAAATATTAAATACTAGAATTAATGTGACATCCAGCTAGTTGACACATTGGATAGTGTTCTTGGACTGGAGTCATGAAGACCTGGGTTCAAATTCAGCTTCAGACACTTACTAGCTATATAGCTCCGGGTAAGTCATTTAACCCTGTTTACCTCAGTTTCATCTTTATGATGAGCTGGAGAACGAAATGGGAAACCATTCCCATATCTTTGCCAAGAAAACCCCAAATGGGGTCATGAACAGTCAAACAACTGAAGAACACATGAAGCACATAAAGTTACCTATAAAACTATTCTAATAGAAGTAAAGGAAGATCTAAATAATTTGAGAAACATTCAATTTTTTGTGAATGGAAGTTATAAAGATTAGATTATCAGTTATGAAGACAGTGATCACCAACCTAAATTATGGATTTAATGTATATGTTTGTGTATGTATATATGTAGGTATGCACACACACATATGTGTAATGCAATCAAAATACCAATGGATTTATTTATAGAATTAGATGAAATTATATCTAAATTTATATGGAAAAACAAATAGGCAATACTAACAAGGGACATTTTGATGAAGGTACTTTTCTACTTTCAAATTTAAAAAAATTATAAGAAAACATAAAATTAATTATGAAAATAGTTACGAAATTAGCGCCGTGTAAAGAAATATAAAAAATAGGCATCTAGGCGGCTCACTGGGCCTACAGTGAGGAAGACAACTTTAAATCTAGCCTCAGGCATTTACTGGTTGTATGATGCTGGGCAAGCCACTCCACCTCCATTTGCCTTCATCTACTAGAGAAGGAAATGGCGCACTATTCCTGCATCCTTGTCAAGAAAACCCCATGGACAGTGTCAGCATGCTATGCTATGGTCAACGGGGTCACAAAGAGTCAAACATGACTGAATAACTAAACAGCAACAAAAACAACAAAAAGTGATCAGTGGAATAGAGAGCACCTACATGGATACAAAACCGATGTGCTTGATAAACCTATGAAAATTAAAAACTAGAAAAAGGATTCGTTATTTACTATCATTTGAAAAAATGTTTACTGATATCTGGGAAAATAAATTTAGATCTGAACCTCACATGTATGTCACATTGAATTCCAACTGGCTTACAGACAAACATATATACAGAAAAAAAGAAAAAAAAGTAAATGATGCAAATAAAAGAATAATTTGTCTATATCAATTCTGGAGAGTAGATAAAAATTTAACAAAGAAATAGAAGAAATTATTGGACACGAGGTATCACTAAATGACAGATTCTCAGTGTTAGGAGGCATATCAGTAGCCTTCTAGTCCTACTCATACCTGACTAGATATACCTTCTACCTCCCATGCCTTTGCTCGAAAGTTCCTAGTGCCTATGTCTTGTGAGGCAGCCCATTTCTTTTTGGTACAGTTCTGACAGCGAGGATTGTTTCCTTACAACAAATTGAAATATGTCTCTCTACAACTCCCACTCACAGTTCTTAGTAGATTTGTTTCATTTAGAATAGATTTAAAAGTTTTGTACAACAATAATAAAAACAGTAAAATCAAGCTAAAAAAGAAAAAAAATAGTCAATATAAAATCAAATCTCAACATCTAAGACATACAAGGAACTGTGATTGGACACAGTGCTCATGACCTGTCAGAGGGCTTAGAGTCATGCTGTATTTTTATGCAGGCCTATTGATATTATTATTTTATTGAAGATAGCTAGCTTTGATTAGTTAGCCACATTTTGCTTTGTTGCTTATGATTAATTGCTGTGTACTATGGATATGCATATTTTCTTGAGCTGTTATAGACTATGCCCTGCATGTAACTTCAGCATGTTGCCACTAATATATCTTGTTGGGAGACACTCTGTATGTCATGTCTATTGCATGTAGTTAATACACATTTATTCTTGGTGTTCATCAATATCATAGATTGGTTACCAGGAATCTAGGAAAATCACCGTTGCTGTTCTAAAGTACTAATAATTACGTTTATGCTATGTAGTCACTGGTTTCAAGCTTTACCCCAAGTTATTTTTTTCTGGGGATTACAAGGAATTTTGGTCCAGGGAGCAATATAACCTAACTCCTGTTCAAGTCCAATCAGTTTCCTAAAAGACTGCCCTGTACTAAATATTTAGAATGAGATAAATACTTTAGCCTGTGGCCAATATGGGAATTTGTTTTGTGTGATTATGCATATTTGTAAAGGAGAAAAAATAAATGACTGTTAATTTAAAATTACAATAAAAAATGGGAAGGAAAGGTAACTCTGTGGCTCTGAATACTACTTACATGGAGGGAGACATGATTACTGGCTGAATAACCACTGACTTTACATGTGATGTACCACCTCTCTATGTACATAGAGAAGATATTTCTCGAGTTTAAAAGAGCCTACTGGAACAGACAGAAAAGGAGTCAAAGAGAGACATAAGAAGGAAATGTAAATTTGTGAATGATGGACCAAAGATTTCTTTGGAATCACAGATATGTGAGTATTCTAGCCCCCAATATAGCCATTGATTCTCAGTACCTGCAATCCTAGATATTGCTAAGAATGGACTTCCCCTGGTAAGATTTTCTTACCTTAATTGAACTGAGAGCTAAACTTATTTCTGAATAGCTCATTTAACCTTGTTTAATCCTTCTACTCTAAGCTATATAAATTCTTAGATTTTGATTTACTACTTACTTTGATAATTATTTTAATGTAACCAGCATGTGGTGGGAGAGACCTATGGCTGGTGACAGTAAGCTAAGTGTTATCCTTGCTTTAAGAAATTGATCAGGTACCTAAAATTTATTTTACTGAATTAGAAGAAATAATAATAAAATCCATTTGGAAGAACAAAAAGTCAAGAATATCAAAGGAACTAATGTCAAAAATGTAAAGGAAGGAAGTTTAGGAGTACCAGAACTTAAAACTATTTTGTATGGCAATAATTATCAAAATTATCTGGCACTGGCTAAGAAATAAGAGGGTAGATCGGTGGAACAGAGTAGACAAACAATTTACAGCGTCAAATAAATATGGTAACCTTGTATTTAACAATTGTAGAGACTTAAGTTTTGGGGATAAGAATTCATTGTTTGGTAAAAATTGTTGGAAAGACTGGAAAGCAGTCTGGCAGAAATTTGGCATAGATTAACATCTCACATAATTTACCAAGACAAGGTCAAAATGAATACATAATTTAGATACAAAGAGAGGTGGTATAAGAAAATTTGAAGAACATGGAACATATTACCTAGTAGATTTATGGATAGACAATTTATGAATGAACCAGATAAAGAGAACAGTGTGTGGTGTAAAATGGATAACTTTGATTACATTAAGTTAAAAAGATTTTGTACAAATAAAACAAATGCAGCCAAGATCAGAAGGAAAGCAGAAAACTGGGGGAAATTTTATATATAGTTTCTCAGGTAAAAGTCTCATATTTCAAATATATAAAGAACTTTATCAAATCTGTAAGAATATGAGTCATCCCCAAATTTATAAATGGTCAATGGATATGAACAGGCACTTTTCAGATGAAGAAATCAAAACAATTTAAAGTCACTTGAAAAATACTCTAAATAATTAGTGATTAGAGAAATGCAAATGAAAACATCTTTGAGATATCATTGCACAGCTAAAATGATTGAAGGGGAAAGAGACAAATGTTGGCGAGGATGTGGAAAAATTGGGACACTAATTCACTGTTAGTGGAATCGTGAACTGATCAAATCATTTTGGAGAGCAATCTGGAATTATGCCCAAGAGTTATTAAACTGCCTATGCCCTTCAACCCCGCAATATCACTACTAGGTCTGTTTCCCAAGATAATTAGAGAAAAAGGGAAATTGAAATATTTATACCAATTCTTTGTGATGGCAAAGAACTAGAAAGAACAGGGGTTTGTCAATTGTGAAATGGCTAAACAAATTGTGATACATGAGTGTGATAGAATACTACTGTGATCTAAGAAATGATGAGCTCAATCATCTTAGACGGATAGAATAGCACAAAATAATGCAGAGAGAATGAGCAGAACCAAAAGAATGTTGAATAAAGTAATAGCAATATTGTTTTAAGAACAACTTCGAGTGACTAAGTCATTTTGACTCTTTTAAATACCCAAATTAACTACAAAGGATATATGAAGGAAGATCCTATCTGCATCAAGAGAAGGAACTGATAAATAGAAGTATGTATAGAATAGTTTTACATGTTTATATGCCTATTTGTGTTTAATGGTAGCCGTCTCTGGGATGCAGGGGCGGGGAAGTGGGGAGGGAGGAAAAAAGGAAAAAAAGAAAGTTACATGATAACTTTACTACATTATTAAAAGGAATTGCAAGTTGTACATAAAAGATTTATGGTTTCACATGCAATCATCTTTTTTTCTGTTCTATCTTATGGAATTGCTCATTTGATGTCTTAAGTTCAGAATAAAATAATTTTTTTTTAAAAAATAGAATGCCATTTTATTCTAAACTCCTAAAAAGGGAGTAGCATATCCCTATACTATAAATATTTGAAGTGAAGTAGATAGAATACCGGTTCAACACTCCTTTTGGAGATAGAAAATCGGAGAAACAATAACCCAGCAATGGCTGGGCTCCATCCTTCCTGCCCCTCTTTCAAAAGGTTGCTGGCAGTACAGTGACATTTTCTTTCTCCTACTTTCTACAAAGGTGTAAATCTCAGTCTCCCTTTGGAGATGTGGAATGAGACTTTACAGATCTAAGATGAGATATTTATCTATCCGTGCCATGTTCAGGCCAGTCATTTTATGCTAGACACATTTGCATCTCTACTGGATATAGGTTAGAGAATAAATAAGTCCTGAGTTTTACTACACTTGCTTTTTAGTTTAATTATTATTATCCTCAAATATCAATTATTATTATGATTATTTCTATTACATTATTTTAAAACATTTTAATAGTGCTTTGCACAGTTAAGTATTTAATAAATGTTGAATTCAATCGTTCATTGAGTTAATTTCTATTTTTGTCAACCTCATGTAATAATCCGATTATTTCCATTGCACTTACTGAAGTTAACATATTTGATCATCTTAACAATAGCTGGTGACAGGGTTAATATATTAGCACTTTTAAGAACTTATCCTTTAGTTAATCTGGAATTCCCCTCCTCCCCCATTATTTGGATGTTTTCAATAAGTTCTTTCATTTCTTGATTTGGGAGGGAGGATAAACATACATGTGCACCTATTTTTCATTAAGCATTTGTTCAAATTTTCATCATAGATAGTTTGAGATGTACCATATAATTTAAGTTGTGTGTTTCTCTGGCTTTATAGTCTTTCACCTGTTAGAAAGTCAAATGATATTCTAATAAGCATTTTTGATAAGCAATATCTTTTATTTCTAAGAGTTTTGTGGAATCTTTTTTGTTTAGTTTCCATATAATTTTAAATTTTAGTAAGAAGAATATGCATTTAGTATTTCTCCATTTTGTTTTCCAGTGAAATTTATTTTTCCATGTCCAGTTGCCATTTTTGTGGATGCCAGGTAGTTTTCTCTAATTGGTTTGTCAAATATGATGTGTACTTATTTTTTTTGGGGGGGGGTGGTAATCTCTAGAATTCTGTTCAATCCAAGGTTTGAACTTCTTGCTCTAGCTTTCACATGTATTTTCCCCCATATATGCCCTAATTCATTTCTAAATTGTTTAGTATTTTGGAAATTTTCGTTTGATTGTATTTTTTCATTTTTTTACTATATTTAATCTATACAGTGCTGCTTCTGCTGATGTTGTCTTTTTAATTTTTGTTGATTTCATCTTTTTATTTTTTTGTGCCTTTTTGGTGTTCAATTAGAATATTCTTTTAATACTTCCAATGCTTTCATTATTTGATTTATTTATTTGTCACTATTTATTGCACTCTTTTAGCATTGCTTTCAGTATGCATTTCAAACTGAGTTTTGTCCTTTGAATATTTTGCTGTTGAATTTATTATGTTTGAATTGTTTCATTTTAATCCTCATTATTTGTTGGACATGTTTTAGATTTCTTATTTTCTTTTTCAGTGTGTTGAAAGCATTTACTGTAGGCCTCTATCTCCAGGTCTTTGCATGAATTTCCTCAGAGTTTCATCTCGAGTTTACCTCCCTTTTTGATGTTCTGCCCTCTTTCCTATCAAGAAGTTATTCAGGAGGCCATTACTGGTGCTTGTGTTAGTGGCCTCTGGTCAATTCCTCATTGTTAAACTTTGTCCTAGTACACTTACATTGCCTCCTTTAAAAATGGTGATAGCTATTCTTATAAGGATCTTGGAAATGGTTATAAAGCTATGGGTAAAGGGTAAAAGCTATAGCTTCCAGACTAAGGTCCTGGGAGTGAAATGAGGAGCAGGTACAATGGCCTACATATGTTGAACTTGTGGCTTCAGTCCTTTAATCTGTGGGGTGAGATGGGAGTGGTGAATTGCTGAGGTAGGATATGAGGGTTGACTAGGTGCCATGGCTCTCCACATCATGGTCACTACAGGAAGGATCTGTTGCAGGGAGGGCATAGTGCTATATGTCCTTCATTGGTTGGATGCTGGAGCTGTTAAACTGATGTGAGGTGAGGATGAGAATGAGAATGTGTGTGCTGTCAGTGAACCTTCCTGTAAGGCTGGCGGAGGTGGTGGGAGGGGGAAGTGTGGAAGCCCTACCTATATAGAACTAGAGCATGAATTGCTGAAATTGCATGGAGAGGGGAAGGGGGAAGCCATGCAGTCTGGTGGTCAGAGTCATCCTGGTGGATAAGGAGGGGAGGCCCCACTCATTAGAAACCAGTCCATTGAGGCCTACAGTAAGTGCTTTCAACACACTGAAAAAGGAAATAAGAAATCTAAAATGTGCCCAACAAATAATGAGGATTAAAATGAAACAATTCAAACACAATAAATTCAACAACGAAATATTCAAGGGATGAATATATATGGGGGCTGAACTACACGCTGCAGTAGGGTCCCCAGTCTCCCAACCTTCCCTATGAAATTGGAGGTAGATCTGGGCCAACAACCTCATACTGAGTAGCTGTAGCTGGGGGTAAATCTTTAACAGCACCTTGTCTCCTCCATCCTCCCTTCCTCGCTGTTCCAGCTAAATAATTCTCTTTCCTCTTTCTTCTTCCTTTCTCTACCTTCTTTCTTCTTCATTTTTCTTTTACCCCTCCTCTTTTTTCCTCATTTCTTTTTTTGCCCTACTTCTTCCTTCCTTCCTTCTTTCTTTTCCCTCCTCCTTCATCTTCATCCTCTTCTGACCTTCCCTCCTCTTCCTGCACTTTAATATTATTGAGGGGACCTCAGCAGAGCTGGTTCCTTTTCTTCTTTGAAAAAAATTATTAACTCAATAACTGTCAACAAAGAATAATAATCAAATGAATTTACTAAATAAAGGAATACAATCTTTTATAAAACCCTCAACGTTTAATAAAGTAGAGCCAGATAAATTGACAGAACAAACAGGCAAGAAATGCATTTGTTCTGGGTCTCTTTCCAAGACCGTCTGAAGCTTTGACACCTTCAGCAAAAATCTTCTTGTAGTCAGTATCATGGGATCTAGATATAGAGTCAGAAGGGACCTTAGAATTCATCTAGCTCAACCCCTCATTTTATGGTTGAGGAAACTGAGGTAGAAGTCAAATGACTTGTACCAGGATCACACATGGTAGAACTGGAAACTGAACTCAGGTCCCACAGCTCCAAAGTTCAATGCTCTTTGCAATGTGTATGTAGGTCTGGTTATACTGACCTGCCTTGCATCAATTTAAACAGACCTTTCCATACTTCCTTGCATTCATATCTGAAATTTTTACAATGTTCCAGCTATTACGCTATAATTACATGCCACAATTTACTTATCTACTCTCCCATATTTAGACATTTAGTTCACCTTCATTCTTCTGCCATTACAGAATAGAGCAAGGGGATACTTTTAATAGTTGGGAATACACGAGTGTATATGTGTATGTATATATTACATGCACATATAGTGTATATATTATATATTTAAAATATTGTTTATAATTCTATAATGTATATGATATATAATTTTTATATCTATATAAATGCATGTACATGGCACTTTTTCCCCTTTCTGAAACCTTTAGGATAAAGTTCCAATAATAGAATTGCTGGGCCAAAAGGCATAATCAATTCTCGGTCTCTTTTTGAATACTGAAATGCTGTTTCCCAAAATGTTTACATTAGTCTTCTGTCCTGCCAACAATGAATTAGTGTGCCTCTTCTCCTGACACCATGCCAAAATGAAACTTGGTCAATTAAAAATAATTTGTCTTTCTGGTGGGAGTGAAGTATCTAAAGGTTATCTTAATTTGCATTTCTCTAACTACTTGGGAAACTGAACACCTTTTATTTTTTTTAACATTTTGTATTTCTCCATTTAAAATTTTACTTCTCATATATAACATGCAATTACAACTTCAATCTGACTATTTAAATGTTACTAACACTTAAAAATGAGATATGTGAGAAGAAAGGATATTGATACCAATTAGAGTAATCATGCAAAAATTAAATCATTTACCACATTGAGACAAAAAGAATCAGAAAAAAACTTTATTTGCCAAGTGAAGAGATATTAGCAGTCCAAGAAAATACAGGTTTAGAGTACAAACTCAGTTGTAAAAATCTCCTGGTGGAAGATGATGAGCAGTATCTCCTCATTATACAGCAAAAAGTAGTAGAGGGAAAAGCCAGTCTAAAGAAAGCTTGGCAAGAGACCCAACTAAGCAAAATAGTCCTGAGGGCATTTAAGGATAAAACTGAGAGGAGATGGAAAAGATCTGCCAAGATTTTTATTATAAACTTTTTTCACAGTCAAGAACATTGGAACCATAGCAATTGGACTTTTCACATTATGGCTTGGGATGGGCTCACAGAAGGGGTAGAATAGTGTCTACCTAAGTCAAGTGTGTAAAAAAGAAATTAATTATAGAGGCAAAACAATTATTAGACTGTTATGGATTCACCCACAAGGTATCTAAAAGAAGGAAAAGACACCAAAGTCATCAAAAGTTTAAGTGACTTGGCCAGGGTCACAGAGCCAATATACATCTTAGAGGTAGCATTTGAACACTTCTTCCTAATTCCAAAGTTGTCTCTATCTAAAAAAATCACATTGCTTCACATATATATATATATATATATATATATATATATATATGTACAATGCCAATGCATATATGCAGGTGTACTAGTCATGGAGTTTCATGTCATAGTTCAGGCAATAAACATCTTTCACCTGCTTTACTTTTCCTGCAAGTGATATGACCAAGTTCTTAATTTTACTTTATATTTTGTTTTTGCACCATAGTAATCCTCCCTCAAGTGTAACAATTATAGGTACTTTACTTAAGTAAAGCTAACAGATGCAGTGACTGCTTCTAGTATCATAAATCACATTCTAACTCTATAGTTCTCCACCTCTCAACTAAGAGGGGGGAGATATTTTTCATCATTAATCTTATGGGGGCAAAACTGTAGACCAGTCCCTTTGGTATTGCAATGGAATTCACAGAGGAGTCTTTCTTGTGTTTGAGGGTTCAATGAAATCAAAATCTTGCCTATAAACAAGAGCTTTTAGGGGATAAGAGAACCTTTCCTAGTTTGTACAATTAGTAGAATAGCTTTGATGATATTGGCACATATTTTTTTTTACCTGATAATTATTTTAATATATTTTTTTCTGCCAATTACAAGCTAAAACAATTTTTAAAAATCTTTTTTCAAAGTTTTGAGTTCCAAGTTCTCTCCCTCCTTCCCTTCTTGCCCTTCTCTCTCCCCTCCTCCCTCCCTAAGACAGTAAGCAGTCAGATGCAGGTCATACATGTACAATGATATAAAACATTTCCATATTTCTCATTTTGGCAGACACTTTAGGTGAATATCTTCCTACCTAAGTTATTCTTAACAAATAATATTTTATTTAATTTCAATGCTTAGGCTATTATTAAAGAAAGTTTGCCTTTCTTTGTATCCCCAGGGCTTAGCAGTGTCTGTTATGTAATAGGTGTTTAATGGATGTTACTTGACTGACAGACTACTTCTCTCATGGTATTGCAAACTCATAACACATGATTTTCCTGACCATACCTATCAATATTTGTAGAATGAATGATGTCACCAGTTGCTTTGGGGGCCTTCCCTCTTCTAATGCTATTACAATCTTTGGTGCTTGGGAGACATTTTTGTGAGAATCTGTGGCTAGGAAAACTTGATTCCTCATGGTCAAAACTCAGCTGATGAAACTCTTTGAGCTTAGCTAGGCTGGCACACAGATGACAACAAGCTTAGACTCAAAGTTTTTTCCAGATCTGTTGGATCAACCAGAGCTTATGTTTCACTAGTCTACCTCGATGATGTCAGGGTAACCCCTATTCCACAATGAGGTATCAAAAGAAGGATGTAGTTGAAATATTTGGCAGTCCTAAAGTTTCATACAAGAAACCCATGCCATCTGACAAATTTTCAATGTCAGCCTACTTAATAGGATATTGTTATTTTCAGTATTTTAGTAGATCTTACTAACATGGGTTTTCTCTCCATTAATGTGGGCATTCCCTCTTCTAGGCCTTTTTCCATTTTGTGGGCATCAGTGCAGCATTTAGGCTCTTAACTTTATTCCCCAAATAAAATACTTACATGTTATCAAAGTTTTATTGATGCACTGATTTTATATACACACACACGTGTGTGTGTGTGTGTGTGTGTGTGTGTGTGTGCGCGCACGCGTGTGTATACCCACAAAGAGAGGGCTTGTAGCACATTATGTAGGTCTGCTGTGGAAAGTTTGTGAAAAGACAAATACAAGAAAGAATATCCTAAGGAAGGTGAAGGTGGAGAGGGTTTGAAATTTGCATTAGTGTGGGGGTTACCCATACTGACCATGAGACACAAAGTCAGTAATTGAAGTATTTGTTAAACTGTATGATTAAAAAGCACATTTAAGATCTTTATTAATATCTGTGTTAAACACTAACATGGGGTTTGGAGATGAGGGGTGGAGGAAAGTGATCTATAAAAATTATTAAGAAGGCACAGATCAGAGAGCTGGAAGAGAAGAAGCATAATCCCTTATTACCTCCTCATTATAAAAGAAGAAAGAAAAAAAAATGAGGTCCAAGTATGTAGCATATATTTTCTACATTTTCCCTTTTGCTGAAGGAAGGAACTACATGTGAAATCAAATTTTAAGTCAAGTAACTAAAACATTGATGTTTGCCATTTCCTGCATGTCTAATTGTACATGGGAACTATGCAATCCTGAAAGCCACTCCACTGGACAGCTGCATCTCTGCCTACCTTGAGAAACTGAAATAGTTGACAGTTGGATGTCAGTATTTCAGAACTAGCAGGGCTTGTGTGTGCTTTTGGCAATGCCTTTCTATATCTCCAGGGTTTATCTGGGCAAAAAATGTATTTTTTTTCCTTTCAGAAGAAAAGGAGGGTTTTAAAAGAGGTTGAAAGAAGAAATATGTGCTTCTCACCCCTGTCTGCACTCCACTGCTTTCTGAAGTGAATCCTAATTCCCCACACCCAAGGGACAAGTGGGAGTTCAGAAAACAAGGCTGAAAATAAATATTAGAGTTTAGCTACCCTCTGCTCCAGCACCATGAAAATATTGCAAACCAATACAAATGTTAGCTCCATTACAAATATTTATAGCTGCCTTTCCCATCCTGCATTAAAGGCACTGTGGGATGAGCAGTCAGAGCAAAGCTGAAGGTTTAAACTAAGCAGTTCTCATCCAAGTCCGTGGGAGTCACACAGCAAGAATCCTGTAATATCTCAGAGGATTTATTCTTTTTAACTTCTTTTATAAGAAGCCTTTGCTAAGGGATTTACAAGAAATGGAGATTATGTAGTGATAATGGATGAGAAATTCCACTTGAACTGTACAATGAAGCCACATTAACTGCCCCCTAAGAATTCCATATAAATTATGTTATTACTGTACAATGAGGACCAAATGGATTTAATCATTAGTTACTAATTGTGGGGCTTCGCCAAACTTGCATCCCCATACTACTTTATGAAGCTATTTTCTATTCAGTGTGACACTGTACCATGTGAACAGCTAGGAGGTGAGAGAGCATGACGAATGAAAAAAAAGCTAGTGAGGCGAGTCTCGGTTTGTGGGAAAACAGGGTTCCATCAATTGTTTCAGTAATGCCCTAGCACTGATCCCATTGAGTACTCTAAACATTTTTCACATCAGTAGGACCTTGGCCAATGGACATGAATTGAGGCCCATAGCCTGATTCTCCCAAAGCTTGGGCCAAATACTTGACTGAGGGCTCGAAACAGATGACTGGTGTAGAGTGGCATAAAACAAAGGACTATGTGGAGTCTGAGAAGGTCATTACCAACTGGACGGATCAGAGAAACCTGAAATGGTGGATATGTAACAAATAGAATTGATGAAGGCAAGAAAAATGTCTTATTCAAACCTATTTTTCTCCCAGCACCTAGGACAATGGTCTGAAAATAGGAGGCACATGGTGATACATTTGAATTAAATGCATTATAAAGAATTGTAGATGAGATAAAAGGAACAGGACTGCTATAAACTAGGAAATTTTGTACCTAGTCCAAACACCATAAACTACAAGTAGCATTAATTGAGATCAAGAAGGCAAATCAGGGGGAAAAACCTGCCCCAGCCAATCACCTAGTAGCATCCTGTTCTAAGTAATTATTTTTTTTTCTAACTAAGTGCAAAGCATTGATATTTTTATTAATGCTGGAGGACTTCAAGTACTGTTAGGACCTTCTAAATTTGGGGTCCCCTAAATTTTGCACCACCCCTAAGTTTTGCACCAATTCAATTTACACCCTCCTAATTTTAGTCTTACCCAAGATCTATCCTGTAAAGGTTCCTTTTTAAAAAAATATTTCCATAAAGTATTTGAAACCCCCTTTTCCCTCTTCTTTCCCCCTCCCCTCTCTTTCATTTGCCTCTTTTCCTTAAAAATACAATTAATTAAGGTTTCAATGTTGGTGCTTCCATGCATTTTCATTCTCAAAAATCTTATCCATAAAATATTGATTTAAAAATTAATTTAAGGGTACTCAAATAGGAGGCTGTATTTGTATGGAAATGAAAAATGCTGTCATTGAAATAATAAAATATAGAGTATGATGTAGTGGGAGAGCAGCCTTGAAACTAGGAGGAAGTGGGCTAAAGTCCTGACTGTGTGACCCTGGGCAGCTCATGTAACCTCTCAGTGCTCTAGGGAATCTCTAATATTATAAATTATAGAAAAGGTGGCAACATGCATTAGTAGATAGTTTCCTTAAATGACAGCTCTAAGGGTAACACTCCTATCCACTCAGAATGGTCAGTGCACTGAAGGAAAGACCTGTGAACATGTTGAACTTTGTATAAGGGAATGTGATTTCTGGTTGATTGTGAGACCTCTGAGCTCAAAACGCTGCATATGGCACACACGAGGGTGATGGGGCTTCAGATAATAGGAGAACTTCAAGAGAGGTGGTCGAGAAAGGCAAACACTAACTTTGAAAGGGTGGACATGTAGGCAATGTCCCTAACTTCCAGCACTTGCCATCTTAGAGCAGACCCTTGGGCCTTGTGAGACTTCTCCTTAGTTGAGCTAAGCTATTACCCTGTTTCAAGTGGAAAATCTTATTCTGGTACATTCTATTTTCTACCTTATTCTGTATAATTTATCCAATTTCTCTTTATTAATTACTTTGATTTTTTAAAAGTTCATTAGCAGTTTGTGATGATTGTCTTATAACAGGTATTTGGTGGGAAGGAGCTAAAAAGGGCAATAGTAAACTAAATGTTACCCACTCCTTGAGAGAAATCAGGTGAAATGACTGTTATTCTAAGACCTAAATATTGTAGACTACTAATATTTGAGGTGTGGTAGATCAATATAATTCTAGCTCACCAGCACTCTTGGAGATATGTGAGGGCAGAAGCAGGTACCCAGCTACAGCTTTTTTCCTATTCTTTACAAGGCAGAAATCAATCTCCCTTCTAGACAGAGTAGGTCAGATCCCAGAATGCCACATGACATCCAGTTGCATGTAAATCACTCAAGATGCTTCATGGAAAATGAAATCAAAAGCCACAGTGTTTCTTTTGACTCTCTATTATAATAGTTACTAGTCACTCAGGCATTTTGCAAATGATTGTCTTAAGGAAATGCTAGTAAAGAAGGCAGAGGCATGAAATAAGGTTATTAGACTTTGAAAGGACCAACATCCATGAGATAGTTTCAGAGGAAAGGTGTATGGATTTGCTTATTTTCTTCAAGCCAGTGAGTGTGCAAAAACCCAACAAAAAAATTCTAACAATATAATTAGAAACAGAAAGATGAAAAAAATTAATAAGAATGTACCTTACTTGAAATTGGTATGCTCTGTGCTCTCCTTAAAGTCTCATGATCCTTTCACACTCATCCTCTTCATAGACCTCATCCCAAGCTAGATTCTTGAAAGCTCCTCCACAAAGCCTTCCATGGCCTTCTGTTGGTTAACAATTTCATCCTTCAGGCATTATGGCACACTGTGTAACTCTCCAATGTCCTTATTTTGTAATGTACATCAATGCATCGATATCCGTACATTGCCTGCATTTTCTATCCCCCACTAAAATGTGAGCTCCTTGAAAATAAAGACCATATTTTTGCCCTTCTTTGTATCCCCACTGCTTAGTTCAGTGCCTGACACATAGTAGGTGCATAATTAATGTGCAGTGTTGTTGTTGTTGATGATGATGATGATCTGTATCTAATTCTGCCCTCATAGACTAAATGAAACAGATCTGATAATTCCTCTTTCCCATGAAAACTCTTCAAATATTTGAAGACAATTTTCATAGTCATACCATTACCAACACCACCACCACACCATAAGCTCCCTCTCCTTGCCCCAAATAAAATAAATTCTTCTTCTGGCTAATGAACCAAATTCTTCAATGAATTCTTGTAAAATATGACCCCCAAATGTCTCTACATTCTGGTCCTCCTCCTCTAGAAGCTCCCTAAGTTTTTGATATGCTTTAAAAAATATGGCACTTAAAATGGAATACGTTGATTCAAGGTGTGCTATTTGCTCACCACCCCTATTCTGGGGGTAACTCTTCCCCAATCTTCAGCAATTGAAATCTGGCTCATCTTTTTAGAGGTAGGGACTGGACTTATGCTTTAGTTAGTGCAGGGAACTCCCAGAGGAGTTCCCTATACTATATCAATGCAGGTTGACACTTTCTTTACAACTTAAAATCTTGAAGGGTAGGCTCTCTAGGAGTCACTGAGAGGGTAAGTGACTTGCCCAGGATTACACAGATATTATGTGTCAGAGTCAGGACTTGAACCCAAGTGGTATTCCTGGCTTTGAGGCCTCTCTATCATTCCATTTTACCTCTCTGTCCCTCAAGACAAATACTCAGCTCCAATATTCCCTCCTCTATAAAGACTTTTTAACCTTCCTGTTGACAAGAGCAGACTTACTTATGCAACACTTATTCACTTGAAGTGTTTGATAAATGTTGAAGTTACTTAACTAAAGAAGTAACTTCTTTCTATTATTTCAAATTTAGGTCGAATGGATGACATATTTGCTTCCAAACATGGAAAATATAACTATATCTCACCAGTTAGCCTTGGAAATTTCTCTGATTCAAATGAATTTGGCAAATATTTTTAAGCACTTGCTAAGAGTGAATCCTTGTATTAGGCACTAAAAAAGATGAACTATGCAATCATGTAGTACAGAAAAACAGAATAAGTTTAGAGTCAGAGAGTAATAGCCTAAAGGGGAACAAAAGACACGCAAGTGAAAATGGTGCAAGGCAAAAAGTGACAAGGTCAGTGGAGAGGTCAATTGTAGAAGATGTGAAGGAGAAATCACTTTCACCTTGGGAAAATTGGGGAAAGCCTCATTAAAATCTGATATCTGAGCTGAACCCTAAAGTAAGGAAAGGATTTCCACAGGCAGAAATGAAACTGGAATGGATTCTAGGCATGGGTGGGGGGCAATCTACGCCAATGCACAGAGTCAGGAGAATGATAGGTGATACTGACTAATAAATAGCTAGCAACAGTTAGGCTAGAACATAGAGAGTGTGAATACGAGTAGTGTTGGATAAGTCTGGAAAGGAATTTTAGAACCAGATTGTGGAAGATCTTAAGTATCAGGTGAAGGCATTTGGATGTTAACTTGGAATACAGTTTTCTTAACCTTTGAGGTCCCGTCCAGTTCTAAATCTATGAATCTCTCAGCAGTGGGGTGCCCTTGAAGCTTTTTGAGCACAGGAGGTCTCTTCATTACAGAAGAGACAGATACACATACTATTCTGTCTAGGGCTTGCTCTAGGCAAAAAATTTGAAACAGAAACAGTTTTGGATATTCCTTATTTGTAGAGAGTAAGGAGTATGAGGAGTATGTTTGAGGAAAGGTAAGTAATCCAAGTTGGCTAAACAATGTGGTGAGGGAACATGGTAAAAGATAAGACTACAAGTATAGGTTAATGCCAAAGAAGAGAGAGACCTAAATGGTAAGTTAAAGATTTTGCACTTTTACTTGTAATTACTTGAGCATTGAGTTGATGGGATGAGAGCTGTGCATCTGGAAGCTTAATGTAGCAGTGATATGTTGGGTGAATTACACCAGCAAAAAACTACTTAAAAGGCTATTTTAATAGCTCTAGTTAAAAAATTAGAATGATTTTTTGCAATTACATGTAAAACAATTTTGAACATTCATGTTTTATAAGTTTTGATTTCAAAATTCTCTCACTCTTTCCCCTCTCCTTGAGAAGGCAAGCACTTTGCTATTGATTAAACAAGTGCTGCTACACAAAACATTTCCATATTAGCCATGTTGCAAAAGAGAACACAGACCAAAAAAGAAAAATAAAGTAAAAAAAGTATACTTTGATCTGCATTGGGGCTCTATGAGTTCTTTCTCTGAAAGTGGATAGCATTTTTCATCATAAGTCCTTTGGAATTGTCTTTGATCCTTGTGTTGCTGAGAAAAGCTAAGTCATTCACAGTTGATCGTAGTACAATATTTCTGTTACTGTGTACAATGATCTCCTGGTTCTGCTCACTTTAATTTGCATCAGTTCATACAAGTCTTCCCAGGTTTTTCTGAAACCACCCCCTCATTATTTCTTATAGCACAATAGTACTCCATCACAATCATATGCCACAACATTTTCAGCCATTCCTCAATTGATGAGCATTCCCTCAATTTCCAATTCTTTGCTGCCACAAAAAGAGTTGCTATAAATATTTTTGCACATATAGGTCCTTTTCTTTTTTCTTTGATTTCTTTGGATATAGAGCTAGTAGTTGTATTGCTGGGAGAAACGGTATGTAAAGTTTTATAGCCCTTTGGGCATAGTTCCAAATTGTTCTATAGAATAGTTGGACCAGTTCACTACTCCACCAACAATTTGTAAGTATACCTAGGTTCCCCTCATTCCCTTCAGCATTTGTAATTTCTGATAGGTGTGAAGTAGTACCTGAGAATTGTTTAATTTGCACTTCTCTAATCTTTAGTGATTTAGAGTATTTTTTCATATTACTATAGATAGCCCTGTCTTTATATAAACTCCTTCTAACTGCTCTACTAATGATAAAGATCTTAGGAATTACATACACCATCTTCAATGTGAACAGTTCAACTTTATTCAGTTTCTTATGATTGCTTTTTCATATTTACCTTTTTATGTTTCTCTTGGGTCTTGTATTTGAAAAATCAAATTTTCTATTCCACTCTTGTGTTTTCATCAGGAATGCTTAAAAGTCCTCTATTTCTTTAAACTATCATTTTGCCCCCTGAAGGATTGCACTCAGTTTTTCTGGGTAGGTTGTAGTCCTAGCTCCTTTGCCTTTGGGAATCTCATAATCCAACTAATTCCTCTGTATTGGTTCTTCCTCTCATACCTCATTTGTATAAAATAATTACTCTTTTTAGCTGTTCATAAGTTCCTGAAGTCATATCAAACTCAGATGCACCTCAGTCTTTTTCATAAACTACCCAATTACTAATAATAATTTTAGAAATACATTTTACATTTTACATACACAAGAAGTAAATAGTCTGTCCTTATTGGGTCCTTGTAATTAGTCTTTGATGTGTACCCTATATTTCTCTTGGCTCTTGTATGTCAAATCTCCTATTAAGTTTAGGTTTTGTTTTGTTTTTTTTTCAGTTACGTCCTGAAAATCTGACAGTTCATTAAATGTCAACTTTTTTTTTATTCATTCAGGATCATGCTTAGCTTTGCGGGGTATGATATTTTTGGCCAGAACCCTAGTTCTTTTGCTCTTTGATATATTGTGTTCAAGACTTGCTGTCTTTTAGTGTTGGTGCTGCTAGGTCTTGGGTGATTCTAATTGTGGCACCGCCATATTTAAATTGCTTTTTCTTGTTGCTTATAATATTTTATCCTTGGGCTGAGGACTTTGGAATTCGACTATAATATTTTTATGGGTTATCCTTATAGGATCTCTTTCAGGTGGTGATTGGTGAATTTCTTCTATTTCTACTTTCTTCTCTTATTCTAATGCTTCAGGACAATTTTCTTTAATTGCTTCTTGTATTATTGTATCAAGATTCTTTTTGTAATCATAGTTTTCAGGTAGCCTGATTATTCTTATGTTTTCTCTTCTTGATCTGTTCTCCAGATCAGTTGTTTTTCTAATGAGATGTTTCACATTCTCTTCTATTTTTTCATTTTTTATATTTTGTTTTATTATTTCTTGATCTCTTATAACTTTGCTGGCTTCTCCTTGCACAATTCTGATTTTCAGGGAGTCATTTTCTTCCTTAAGATTCTGGATCTCCTTTTCTAATTGGTTGACTTTTTTTCCATAATCTTCTTGTATTTCTTGGATTGTTCTTTTTCTTTTTAGTTTTTCCTCAATCTCTCTCATTTGATGTTTAAAGTCTTTTTAAATTTCTTCTGTGAATTCTTTTTGGGCATGTGACCATTTGACATTGCTCTTTGGGGTTGAAGAGGGCTTTTTTGCTTCAGTACCCTCCTCTGGAGACAAAACCTAGTTTCCTCTATTCCCATAGTAACTTTCTATGGTTGTATTCTTTTTCCCTTGCCTGTGTATTTTTTTTATTTGTGGTAGCATGATTTTTATAAACACTTCTAGTCCTGAGGTATGGGAGTGGTGCCTCTGTCCTCAGATTCTCCTTTAGTTCTCCCCTCTGGCCTGGAACTGGAACCAAGACCTTCAGACCTTAAGTGCCCACATGTTCACCCTGAGGCACCATTTCATTTCTTTTGTGTGGGGAAAATCTGAACAGCTCGGAATTTTCTGACTTACTTGCCATCTTCCCAGAATCCTCTGATCAGGGCTGTTTTCCTGGATAATTTCTTGAAATATGACATTTCGACTCTTTTTTGGTCATGGCTTTCAGGTAGTCAAATAATTCTTAAATTATTTCTCTTTGATCTATTTTTTCCAAGTCAGACTTTTTATCCCAGTGAAACATTTCATATTTTCCCCCTATTTTTTACTTTGTTTTATTGTTTCTTGATTTCTCATGGAGTCATTAGCTTCCACTTGCCCAATTTTAATTTTTAAGGAATTATTTTTTTGAGCGAGATTTTGTATCTCTTCTCTAATATGGCCACTTTTGTTTTTTAAGGAGTTCTTTTCTTCAGTGAATTTTTGTGCCTTTTTGTTATTTGGCAAATTCTGTTTTTAAGTTGATATTTTTAGGACTTTTTGTGCCTCTTTTACCAAGCTGTTAATTCTCTTTTCATAATTTTCTTGCATCACTCATTTCTTTTCCCAATTTTTCTTCTATCACTCATCTCTTTCTTTAAGGCTTCCAGGAAGTTTTGTTGGGTTTGGGTCCAAATAGCATTTTTCTTTGAGGCTTTTAAGCTGTTTTCATACTGTTGTAGCTGTTTTCACATTATTGTAGCTGTTTCACAATGTTGTCTTCTTCTGAATTTATGTCTTGGTTTTCCCTGCCACTCTAGTAGTTTTAATGGTCAAATTCTTTTTTGTTGTATGCTTATTTTTCCAGCCTATTTCTTGACTTTGAACTTTATGTTAGAGTTGGGCTCTGCTCACCTTGTTGTGGGGAGGCACTGTCCCATGTTTCAGGCTTTTTTCATGCTGCTGATTTCAGAGCTAGTTGTGGTAGTTTACAAGTTTTTGGTACTTTCAGGATAGCGTGATCCTCCTTTCCTGGTCTGCACTCTTGTCTTAACCTAGGACGGCCCCCTGGTTCCCTGCATCAACAAGCACTAGCACTCTTTTTGCCTTAGAACTGAACACAGCCGCTGCTACCTTGTGACTGAACACCATTGCTTCTCTACACTCTGGAGTTGGATCCCAGAGCTGTGTATGGGCAATAGAGTTGCTAATCAGTGCCAGCAATATCAAGCATCAGCAAGTGATCTCCTGTAATTTCTTTCTGACCACTTGTCTGACCCCCTTAGCCTCTCTGATCTGAGAGTTCCCAAAGCCGCTGCTTCTGCCACCTCATGTATAGCTCTGGATAGGCTTTACCCTAGGTGTCACATCCTTCTCCTATAATCTCTTAAATTTTATTAGGCCAGAAAAATATCTCATCTTGATCTCTTTTTTGGTTCTGCTTCTGCAAATTTGATTTGAGGGGTTATTTTGAAGTTGTTTGGGGAGACGTGTTAGGAGAGTTCACCTAGGTGGCTGCCCCAATCTACCATCTTGGCTCCATCTCTGGTCTAGTTGAAAATTAAAAGAAAATGCAATTAGCTGATGGTGATAATGGAAAGGTAGACATGGATGTGAAAGATATTGAGGGTACAATTTACCTTAGGCAAGTTATTTGAACTTCTATGGCTCCCAATTTCCTCCTCTATAAAATGAGAGAAATTCCAAAGTAGATGATTCCAAAGGGCAATTCTAGCTCTGAACACTAGGATCATTCCCTCCTCACCTTTGCCCATTGGAGTCCTTGTATTCCTTGAAGGTTCAGCTCAGATGCAACTTGTGAAGCTTGCCCTGTTTCCCTCAGCTGAAAGTCCTAAGAAAGAACTTGGTAACTGGTTACATATTAGGGATGCCTGAAAGTTAATGTTGACCTAGATGGAAGCAGCATAGAACCAATGACAGAAATAGAAATGTCAGTGATAGGAACATGTATGAGGGCAAAATGGAGTCTAATTTTGAAAATATTTAGTGTGTGGTCCTGATAGAAATACCAGGCATAAATGTTTAATAAATAACTAGGAGATTGGGAGAGAAACGTCAACTGAGGTTAAGAGATTTGGGAACTATGAAAATGAATGAGGTCCTCAAAGAAGAGGGCAGAGAGAGGAGAAGTGGGCAAGGAAAATCTTGTAGAATGTGTTTTAGAAGGAAGGAAGTGAGAAGAAAACAATGAAGATGATAGCAAAGGATGTAACAGAATAATGATAATAATGTCTAAGGAAGTGAGAAGAAAGCAATGAAGATGATAGCAAAGGATATAACAGAGGATTAGCAATAGTAATGTCTTGGAAGAAGGCTCAAACTGACCTTGAGGAAGAGGAGGTTCCTAGTAATACTTAAAGGACAGCTGACATTTTAACCCCAATCATCCTATGGCTCCTAATTCTGTCTGGGGAAAAGTAAAAGACAAACAGATTACTCAACAAATGCCTGGTGAACGAGTATCATTAGATTTTAATAGTTAAAAGTCACGAAACACTTTGCAGTATGTAAAACACAAGATGATGTCTCAATCTCTTCCCAAGAGCCACTTCCCACTTAATTCTAATTTTCCACTTGATGAGCTGCAGACCCTCCCAAGTATCAACAAAGATTAGGAAGTATTTCTTTTCCACGCCAACACTGTCGAGAAGCTAAATGCAACAAACTAGGAGTTGGCCAAAAAAAAGAGATAACTCCATAAACAAACAACTCAATTGAATGGTGGTGGTTGCATTTTCATGATTTGGCAAATTCAGAAAGAGAAAGTAGGGCCAGTTGGAAAAGGTGACTGAAGTTGCTCAGTAACTTTTGCCCCTGTTCTTGGAAATATTCTACTGTTCATCATCTTCTAGGACCATGAAGTTCCACAGGATGAGAAAATCTTTTGAACTTGAGAAGTCTGACCATGACCAAGCTCAGTTCCAGAGTATTGATGATGAAGCATGGTACTCATCTCCTGATAGGTGCTTGATTCAAGATGCAGAATGGGACATACATTTTTAGACACAGCCAATATTAGGATGTTTTTTGCTTGATTACACACATCAGTTGCATTGGTTTACTTTTTCTTTTTTTCCACGAAGGGGGGAAGATTAGGAAGGAGAGTGGGTCTAGCAATTGGGTTGCCAAAGGGAAAGAAAAGGAGGGTCACTGAAGCATTTTTTTAAATTCACAGAAGAGAACAGAAGAAAAGCCAGAAAGAAATAGACAAGCAAGACAACTCTGAAAAGTACATATTGAATTTATCACATACAGGATATCCCAAAAGTTTTAGTGTAGTGTTAAGCTTTAATAGTTTTTCACTCAAAGCTTTAAAGTTCTAAAAGTTTAAAACTGAGCTAAGACTTTTGGGACACCTGTACTTAAAGGGAACAGCTATATCTATTAGAGATTCATATGCATTCCGCTTTGTATGTTTTACTTTGTACATGGAAATACTTTTTTTTTCCTTTTGCCCTTACCTATTTACTGAAGCACCACAACTGGGAGATAGTATTTATTTCTCTTTCAAAACACGTATATTTTAGCAAAATCCTGCTCACCCAGTACACTCATATTTCCAAGTGCCATAATATTCATTCAGGTAAAGGATAAAGTTAAATAAAGGACTTAACTCACTTGACATGGGGTGGTGCCCTATCCTTAGCTTTGACCTCTTTCTCCAGACCTCCCTTTGCCCATGTGTGGCCTTCTACCTAGATTGTGTCACTGTTTAAGCAGCATACTTGGAATTCCTGAGCACAATCTTCATGATTAACTGTGGGGAGCCTGGAATCCAGAGGGGGAAAAAGGATCTGGCCCCAATGCCCTTCCCCACAATACAATACAGAAAGTAACAGCAGGGCTGGAATCAGGACAACCTGCCTAGGTAGAAAAGAGGCAGCTCCCCTTCACCTGCTTTTATCACTCCTCCTTTCCATTTAATTCTTTGGCTCAAAGGGAAAGAAACCTTTAAAATAAGAAATTAATACAAGGGATGCATGAAGCCACTCTCTCTCTGGCTACTCTGCTTTCTCAGAGGCCTCTGGGTGAATTATTAACATTTCATCCTGTCAGGTGTTCTTTGTCCCTGGCCTTCTCTCTGTCTCGCCTTTCCCTCCTGATAATTAGTTCACATTCAATAATGCTCCCTTTGTTAAATGCTTGCTGAATGAGGTAAGGCTCTTAGACTGAGGCCAGCAATCCTGTGGTTGGGTGTTTGCATGGACACATACACACACACACACACACACACACACACACACACACACACTCATTCACACTCACCCATGAGCAGGCTGCCTTTTTAGACTTGCTTTATAACACCACCACGTAGAAAGTTTGCATTCTCTTTGACTCCTGTGCTAAACACCTTTCTATGTTGGTATTCAACATTTTGCCCATGTGTGTATATGTGTCTGTTTCTATCTCTCTACCTACCTCTTTCTCTCTCTCTTTCTCTCTCCCTATCTTTCTCTGTCTTTCTCCTTAGTTATATCTATCTGTCTATCTCTCTACCTAGCTACCTATTTATATCTACCTATTTCTCTCCATCTCAGTATGTCTGTCTATCTGCCTGTTTATATCTATGTATCTAACTATCTAGCTTGTCTTCATTACAAACAATCTTTTAAGGTAAATGAGCTGGAGCATGTGGTATAACATTCTACCTCCACACTGTGGCAGCAGAGGGTAGTATAAGGAATACTGGTTTGAGAATCAGAAGATCTGGGTTCAAATTCTTCCCCCACCCTTTATTACCTTGGTGACTTTGGCCATGTCACTTCACTACATAATTTCTTTGTCTGTAAGATGAGAAGGTTGGAAAAAATGGTCTCCAGGTTCCCTTCCACCTCTAAATTCAATGATTCTGTGGAATATACGAACTCTTATAAACCGTGTCAAGAAGGCAGAGGCCCATAACAAACTGATAACAAAATATTGGTTGATATCAAAGTTTTCCTTCCAAAGCCATGTTCTATGCTTTATGGTTCCATCTGGATAGTGGATGAGGAAGGGATCTCAATGTGAAATAGATTGTAGAGCTGAGTCTTTTCATTGTTACTGACCTGCCCAGGCACTTCACCTGCACAATGATCTTGAGACCTCAGAGACATACGTAGGTGTGTATGGAAAAGTTTGTTGGGTACAAATCTCTGAAGCGGAAAAGCAGCTCAGCTGATTTCCTGATAATCATAGGGCTGATGCTTGACTTTTTGGTTAGAAGGCAGATACTTACATCCAAAACTGCTCATATTTTGGCCTTTGGAAACCATTGCCCTTGCTCCCCTAGTATCATCCTCTCCTCTCTCTACGCCTTTATTGAAAACATCCTTTTATTTCTTCTCCCTTTGACTATTATTCCTAACTTAGATGTTCCTTCTTCTATCAAGTCTTTTATGATGTCCTCTACCCCTTTTCCAGGAGAAAGCGAGCTCCACTTTCTTGAATTTCTGATAGCATTTTGCCTGTCTCTATGCTTTGCACTTATTTCTACTTATAGAATAAATATTCGTGTGTGTGTGTGTGTGTGTGTGTGTGTGTGTGTGCGTGTGTATGTAGCTATTTCTAGAGTCAAGTAGGTGGCATAGAGTATAAAGTGCTGGACTTGAAGCCAAGAAGACCTGAGTTCTAATCTGCCTCAGATACTTACTGGCAGCATAATCCTGGCAGGTTATTTACTCTCTATACCTCAGTTTCCTAATCTATAAAATGGGGGTACTATTGCCACTCATCTTCCAAGTGAGGATTAAGTGAGAAAACACATATGCAAAGTGCTTTGTAAAGCTTAAAGTACTGTATAAATGCTAGCTAGAAATCTCTATTAATACTTGGTGAATTTCTTGAGAATGAAACTCTGCATCCCCAGTGTCAAGCAAAGTACTTTGTACATGGCACTTCTTTAATGGATCTGTGACTTTGTGCATGTGGACATTCCTTTAATCAGCATAGATTGGAAACAATCCATTCAGAGGATCATAGATAACAGGCTGGAAGGGAGCTTAAACCCCTTCATTTTATATCTGAGAAAACTGAGACCCAGAGAAGTTAAGTGAATTGCTCAAGGTCACACAGGTATTAAATGATGAGCAGGACTTAAAACCAGGTCCTTTAATGCTCTCTACCCTCTCAAACCAACTGGTGATTTTCCCAAGCCTTCTTCTCTTATATGATTCTTGAGTATGCTTATGTGTATCTATGTCTATGTGTGTTTGTATGTATATGTATGTGTACATATGCTTATATAGGTATATATATATACACATATACATGCATGTATACATATGTATTGATATGGCTACAGATATGATCCATCAGTTTGCTGGAAGTATATGTCTATATCTTATAATATTTTGTGGGTACCAGGTCAATATTCAAGCTGCCCATTTATTACATGACTGGCCCACCTCCTCTTCTTATTATGTGATTCTGTGATTTCTCTTAAGCCACTTCTTGAACATATTTGTTCAGTTGTTCTTCAGTCATGTCTTTCTCTTTCTGACCCCATTTAGCGTTTTCTTGGCAAAGATACTAGAGTGCTTTGCCGCCGTTTCCTTCTCCAGCTCCTTTTACAGATATGGAAACTGAGGCAGACAAGATTAAGTGACTTGCCCAGGGTCACACAGCTAGTAAGCATCTGAGGCTAGATTTAAATTCAGGAAGATGAATCTTCCTGACTCCAGGCATGGCACACTATCTGTTGTGGTACCTGTCATCACTGGAAATAAGCTGTAGCCTACTCGTATGCACATGTATCTCTCCATTGGCATTTAATTTACCAGAAATTTAGACACAGATTGCCAACTATACAGAATCTCCAAAAGAATTTTTTCAATGGGTTATGCCAGGGAAGTACTTAGGATCATTAAATGCATTGCTCACTACTCCAATTGCAATCCAGCCTTATCATTTCCATTTTGAAATTCCATCACTTCAATTTTGGAACCAACTCACTGTTTTAATTGCCTGTTCTGGATATTTATATTGAGGCACTAACTCAGTGGACTGGCCAGGTATGTAAATGCATGCTATAATCTAGACATAAGACATTTTTCATTCATTTATGGAGTATTAGGTTTATTTTTCTTCTTTTTTTTCAAGTGTGAGGGGAGGAATTATGGATTTCATCGAAAATGATACTTAATGTTATGGGAATTGGTGCAATCACCATGCTATCTCCAGAAACATCTGCAGGATCTCACCATTTGTAGGCGTTCTCTCTTACTAATCTTTCTAATGGACGTGGTACATTACATTCTCCGTGACAATGTTGAATGGATTTGGTAAACTGTAATGTCTTTGTTTTATACCTCACTTGATGTTAATCAGAGGCTCATTGAGCAGAATTTCCTCCTTCCTTCTCTCAAGTATTCTGGTCACCACTTAGTCAATTGTGTGACTATAATATATTTGTTGGAGAAAACTATTGGCAAGAACTTACCAATTCTCTTTTCATCAAGAATACCTTTGATACATATGTAGATCATTTTCGTAAGATTTTAGAAAAATGAGAAGGGACGCATATTCTCACTTAACTATCATATATTATTTTCTTACATTCCTTTAGAATGTCTCTCTTAGATGTCCAGTAAAATGATTCAATGTTTTCCTTATTGAGTTGCCTGAAGCACAATTTTTTTTGTGTGTGCACTTGGTCTGATCCATCCACTTTTCACAAGTTTGCCTTAAAAGCCTTTACAAGTTTATTAATTGGCACTTAGGGAACTGAGGTGCTAGAGTGTAAATGTGGTGGTTTCTCTACCACTGAGGATGAAAGGAGATCATTATAGAAACATTGATAAGTTTGTTTCACTTTCTATTTTTTTATCAGTTTCTTCTATGAGTACTCTTGGAATGCTGTGACTCATGCCTAGCTTTCTATAGAATTTTTTCACTTGTTCTCCACTATTATATGAGAACTTCCACCAGAGTCCTACTCTGATAGTCTATCCTGATGTAGAAGTGTCACCAAAGTCTCAAAGTGTATGCAATCAGGGAAAGCTTGAAATGGTTTGAGTATGGGCCTGGTGATGACCTCGATCTATGTCATCTGAGGACGTGCCTTACTATGTTCTGAGCAAATCATGGAGATAAGAATAGTTAGTTGTGGGACTGGATGCGTGATTTCCCTGATAACTGGAACTTCATGAAACTCTCTCTACCAGTTCAGGTTGGCACCTTCTCTGCATATTCTTAGAAAATTACTTAGAGCAGACAGATCAAACTAACCCTGTGGGCTACATATTGACTTAGAGAGGCACACATTAATATTATCTATTTTCCACTGCATTTTATTTATTTTGTTGAATTTCCCAATTACATTTTAATATGGTTCTGGACACACTGTGGACCTGGTGTTTGACATCACTGGTATGAAAGGTTTAAGTGCCTTATGCAGGGTCAAATATTTAGTATATGTCAAAGATAAGATCCTGAAGGAAAGCTCTCTAACCATTATTCGAATATATTTGCTTTTTTTTCTCCCATTTCTGATTTTTCTCCAATGACAGCTCATTTGAATAGGTCAGGTTGAAGCTATTACAGTCACTTACAGTATCTTCTCATATATACTCTTTCTTATAATTTAATGATGATTTTTACCTTTGCTTTACTGAGTCAATAGTCTGACTCTACATAGACAGTGTACTTTGATCAGGAACTAGTTATTTCTTGTCTGTTAAAAGAGAAGCAATTTCATTTTGTGAGTGTGATGTTGTTCAGAGATCATCATGTCTGACACCTTTTGCCTCTCTTCTGGAAGAAAGTATTCGTGATATAAAAGTGTGCTATTTCTAAATAGTCTACCAGCCTTCAGTGCCTTTCATTTCTCAAACCTGAGTTCTGTTTTCCAACATGCTTTTCACTGTCCTCCCCTGTGCCCACCTTCACTTCAAAATCACCAAACACGAAACTCTATGTTCACTCAATTTGTAGCATATTGCTGAGTTCTTTGTAGGATTTTTCTCTCTCTTTATCCTCTGCAACTGATGTTGATGATAAGCTGCAATTATCTTCATGGTGTTCTTTTTCCTTATACTTGTCATAAACCCTGCAAGATGAGATACCAAAGGGTCTTTTGAAATTATTTTATTACCTTTGGACACATAGTGAAAATTTACTTTGCTTCTCTAAGGAGGACTTGGGAACCATTCTTCCATTTTTCGTCTTGTTGGCATGTTCATGTTCAAGTCAAAAGTAAATTTGTTTTGGCTACATCCAGATTGGCATTGCCTTGACATTTTCCTCTTGTCTGTCTGTCTGTCTGCCTCTGTATGTATATATGGTAGCCTTGATTATGAGTATATGTGTGTGTGCATACACACACACACATATAGTAGTCTTCATCTGAATCATTTTATGATATCTTCTCATATAAAGAGGCCTCCCGTTTGAAGTAAAATTGTGTGGAGAAAAAATTGGAAAGGCAAAAATCATATGATTTAGTGCTAAAAGGGACCTTAGAGGTCATCTTGACCTATTTCTGTACCACTCAATCAATGAACAAGCATGAATTATGTGTTAGACACACACACACACACACACACACACACACACACAAAAGACATTGTTCATGTCTTCAAGAAGCTTACACTTACTCAATTACTGAGGAAGCTGTGATCCAGAAAAGTGAACTTTCCCTCTTAAAATCATGCAGGTGGTGAGTAGCAGGAACGAATTCAACAGCAGGTCCTCTGGGTTTTCCCCACCATATCACATTATTGTTATGGGTAACAAAGATAAATCATTCAGCTTAGAAGAAATGTTAAGAAAAAGATCCTTACTTGTATAGAAAATGATCTCTTGGGTCCTTTCCAAATCTAGATCTATGGTGTTTAGTGTCTTATGATCTTAGAAACAGTGATTTCAGTTCCCAACTCTGACATGTACTGGTTGTATGATCTTGGGCAAGTCACTAAAGGCCTCAGATGCTCCAGGCAAGTTTCTAAGAATATAAATTACAGAGCAGTTGTCCACTGGTATTGGTAGAGAGAATGTCCTTACTGGGAGGGAGGTCCTTATACTATTGAAATCACAAGATCAGACTTTAAAACTAAAACCTGGGGATAGGTAAGGAGATGAGATTAGTGAATGTCTTATATGTGCCTAATTGTCAGAGTTACAATTTCTTGCTTCTTCTCCTTCAAGACACCTGCCAAGCTCCTTGAGTGTAGCATGGGAATTGGAAAAAAAATAAAGGCTATTTTAAATGCCCTTTTCAGTTCATTTTATTTGAGACCTGACAGGCACACCCAAAGAAAAACAATTAAACTAGAACAGAGTAGGAGGGAAAAGACCACAGACAAACTGTATTTAGTCCTAGTCCTACATATCTCAAACACAGTTTCCAATAGGGCCTGGAGAAGCATATTGATTTGGGAAGCACAACCTCCCCTCCCCTTTTCTGCTGAGTCAGCACCCAAAATAAATGCAGGTTTTCTTTTTTCCAAAGGTTTTTGTTTTGTGAGTGGGATGTGTTTTCAGGCAGAGAATTAGAATGCTGATTGCAGTTTTTTCAAAGTTCATCATAGGACTTCACAAATACAACCAAGAGGCTCCTAGAAATTTCTTGGATTTCAGTCTCTAGATTTATGATCCCAATGTTTCTCCTTATTTCAAAATTTTAAGACATCAAACTTCTTATCTTCCTAAGATAACATAGATTAATAGAAAAATTTGGGGTATGTTCAGGTATAAATTAGAGGCCTATTTTCCAGAAAGGGTGAACATATTCAACCATGGTATACTCTTCAGGATAACTACCTACAAACACAATTGAGATTTCTAAAGAGTGGGCATTTCATGAGTTAAGTCACTCCAGTTTCAAATATATCAGAGGGCACATTGGTCAGGTAAATACTATACTTTCTAATTCCCTGATGCACAAAATATTTTGTTTGTTCATATACTTAGCTACACACACCCATATAGAGGAAGTTACCTGACAAGCATAATGTTTCCCATTTTATAGATGAGGAAACTAATGTCAGACCTGTGAATAGAGTAGGGTGATCAGAGTCACAGGGTATAAATATTTGGAGGGTGTACTGACAAAATGTTTGATCATTAAAAGCACAGAAATGACTAAGTTTAGTGCTAAGTAAAAAATGAGTAGGAAACCACCTCACAAAGGTGGGAATAGGTGACGATTGGGAGAAATGTATGGGAAAGCATGGTTCAGGAAGAAAGAATAAAAACTTGTGGATTACAGAGATGCATCATGAATCTGATGAACACTTTCTTCTAAAAAAAGAAATAGTAGGTGCTGGAAATGGTGAGTACCAAATGACACCATAAGGAATGAAATAGATTCTAATTTTAATAGTCAGAAAAAAAGACTTGTTATTGATATGGGAACTATGAGTCAACTGCCTGTATCAACTCAAGTCAAGGCCATTAACTCATCAGAGCTTGGCTAAGAATTATTTTTTTTCAAAAAGAAGAAAATGAGAAGAAGATAAGGTATACAGCTAAAATAGCTTAATACTCAATGATTAAAACAAGTAATTGAAAAATCAAAATGAGAAATGGACCACAGACACAGAGGATAATGATTTCATCCCCAAATTTGACCAATATAAATAAATCCCTACATTGTGGAGCCTCAAAGAGCCCCTCAAATACTTTAGCAAACATCTGCTTTGCTTGCCAAATGGAAAGAGATGGCTGCCAAAGATAATACCAGATTAGAACATCAATTCATTTGTAAAATCTTATGAAGGACAATGGCCCACTGTGAACAAGATCGCCTCATGAAACAGAGAGAAATAGTAGAGGGTAAAACCATTTTAAAGAAAGTGTGGCAAGGTATACATCTAAGCAAAGTCATCTCAAGACCATTCAATAATGGTAGTGGAAAGAAAACTACAAAAAGAAGGAGGAAATAGAAGATCTCTCTCCATCAAGGA
Source organism: Trichosurus vulpecula (assembly GCF_011100635.1). Taxonomy (NCBI): domain Eukaryota; kingdom Metazoa; phylum Chordata; class Mammalia; order Diprotodontia; family Phalangeridae; genus Trichosurus; species Trichosurus vulpecula. The sequence continues at coordinate 83,771,268 of NC_050581.1, forward strand.
CAGTGAGACTATCACAGACTCAGATGTGCTCATGGAGGAAGCAGAAATGGCAACAAGGAGAAAAAAAGACAGGGTAAACAGCTTCATTGGACCAAATATACATAAAGGAGATATGTGCTGGATGTGACACAATTGTGAGGTCATTGAGGCCTCAAAATTTGTTGTATCTGAAGGAAGAGAAGATACCAAGGGCATAGAAAAAAATATCATATGTTATTAAAACCAAAAATAATTTTTAAAAAGACTACTATAATGGGTTTTTAAATCCCATTCCTCATACCCCCACACCAGTAAAAAGCTACATATGCCTACTCTCCTAGTTCTATAAAATTTTCATGAGCCTCACATATGCATGAATTAAGGTCATCGTTTATCAGGGCATTAGCAGAGAGTAAGTAGATTTTTCCAAGCAAACAGGTTTTGCAATATCTGACAACAAGCCCTAGCCTTACTATTACAATTATAGAGGTGGCTAGGGGGTAAACTGAACCTAGAATCAGGAAGAGCTGAGTTCAATCTGGCCTAAGATACTTACCAACTGTGTGACCCTGGTAAGTACCTTAATCTCTCTCTGCCTTGGTTTCCTCAATTGTAAAACAAGGATAATAACATCACTTGCCTTCCTGGCTTATTGTGAGGATCAAATGAGATAATATAAAGCACTTAGCGCAACACCTGGTATGCAGTTGGTGCTTAATAAATGCTTAATAAGTGTTTCCTTTCTTCCTTCTTATATCATAATTAACTGAATGACGTAGTGAATATAAGAGCCCATCATACATATTGTTGATTACAAAAAAGAATTTAAATCCATAGAATAAAACACCTTCTAGGTTCTTTTGTAGCAAGATTTCTCCCATCCATAGAGGAGAAGTATTCAAGATTGATCAGAAGATATAACAACAGAAATAACCCTGCCCAGTGACCCTTTGACAGTAAACATAAGGTAGGATATAAAACACAAACAAATATGTGCACTGAATGTATTGGCCACCATGATGGATGAGAGACAGCATAAACTTCAGGTCAAGGAGGGATTTCCTGTGGAAGATGAGGTCCTCCAGATACTCCTATTTCCAGATGGCATTATGCTGATTACATCAAGTCCTAGGGCACTGCAGAGCCTTCTGGAAGAGATCTGTAATAATTCAAGGGCATTTGGCCTCTATTCACATAGGAAAGACCAAGTGGATGCAAAATGTCACTTGACCAGATTTCAACATTCATTTCTATGGACACCCTACAAACTTGTTCAACAGTATGTTTATCTGAGACAAACAATACAGATGAACAATGAATTGGGTCCAGAGTTGAATAGGAGGGTGATAGTAGAGATCACTTTGGGGAAATTATAAAGCTCTTTTACTGACTCCAAGCTTCCCATGAAAACAAAGGTCCATATTTTAAGTACTGATGTTTGCTGGCTTTTTTTTAAACTAGCAACAAGACATGGAATATCAGTGCTTAGGTAGCACGAAATATCAAATAAAACACCAATACCAAATACAAACACCTTTTGTGTGTACTTTTAGTTTTTCGTAGACCAGGCAGCCCATAAAATGGCAAAGAGGCCACTCTGAACCCAGAGTTCTAGGGAAGGCATGGTTTAATTTATTTAGTGTCTCAAAGCTGTTCATCCTGTGAACAGTCAAGGGAGTACAGAAAACACAACACATTTCCCAACTGATTGATTTAGTAGCATCAGACCTAGAGTTGGAGGAGGTGAGTTCAATTCCCAGTTCTTCCATTTAATACCTATGGAATCTGAAGGAACACAATCTATTTGAGAAATCCTAATCTATGAAATGAGAGGGTTGTATATCTATAAAATGAGAGGATTTGACTAGGTCAAACTAGGTCTATCCATAATTTATTCTTAGCTATGATCCTCTATGAATTCAAGTCACTTTATGCAGTAAAGGTGATCATTAGAACTTAGCTCTTGGTTTTTAGCTCTTCCTTGTAGCATGAGGCATGAATTTGGGAGTGACGATCATGCATGGTATCTGATCTCAGGCAGAGAGCTCAGAATGACTCTTTCTACAACCATCTTCTGCAGCCGTGGGATCCAAGAAAGGCCAGGTTAGACATGGAGGCAAACTCTCTGCCCTTCTTGCTCTCTTGCCTTCTCTGTTCCACCCCATGTCTCTGATCTTGAGCTCTTCTTTTCAAATTCTGGGGAGCCAAGAAGTATGTCTCATCCCCTCAGTACCCCTGTACCCCTAGCTCTTCTCTGCTTTTTGGCTTATGGATGGAGCCAACTGGAGACACAGGGCCCCTGTTACAAAATACATTTCCAGGCCATGCTGCAACAGCATGCATTGTGAGTTTATTTTGTGAGCCAGATTTTGGGAAACCCTCCGTCAAACATTTCCCTAAGATCTACTTTTTCCCTTTCATCAGCTAATTGTGAATTCTAGGCCATATTAATCTGAGCAGTTTCTCTGAAGTATATATGTTAGGGATCCAAGTACAGTGTTCAGGGTATGTTTTTAGTTCCTACCCTTTCTATCCTTTTCCCCCCAACGGCTTGTGCTCCACTCCCCCCTCCCCAGTCAGTGGTTACAGGAACCAACATAATGTGCCTGAGCCAAGTTTTTTTTTTCTTTTTTTTATTGGCTATGAATGAAAAGTCCTTTTAGCTCCACCTGTGTGTAACTTCCCACCTCACCCAGAGACTGTCCTGGCTCCAGTGAAGGCTTTGGAACATGGCTCTCTTCCTCCTTTTTACTGTATAATGTGTTCAGTGCTTTTCTATGGTTGAAATTAGCATCTTTCAGTCTGGACTGCTAATTTGGTCCGCTTAAGAACTCACCCAAATTCAAAGGGTTCTTTTCTTCTCCAGAAGGTTTTTATCTTTGCAGAAGAGGAAAAAAAAAACTTGAAATTCAGTTAAAATTAACTCTTTAGGGCAGAAACAAGGAGATATAAATAAGTTGAAATTAATCATGCCAAACCAGAAATAGACTCTTTTTCAGGAAAGAAAGAAATACCTGTTGTAGTTTCATCACTTACTTTGGCTTGGAGGCTGCCATTTTGGGGAGCCAAGCGAGTTTCCATTCTTCTCACTTCCTGCTTATATGAATAGGAAAATCTAAAGACCTTCCCACCCCCACCCAACTCTGTAGGTGCATCTGCCAACTAATTAACACCTCCTTTGCAAGCTGTAAATTGGATGACAGATGCATATGAATGTAGAGCACAGTGGGGAGTCTCATGCTTTATATATATATATATATATATATATATATATATATATGTTTTATATATATACATATATATAATATGTATGTATTTCATGAATATATATATATATATATATATATATATATATATATATATATTCACGAAAGGCAGGAAGTGAAATCAAGTAGGCTGATGGGAAATTCATATGCCAAAATGGCTTCCCCCAGGTTCTTTAATAAGTTTTATGGGATTTTTAATGTGAAATAAATGCCATTTCTTTGGAGAAAAAGAATCAGCCTTGTTGTTTTCCAAACAGAATTATATTTTTCCAGGATTTTTTGACAGATACATTGACATTACCCTTTAAGCAGTCCCCAGAGGAAAGTTACTGAGGTGGCCATATTTCTTAGGGCCTTTTGTCATGCCAATTAACCACTTCCCCTCCTGTCTTCTAAATCGCAAGACAGGACCAAATTTCTGAACATGAAATAGTATGGTCCAATCCTATTCCAAGTTATTTCCAGGTTTTTTCTACAGGGTTTTGTCTGATTTTATTTCACAGGTCCAAGTTCTTAGTGCCCCTAAACACTATTCATCTCTCTCTCCCTCCCTCCCTCCCTCCCTCCCTCCCTCTCTCTCTCCCTCTCCCTCTCCCTCTCCCCCCCTTCTCTCTTTCTTTTTAAATTAAATCCTCTACCAATGATTTATAGTGCTATGTATGAATCTGATCTAGTAAGATAGGAAGTCTTCATGTACAGTCATGTTAATAAACTGGATATTTATCATTTCAGGAGCACTGGATTTAGAATCAGAGGACCAAAATTGATGCCATGGTTCTTTGGGATAATGGTTTTTCCACTTATTAGCTGTGATGCTAAACAAATCACTTAACCTCTCTGACCTTCAGTTTTATCTTCTGTCAAATGAGGAGTTTGGACCAGATGGCCTTTATGTTCCCTTCTAGCCCTAAATTTATTATCTTTACTATATGTATCTAAGTCCAACTCTGTCTCTGGATAATACATGTCCTTCTCCAACTTGATACACTAGACCAGCAACTGGTTATCTTGTAATTAAAGAGAGTGATGGCTCTTGCATATGTTTCCATATGTTGAAGCCTATTCCAGAACTGGACCATTGTTTCCATGGTCTATTGGCTTCCCTGACACTAGCCCCTCATCACCTGTTTTTATCTTCCCAGCTGCCGTTTCTCCCATGATTTCAAGTCCCTTGTGCTAGTGTGTCCAAGCTGCTAGAAGATTCTGCTGTTGCTACCAAGTTGTGGCACTGCAAGGTACAACGGGTCTTCTAAACCGTAGCTCTACTACTGCTTATTTTCCCCTTCACCAGTACAAGCCTACAATCTTAGCATGAGTCTGTTCCCTAAAGGTTTTTATATCTGAACTTGTACACCCAGATGGACCTACTTCTAGCTAGTTATATAGCTGACCTAGCAAATATGCTCTTTAGACAGTAGAGACCAGGCATGTCAGCTAGGTGTCCAACAATTTTTCTTGGCAATGAGACATTGGCTCTGCTTGGTTTCTCCTCCCTGGTCATCTAGTTCCTAGACTACATGTTTTGCAATGGAACAGCTCTCAGCATGGTCCCTGGCACATAGTAGGCACTAATAAATACTTGTTTTCTTCAACTTTTCCTGGAAAGAGTATTGAATTTGCAGTTAGAACAAGTTCTACTCATTTGAACCACCATCAGGGGAGCTAGCGAGGTGTCTTATTAGACTATGAACAAGTTTCCACAGTCTCCCCAAATTTCCAGCACCCTGCCTCAGAAAATACTGCTACTCTGCCCCTTTTCACTATAGCCACTTGGCTCTCTCCAACATAGCTGAGCTAAAACTAGGCAAGGCTTCCTCTCATCCAATTCCTTAGCTCCTTGCAATCTAACTTCCAACCTTATCACCCAACTTCAAACATTCTTTCTAAAGTAACCAGCTACTTTTCCTTAGTTTTCATTGTTCTTCATCTCTCTACAACATTTGGCATAATTAACCACCCTTTCCCCTTCTTGGGTCACCTTTGAGTTTTTAAACCTCTGCTCTTTCTCCATTCGCCTCCTACCTATCTGACTGCTCCTTCTTAGTCCCCTTTGCTGAATCATCTATATCCCACCTCCTAACTCTAGATATAACCTAATATTCTATCCTAGACCCTCTTCTTCCATTACAAGAGTTCCTCTCTTGGTGACCTCATCAGTTCCCAAGGGTTTAATAGTCTCTATGCAGATGACCTTCTCAGTAATCCTAGCCTCTCTCCTCAGTTCAAGAACCATAGCATCAACTACTTATTGGACATTTCCGATGGAACATCCCACAGACATCCAAAACTCAATATTTCTTTTAAAGAAGAACTTATATTTCCCTCCAAACTCACCCCTCTTCCAAATTTCTCTGTTTTTGTTGACGGGATCACCATCGTTCCAGTCATTCAGGTTCATAACTTTGAAGATATCCCATATTCTTCAATCTCTTTTACCCCACATGTCCAATTAATAAGATGACAAATATTTCTCATTTTGTCTCCACTAAATCTCTTGAATCTGTCCCCTTCTTGACACACTTGTGGCTACCACTCTGGTTTAGGGTCTTATCACATCTCACCTGAACTATCAAAATAGCTTCCCAGTCAATCTCCCATTTTCCATTTTATGCACCACAAGTCCATATAACCACTGAGGTGATTTTCCTGAAGCATAAGTCTGACCCATGTGGAAGATAGGAGGAAATGCTCAGGAAGTTCTAATGGCTCAGGAGATTCCCTGCCATCCAGGAACCTCCCATGGCTCCATCTTCTTTCTCCCTCTTTTCTCCTTTATTTGCCACTTAAAACTCTTCTCTGTCTTCCTTCTCCCTCTTTCTCTTTTTTTCAGAGTTACTGTATATTACTCTCCATCGCACAATCGATGTATATTCTATTAAAAATGCCCTACTTGTTCCCCATCTATGCTATTAGATTTCCCATCTCCAACTCTGTCCACTGACTGTTCCCCCACATCTGAATACACTCCATTATCCCAACTCTTACAGTCACTAACTTCCTTCAATGCTCAACTCAAAGTCTACCTCCTACATGCAGCTTATCCTGATTTCCACCCACCTAATAAATTTCTGCCACCTCTGCTAATTGCTTTGTAAGTACATTTTTATATTTTATATTTACTCAACTGTGTGCATGTTGCTTCCCAACTAATAATACATAAACTCCTTGGGGGCTGGAATTATTTTTTTTGTCTTTGTATCCTATTCCTAGTGCCTAGCAACACCATTTGGAACATGCAACAAGCCTGATAAATACATGATGAATGAATAATTGAATGATTCTGAATTTCTTCCAAAACTTTGTGTCCTAACACTTCAACTTTTTGAACTCTAGTTTCCTAATCTTTTTTTAAAGAAGATATTGGGTTAGAAGATGATATCATGGAATCTTAAAATTTAAAATGGAGGGAACCTTAGAAGTTATGTTGTCCAATCCCCTTCTTTCACTAAAACTGAAAAAAGTACAATGATTTGCCCAATGTCTTCTAGGTGGAAAATACTGAGGCTAGGATTCAAGATTAGATCTTCTGAATTAAAATCAAATGATGTTTTCACTAAACCCCATTAATCTCTAAAGTCTCTTTTACCTCCACCGTTCTGTGATTCTGAAATAAAACTTGTATGTTACGTAGCCAAAATATTAACTTATTTTCACCCCAATATGTTATTTCACCACACAAACCCTCACATTGATTTATTCTCTCATTTCAAGCCAGACTCAAAAGATGACAGTTTTTCAGGCAAAACCCCTCCAAAATACAACCCAGATTTGCTACCATTTCACATTTACCCCAAGTCCCAGACATAATAATTTCCCTTTCATCCAGAGAGCTGTGAATTAAAATTCACTGACCCTTGCTGACCGTCTGTAACTTTCTTGCCATTTCACCTTGGCTCAATACTTTTATTGTTCAATTATGACTGATGCTTTGTGACTCTATTTGGGCTTTTCTTTGAATAGCTACTGGAGTGGCTTGCCAATTTCTTCTCCAGCTCATTTTACAGATGAGGAAACTGAGGCAAACAGGGTTAAGTGACTTGTCCAAGGTCACACAGCTAATAAGTGTTTGAGGCAGGATTCAAACTCAGGAAGATGAATCTTCTGACTCTAGGCCTGGCAATCTCTCCGCTGTACCACCTACCTGCCTGGGCCCAATATCTACTGGAGTGAAAAGTTGCCCTGCATTGCTAAATAAGATGCCCTTTTAAAAACCAGGAGGGGAGAGGGCCTGGATGCAGGTAAAAGTGGTGTCAGAATGTAGGTTCTTTGACCATGGCAAAAAACTGCCAACCAGTGGCAGTTTCTGAACTCAGTCCCTGATTAAGATTTCTTTTCTCACTTGCTAATTTTTTCTCCATCTTGCCCACCTCAGTAGTGACCTTTCTCTGGTTTGATAAATATCTGATTGCTATTCGTCTTTCTTGGAGACTCTCTTCACCTTCTTATTCGGACTTGCAGGGGCTGAGCTCCTAAGTTTCTATTGACAGTGCTTCTTTGACTATCTCCTTTGGCAACTGTGCCTTCCCTCCATTGTGTTTCCCATTATCTGTGGAGCACTTTGATTAATCATTTAAGTTTAACTAGCCTTATCCAAGGCATAATATAAAAGACTAGGCAGGGCTGGGACCACAGGGAGGAGGAGCTTAATGGTTCTAACTTTTCACTGTATCCTCAGCTGGGTTAGAGCCAGGATGACAAGAAGAAGGCACTGTAGCCCTACTCTGGTCAGAGGTAGGACCACAGGGAGGAGAATATTAGGAAGGTTTTTTGAACTTTTACTAAAGTAAAAGTTGGATAGAGAGAATAACAGTGGATTCAACATAAAAATTATGAATTCAAATCCCAGCTATGGGTCCTTTTGAGCTACACAACCATTGACAAACCATAGAGGCACTGCTTTCCTCACAGGGTTATTGTGAAGGAAGTTTTATAAGCTGGAAAATACTACTGTAACTTAGGCCATGGATGTAATCTCCCAGTCATAGCAGGAGATAAGTTATACAAAGGGCCCATTGAATGTTTGAAAATCAAAGAACAAGAAACAAAAACTTGGAACTATTGATAAGTATTTCCATTTTATATAGGTAAGTTGAAGTCCTTTCTAGAATAATTTAAAATTGTATCCCTTCCCTTTAAATAGCACGTGATTCTCATCCTTAGATGGCATAAACTAGCAAATATTATTCCTAGAATTCAGAGTTGGAAAGAACCTTGGAGGACTTCTAGCAATTCGCTTTGCATCATTTCCTGATACATGGTCCTGTAAAAAAATTTCCCTGATCTCCTCCTAGTAATTAGTATTTGCCCTGTCCTCAGGTAAGGTTGTATTTATTTATCTGTGGACATACTGCATTCCCTCAATAACTATAAACTCTGTGAGGGCAAAGATTATCTTATTTCATGTTTCTCTGAGATCTACTCTCAATCCTTTGGGTTTTCTTCACCATTTCTCCCTCTCAGTCTGCTGGTTTTCTGATCCCTTTTTTTGGGTAGACAGTTCCCATTAGATTGTAAGCTCCTTGAGGTCAGGGACTATGTTTTTTTCTGATTGTATTTATATTCTTGGCACTTGTTGTAGTATCTGGCACATTATAACCTTTAATGCATGCTTGCTGACTTGACTCGCAGTAACTTGGCACAGTGGATAATGATGGATTTAGAGTTAGGAAGACCCAATTTTGAACCCTGCTTCAGACATTTATGAGGTTGTGACCCTGGGCAAGTCACTTAGCCTTTCTCACCTGTGGGAATGATAAGAATTTCTTCATGTGTAAAATGAGGTTAATAATAGCACCTATTTTGCAGGGCTTTGTGAGGATCAAAAGAGCTAATATAACTTAAAGTATTATATAAATACTAGGATTATTATTAGCTATTGTTTTAGTCTTTGTATCTGCAGTACCTAAAATAGTGCCTTTTAGATAGTATGCATTTAAATAATTATTTGTTGAATTTAATTGGCCGTTCAATTTCTGCTTAAAGACTTCCAGCAGAGAGGGAGGAGCACTACTTCTTGAGAGAGATCTCTCCATTTTAACAAATCTAATTGTGAATATGTTTTAAATTTTGTTGATGCATTTTGCTTTGGGACAACAGTCACATCCCAGAAACACCTTCTACTCTGTAGGATTTTCTCAGAAAAAACAATTAAACAATATACTGTTTCTTAATGGTTGGTCAATAAACATTTAGTAAGAGCCTACTACATGCCAGACACTGTGTGAAGCACTGGTCATATAAAAAGAGGCAAAGCACAGTCCCTGTCCTTGAGGAGCTCACAATCAAATGGGAGAGACCAAAAGCAAGCTATAAGATAAATAGGAAATAATTTTAAAGGAGAAGGCACTAGAATTAAGAAGGACTAGCAAAAACTTCCTGTTGATGATGGGATTTTAGTTGAGGCTTGAAGGAAACCGGGAAATCCAGAAGACAGAAATGTGGAGGTAAAATATTCCAGGTATAGGGGACAGTCAGAAAAAAATGCTCGAAGCCAAGAGATGGAATTATCTTTTTTTGTGAAACAGTCAGGAGGCCAGTGTCACTGGATTTAAGAGTACATGTAGAATAGTAAGGTATAAGAATACTTTAAAGGTGAGGGAGAGGGGGTACTAGGTAAAGAAGGACCTTGAATACCAAGCAGAAGATTTTGTATTTGATCTTGGGGTAGAGAAAGACTGGAGGTAGGCAAACCTACATTATTGCAATAATCTTAGTGTGAGGTGATGAACATCTCCACCAAGGTGATGGTACTTTCAGAGGGGAGAAGCAAGGCTGTGTTCAAGACATGTTGCAAAGATGAGATCAGTAGGCCTTGACAAAAGATTGGATATGGGAGGTGAGAGAGAGTTTGAGGAGTTGAGGATGATACCTAGGTCTTGGGCCTCAGGGATAGAAGGATGGTGTTGCTCTTGACAGTAATAAGGCAGTTGATGGTGGAAGGTTTAGGTAGAAAGATAATAAGTTTAGTTTTGGATATGTTGAGTTTAAGATATTTATTGACATCCAGTTTGAGATGTTTGAAAGGCAATTGGAGATACTAGCTTAGAGATTAGCAGAGAGGTAGCAGGAAATGTAGATTTGAGAATAGAGATGGTAATTAAGTCCATGGGAGATGATGAGATCACCAAGTGAAGTCCTGTAAAGGGAGAAGTGAAAAGGCTTCAGGACAGAACCTTGTACCAGGACAAGGGCGTCTGTAGGATACATTTGCTTAGAAGATATGACCTGGGTGAGGATATAGCAAAGGAAGGAGTAGTCTGATAGGTCGGAGGAGATTCTGGGTAGAAAGGTGTCCCAGGGAGCTTCCGGGGGTGGAGCCAAGATGGTGGCTGGAAAGCAGGGACTAGCGTGAGCTCCCAGCTGAGTTCCTCCAAAAACCTATAAAAATGGCTCTGAACCAATTCTAGAACTGCAGAACCCACAAAACAGCAGAGGGAAGCAGGGCTCCAGCCCAGGACAGCCTGGATGGTCTCTGGGTGAGGTCTATCCCACACGGAGCTGGGAGCTGGGAGCAGAGCAGAGCCCAACGTGAGCAGCTCGGACCAACCAGACCAGGAGCTGGGTGGAGCGGGACCTAGTGCCCTGAATCAGTGAGCTGCGGCAGTTACTAGACTTCTCAACCCACAAACACCAAAGACAGCAGAGAAGGTTAGTGGGAAAAACTGCACCAGTGGAAGGAGTTCACAGTTCGGCCACCGCCCCCGGGGCAGCAGAGGTGGGGCAGCTACAGCTGCTGTTGTTTCCGGCCCCAGGCCCACCTGGTGGGAGGAATTAAGTGGCAGATCAGAGCAGGAGTGCACAGCCTGCTGAAGATCTAAGTCCAGTCCGGGTTGGGGGTTCTGGGGGAAGGAGGAGTGCTGGTGTGGCAGAGCTGGCGCATCCCCCCAAGTGTGGAACATGGTTCTCTTAACTCCACAAGCACTCATACCCCACTGAAAAACTCAAGGGTCAAGTTAGTTGGCTGGGAATATGGCCAGGCAGCAAAAACACACCCAGATTCAGTCTCAGACTTTGGATTTTTTCTTTGGTGACAAAGAAGACCAAAACATACAGCCTGAAGAAGTCAACAAAGTGCAAGAGCCTACACCAAAAGCCTCCAAGAAAAACATGAACTGGTCCCAGGCCATGGAAGAGCTCAAAAAGGATTTGGAAAAGCAAGTTAGAGAAGTAGAGGAAAAATTGGGAAGAGAAATGAGAAGGATGTGAGAAAACCATGAAAAAGAAGTCAATGACTTGCTAAAGGAGACCCAAAAAAATACTGAAAAATACACTGAAGAAAACAACACCTTAAAAAATAGACTAACTCAAATGGCAAAAGAGCTCCAAAAAGCCAATGAGGAGAAGAATGCCTTGAAAGGCAGAATTAGCCAAATGGAAAAGGAGATCCAACAGACCACTGAAGAAAATACTACCCTAAAAATTAGATTGGAGCAAGTGGAAGCTAGTGACTTTATGAGAAATCAAGATATTATAAAACAGAACCAAAGGAATGAAAAAATAGAAGGCAATGTGAAATATCTCATTGGAAAAACCACTGACCTGGAAAATAGATCCAGGAGAGATAATTTAAAAATTATTGGACTACCTGAAAGCCATGATCAAAAAAAGAGCCTAGATACCATCTTTCAAGAAATTATCAAGGAGAACTGCCCTGATATTCTAGAGCCACAGGGCAAAATAGAAATTGAAAGAATCCATTGATCGCCTCCTCAAATAGATCCCAAAAAGAAATCTCCTAGGAATATTGTCTCCCAGATCTCCCAGATCAGGGAGAAAATATTGCAAGCATCCAGAAAGAAACAATGAGTATTGTCGGAAAACAGTCAGAATAACCGATGATCTGGCAGCTTCTACATTAAGAGATCGAAGGGCTTAGAATACGATATTCTGGAGGTCAACGGAGCTAGGATTAAAACCTAGAATCACCTACCAAGCAAAACTGAGTATCATGCTCCAAGGCAAAATATGGATTTTCAATAAAATAGAGAACTTTCAAGCTTTCTCAGTGAAAAGACCAGAGCTGAATAGAAAATTTGACTTTCAAACACGAGAATCAAGAGAAGCATGAAGAGGTAAACAAGAAAGAGAAATCTTAAGGGACTTACTAAAGTTGAACTGTTTTGTTTACATTCCTACATAGAAAGATGATGTGTATGATTCATGAGAGCTCAATATCATAGTAGCTGAAAGGAATATGCATATATATATATGTTTATGTATATATATACATATGTATATATATGTGAATGTGCATGTATGTATATATGTATGTGTGTGTATATATATATATATATATATATATATATATATATAGAGAGAGAGAGAGAGAGAGAGAGAGAGGGAGTGGACATAAGGTGAGTTGAAGATGAAGGGAAGATATCTAAAAGAAATAAAATCAAATTAAGGGACAAGAGAGGAATATATTGAGAGAGGAAGATAGGGAGAGATAGAATGGGGTGGATTATCTCACATAAAGGTGGCAAGAGGAAGCAGTTCTGTGGGAGGAGGGGAGAGGGCAGGTGAGGGGGGAATTAGTGAGTCTTGCTCTCATCAAATTTGGCCTAAGGAGGGAATACCATACATACTCAATTGGGTATCTTACCCCACAAGAAAGAAGAGGGAAGAAGATAAAAAAGGGGGGCATGATGGAGGGGAGGGCAGATAGGGGTGGAGGTAATCAACAACAAACACTTTGGAAAGGGGACAGGGTCAAGGAAGAAAATTCAATAAAGGGGGATGGGTTGGGAAGGAGCAAAATATAGTTAGTCTTTCACAACATGAGTATTGTGGAAGGGTTATACATAATGATACACATGTGGCCTATGTTGAATTGCTTGACTTCTTAGGGAGGGTGGGTGGGAAGGGAAGAGGGGAGAGAATTTGGAACTCAAAGTTTTAAAAACAGATGTTCAAAAACAAAAAAAAAGTTTTTGCATACAACTAGAAAATAAGATACACAGGCAATGGGGCGTAGAAATTTATCTTGCCCTACAATAAAGGAAGGGAAAAGGGGATGGGAGTGGAGTGGGGTGACAGAAGGGAGGGCTGACTGGGGAACAGGGCAACCAGAATATACATCATCTTGTAGTGGGGGGGAGGGTAGAAATGGGGAGAAAATTTGTAATTCAAACTCTTGTGAAAATCAGTGCTGAAAACTAAATATGTTAAATAAATAAATTTAAAAGAAAAGAAAAGTGTCCCAAAAACCTAGATAAAAGAGACTTTAGAGGAGGAGAAGGTGATCAACAGTGTGTGAGGATGTGGAGAGGTCAAGAAGAATAAGGATAAAGAAAAAGCCATTAGATTTGGCTATTCACAGATCATCAGTAACTGTGGGAAAGCAATTTCAGTGTCATGATGAGGTCAGAAGCTTGATTATAAGGGGTTAAGAAGTAAGAAGAGAGTAAGTAGAAGCACCTAATGTAGACCTATTATAAACACAATGAACGGACCTGTGTCATTGGTCATTGAATGTGGCATCCGTTCTGTTGTGTTTTAATTTATATCACTGTAATCATTGTGTATATATAGTTTTTCATTTCTACTTTCTTTACCATGTACCAAGTAGTCCATACAAGGGTTGTCATGTTTCTCTGAGTACTACAAATGGTGCTTTAGTGATTATTTTGGACATATGGGACCTTCCCCATCCCCTTCCCCCCGTCTTTGGGCAAAAATCCAGTAGTGGAGTCATTAGATCAAAGGACATGAACAGTTTAGTAATGTTTTTGCATAATACTAAATTGTCTTCCAGATGGTGGTCTCAATTCACCACTCTGCCAGTGATATAATATACCCATCTCCCTACAGAGAACTCCCCTATCCTACCACATTGACTATACAAATTATTTATCTTTTTAACCAATTTTATGAGTATTAAGTAATATGTCTTTTAACATGCATTTCTCTTAATAGTGATTTTGGGGCATTTTTTTCATGTGGTCATTGATAGTTTGAATGTATGCTTTTTAAATCAGGGAATGGCTCTTCATCTTATAGATTTGTGTTAATTCTATATAGATATTGCATGTCAGACTTTTACCAATGATGTTTGAGCTAATGGTTTTTCTAAATCTATTACTTTTGTTCTTATTCTAGAGGCATTGTTTTTGTTTCTATAAAAACTTTTAAAAGTTTACATAGCTGAAATTGTCTATTTCTTAAAAGTTATCAATTTTTATCTTATTAAAAATTTGTTTTTTAACATTTTCTTTTTAATCTGCCTAAATCTGTCTCTCTGCAATTTTCATACACACTCTGATTCTGCCATCTTGGAATAAACTGAACAAATCTAATCTCTATTCCGTATTACAGACATTTAAGTAATTTAAGATAACTCTCAATTTCCAGGGTAAATATCCTAGTTCCTCCAACTAATCATTGTATAGCATGGTTCCTAATTCTCTTATCATTCTTATCACTCTCTTCTGGGGGTCTTTAACTTTATTAAAGCCTTACCCAAAATGTGTTACCCAGTTACTAACACAGTATTCCATATGTGCCTTCATCAGAGCATCCTAGAATGGTAACATCACCTCTCTTGTTCTAGATGTCATACTTCTGTGAATGCAACTGGAGACAGCATTAGCTTTTCATCACATCTCCTCCATCCTGTACTTAGAGCTGTACTTATGCTACTGATTTATCTGTTAGCAATGACATGTTAACAAAGACTGTAGCATTTAAACATTATTGCCTAGAAATGTGGCTTTTTTACCAAGAATTTCAGAAAGCCCAAGGCTTTGGGAATCATAGCATGGGATCAGCAGTTTTATAGGAAAGGTTTATTTACTAATGACATTTGATAAATCATGGAATTTCCGTCATGTTACTTTAAGCTCATCCTCTTTAATGATCTGTAGGGCTAGCTAAGTCTGGATCTGTTCATATAGGATTTTAATACCCTTAGATGTTCTGATCTGGCTCTCTCTGTTCTTGGTATCACTAAGTGGCCATACTACAGCATTCTCTTCAATTTGTTTTCTTCCATTTCACTATGGGCCCTATATGCACAGCTACCAGATGTCAGTTAAAGGAATAGTAGGGCCTTGTCAGCCTGGGAGGCAGAAAGGAATATAGACATGCCATGAATACATAGATGTAATCAATAAAAAATTATTGAGAGCCTTCTACATGCCAGGCAATGTGCTCAGCACTGGGGATAAAAATACAAAAAGAAAGACAAGAGAATTAGAATTGAATGAGAAGAGGTGCGGGGGACAATATCCAAAAGAAAGTTAAGGGGGGAGGAGGGAAGAGGTACTTATATGGAGAAGCCAAAGAAATCCAAAATAAATGCAGCCAGAAAATAAAAGATCAGGATATACTAAGCCTGGTGGGAAATGAGGAAATGTCTGAGGAGGGATACTACCAACTACTAGTAGCAAAGTTTTCAGCTGATGTGAACAGTGGCTAGTTGTATCATAATGGGAAGAGGACTGGAGTAGTTTTGGATTGAACTGCCTCATGAGAAAAGGTAATGAGATCAATTGACAGGCAGGTAGGTGGCATAAAATAGAGAGCGCTGGACTTAATCAGGAAGACCTGAATTCAAATCCTGCCTCAAATGCTTTAGCTGTGTGACACTGGACAAATCACTTAGTCTTTTTTTTTTTAATCTGAGTTTACTCTTCTATAAAATGGGAATAATAAAAACACCTACTTCACTGGGTTATTTTGAAGATCAAATGAGATGACATGTATAACCTTTGCAAACTTTAAAGTGCTATATAAATATTGACTATGGTTATTGTATGTTGAGAATTGAGGGACTGAGTACTATAAGATCCAGTGGTGGCTGCAGGGGCTTAGGTATTATCTCCCCATGTGCGACAACAATGCTGCTAGCAGCTGCTGTGGAGGTGTAAGACCAATAACACCAGCACACATGAGGGCTGCTAGCACAGGTTCTTTGATCTGCTTTTCTAAGGAGAGCAACTTCAAGGGCTTTACAATCTCACTTTAATTAAACATATGTATATCATTCTCTTAGTTCAGGGGGAAAAGTCAGCATCCTGAACTTGAGAGCAAATAGAAACAGAAACTACAAAGATAATATAAACAGAGCCAATAACACAAATCAGCAGACAGGGCTTCTAACTGTCCAGCAACATATGCGTAATTACCAGAGAGAGAACCACCAACATCTGGGTTTTCAAAGCTGGGGGGAGGGAGGTCCTTAACGGCTACCCAGAGTCTCGTCTGGCCAAATCACATGAACACTCTTCCAATGATTGATCCCCAAGCAAAATGATAACCTCAGAATGTATATATGTTTTGTCAAAGTCACAACCATGTGGCTCCAACTCATGTGGCCTAGGCTTTCTTGTGACTTAAGAAGGTCATCAAAGACTCTCGATTCAATCAAAGACTCTTAAACAAAGGCAAGGTTCAATCAAAGACACTGGATCACCTTAGTGGTGGGTAGCACTCCAAAAGAAAAGAAAAACAGCAAAATGTCTCCACTTTGCTTGCCATCACATCATGTTATCATTTTGTTGTGTGGATGTGCTTCTGAGTGTTGTTGTCTGTCCAGCACTGTAAGCAGCTGCTTCAAAGCTTCCACACATCATCCCTGAATTGGAAGAGTAAGGAATCATGAGAGCCATGATCTTATCCGACCTAGAGCTGCCTATCAAAATTATACCAGCAAAGGTACTTCTGATTTTGCTATCTACTCCTAGGGAAAGGTACTTACTGGCATTGGCATATGTAACATCAGATCTTGGCTTCTTCCTAGCCAAATCACTTCTTTTTAAGGGTTGTATGTACATTATATGTGTATATATCAGAAAGGGCATTCATGAGGACTTTTAAAGATCATGTGTTGACAGATTTCTCATCTTATTAAAACAACTAGGTGGTACAGTGGATAGAGCACTAGACCTAGAATTAGGAAGACCTGAATTCATATTCTGCTTCAAACACTTGCTAGCTGTGTGACCCTGGGTAAATCATTAAGTCTGTCTGCTCAAGTTTCCTCATTTGTAGGATGGGCTTAATAATAGCACCTACTTCCCAAGGTTGTTGTAAGGATGAACTGAAATAATGTTTGTAAAGTGCTTTGCAAACCTTAAAGTGCCATATGAATACTAGTTTTGTTGTTATTATTTAATGAGGGTACTCCCTTCAGCAGTATAAATCACATCCAACCCATCCATGCTTTCTCATCTGGTGTGACTCTACAGGGGTTTGCCCAATGCACAGTGGCCCTAACTCTGGATATCTTGCCAATACTTCCATAATAATGGGAAATGCAATCGGTTAACTTTCACTTTCCCTACATGACCAGGCCATCTCCTTTTCTCATATGTTTGTCTAATGATATTCTTTAAGCTAAGGTTCCTGTGTGGATTCTTCAAGGGCAGTATGTTATAGCCTACTTATGTCAGGCATATGCTTCTCCATTGCCTTTTGGGTGACCCTCAAGTTTAATTGTTTAGAGACTATAGTATCCCATGACTCATTGCCACACTGAATCATGTAAATATATGTAGCTTAGTAAGAGAAAAGAAACCAGACTCATGAGGTCTGATGTGACATATGCTTATATCATAATACTGATGTTAAAAACATGAACCTATGTTTTGGGGAGAAGGCTATGGTTATTAAAGGCACTATGCAGTTTCTGAAAGATAATCCATCCCACTCTCTCCTTCCCTTTCAATTCTAGGCCCACTTTATTTTCTGTTTGAAGTGTTTGTCCGTTATATTTTCCTACAAACATCCCTCTTCCAGACATTCCTAGATTTGTTGAGGGCACCACAGTCCTCCAATAACCCAGATTTACTACCTTAGAGCCAGCCTCTCTCTCCCCAAACCCCCATATCCCATTTGTTGCCAAGTTTTATTGCTTCTACTCCCATAACATCTCTCACATGTACTCCCTTCTCTCCACTAACACAGCCTCTACCCTATTTCAGCCTCCTATCACCTCTTCCTATTCCTTAACTATTACGATAGCCTGCTACTTGACCTCTTTGCTTCCAGTGTCTCTTCTCTCCAATCTATCCTCCACATTGCTGCCAAACAGATATTCCTAAAACATAGATCAGATTGTGTCACCTTATCCCATCAGAGTTCATGAGGGACTCCCTTTTGCCTCTAGAATAAAATAATGACTCCTTATCTTAGCATTTAAATACAGGGCCAGTATGGCTCTCACCCACCTCTCCAACCCTATATCATACTATTCTTCTTCATATACCCTCCATTTTAGTCAAACGGACCTTCTAGCTGCTCCCTATACACAACATACTGTTTCCTGTTTCCAGGGTTTTGGACAGGTTGTCTTCCACATCTGGATTCCTTACCTCTACTTTTTTAGAATTCCTATGTTCCTCTAAAGCTCATCTTAGGTACCACCTCCTACATGAGACCCTTCCTCATCCTTCTAGTTTTTTGGTGCTCTCTTTCCCTGGAAATAACTATGTATTTCTTTTTGGATGCTTCATATCTACTTACTTGTATACAGTACGATGTAGGATCCCTGAAGACAAGGAGTATTTTGTTTTGCCCTTATATTCTCTGTACCCAGTGCAGTACTTGGCCATTACTGGGCATTGAATGAATCTTTAGTGAATTGAATTGTATTGTATTGATATTATACTATTAGACCTGTTTGATAGGTTGTCCATTTTAATTGTTTGTCAGAATTTGGACAATAGACATCTTTCATTCACTTGGCTTTTCCTTTGGGGTTAGTTAGGACCCACTCCTCTGAGTGACTATGGATCTCATTTAAGATGCACTGCAATGTTCCAGGGTTTTACATATGATGCCAACATAAAGTTATCTGTAAATTACAGCATCTGGAGGACCTCATCAACCGTGGGAAATCCTTCTTTCATTTAGATTCTGGTTGGGACATCTTCTGTGAAGGCAGTAAACACTTTTAGTGAGCACAGGTCTCCCCACTTTATGCTTCATTTGATGTGAATAATTAGAAGGTCATCCACAGTATCTATGTCATTACATATTTCAAGGAGGCTTGTATGGTTTTTACACAGACAATGGAGACATCTTATTGGAGGAGAGCCAGCATTTTGCTCTACAGAATCAAATGCTTTTTGAAAAAATTGACAAACATTAAACACAATGGAATCTTTCATTCCTTATCCCTTTTTGTCAAATGTATGTCTGTAAAGATTTGTTTGACTGGCAAATGGCATTTGAAAAGGGTTCTGTTCTCTTTTCATACCTGCATCTCGGATGTCCTCAATGAATATGAAGTTTATTCTCATGAAGACTTCGTAGAGGTGGGGGAGCACGCATTTAGTAACTGCTATTTTTTTCAGTTGCCTTTTTATTTTGATAAAACAAATAAGGTCCAAGGTTTTTTCCAAAGTATTTGGTGTCCCGACTTTTGGCAATATTGAGAATTTATCACCCCTTAATACCCTCAGAATTGTATCCCTTCTAACATACCCCTCCTCCATGTATATTTCATCTGAGCACTTAAGTCTTTTCATCTTTGTTATCTTTCATTTGTCCTGTTTTATTTTTTCCCCATAACCTATTGGGAATTATGACATTAAAGCAGACATAGAGTGGCTTGATTGTCATTGATGGAGAAAAGAGTTTATTGCAGAAATGTTTATAGATCTTTTCCAGTTGTTCCTGTTATCTTTCGAATTTCATACCTAAATCCTAAAGATAAATAAGAGTTTATTGATTGAATACTTTCAGGATAATCATGGTTTCCCACCATGCTTTCTGGAAATTTGTTTTTATTTCCATTGCTTCTCACCATGTCACAAGGTGATGCCATGCATAAGCTTCCACGATTTTCTACTACAAACTACTTTGTTGTCAAAACTGGCATTGCAATTGCCTTCCATATTTTCCCACTTGGCAAGGAGATTAAGTGTTCGCTGGATTAAACAGTTTCTGCTCTTTTGATTTTTTTTTCATTGTAGTAATTGATTTACATTGATTAAACTTCCTTAGGAAATGGTAATAGTCTGTGCCACTGTCTATTGTTTTCCCTATTTTTAGGCACTGATAATCTGTGTAAATAGGTCAGATTAGAGATGCTTTATTTGCACATTGTAACTATTCTTTTTAAAATTCTTTCTTCCAATTTCATATTGACTTTTATCTTTGTTCTAAACCAGTAGTTCCAATTTATATTGAAGACTGATTAGAAAATGAGTACTATATCAGTAAGCAGTCACTTCCTGTCTGTTAAAATACAACAAATTCCATTTGTATACGTGTGCTGTAATTTGTTTTCTTCATGTCCAGGGCCTTCTGGCTTTCCCCTTAAAGAAAGTATTCAAGATAAGTTGACCACAGGTTCCTATATATCCTATTCGCATTTGGTCTCTAGTGTTGTTGCTTTTTTTCTTGAACCATGTTTTCTAATGCTTTTGTGGGGTGGGTGCTATTGGAGAAGGGCAGTATCCTTCCCTTAAGAGTCTTAAATGCATAATAAATATTGGCTAGATTGAATTAATTGACTAGCTGTGTGACACTGGCCAAGTCACTATTTTATCTTTTAGAGTCTCTCTTTCCTCATCTGTAATAATACACCACCTACTTCATAGGGTTGTTTGAAAAGTGTTGTGTAACCCCTAAATTGTTGTCTAAAAGTGAGTTCCCAGTGTCATATTCCCTCTAGCCTCTCCTTCAATTGGACCTCCTAGGTTGGGTCCCCAGGAGGGTGACTACTTCTTGGTTCAAGATAAGAGTAATAAGTGTGGAGACCTATGCTCACTAAGGGTGCTTATTGCCTTCACAGAAGATGTCCCTAACAGAATCTAAATGAAAGAAGGATTTTCCGCAGTTGATGAAGTCCTCCAGATACTGCAATTTACAGATGACTTTATGTTGACATCATATGTAAAACCTTGGAACATTGCAGAGCATCTTAAATGAGATCCATAGTCACTCAGAGGAGTGGGTCCTAACTAACCCCAAAGGAAAATTGCAGTAAATCTTAAAATACATATTAGTTTAATTTGTAAGGTCTTACTGAGTTGTCCATAGAATTTCCCTGCCTTCTCCTATCTACAGCAGATTTGAGCCTTTAAGTAGAATTATCTTCATAAAGATCTACTTGAAAATGCTTATAATCAACACTGCAATGTGAAATGACCAAGTTCCTCATGAAATGGTGTTTCTTATGTCCTTTGGATGCTCCTCATATGTTTGCTTAAGGAGAATCTGTGAATTAACTTTCCATTTGAGGGCAACTTTCTTTTGTCTTCTGGTTTCATTTACAGTAACAATGTTAAGATTGAGCTGCTTCTCTTACAATAATACCTTTACCAATTGGTCAAGCTCTCACATTTAGAATACCAATGGTTAATTTAATTGAAAGGATCTTATTAAAATTTTTGTAGTTAACGTGTATAGTTGATCGAAAAAACTGTGATCATTGGCAGTTGCTGCCCCTTTTCTACCACTCTGCTAATATCTCTGCAAAAGCTGAAGAGATGACTTATGACTCAGACTATTTGATATTTGTTTTTGTTGATGGGTTTCCTTGGTTAAAGAATTCATCACAAAATGACCAGTCTAGTATCCAGTCAGACTTAGGCTGGTCCTTAGAAAATGGGTATAATCTGCTGCCATGTTTGTACTCAAATGTACTTTACATGCATATAAGAATAGCCCTCATGTACTTAAAGCTATTTCAAGGCCCACAGTGAGAGATAATAACAACATCAACCTATGTTTATATGGCATTTTGAAGTTTGCAGACATCGTTATATGTATGTTCCTATTTGAGCCTCACAACAAGTCTCTAAGGTAGACGTACTAAGTCTTTTGTGTGTCCTGGACCTCACTGGCATCTCTAGTAAAGCCTATGGGCCCCTTCTGAGAATAATGTTTTCAAATGTGTAAAAGAAAATGGACCACAAAGGAAACCAAATCAATTGAAACATAGCTACCGAAGTATTATCAAACAACAAATAATTTAGGGACTCCAGGTTAAGAACCCTTGCTGTAAGAAAAGTACTAAGGTACCATTATCCCCATTTTATAGTAGAAGAAATGGAGACTTAGAAAGTCATTATCCCTGTTCTGGTTTGAGAAGGTTGTCATTCTCTATTGATGAACTGCTAAAGGAAAGAACAAATCCCTCCTGATATAAATCTGTGATCCTATGATCATGATCTAGACTCTAATCAATGTCGCCACTGATTGTTGAACAAATCTATATGAGTCTCTGATACTGAATCAGGATCAGATTATCAAAGATGAATAAAAGTTGTTAAGGATGGCAATGAACTAGAAAACAAAACTTGCAAAAATTCTGCTGACCGTATTTCCCCCATTATAGAAACAGCTCAAGTTTAACTCAGTTATATAATATTTTGTCCTATACAAAGTGTTTTACTCATAAGAACACAGCCTTGAAGAGTATGACTCCTGGCAGTAGAGGAGAGAGCCAGTTACAGATACAGTGAGAATTAAAATTGGCAGTTATGAATTAAGCTACAAGGGGAAATATATTGGCCAAGGAGCCCAGATGATCAATCTGGGAGGAGCAGAGAAAGGATACCACAGGAAGAGAAAGGGCGTGGGAGGTTGCCTTGTTCTTATGTGTACCCTACAAATGAATGCCCCTGTGTATGTACCCATTTTTCCTACTAATGTCAGGCAAAATGTGCTCTAGGGCAAAATGTGCTCTAGATTTATAGGGGAAGTATCTCTGGGACTTACTATTCTATACTATATTAGTAAATACCTTTGCTTTGAGTTTATTTTTGTTTGCTGACTCACTGAAACGAAAGCATACTAGTAGGGTCTCACAATCACCTATAGTAGGAGGATTGAGAATCCACAGAGTATCTTGAACTAGGAAGTAGTTGCCCGCCTGGGGACCCAACCTAGGAGGTCCAATTGAAGGAGAGGCTAGAGGGAAAAACGACACTGGGAACTCACTTTTAGACAACACTTTAGGAGTTATACAATACTTCCCAAACAACTCTGTGAGGTTGGTGGTGTATTATTACAGATGAGAAAAGAGAGACTAAAAGACAAGGTAGGAATTTGGCCAGAGTCGCAGAGCTAGTCAATTAATTCAATCTAGTCAATATTAATTGAGCATTTAATAAGTATAAGTAGTAGAACTGGAACTCAAACCATAGGCTTGATTTTGATTTACGGTTAGAAGAGACCCTGGAAGTCACCTAGTCCAATACCCTTCATTTCATGGCTGGGTAAAGTGAGGCTGAGGGAGGTACTGTGACTTTCCCAGCATCATAAAATTAGCAAACGTCTGAGGCAAGATTTGAGTTCAAGTCTTCCTCATTTCAACACAGGAGCTTCAATACCTGCTACACTACATAGCTTAGGTGCCTCATCCTGGTGTCCTAGTTCAGAACCCTGTTCTCTCCTGAGAGGTGACCCTGAAAATCCAGCAGTGTTATAGCTAACTGAATGTCTGTTTTTGACCTTTCTTTATCATGTCCTCATAGGCCCCTTAGCTTCTTTTTTCCTGTGCTTCAGTGAAACATTTCTTAACTGTCTGGCAGCTTGCGTTCTGATCTATTGAAAGGATTTGAACCCACAGAATATGAAAAGTGAAGGATTCCAGTGAATTTTTTCTTCTTGGGAATCCACTTTCCTCTTGGCTTTCAATTAGGCTAGGTATAAGGTTGGCATGTCCCAGTGACTTCAAAGCTGAGCTGGAGATCTAAGCAGAGACCACAAAAAGGAGTTCTTTGTCACAGTTCACCAAACAGGCCCTTCTCGTTTGTGAATCATTAATGACACTGACTACCAGGCAAATATACTTTGGCAGTAAATCTATAAGTTGGCATGGGAAGATGTGGTAGAATGGTTTTCATATCTAACTTGAAAATGAATCTGTATTCATGTTGGGAAATAGGAAAAGCCAAGAGAGAAATTAATCTTGGAGGCTTGAGAGAGGGTCATGGTAGAAGTCCTTGGGAAACAAGCACCTCTCATCTAGGGATCTGGACAAAAAAGTGAGACAGTCAAAATGGCGTACGTACTGCTTCCTGTGCACTGCATTCTACCTCCCATCAATATGCCTTTGCATGGACTGCTCTCTATGTCTGGAAAGCATTCTCTTCTCACCTTTATCACTTAGAATCCCTAGCATCTTTCAAGGCTCAGCTAAATATATCACTTTCACCATAAGTCTTTTCTTGGTTCTCTCCACTGCTTGTATCCCTCAACTCCCTTGAAATTCCCTTGGATTTACCTTTATATATTATATATATACCTTCAGGATCAAGTATAAACTCCTCTGGCATTCAAAGGTCTTCTTAACCTGGTTTCTTCTTGCCTTTACAATCTTCTTACATCTTACACATCCCCATGAACTCCTCAATATTACTATTCTTACTTACTCCTTACTACTCATTGCATGAGGTATTCCATCTCCCAAGTCTTGGCATTTTCACTGGCTGGCCTCAACGATTAAAGTGCCACTCTCTCTTGCTCTTCATTTTTCCCTCTAAATTTCTCTGGTTTCCTTCAATTCTCATAAAAACCCTACCTTTTGTAAGAAACCTTCCTGTTCTTCCTTATTGCAAGAGACTTTCCTCTATTGATTATCTAATTTATTTGTGTGTACATATATGCCTTCTCAGCATGTCTTCTTCATGTTAAATATGAAAACCATTGTACTCCATGTTCCTATGCCAAATACATACACACACTCATATACTTATATATACGTATATACAAATATGTACATATATACATACCTATGCATGAACACACATATGTGTATAATGTATAGTTGTTTTCAGGTTGTTTCCCCCATTGGACTGAGAGCTCCTTCTCTTTTGATATTCTTTGTATCCCTTGTGCTTAGGGCAATGCCTGGGACATAGTAGACAATATATATTTGTTGACTAACATAATTTACCTATTTAAATAAAGAAGATGTAGTTCAGTGGGAAGATAACTGTTTCTGGATTCAGAGGGTCTCAGTTCAAATCCCATTTCTCTTACTATCCTTGTGACTTTGAGCAAATCATAACTTCTTTGGGTCTCAGTTTTTTCATCTATAAAATTAGTAGTTGGTTAGTTGTTTCAACAATCTGGCTAGCAGCTTCTGTGGGGGTGTAAGTTCCACCAACAACCAGCACCCAGAAAGCTGCCAACACACCGCAAAAGGACAAGTTCTTTTGATCTGCTTTAGTAAGGAAAGCAACGGTTAAGGGGTTGACAAGCTTACTTTAATTCAGCATACAAATATCATTCACTTAGTTCAGGGGGAAAAATCCAGCACCCTGAACTTCAGAACAAAATACAAATTACAAATATCGACAGACAGACCTTGTCTGATTCAAATCCCAATACATAGTTACCAGAGTTTAACAAAGTCTCAGCATCCGGGTTACAAACTGGAGGGCTCCTAGCTACAGCTGCCTGGAGTCTCCGCCTCAGCACCACCACGAGTGAGAGCCCTGCGCAAATGGTTCTGTCTTCTCTTCTTATAGGATTTCAGACGTCATCAAACATCATCTGAATAACCAGAACTTAGGCTCCTGTGATTGGCTCTTGAGTTAGCCCCTCCCCTTAGGACCCTGGGAGGTTCACATCCACATAGGTTAGGTTAACACCTAATAGGGGTTAAAGCCTGGGGCTTAGCACTTAGTAAGACTCAATGAAATACACTGAATTACTCAAAGGAAACAAAAGCCAAACTCTTCAAAGGCACTTGTTGAACTAAATGCTAAGAGCCCATTTTGCTTACCAACACATTAGTCTCAATGGTCTTCAAGTTCCCTTCAATTTATGATCCTAATTGGGGTGGGAAACCTGCAGCCTCGAGGCCACATGTGGTCCTCCAAGTGTGGCCCTTTGACTGAATCCAAACTTCACAGAACAAATCCCTTTAATAAAAGGAGTTGTTCTGCAAAACTTGGACTCAAAAGGCTGTACCCAAGGCCCTAGAAAGTCACATGTGGCCTTGAGGCTGCAGGTTCCCTACTCCTGTCTAGGTTGTTTCATCCCAATAGAATTTAAGATCCTCAAGGACAGGGAGCGTTCCACATTTACCTCCATTATTGTGATATTAACAGCAATAATAGACACTATTCATATAGTGCTTCAAGGTTTGTAAAACACTTTACTTAATCACATTAGATCCTTACAACAACGCTTTGAGAGTAGGTGCTGTTATTGACCCCATTTTACAGAAGAAGAAACTGGATGGTAAGGTAAATGATTTTTCCAGGGTCACACAGCTAGTACATATCTGGGGTAGTATTTGAACTTGGGTCTTCCTGGTTCCAACCTTAATACTCTATCAATGTATCACCTAGTTGCTTTTGTATCCTCAATACCTACCTAGGATAGTACTTACCACATAGTAGCCAATTAGGTGCTTAGTGAATGAATGAATAAATGAATGAATGAGTGGAGCGGCAGTGCCTGTAGTAATACTTATGGAATATAGCCACAGAATTTTAGAACTAAAAGGGATCTTGGAGATCATCTAAGACAGGAGAATTGACTTGCTGATGGTGAACAACGAATTAATGGCCATGTCAGAACTACAGATTATGCCTTCTTGTTCTCAGGCTCGTTTCTATAATGCGTGTGATCTGGGACACTGACCTCAGCCCAGTCAGAGGCAAAGCCCAATTTAGGTGATCCAGGATCTAAGGCAAAAGGTAACATAGATCAAGGTCTAGGGCAACTCCAGGATTCCAGGATTCTCCTCTTTCTATTTCTTGGGCTCTGTCCTCTAAAAATGAAGAACAGTCAAACCTGTCTATGATTCAGGCTTTTATTGGCTAAAAGGTTTCAGAAGGACTGTTCTACTCTCCAAGTCCAGCCATTTCTTCACTATACCTTGTTGCCTTTCCAAATGAAAGACTTATAGAACATTAAAGTGTGGATCTATGTTAGCATAGAAGAAACTTACCCAAGGAAGTCTTTGAGTTACAGAATGTTGAGTACATATTTTTCTAGCTAATTTTCCATAATCTAGTTCAACTGGCTTTCTATAATATTTGAGGGCAGCTTTGACTGACTAAGACTTCACTTGCTGCTAACTAACTTATCTTTTATGTGAATGGATAACAAGAGATTGAGAGGATATAGATATATTGACACTGGAATAAAAGTCACTGGCTTCGTAATAAAATAAAGCTCTTTGAGAGAATGGCTATCATGATTTTTAAAATAACTCCAACTTGCTGGTAGCTCAGTGATATGTACAAATGCAAAAAGATTAACTATGATTTGGCAATAAAACTGAAGAACCAGTGTAGGTTAGAACAGTTACCAAGGGCTTTTTCATAAGTTAAGGACTCTACTCTTCAGAGGTATACAGTATGCTATATGACGTGCAGGACAATGGACCATATTATGCAGCTATTTACTATGATGGGTCATACTATGTAGTATAAGGGGTCAGACTATACAGATGTTCAGTATTGCGAACAGAGCAAAGCCAAACCAGGAAACATATGGATTTTTAAAAAATGACAACGTATTACTTTATTTTAAAAGTACCAGACTACAACAAATGCTCAAACCATTTGCTGTCTGGCAAGCTTCAATGTGTTGAATGATGCTGTGGCATTCCTTAAGCTTTTTTTTTTCTTGGATATTTTTTTCTTGGGTTATTTTAGCACCTTCATCATTTAAGTTCCTTAACAGTGTAAGGGTCCTATGATCTCTGGCTGCATGTCCCTCTAATCTCTGGTATGGGCACAAACGAGCAGGTTCAGAACATGTTGTTAAGGGTGCTGCTATCACTCCCCTTGTGATATTGTGCCGTTAGAATCTGACCTATCACTATATACTATGCCTTACGGTGTCCATCAGTTTGACATATAGTCCACCTAATTGATCAATCAATCAGAAATCAACACACATTTGTTAATGGTACTAGGCAATGAGGATACAAAGACAAAAGTGATATAGTTGCTGCCCTCGAGGAGCTTATATTTTTTCTGGAGAACACAATATTTTGTAGATAAGCAAATATATAAAAAATGAATTCAGTGATGGGAAAGAAACCCAACAAGTGGAGACATCAGGAAAAGATTCTTGAAGGAGATTTCAGGAAATTGTTCCACACACATACATATACACACACAAACATACACACACACAGGGCCTATCAAATAACTGGATTTTCCAGAACAGTACTGCTCCACCACACAGGGGTCTCACCTTACCCTCTCCATCCCCCACTGCCATCCCCACTGTCAGTTTAATCAGCTCTGTTGCGAAAAGGCCACTTCACATTGGCCCTGCTTTTATAAGATGCCTAGAGGCAATCTCAGGGAGGTGAGGGAGAGACCAGTGTCCTTGTCAAGATTATTGACAAAAGCTTCAGCCTTCTTGCCCCACATAGCAATAGTCTTTCTTCCTTGACTGTGGTGAAGAGTAATACTTTAATGTCATTTGGCCGTCTGCTATACTGCTTTCACCTTCAATGAGTCCAGGTAAATGATATGACAGATCAGCTAACCTAGAAGTACAAGTGGACCTCTCTGTCTACTACATTTTGGATCAAACTGCACATAAATGTAGAACATCACAAGTAATGAGATCCTCAGGGTTTCCTGACTTACTTTTTTATTTCTTATTTGGTTAATTTAGGCATTTTAATATTTGTATAGCTACTTATTAGTTTTGAATTCCCAGTTTCAATGACATGTAATTGGTTATTACGGTTTCCATTAATTCCCTTTATTTCCTCTTTTTTTTGCAATTTGATAATTTAATTTTCTTCTCTTTTCTTTTGAATAGTCTAGTTAATGGTTTATCAGTTTTGTAAGTCTTTTTAAAAGTTCTTGTTTTTATTTATTGGTTTTACAATAGATTCAGTATTTTTTGGGATTATTTTAAAATAAATTTTATTTTCCCCAACTACATGTAAAAGCAGATTTTAACATTTTTTTTAGATTTTGAGTTCCATATTTTCTTCCTCCATCCCTGAGATCATAAGCAATTTGATATAGGCTATACATGTGCAGTTACGCAAAACATATTTCCATACTAGTCATGTTGTGAAAGAAAATACAGACAAAGAAACCGTGAAAAAATAAAGTGAAAAATAGTATGCTTCAATCTGTATCCAGACTCTATCAGTTCTTTCTCTGGAGGTGGATAGTATTTTAAATCATGAGTCTTTTGGAATTGTCTTAGACCATTGTGCTGCTGAGAACAGCTAAGTCATTCACAATTGATCATTGCACAATATTGCTGTTACTATGTACAAAGTTCTCCTAGTTCTACTCACTTCACTTTACACTCATTGGTGTAAGTCTTTCCAGGTCTTTTTTTGAAGTCATACTGCTTGTCATTGCTTATAGAACAATAGTTTTGCATTACAATCATATGTCACAACTTGTTCATCCATTCCCCAATTGATGGGCATCCTGTCAATTTCCAATTCTTTGCCACTACAAAAAAGCTGCTATAAATAATTTTTGTACAAATAAGTTCTTTGCCCAATTTTTTTATCTCTTTGGGATACAGACCTAGTAGCAGTATTACTGGGTCAAAGGGTATGCACAGTTTTATAGCCCTTGGACATAGCTTCAAATTGCTCTCCAGAATGGTTGGATCAGTTCACAATCCCACCAATTTTCCCACAACCCTTCCAATATCTATCATTTTTCTTTTCTGTCAGATTAGCCAATCTGATAAGTCTGAGGTGGTAACTCAGAGTCGTTTTAATCCGATAATTAAATAATCAATAGTAATTTAGAGCATTTTTCCTATGACTATAGAAAGCTTTGATTTCCTCTTCTGAAAACTGCCCATTCATATCCTTTTGAGCATTTATCAGTTGAGGAGCAACTTGCATTCTTACAAGTTTAATTCAGTTCTCTATATATTTGAGAAATCAGGCCTTTATCAGAGAAACTTGCTGTAAAACATTTCTCCAGCTTTCTCCTTTTCCTCTAATCTCAGCTACATTGGTTTTGTTTGTGTAAAACCTTTTCAATTTAATATAATCAAAATTATCCACTTTACATCTTGTAATATTCTCTGTCTCTTGTTTGGTCATAAATTCTTCCCTTATCCATAGCTCTAATATCCATAGATCCATGCTCCCCTAATTTGCTTATTGTATCACCCTTTATTTCTAAATCATGTACCCATTTTGGCCTTATCTTGGTATATAATGTAAGATGTTGGTCTACACCTAGTCTCTGCCATATTGTTTTCCAGTATTCCTAGCATTTTTCCCATGTAGTGAGATCTTGTCCTTGTTGGAATATTTTAAGTCAAATATTCTTCTCATTTTTTAAGGAATCACTTTGATGAATCTCTTATCTTGAAAGTACACCTTTTTTAGATAATTAGTTTCTGCTGTTCAGGATATACCATTTTTTGGGTTGCAGTTTTGAATTCCTTTACTCTCTTGATTACATTATTTCAGTCTTTTCCAGTTTTTGTTCACTGTGGGGGTAATCCTTGGTTATTAAGTTAAGAACTTTCTTAGTAGCTGAAAATGCTTGAATAATTTGATGTTTACTATTGAAATTTAACCACTACATCCCTTGGAGTTTTAAGTATAAGGATTTTCTGTGATGAATTCTCTTGTTCAGTGTTTTGTGTGCACTGGATGGTTTACTTGTATTATTTTCCGTCATTTTGCATGCATACTTTTGATGTATCATATTCCGTTGGTAGACTTACGATCCTTAAATTATCACTGTTCATACATTCTTTGAGAATAATCACTTTGAATTGTATTGAATTTTGTGTGCTCTTTTTAAATTGTTGCTTTTTACTTCTCTTCTATTATATTTTGTTCCACTTTTGCATTTTTGTGTTCCAAATCTATCATTCCCTTTCAGGTCTGCACCTTCTTTGGAGATAGTTTCTATCATGTTTTCTATTTTTCTCTATCCTGATGTTTGTCTTTTTAAATTTTGAAATGACAGCACTACTGTCTAATTGAATTTTACTTTTGTTATCTTCTTTTAAAAGTTTGATTGTTTAAAAATAATTGTGGAATTTATTATTGTTATTCCATGATCCCTGGGGAGTCCCCAGCATTATTTTCTCATCAGGGGATTTTGGTCCTTTTTTCCTTATACTACAACACTTTTTCTTTGTACTGTTTTCCTCTGTCATCATCTCTGAGGTTTAATATGTATTTGTCTACATATATTTAATATGTTTCTTATGTGTAACACATAGTTGGGTTTTGTTCCTTTATTCCTTTATCCACCATCTTTCATTTTCTTAGGCAATTTAGTCCACTTATATTTAGGATTATAATTATTATATTTGTATGTTCCTCCATTAAACTCATATATTTCTCCCCTTCTATTTTAAATCAGTACTCTGTAAATTGTGTTAATATTATTCTGATCAAAATTTCTTCCTGTGGATTTCAATTTCATTTCTGTTACTCAACTGCAATTTTTTTGTTATTCTCTCTCATATAAACATATATGTATATGCATAAGCGTATGGACTAGACTTAGCCCAGGCTCTGAATCTCAGGCACTTCATCTCTAGAACCAGAGCCTGAGATCCTAGATCATTGGATCAGAGATTCAGATTCCAGACTTGTCATTAGGACTTCACTTATGAGTAGGACTGCTGCCCCAGGCTAAATTTTTCTTCTCCCCTGGTGTATAAAAGAGAACTTATACTTCCCTCTGTTATCCACAGAACACTTTAGGATAGGATTAACATTCAGAGGTACTATATCCTGATTCTATTTCTAGCAAACTCCAACTTCTTTCTCTCCTAATCCAGGTACTGTACCCCAATATCTCTTTCAGCCCCATCCATTTGACTTAACCCTCTGAAATCGCTGTACAGCTCTACCCCCCCCCAAATTCAATGTACCCCCTGAGAGAGCCATTTTATAGAGAATAAACTTCCCTTCAGTTATTTCCTCCTATATATTTTCCATCTTCTGGAACTCATGGAGACCTCTTCTTCCCAAGAAGACACTGTGTCCCTTGTTGTTGTGGTTTGGGACACTGGTAGAACGGAGGAGGCTCCAGTTAATTCCTCAAAAGAAATTATGGAGCAGACTTTGGAAAGGTTGATCAACTTTGCCTCAGGTACATTGTTCTAGGACCTGGTTGGGCCCTTTGGGCATTTAGGATCTAAAATCATCTTTAAGACTCTGGCAGGGAATTCTTTGGACCTGAGAACTTCCTTGCCCATTGCATTTAACCTCATTGTTGGTAGCTTTTTGTCCACTTTTATCTTCTTTTTGATCCCATTGGGAATCACTTTTATCTGTGGATATACAAATATGATTTTTATTAAAGGGACTGGTTATTTGAATGTTTAGGCTCTGAGTGATCCATTGTACCAGATACTGAATTCCAGTGATACACTGGCCATCTCTATTACCCAAACCATCTTCTTTCAAGCATACTAGACCAGAAGGAGGAATAGGAATGTGCTCTTTTAGGCTCTTATGTCCATTCTAGCTTCATTTTCTCTGTTCTTAATCTTAACTTTCTACTTAGCCACTCCAACTGTATAGTGTCCTCGAATCCCTGACCCCATTGGACTACTGTCACTCATACCTTGCCAAACCACTACCTTAAAATGTTCCAAATCTTCCTTTTGTTTCCTCCAAAAATGGGGACTATAGGTCTGGAACACAACATAGTATGTTATACTTTTTCATGTATTGATTAGTTTCAATGAACTGTTAGTGTTTTAATTTAAAAAAATTTTAAAATAAGGGATTGTTCACTGCTGGGGAGAAATAATATACTGGAAAGTGTATATGTTGTAAAAAAAAGATATTAGTTATTTTTAAAGTGGGGGAAAAGTTCATTCCCTAAGATACAAACCTAAAAATTTGAAATCGATGACTAGCAAAATTTTAGATCAAAGTATTAAATAGATGATTGGGAACCTTTAGAAAGGGAAATGTTGACTACTTTGAGATAGCAAGAAATAACTATTCAAAAATTATGCCAAAACTCACTTCCTTCTTTGTAGGAAACCAGTATACTGATAAATCAGGGAAATGCTCTAGAAAAAGCATTAAAAATCCACCAGATCTCCCTATCTCATGTAGGATAGAAGTACAGAGGTTACCCACAGGCTTCATCCCATTTTCGTTGGCATTGGAGCTCTGATCTCTTTCTGATCTATTTCTGATGGGGTAGTTTCTCCCTCCTTAGAGAAATTGTTGGCTTCTCCTGGAGACTCAGCCTATTAATGCCAAATAGTGTGTACACCTAATTGTCATAGTCCACTACAGCTCAGATCTCTTGAACTCAAGAGATCTACCAGCTTTAGCCTCACTGTTATCAGGGATTACAGGCATGCACCACCAGGCCAGCTTAAAGATATAGTATCATAAGGATTTTGTTAGGTCGTTAACAGTTCTCATGCTATCCTGGTGGAAAGATATATGTTATACATACACACATATACACACATACATGTATACATACACATCATGTATGCACACACAAACATATGTGTATATTATATGTGGAATGGATGACAATTAAATAGATAAGTTCATAACTAGTTGAATGATTGAACCCAAAGAGAGATATGGTCAACCTAAAAAGGAAGCCTTTAAATAAATTGTCTTTCAATAGGGTCTAGTCCAAGCCTGGTTATATTAAACATTTGTAGTTATTCCAAGTTGAATACTTTGAGTGCTAATCAGATTTTGAGATTTCACAAAGCTGAGAGCAACAGCTAATACATTGGAAAATAGAAGTGTCTGCAAAAGAAGTCAATAGCCTAGAATAATGGGTCAATTCTCATAAGAATAAATTTAGTAAGAATTAATAAGAATAAAACCCAAACACAAGTTAAAAATAGAACGAAACAACAACAAAAACCCTATGCAAGTACAGGATAGGGAGAATGTATTTTAGTGGACTACAAGATAAGAATGAGTCAATAGTTTGACATGGCTACAAAAAAACTAATGCAATGTTAAATTGCATTAACAGAAATATAGCTTCTAGAACAAGGTAACTAGTAGTCTCCCTTCACTCGGCATTGGTTAGGCCATGTCTGGATGTTATGTGCAGTTCTTAAGGGCATATTTTAAGAGAGACATTAGTAGAATAGAACTCATACAGTGGAGGTCAGTTAAGGTGGTGAGTAGAGAAGGGGATAAGCATTTATTAAGCATCTACTATGTGCCAGGCACTGTGCTAAGTAATTTACAAATATCTTATTTGATCCTCGCAGCAACCTTAGGAGGTAGAAGCTATTATTCTCATTTTAGAAACTGAGGCAGGGAGGTTAAATGACTTGCCAAGGGTTGCATAGGAAGTATCTGAGGCAGGATTTGAACCAGGTTCTTTCTGACTCTAGGCCCAGCACTCTATCTGTTGTGCCACTGGGCTTCCTTTTGAGTGGACTCATAGTCATACCCCAAGAGGAACAACTGAAGGAACTTGGAATGCGTAGCCTAGATGAGAGGTTTGGTGATGTTTCCTAGGCTGCTATATACTTCAGTGAGGGAGTCTCCATATTGTTGAAATCATAGACCCTTGATTTAACTTGGACTTGGATTATTATGTTATTATTTCTAATAATTACCTTCCACTAAAGTCTGTTCTAATGGCTCATCAAATGGCTCCCTGAAGACTAATACTAAGAAAGTGCCAGTTTTACTGGGCTGAGAAGAGTTGAAGTCTGGTCTGGCTATGGTGTGTGTTGACTGAGGACTAGCCTAGGTAAGTTTAGAGAGAGACTCATTAATAGAAGATTGGCCACTGGGTGACGTGTTGATAATATGGTTATTTTTTTCTTTTTTTGGGTGGTGGTGCACAGTAAGTAATTGAGGGAATACTAAGATGTGGATGAGTTGAACGTGGATCAATGGAAGGCTTAGCCACATTGATGATATTCCAGCATTGAAATAATACTGAAATAGATATAAAGACTGTTTAGTAAGCTGCACTGAAAAGCTCTATTCCTAAATCAATTATAGCCATGGTCTCCTAGAGTTAGCTCTATCTTTTCTTAATGCTATTAGCCATTTTAAATTGTTTTATTCTCTCCAATACTCTGAAAACAATGAAGCTCTAGAAGCTAGAACATGGGCAGTTTTCTAAGACTGCTTTCTATGACAATTGTGTGTTTTTATGCTGGATTCCCCTCATTATTTATATTGTTTTTTGAAAATATTTCTGTTGGATTTTAAAAAAAATGTTTCTGACATCCTCGCTTGAAGAGTAGTTTGGGAGACAGGTTCTGCAAGATGGCACATCCAGACTGGTAAAAATCAGACCACTTCTCATGGGGATATTCAGGGCACAGTAGCAATCCAACACTTCTGTCTTGCTAAGCAGTGCCCCAGGGTGCAACTCAATGAAACGGGCCATAGCTTCAGTCATCATCAAACAGAAATCTCTTCACCTTGAATGTCAAGTTTTCTGGACTTTTTCAAAGCATGATATCAGCATATAGCATCATGTCTGAAAGACCTACAAGCCCTAAGGCCCTGCACACATTTAACCACTTTGGGAAGCAGATTAATAGAATAACCAATAAAACATGTATACGAGCTTTAATTAAGTCTGACAAAACCAAACTTCATGTTTTATTTATGGGCAGTCCCAACATGTAAAAGATTCAGAGAGACACACGTTTTTACTGTCATTTCTTCCTCTCATATCTATAATTGAATCCAGGCTTCGACCTTGGCCTAAAGCAACATGGCATTTAAAAAACTGCCCTTGGAGGTGCTCTTCCCCTCCCCCCACTTATCTGCTTCTAATTATATGAGCCAGCTCTAATATGCCAGAGCCTAATGGCAAAAAAACAAACAAACAGAGAACCCCAAACAATAGCTAGACCAGTTATGCTTTCAAGGACACCCCAAAGGACGATTTCCACCATGCTGGGGTTGTTATACATTTCCAGTTTTATTTTGTACCAAGTGCACAAACCCTTCATTTTACCTTTGACATAAAAAAGGACTTCATGGAACAAGACAAAATAACTTATGATTATATGAAACATAACTGTGACAAATCACAAAACTATACATATTAATAGAAAAAGTACCTAATTCTTTAAAAGATTTATGACAATAGGCACCAGATGTGGCACTAGAATAGAATCAGCCTGATATACAGTATGATATATGCAGTTCATATCTATGTGTGAGCATATATAACTATGTACAAGAGTCTGTATGAGTTATGGAAAACAGATTTCCACTTCTTTTCTTCCAAAGTGCTTTGTGTAAGCAACATTACACAGGATGCTTTGCTGTCTGTACAAAATAAATCTTTTCTTTTCTTTTGCACATGCTATTATTTTCCAATGTGTGTCTCTCTGCTATAGCTGTTTGCAGAAAAAAAATAGCCACACAAATTCCATACCAACAACCAAAAGTGCCATTTAAAAGAAATGCTGCAAATAGATGACAGGATTGAAAGAGCAAGATAAAAATCCCAAATGATGCATAAAGTCATTATTTCCAAATCTTCAAGGTAATTGAGATAGAATGGTGGTCTCAGGCAGATGAGGGCAACATTTCCCCCTTGAGAAACTGGTCTTATGACCAAGTTTTTTTGATTTTCTCATAATTAGCCATCCCTAACCCCACAAGTGGGATCACCATTGCATACTCCAGTAGAGAGGTCCTTTTGCAACCATAGTTACCTCTGTGATACTTGGCAAAGAAGGCAAAGGGAGATGAATAAAGGGCTGGTGAGGATTTAGATCATAGCGGATCTGAATCTAAACTCTAACAGCCTTTTGGATATGATCCCTTTTGAGAATTAAGACAATGCAGCAAACAAAATGTCTTCAGGCGTGTTGCTTTAATACCATCAGATAACTGGCGTTGAACTATGTGTATGTGTGTGTTTTCACAAGCACCTCTTTTAAAAAAGAGAGAGAAAAGAAAAAAAATGGGATAGACAATCCCCGT
The DNA here is from genome assembly GCF_011100635.1 of Trichosurus vulpecula. Lineage (NCBI taxonomy): Eukaryota > Metazoa > Chordata > Mammalia > Diprotodontia > Phalangeridae > Trichosurus > Trichosurus vulpecula. The sequence goes on from NC_050581.1 coordinate 83,808,330, forward strand.
TCAGATATTTCAGAAAAGTTACATAATAAGCTAAAAATGGATAGAGAACAATTTCCAGAAGTAGGCTTACAATAGTACCAGAATAATAATGAAAGCACATACACACTTCCTGCAGGTACTTAGGTACATCTAAAACAGGGCTGAGACTCAGATCCCTGGGAAGAGATGACATGGAGAGTTGTGTACGGGTGAGATTTTTGCACATCAGCCATTCATTCTTCTCTTCCCATTTATCCAATGATGCATTGTAGGGGTGAAGCAAGAACAGGAACAGTGAAAGAAAGAGGTTTCACAGGTTGGGCTTGCCATCTGTGGTAGAGCGGAAAGAACACTGGCCCCAGGAGTAAGAAGGCCTCAGTTCAAGTCTTGACCTTGCCACTAATTACATGGGTGACCTCAGACAAGTCACTTTATGTCTCTGGGCCTCAATGTGCTCATCTACAAATGAAATTGAACTAGACAACCTCAAAAATCTTTTTCCAAAAGATGGTCTTCTAAGATTCTATGAAGATAATAGTAGTATTAGCATTATAAAGATCTTCAAGGTTTGGAAGGGGTGCAAAAATATTTCATTTTCTCTTCATGACAACCCTGGCAGGGAGGTTGTTATTTTTACCTCCATTTTAAGCATGAAGCAACTGAGGCAGAACTTGAATGTTTTGCCCAGTGTTACACAGGCAGCAAATGTCTGAAACCTGATTTGAACTCATGTCTTCCTGACTCCAGGTCAAGCACTCTAACCACGGAGTTATCTAGCAGAAATCCCTGACTTTATAGCCTCTGGCTCCTCCTGCAGTACCTATATGATGTCTTTCGTGCCATAAATGCCATGGAAGTCGGGAGTGGTGGGCAATGGTATAAGCTATTACTGCCTACATAGCCTCTCTGCACTTTTGCTCCAGGCAGGTGCCAGTGCCTATGGAAGAGCTAGAAATAACACTGGTGGTCAGAGAACCGAGTATGTCTTCATAAGAAGGCAGACTGTTACTGAGTGTGGGATGCCATCTTTCAGAATAGATTGCTGATCATCATCCTCGAATTTTCTGCTTTACCCTAGTCCCCTTTCCATGTTAGGATTAATATCATAGTCACATGAGGTGATAGTGAGATTAATTGGTAACATCATCAATCTATGAACTGTTTCACCCAACACAGCCCTTTTCCTCCTTTCTCTATATGAATAAATTGAATGCACTTTAAGTAAGTCATAAATGCTCCAGAGTTCAGAATTAATTGATTATCTCTGAAGAGTCTAAAACAGGTTTCTTTTTTTAGCCTGAGTTTGACAAAGGATCAAATATCAGGATGATTTAGATGAAAGAGATTTTACCATACAAATGTACAAAATGTGTTTGTCCATATTATCGCCCCCTGAAAGAATATAAGTTTCTTGAGGGCATGGAACGTTTCATTTTTGTCTTTGAATTCTCAGCACCTAATGTAGTGCCTGGAACCTAGTGTTTAATAAATACTTGCTGACTTATTGTTTTATAGGCTCCTGAAAATGTGCAAAGCAGTTCAATTTTTGCTTCTAAATTTCATTTTGAATGTACTGGAGTAACTTTACATAAAACAAAATAATTGCTCCCCAATTAAGTGCTTATAAGTTTGAATCTTTATTTACTGGTTTTTCTTATATTAGGGTCCATTTGTGTACAGAAAAGTTAGCCTATTTTCACCTGGGTCCATAGTGTAGACCAGTGGTATCAAACTCAAATTGAAACAGGCCACTAAATCATGCATAAGGACCCCTGCAGGCCACATATTGACTTAGAAAACAACATATTAACATGATCTATATTATATTGTAATCTTTATTTATTTTGTTAAATATTTTCCAGTTACAGTTTAATCTGGTTCTGGTCCACTTGGGGGTGTTGCTGCAATGGAGCCTGCGGGCTGTGTGTTTGACACCCCTGTTATAGACTGACACACATGTTCTTCTCTCAACTTGTCATTACACAATATTGGGACTGAACTTCAGAATCCTGTAGGAAAAGATTTACTACTGAAGCTTGCAAGTTGTTCAGCAGTATTTGAAATTACCCATGATTTTAGGCACAACACCAGATTTCTTTATTGTCCTAGTAATAGCTTTGCTAATGAGGTTATTTCCCTTCTGCTATTATAAATAAAAAAGAAAGGTATCTTTAATCTTTAAATATAATGGTATCAAAGTGTTCCTTAGTGTATTTTGAACATTTTCATATTTTCATAGTCATGCCCCAGAACTTGTTATTTTTAAAAAGATATCAGAAATAGTGGCTTTCCACCTAGTCTTGAAATTTATGTACCAAGATAGGGCAAAATTTAAATTCTGGGCTTCCAAGCTAGCATTTCAGAAATGGTGGCTTCCTGTCTCTCTTCCATCCCCTAATCTGTATTCTCTGTCTCAAACTTCCTCCATTTTCAGTTTCAACTGGTTTCTTACCCGTTCTCTCCAAAGCTGGTAACTGGGTGTTAGGGGTGGAGTGGCCTGGGTCTAAGCCGGGGCTGTTGAGGAGGAAGAGACAGGTGGGGAAGAGATGGAGAGAAGGGGAAAAGGAAGAGCAAAGAGAACAGAACCAGTCTAGAAGAGAAGGGAGGGCAGTATTTACAAAGTAACTGTTCACCTCAGTCCCCCATTCTGTTCCTCCTATACATATGTCATGACTGGAAGCTCCCTCCTTCCTCTCAGCTCCTCCAGACTCTGCCTCATCCAGCTAAAGGCCTGCTAATATCTCACCTGGCCACAGCACCAAAAGAGGAATTAATTGATCAGTTTGTAGCCCTTCTCTTGGCATGAGTTCCTTAAAGTGGGAGGCCCAAATCTTACTGAATTAAATCAGCTCTAAGACTTTGCATTCAGTGCCGGAGGAGTGCAGCTAGTATAATTCAGTCACTCATCTTCTGCTACCTACAAAACTGAAAGGTCAAAATACTCCCAAGTACTGCTGGGTCTGTGTGGGCAGGATTTTAAAGGGTGGGGAAATACAAGTAGGGGTGCTTAATTTACTTATTTGGCTGTGCCAGAAATAGGCCGCAGGAAAGTTGTTGTTGGGTTTTTTGTTTATTTTTTCTTCTTTTAAGTGACAAAAAGGTACCCTAATTCTCACAAGTGGAAGAATTGGCTTGGATAAAAGTAAGTTGTCTTTCAAGTCACTGTACTTGGCAGGTTCTTTTTATTCACTGCATAAAATAATGTAATTGGAGAAATAGCAAAGAGCAATCTACTGGTAAGCCTGTGGGTATAAAATGGGAGAGCTGAACCAAGCTTGCTGGAGATCCCAGGGCTGGGGGACAGCCCTGGAGGGCCTCTGGGAGGTGGTGCCACCAATGGCATCTGTCAGAAGCTCTTACTTTTTTCCCTTTTATGTTTGGCTTTGCTTAGCTGCAGAAGCACCACAGAGCCATGTGCCTGGCATAGTTCTGTGCCTTAAGAGGCTTGTACTGTGCCTCAATGTCCTTGTGTGAAAAGAGAGTCATCCCCAAACCAAGCCTGCACTTTTTTTTGATGATGTCAGTGGTTCCCTGTGAAAAGTCTCCCAACAACAGCTACTTTCTCATTTAGTCTTCGAATTCCCTTTGAAAAGATAGTTGGGGTTGTCATGTGACTCAGCAAATAGAAGGAGAAAGGCTTCTGAAGGCTTGGTGATGACTCACATCTTCCATTCCTCTTCTGCAAGGATCCTTCTGTGCCCCTGGGCTTTGCAAACTCGGGCACTGGGGGTCCTGACTGGGATGAAGGTGAAGGGGATTTGAAGGAGAAGGTTTGCAGATGAGCATTAGATGCCTGGGTGGCTTTTAGCCTTCAGTATAGACAGAAGAGAGCTGGCTGGGGCAGCGATCCACAGCACTGATCTGCAGGAAGGTTGCATCTTCAGGTCCATTTCGTAGAGATTCTCCAAAGATACCAGTGGGACCTGATGGCAGATCATACACTGGAAGAGAGAAGAGGAAGCCATTGGTGATGAGGGGTCACTTCATAATGGGGGCTGACCAGCCAACAACACACCTAAACAACATTAGCATGCAGGACAAGTTTAGGGTGGATGGGAGAGAAGTGAGGAGTCCCTGGTAAGATACAAATAATGGGAAAATAAATGGTACAAATAAAGGGAAAATTCCCCTTCTGATATTTTGCCCATGGTTTCGAAGCCACCAATGTCAAACAGACCTGTAATGCCTGAATGAGCTGAAAAAGCTCTGTGGAAAACATCAAACCCTGCCTGGCCCATGGATGCAGGGACAAGGCAGTCTTCAAAGGAAGGCACCATATTGCAGGAGTTGCCATGGGCCATGTTTCTCTGAGGATCGCTGTAATGAGGGGGACAAAATGTCTGCAGCTGCCCGTAGAATCCTGAAACAAAGAAATAACCTTCAGTTTCCTGCAAAGCATGAAGGGATCAACAAAACATTAGAAACAGGGCCCCAAAGACCCTTGTAGACTCACTTTGTACTTGAAAGAAGGCTCTGTTTTAAAAAAAATTAACAATTTCAGTGACACTACAATGTGGATGCAGTTGTTGTATAGTGGAAAGACTAGATTTGAACCCCAACTCTTCTACTTTCTCTGTGTATGAATTCATACAAGTCACTTTCTTTGGGCTTCAGTTTCCCCATCTGTAAAAGGAAGGGATTTATCTAACTATACCAGCTCTGTTATAACTTTAACCCTGATAACTAAAGTAGCCCATGAAGGTCATATTGTAGGTGAGTTACCACAGATAAATGGAAGTCATTGAAAGCTGTTTGTATGAATTTTTCTCCTAGTTCTGTTCACTTCACTTTGCATCAGTACATGGAAGTCTTCCTAGGTTTCACTGAAACTATCCCCTTAATCATTTCTCAAAGCATGTTAATATTCCATCTCAACTTCTTCAGCCATTTCATAACTAATGAATAATTCCTTAATTTCCAGTTGTTTGCCACTTCAAAAAGATCTGTTATAAACATTTTTGTTCAAAGGGTTCTTTTCTTTGATATCTTTGTGGTATTGAACTAGTAGTGGTATCACCGAGTCAAAAGGGTATGCCCATTTTAACAGCTTTTTATGCATAGTTGCAAATTGCATTCTGAATTTCTGGAATGCCAGAATGTCATAGCTCTATCAACAGTACATTAAGGCACCTGTTTCCCCACAGCCCCTCTGGCATTTGCCATTTGCCTTTTTGGATGTGAGGTGGTACACTGAATTATTTTAAATTTAATTTCTCTAATTATTAGTGATTTACAGCATTTTTCATGTTGCTTTTGATAGGTTGGGTTTCTTCCTCTGTTTCATATCCTTTGACCATTGCTTATAAATTTTAGTCAGTTTCCATGATAACTTACAAATGAGACCCTTATCAGAGAAACTTGCTGCAAAGGTTTTTTCTCCCAATTTCCTGCTTCTCTTCTAAATTTTAGCTGTATCATTTTGTTTCTGCAAAAACTTTTGAATTTTATGTAATCAAAATTTTTCATTTTACCTTCTTAGCCCCTCTTTAATTCTTACTTGATCATAAACTCTTGCACATTTATAAGTCTCACAGATAATTTCTTCTATGCTCCTCTAATTTTATTTATGATGTCATCCTTTATGTCTAAATTACATATCCATTTGGAGATTACCTTTCTATAAGCCATAAAAATGTTGTTTATACCTAGCGTCTGCGAGATTACTTTCCAATGTTCCCAACAGTTTTTGTTGAATAGTGAGTTCTTGCCTCAACAGCTGGGATTTGGGGGTTTACCAAACACTAAGCTACTATGCTTATTTGCTTTTATGTACTGTGTAGCTAATTAATTTCAGTGATCAACCTGTTTCTTACCCAGGAACGAATTGTTTTGATGATTGTGTCTTTGTAGTATAGTTTGCTCTTAAGCTCCTTTCCTTCTTGCTTTTTTTTCATTAATTCTCTTTATATTCTTGATCTTTGTTCCTGCAGATGTTTTGTTACTATTTTTTCTAGCTCTATAAAGTTATATTTTGGTAGTTTGTTAAAAAGTAATTTAATTTAGATAATGTAAATTTTGTTATATTGGCTTAGCCTACCCTTAAATAATTAATACTTCTCCTTTTATGTAGATTAGTATTTGTGTAAAGAATATTTTGTTAATGTGTTCATATAGTTCCTGTGTTTTTCTTGTCACAGGTAGATTCCCAAGTACTTATTTTGTCTGTAGTTATTTTAAATGGAATTTCTTTTTTCTTCCTGCTGGATTTTGTTGTTAATGTACAGAAATATAGATGGTTTATGGTTTTTTCTCATATCCTTCACCTTTGCTGAGGTTGTTTTAATTAATTTTTTTTAGTTGACTTTCTTGAGCTCTCTAAGTAAACCATCTTATCATTTATTTATTTATAAAAGTGATAATTTTATTTCCTCTTTGTTCATGCTTATTCCTTTAATTTCTTTTTTCTTATTGTTATACTTAGCACTTGATGCTAAGTGTCATTTATGTATCAAATGATATAGGAATTTGGTAGGATTCCTTTACTTATTTTTTTCAAACACTTTATTATTGGAATTAATTGTTCTATAAATGTTTGATAGAATTAATCAGTAAATCCATCTGGTCTGGGGAAGTTTTTCTTTGCGACTTCATTTATGGCTTACTCAATTTACTTTTCTAAGATGGAGTTATTTAAGTATTTTATTTCCTGTTCTATTCATCTGAATAATTTGGATATTTATAAATATTCATTCATTTCACTTAGTTTCAGTTTTACTGTCATATAGTTGGGCAAATAGTACATAATAATTATTCTATTTCTTCTTCATTGAATTCACCCTTTTCATTTTTAATAATGGATTTTTTTTCCTTTTAAATCAAGTTAGCTAGCAGCTTATCTATTCTCTGGGTTTGTGGGGTTTTTGTTTGTTTTTAAACAGATCCTAGTTCTATTTTTTAATTCAATTTTTTTTCTTTCCATTTCATTAATTTCTCCTTTGATTTTTTGGGATTTCCATATTGATGCTTAATTGGGGGGATTTAATTTGTTGGTTTTCTAGTTATTTTAGTTGAATGTCCAATTCATCATTCTGTTCTTTCTCTCTTTTATTGATGAAAATGTTTAGAGATAAAATTTCCCCTAAGTACTGCTTTGGCTGCATCCCCAAATTGTTGATATGCTGTCTTATTGTTGTTGTCATTTTAATAAAATTATTAAATGTTCCTATAAATTGTTTTTAACCCACCCATTCTTTAGGATTAAGCTATTTCATTTCTATTTGATTTTTAACCATTGTTTCAAAGGCTGTTTATTGAATATAATTGTTACTGCATTGTGGTTGGTCAGTAAAAGATGCATTTAATATTTCTGTTTTTATGTATTTGTTTGTGAGGTTTTATGTCCTAATATATGTTCATTTTGGTAAAGGTGTCATGTATCCACAGCTGAGATACATTTTCCAGATGCCTATCACATCTAACTTTCTGGTATTCTACTCAGGTTCTTTTTTGTTTAGATTTTTCTAGGTTTTAGAGGGGCCAACTGAGGTCACCACTATTATTTTTGTACTGTTCATTTCTCCCTATAACTCATGTATCTTTTCCTTAAAGAATTTAGATTCTATGTCATTTGGTGCATACATCTTAACTATTGATAGTAATTCTTTCTATGGTACCCTGTAGTAAAATATAGTTTCCCTATTTATTTCTGATGTTATTTTCTCTTAGATAATGATGGCTATTCTGGTCTTTTTTACATCAGATGAAACATGATAAATTCTACTCCAGCCTTTTCTTCTAACTCTATCTTTTGGTTTCTAGTTTTTTAAAACATATTATTGCATTCTGGTTTTGAATCCATTCTGTTTGCCAATTTTGTTTTATGGATGAGTTCATCTCATTCACAATTCTGATAGCTAATTGTGTATTTCTCTTCCTCTTGTTATTTTCCTGCTCTTTTTTCCTATACCATCTTTAAGAGTTTATTTTGCTTCTGAATAGTCTACCTTTCCTTTTATTCTTCTGTTTATTTCTCTGCTGGCTGAAAATTACTTCTGTACCCAACTCTGTATGTGTATATGTATATTCCTTCCTTTGAGATGAGGTTAAGATTCAAGTATCATGAGGCAAAGCACCAATAATTATATCTAACACAAGAGAATTCCCACCCACTTCTGACCTTCTCACCATTGGCTGGGAGGTGGGCTTACAATCTGAGCACAAAGGCTAGACAAAGAACTAGGAAATTGAGGCACAGAAGCTCCAATTCCCATTCCCTTAGTTAATGATTACAGCTGAGGTGACATCTATAAATCTAAAGGAGAATAGGATAAGGGGAGGGGGAGACCCTCTCCATTCTCTTTCGGTACTTTTACAGTAAAGGAAAGCAGGTCACAGTGACCCTATTCTTACTGAGCAAATCTTTAAACCAGAACCAGAAGAAAGAACAAAAAGTTTCAGGGCAAACTTCGCCAGAGGCTGAGCCATCAGACTCTCATGGCCTCAGGATTTTTTTTCACTTCCCTATTTCTTGATTTTTTAAATATTTCTTAGTATAGATTTATACATATCTTCCCTGTGAAGTCTTCACATTTTATTTACCTCGCGCGTATACACACACACACACACACACACACACACATATGTTGCTTTAAGAAATATGCCTAATGGCAGAGTGGCCAGTAAGGCACAGGGAGCATGTGCATATTCTCCAATCAATGGTAACAACCTGAGTTTCCAGTTCTTTGCTATAACAAAAAGAGGCGTACAATGATAACAGCAACATTATTTAATGATCAACTATGAATGACTCTGCTTTTCTCAGCAATACAATGACCCAAGACAATTCCAAAGGACTCATGATGGTAAATGCTATCCACATCCAAAGAAAGAATTGATGGGAGTCTAAATGCAGATTGAAGCATACTATTTTCACTTTATTTTTTCATGTTTTTTTTCTTTTTTGTTTGTCTCTTCTTTCATAACGACTAATATGGAAATATGTTTTACATGATTGCACATATATAACCTATATCAAATTGCTTAGGGAAGAGAGGAGGAAGGGAAAAAAATTTGGAAGTCAAAATTTTATAAAAATGAATGTAAAAATTTGTCTTTACATGTAATTGGAAAAACATAAAATACTATTTAAAAATAAAAAAAAAGATTCAAGTATCACTCCTTTCTTGTATAGGTTTGAGTTAGAAAAAATAAACATCACAAATACAATGTGGGAAAGGCATAGCTAGATAACAGCTCATAGGGAAAAGATCTAGGGGTTTTAGTGTACTGCAGGCTCAGCATGAGTGGGACATGGCAGCCAAGAAAGCTAGGGACATACTAGGTTTCACTAAGAGGAACATATTGGCCAGAAATAAGGAGGTGGTAGTCTCTTTGTACTTTGCCCTGGTCAGTCCACATCTTGGAGTGCTATGTTCAGTTCGGCATATCACATTTTGGGAAGGACATTAATAACCTGTCTAGAAGAAGACAAGCAGGATGATGAAGGAACTCTAGGTCATGGCTTATGAGCATTGATTGAAAGGAATAGGTATGGCTAGCCTGAAGAAAAGGCTTGGGAACCTGATAGCTATTCCCAATATTTTAATCTCTCATGATCTTTTTAGATCCTGACTCTCTTTCAAGTATTTACTTACAGCTCTTTCTCATCTGCAAGCTTGACAAACAGGATCTAAGTCTATATTCAAGTAAATGATAAAAATCTAAGCAGACCCACCATCTTCTAGAAATTGTTGGTTCTTTGACAAAACCACCCTCATAATGGATTATCTATTGGTATAGACCAAAAATTTGCACCTTAGTAAGTGGTTTCATAATCTGCCATGGCTAAAAAAAACCCAACCAACCAACCAACCAAACAACAACAACAAAAGAAACCAAAGCCAAATCACCTAATGATTTTCAAGCTAACTTGACTGGTACTTGGAAAGTAGAGTCAGTCACTCACTGGACACTGACAAAAAGCCACTCCATATTGATATAATCTGTCAGAACTCTGCTGGCTTAACCTTCAAAAACCTAGGGTCATTTTGACAATCCTACATAGAAACAGAGAAAGATTTCACTGGAGGGCTTAGCTGCAAAGTTTCTCCTATTTTAGCAGATATTTTTGCTTCCAAATGGGGATGGGGGAGAAGAACTGTGAAAATAAATAACTTTAATAAATCACAGGGCTTCCACCTCAAGTGCAACTGGTACACTAATCACCACAGCCAGAGGTGAAATTTTCACTATACTGGTTCATTCCAAAGATGTGGTCTGAGCAATCAGTAACTGAATACCTACTTGAGTCCCCTTGTTTTCAGCCCGTGGCTAGAGCTTATGAATTCCAAGGCCTGGAAGAGAACTTAGAAATCATATTCAAGTCTATGTAGTTGCCTTGCCCAAGCCATCAGGGGAGCTCTTGCTTCAATTCAAACAGAGTCAAGGTCAGCAATCCATAGTCTTGATGGGTGAGGGGTTAGTAGAAGGGACAGAATGATTTTTTAATTGTTAGTTGAAAAACGAGGATAATAAACTTTAAAAAAAGTTAAATCAGTGGCCTTCCTCCCTCTTTCCCAATTCATTAGGCTTGTCTATTATTGTCCAAAAAGCACAGAGAGCACTTTTTAAAAATTACCATCTTGATTTTAGTATTTATCAGAAATGCTGGTAAAGTCATTTTTTAACTTAAAATCAAATAAGGGCCTTACTACAGAGAACCATAGAATGGCATGTGATATTTAAAAAGGAGGGAAAATGTCAATCAGTATAAGAGTAGCTTAAGGTAATAAACAAAAACCCTTTAAAGCATACTCAGAAAAGGACAGTGATAAAGAGATTTAGAGTCAGAGAAGCAGGGTTTGAACCCAGGCCCTGTTATGTATTTATGTGGCATAGTTGAAAAAGCATCAGGCATATATAGTTGCAAGACTAGAGCTAGAATGCTAGTTCTGGCGTATACAGTATCTATGTAATTATGGCAGCTTGCTTTATGTTTTTGAGCGTCCATTTGATCATTGGTAAAATTGCAGATTTGAGTTAGACTTTCTTCAAAGTCTTTTTGTCTTTTACCTTGGAATATTATAGTGAAGCAAAGGGATAAAACACATGGCCTGAAGGTGTCCACAATACTCCCCAATATGACCTGAACCAGATTATATATAATTGGGAAATATTTGAAAAATAAATAAAAATGCAATAGAATGTAGGTAATGTTAATACGTGGTTTTCTAAGTCAATATGTATCTGCAACTATCCTTGGATTTGCTCCCTCTTTGTCCAATACTGCATTCTTCAGTAGAGTGTAAATTCCCAATGGAATGTAAGTTTCTTGAAGGCAAAGACTTTTATTTCTGTCTTCATGTTCCCATGGTCTGGCACAGTGCCTGGTAGTCCATCAATAAGCATTTATTAACCTCCTACTATGTTCCAGGCACTGTGCTAAGCCATAGGGATACAAGAAAAGGCAAAAGACAGTCCATACCTTTGTAATATTAATTGAGGTGGGACTCTTTTTTACTGTTTTCTCTTTTGGAGCACTTATTTAATCAAGTGTCCTTGATGAGTCCGGCCTTTGTTTCTTTGAGTAAATTAGTAGTTTTTGATGACCTCCTTGCCTCAAGGGAAAGCCTGATATGCATGGGTTTGAATGACATGTTTGTGACACCAGAAACTTTTAGGTCACGTGGGTTTGAGTTGCACATTGTGACGCCCTTTGAACCTGAACAAGATATATAAACCCAGAGATTGGATCTCATTCACTGAAAGAGTGGTATGGGACTCTGGGCAGCTGTTTTAGGAGCTCTCCAGGCTTGTAAATCCAGATGTTGATGCTTTCCTGGTAACTGTGAATTGTGATTTGGTCTATTTATATTGTGTATGTTTATAATTTGTTTGTATTTGCTCTGAAGTTCAGGTTGCTGGCTTTTCCTCCTGAACTAAGTGAATGATATTTGTATCTTGGATTAAAGTAAGGTTGTTAACCCCTTAATGTAGCTTTCCTTTGTAAGACAGATCAAAAGAACCTGTGTTGGCAGCCTTCTGTGTGCTGGTTGTTGTTGGTTTTACACAGCCACAGTAGCTGCTAGCAGATTGTTGCTACAGCCTTCAAGGAGTTTACGATCTAATGAGGGAGACAACAACTAAGTACAAACAAGCTCTATACAAGATAAGTAGGAAATAATCAATGGAGAGAAGGCACTAGAATTAAAGGAGATTAGAAACTGGTTCCTATAGAAGGTATGGCATTGCCTGAGACTTGAAGGAAGCCAGGAGGGAGAACATTCTAGGAATGGGAGACAGGGAAATGACCAGAGGTAAGAGATATGGAATGTTTCCTTTGAGGAACAGCAAGGAAGCTGGTATGAATGAATCATAAAGCATGTATGGGAAGGTGGGGGGGAGGGGGTCAGGTGAGTATATAGTAGTACTTATTACATTTAATACTTACATAGTTAATAAATGCTTGTAGAATTGGTATTGAAGTGAATGGAGAAAAAGTGAACAAATACTGAAAGCTGTTGTATGAACTGGAATGACTTTTGTTGTATCATACACTTAAGATTTCAGCTTCCAGAAGTTTTTTTGTGAAAATCAAATGAGATAACATATGTAAAGTGCTTTGCAGATATTAAAAGACTCTATAAATGATTATTATTATTATTAGCAGCAGCTGGTCAGTTGCAATATCCCAAGGAATTAACCATTATGGAGTTGTGGAATCTAGAGGAATATAAATGAACTTCATTTAAAATGACATTTTGAGACACATGTACAAAGCAGAAATTATCTTCACTAGATTGCATTCAACTTGTGAAGAAGAAATCAATTGGCTGTTACCTACAAAAATAACAGGTATTAGCTGTGTTATTCTAGTGCTAATTTGAGTAAAACTGTCCTGGGGCAGCTGGTATAAGCCACACACTGTGCCCAGTCACTCCGTTGAACACAGGCATGGCTGGTACTGTTTTTCTTACCAATGGTGCTAAACCATCTAGGCCTGGAGAGTGGAATAAGTAAATGTTAGTGGTTAGAGGCAGAGCTGGCAAAGCCATTCCTTCTTAGTGGCATGGCTGTTTTCTTGCCAAGTAGAAGAAAGGATGTGTACTTCTGAGCTTTATGATTCTAATTATTTTTCCTCAGAGACTATAATTTTGTGGGCTCCTTGAGGAAGTATAGCATTTGGGGCCATGCCACAGGTACACAAGCCGAAAAGGAAAATTTGGTGCTTATTAAGTAAATGTGCATGCAACCCGGTGACAGAATGGGAAAGCAGAAAACCCAAACTCTAAACAAATTTTGGCTCTGGTAGCTGATCTTTAAAGGAGTGGGACCACTCCCTTTGTCAGTTTTTACTCATCCCACTCCAGCAATGAGAGGAAACATTCCTAGCATACCCTTCCAGGGCTTTTATAACTAGACAACTCAGCAATGACTAGAAATCTCATCAATTAACTTGAGCTCAAGAGTTTTCCCATTCACTTCAGCATTTTCTATGTACTTACTATGTGCAAGGCACTGTGCCAGGCAGTGGGGATATGAAGGCAGAGATCCAATAGTCCCTGTCCTCAAGGAACTTACATTCTATTAGACGATGCAATGCATAACGAGAATGCAGATACCCAAAATAAGGTAATTTGAGGAGGGGAAAGAGCATTAGCAACTGGGCTGAGGTTTTCATGGTGGAGGAGGTGGGTCCTGAGTGTAAACTGGAAGGAAGATAAAGATCCAGAGAAGTAGATAAAAAGAGAAAATGAAGTCTACACATTGGGAAAGATATCTAGCTTGGGAAATTGCGCAGAAGTGGAAACTAGAATGGTAAGCTGGGGAAATAGTAATCTAGTTTGGTTCAAATATAGAGTATCAGTGTATGAAGGGCATTAATATGCAATAAAGTTGGAAAGGTGGGTTGGAGTCAGATTGTGTAGTTCCTTAAATGCCAAACTGAAAAGTACCTATCTTATCTTGGGGGTAGTAGAGAACCACTAAAGGTTTCTTGAGCAAAAGAGCGATGTTGGATTATACTTGTGCCTTAGGAAGATCATTATGGCAGCTTCACGGAAGATGGATTTAAGAAGAAAGGGATTGGAAGCCAGGAGGCCATTGAGGAGGTTATTACAATAATTTAGGCAAGAGGTGATAAGGGCCTGCCTTAAGGTAGTAGCCTTGTGAATGGAAAGAAGGGGATGAATGGAAGATATGTGGAGGTAGAAATGAGCAATACTTGGCATAGATTATTATGGTTGTGGTAGATGAGAGAGAAGAGTCAATATCCAAAGTTAAAGACTTGAACAACTTGGATAATTGTGCCTATTATTTGGGAAAGTTGAACCAAATCCTGAGGTCACCAAAAAGGGAGTTTTACTTTTAGCTATGTTAGGAGAAAGAGGAAGATCAATAAAGGACCACGCTTGGGGTAGATGGGATGATGACAACTACCAACACAGAGAAGTAGAATGGCTCAAGTCACATTTTATTTTGGTTTTCTTTACTAAGGAAAATTACTCTGGAATTGGAAATAATAGAATAGAAATGGCTGATGGATAATTGATTCTTGAGACAATGAAGGAGATACTAAAACAGTACCTGCCTACACTTGGTAAAGTCATCACCTGGAGCAAATGGACTATATCCTCAGGTAGCAAAAAAAACTGGTTGATATAACTGCTAAACCATGACCAGTGACATCTGAAAGATTATGGAAAAGGAAGCAATAAAGAAGGGAAAATTTTGGCCCTACTGAAAAAAAATGAGAACACAGTTTGCCTGTGAATTTAATTTTGATTTTTGGAATAGTATAAGAATGGGTCATTACAAAGATGGATAGAGAATGTCTAGTAGAAGAAGTAGCTAGAAAGAGCTAACATAACTTGCTCAAGAATAGGTCATATCAGACTAACTTTCCTTCTCAACAAGGTTATCAAACTGGTGGATCAGAAGAAAGATGTCAACATATTTACCTAGCTTTTGGCAAGCCCTCTGATAAAGTATCTCATGCATATTATTCTTGTGGAAAAGATAGACACAGACCAGATGGTAAGAGATTTGGAGTAATTCAGAATTATTTGAATGGCTGGACTCAAAGAGTAGCTATGATTCGATGTCAGCTTGTCTCTAGTGGAATGCACCAGGGATCTGTGGTTGGTCCTAAGCTGTATGACATGCTTATCAAATCTACTGAGGACAGAAAGCTGGGAGGGACAGTTAAAAACATCAGGTGGTAGAAAGAGAATTCAAAAAAAGATCTTGACATAGACATGAATTTATAAAGTTAAACAATAGGAATAAAAATAATTTCTAAAAATAAAATTTTCAAGTAGAAGATAAGGAACATGGGGTTAGATGGTAGATGTTTGAAAAAAATCTAGGGTTCTTGGTAGAATGTAAGCTCTACATCATCAGGTAATGTGATGTAGCAGGTAAAACAGTAATACAATCTTAGGCTTCATTAAGAGAAGTATGGTTTCCAGAAATAATGAGGTGTTAGTCCCTTTGTATTCCATCCTGGGCGGACCAATTCTAGAGAATTGTTTTCAGTGCCAGATACCATATTTTTGGCAGTATTTTTGCTAAGTTGGACATCCAGGTCAACTGGATGGTGAAGGGCCTTGAGTCCATGTCATATGAGGATCAAAACACAAGATCATATATTTAGAATTGGAAGGGACCTAATAAGCCACTGAGTCCAACTCTCTTCTTTTACAGGTGAGTAATTGAAGGCACATGGAGATTAAAGACCTGCTCAGTGTCATATAGCTAGTAAGTGTCTGAGATGGGATTTGAACCCAGGTCTTCCCCCAAAGTCCAGAGAAATAGCACTGCTTCTCATTTTAAGGGGAGCTATTTAGCTTGGAAAAGAGAAGACCATAGAAGGAGGAATATAACAAGTATCTTCAAGTATCTGGGTGTTGTGTTTTACCCAATGGGCAGAACTAGGAGCAGTGTGTAGATGCTGCAAAGAGGTAAGTTTAGGCTAGATGTTAGGGGAAGTTTCCTAAGAATTAGAGCTACTCAGAAGTAGAACAGGCTGTCTTGGGAGGAGGTGGATTCCCCTAATCCCTTGGAAGTTTTCAGGTGAGAACAGATGACAATTCACTAGGCGTGTGTTACAGTGGCAATTCATTTCCTTGTTTGGGTTGGTTTAGATGGTGGTTGAGGCCCTTTTCAACTCTAAAATTCTTTGATTTTTGTGACAGCTCTATTAAGGGCAAGAGGGATGAAGGAAGGGGTAATGATTACTGATAACAGAGAGTAGATAGGACTGATGAAATCTTTTGTTTCAATTTTTCTGCACAGAAGGAAGACCTTTGGCCTGGGAAGACCTGAACCAAAATGGCTAATAGGGAGTCAATACCCAAGAAAAGTAAAGAGACAGTAAGAGAGAATAGGGTGTATTCTCTTAATGAGTTCAATTTACTGCGCCCTGTCAAAATTCCTCCTAGGGCACTGGAAAAAAAACTGGCAGATCTAATTACTGAATTATTTTTGATGGTCTTTGAAAGATCACAGGGAAGGGAGAGGCGCTACAGGACTAGAGAACTGCAGGTATTGTCTTAATTTTCACAAAAGAGAAAGGAACAGATCCTGAAAGCTAAGGGCTAGTGACCTTGGCCTTAATTCCTGGCAAAATACTGTATTGTATTATTAAAGGAATGTTTATTAAAACCAGAATTGGTGATCTCAAAGTCAGCATGGTATTAGCAAGAATAGGTCATGTCAGACTAACCTCATTTCATTTTTCAACAGGCTAACTGGACTGGTAGATCAGGGGAATGGTGTAGATAAATATTTACCTAGATTTCCAGCAAATCATTTCCTAAAGTCTCTCATGTTATTCTTGTTAAAAGGTTATAGGCTAGACAATATTATGGACAAAGTGGATCTGAAGGGCTAGACCTGTGGAATAGTTATGAATTGGTAAGCTTCAACTTTAAAGAAGTCTTATTCACTAATGACACAAAGGTAGATGGCATACCTAACATGTTGGATGCCAGACACAGGATCCCAGAGGGTCTTGATAAGTCACAATATTAGGCCTAATCTAATAAAATGACATTTACAAGGACTAAATGTAAAGTTTTCTACTTGGGTTCAAAAACTCAACCTAACAAACACAAGATAGGAAAAGCAGGGCTAGAAGGCAATTGCTGTGAAAAAGAGATCTTGGTGTTTCAGTGGTCTGCTCCTGGTATGATGTGGTTCCTAGGCAAACTAATGAAATCATAGGGTTACACTGAAAGGGCCAAGGTCCAGAAAGAGAGAGGCAATCTTCCATTTGTATAATGCATTGCTCAGGCTCCATCAAGTATGTTCCATTTAGTAGTTAATAACCTAGAACATGTCCAGAAGAGAGCAGCCGGGATGCCAAGGGCTTTGCGATCACCGTATATGAGGATCCATTGAAAGAACTGGGGAGGGGAAGTTCAGAAAAGAGAAGACTCAGTTGAGACATTATAACTATCTTTAAATATCTGAAGGGCTAATATGTGGAAGAGGGACTAGATGTGCTTAACACCAGTGGGGAGAACTAGGAAGTTGAATAATTGTAGGTTTAAGGTAGATATGAGGAATCGTCTCCTAACAATGAGAAATATGCAAAAGTGGAATGGGCTGATGATTTTTAGGCAGTCTTGATGTTACTTTCAGGTATTTCAACTTCAAATCCAGTTAGATTATGTCAAAGTCAGTATTTAGATTACAAGTTGGTTCAAGAAATATGTCCATTTTTTCCTGATCAGCCCTGACCTATGATAGTTCTTGAAAATCAGTTGTCATACACAGGACAGGCTACTCAGCCTAGCTAAAGGAGCAAGGCACCATGTGCCAGGTAAGGCAAACCATTGCCACTGCCTTAACCTGACCATACCCTACACTTCGCAGAGATTCTGAACTCCTGTAAGTCATCATCCAAACCTCATTCCCCATCCTTCTCAACACATACACCCCTTTATTATGCTCTAGTTAATCCCTACTCCAGAGAAAATTTACTTTCATCTTAAATCTTTTCCTTTCTCCCTGCTTCCATCTTGTGGTTATCAGTGAGACCTGGCTACCCTTTCCAACACTGGCTGTACTTTCCCTCATTTATCTTGACTTGACTCATTCACTTAAGTGAGGTGGAGGAATTAGAATACTCCTTGCTACCCATTGCCACTTCGAGGTTCTCCCCTATCACCTTCATTCAGTGACCTCTCCTCCTTTGAGGTTGATACAATTCACGTGATCTACCCAATCAAAATCCTGGTAGCTGTTGTCCATAGACGTTAAGAATGCTGCTCTTTCTTCCCCAGTGAATTCAATATCTAGCTCACAATCTTTCTCTCCTCCCCAACTCCTGTTCCCATACTAGGGTACTTCAACGTACATATTGACACTCCCCCAAACACACTAACCTCCCATTTCATCAATTCACTCCTCTATACCACTTTGGCCACATACAAAGATGGTGACCCTTGATCTTACCATCATCTACAAATGTACCATCTCTATAATCAAGAACTCTGAAATTCCCTTAACTGATAACAATATATTGGCTTTCCACCTCTCTCTGTCCAGACCAGGACATCATTTCTTCACTGACCACTCTTTCCTTCTTTTCCCAACTTGACCTCTTGTTAAACCAGTTTGATTCTACATTGGTAGAATTCTTGTTCTCCTTGTCATATCACCAATTGTACCCCGTCAAACTTCAGCCCATCATCCACTCTACACATGTGTTGTTGAACAAGGGTGTAGAAAATCATGCAATTGTTTTGATTGTATCCACTACAAATTTATGTTACAGGACCTCAACCGGGCCCTCATTGATATGAGGCATTACTTCTACTCTTCTGCTATCAATTCACTATCCCACACTCCACAGCAGTTTTTCCTTCCTCATATTTTCCATTGTTCCCTGCACCCTCTCAGATGAGAACTGAAAAAAATTGAGGTCATTTGCTGAGAAACTCCCTCTTGTCCCCTAATCCTCTTTATCATATAAATCAGATACCTTCGGTCACTATTTCCTCCTTCATCTCTCTCTACTGGCTGCTTCCTTACTGTCTACAAACATGCCCATGTCTCCTCCATCCTCCAAAATCTCTCACTCTCTCCATCCCTGCTAATGACATATCTTCTGCCCTTTGTTGTTGAATTCCTTGGAAAGGCTCTGTACGATAGTTGTCTATGCTTCCTTTCGCTCTCTTCCTAACACTTTATAATTTGACTTTTGATCTCATCATTTAACCAAATCCAATGGCTGTTTCTCAGTCCTCATAATTCTTGAACTCTTTGTAGCTGATCACCCTCTTCTCCTTGATATTCTCTTTCTTCTATGTTTTCTCCTCCTGTCTGTGTAACCACTAGTCAGTTCTCTGGATCCTCAACCTGGGTCATCTTCTCTTCTTTTTCTATACTACTTCACTTGGTTCCCATGGTTCATTGGCTCCCATGGATTTAATTATCATCTCTGTGCTGATGATTCTCAAATCTACTTATCCAGATTTAACCTTTCTGCTAACCTCCAGATTTGTATCTCCAGTTGCCTTTTGGACATCTTAAACTCCATG
The DNA here is from genome assembly GCF_011100635.1 of Trichosurus vulpecula. Taxonomy (NCBI): domain Eukaryota; kingdom Metazoa; phylum Chordata; class Mammalia; order Diprotodontia; family Phalangeridae; genus Trichosurus; species Trichosurus vulpecula. The sequence continues at coordinate 83,827,796 of NC_050581.1, forward strand.
TGTCAAAAATTGAATTCGTCTTTCTCTCCATACCTTCCCCACTTCCAAATTTCCCTATTACTATTAATGGCACCACCATCTTCTACACTTCACTCTCTCTCACTCCCTATATCCAGTCTGTTGTCAAGGTCTGTCAATTTCATATCTCAAAAATATGCCCTCTTCTCTGCTGATACCTACCACCCTGATGCAGGCCTTCATCAACTCACACCTAGACTATTGCAATAACTTCTTAACCAATAGGTTTTCCCCATGCCAGTTCATTTTTCATTCAGTCATCAAAATGATTTTCCTAAAGCACAAGTCTAACCACATCTCTCCCCCTACCTATTCAATAAGTTCCAGTGCCTCCCTATCATCTCTAGGATCAAATACAAAATCTTCTATTTGGCCTTCAAGGTCATTGATAAACTGTCCCCCATGCATAGAATGTTCTCTCTCCTCATCTCTGCCTCTTGGCTTCCCTCCAATACCAGCTAAAATATGACCTTTTAAGGAAGACATTCCCAATCCCTTAATTCTAGTGGCCTTCCCTCTATTAATCATTTTCTATGTATCCTGTATATAGATTGTTTGTACATAGTTGTCTCCCCATTAGGCTGTGATCTCCTTGAGTGCAGGGACTGTCTTTGTATTTGCAGCACTTGGCATGGTGCCTGTCACACAGAAGGTGCTTAATAAATCCTTACAGACAGCCCACCATCTTCTCCTACATGCTGATGGAGTGAGCCCTGGACATGGCAATGCTTTCTAGGCTGGTGTAGATACTGCCCAGCAATCATTCCTGCAGATGCTAAAGCCACAGCTACTGATGACCCATTTCTCAGAAAAGTTCTTGCCACTAAAGTCTTTTGCACTGTCAAATGGTTCAACCTCAGAGACTGAAATCATTTTATTAATGGAAATGACATTAAAGAAGAGTCATTACCATCTGCTTTGCCACTGAAACTTTCCATATGTGCTCTCTCCCATTAGACTATGAGCTCCTTTAGAGAAGGGGCTATCTTACTTTTTTTTTCTCTTTGTGTCCACAGTGCTTAGCACATAGTAATCAATAGTCAATAAACTGTTAAGTACCTACTTCTATGTGCCAGGCACTAGGCTAAATGCTGGGGATACAGATATGGAAAAAGAAAATCTTTGCCCTCAAGAGCTTACAATCTAATGGGGAAAGACAAAACACTAAAAATAGTTGGGGGGTTGGTATCAATTGTGGGAGCAGGTGAAATCCCAAGGTAGCACAGCCAGTGAGAAATGAGGAGATAACTGAGTTGAGGTCTGGAGTTCATGGCTCCATCCTCTAATCAGAGGGTGGAGGGCAGTGATGAGGTGGAGAACCAAGGCTGAGGAGACCTTAGAGGTTAATAAGGCTGTCCCAAGGTAGTGTAGCCGGGTGAGAATTGAGGAATGCTTATAGATGCTTCATTTGCCAATTTATTTAATTATCAAATGACATTATTTCATTGCCACAAAACTGAAGAATGTTATGGTTAGGCTTCTTGGGGTAAAAAGAAATCGATTAGTATGTGCCACCTTTAAGGGAGACCTTTCTTATATTCTGTCATTAGTTACTTCACAGGGAGCCTTCTCCCCCAGGGCCCCTTCCCTTACCATAATAGGTTCTTAGAGGTAGAACTGAAAGGAAAGGGCCCTCTGAAGACCCAAAGATTCTCTATTCACTATTTCTTATGTTTTTGTGCCTACCCATATTCTCCATCCTCAGGGGTGACTCTGTGTGTATATTAGAATCTTTGAAAAATAAAAGGTTAATATTTAGAGGGGACTTTTAGAGGTCATCTAGTCCTACCCCCTCATGTTACAAATAAAGAAACTGAGACCCAGAGCAGTAGTGTGACTTGTTCATGGTCAAACAGTAGTACTGGAGGCACAGCCTAAATTTGAACCCTGTTTTTTCAGATCCAGGGCTCTACACACAGGGGTTGGGGTAGATTCATAACCAGGGGACTGGGAACTGGATTTGAAAAATATTTTTATAATTGCATATATATGAAACTAATTTAATTAAAATGTAATTACATATTTGCGTATATATGTGTATACATATACACACACATACATACACATAATTTGTGTATTTCAAAACATTATTCTGAGAAGAGCATCCACAGGCTTCACAAGGATTGTGAAAGGGGTCCCCTGACTCAAGACAGTTAATAGCTCCTGGCCTAGATTTCATCTACTGTCCCATCTAGCCCTAAAATTTTAAGTCATTTATATTTTCTGGTCTGACAAATGATCAGTGTAGTTTTTGAATTAGAAAGTGCCTACTATAGGCCTGGCATTGTGCTAAAGCTAGGGCTTATAAACAAAATTGAGGGTATCTCTTCCATCAAGGGCCTTACATTCTACTTTGTGGAACTCATTCTGTCTTCCACACAAAAAGTTGCTCAATGTATTTATGTCCCTAGTGCCTGTAATGTAGTGAGCATGTAAAAAAGTTATTTTTCATTAAATAATTAATTCAATAGAAAAATGTGACTGGCCTAGAAAATGAAAGTTTTCCTGGTTTAAAAGTATTTTTAAGAGAGCTCCCTTGTACTGGTCCTCACTTGAGGTAGGGCTTCCTGTCTGCTAAAAACAGTGACAATACCTCTTGTCTGAATCTATAAATGTGGAAATAGTGAGAATGGCTCACAGGCTGTGTGGTTGGAAGACAGATTTTTCCCCCAGAATTGAACCAGCTTGCAAAACACTTGAGCTATTTACAACTGACATTTAAGGAACTCTGAGCTCAATTAGAAAAACAATAGCCTTTTAAATTCTAATAAATCCAATTAAGTTTGCCAAGAGCACCTTGTGCTGACTTTTTCCAAAGGACACTGGCCTGGGTCCCCCATGGTGCACAGCATAGGGAAGGTGTCCAGGGAGAGCATCACTGTCTCCTGTTTCCATCTCTAGCCTTCAGAAGCCAGTTGGCTGGGAGCTGTTGGAGACATACTGGGAACACTGCCCCACTCTCCTCCATTTGGGCCCCTTCATTTCGTTGTAATCTGGTAATGAGATCATATTTAGAGCTAGGAGAATGCTCTGGAATCCTTTTGCTCTAATTCACGGGTTCTTAACCTGGGATCTATGATCTTGTTTTTAAAAATATAACACACACTCATAACATATATACACACATCGTATGTATATATATATATCTATATATATCATATATTATGTATATACACACATCATATACACACATATGGATAGATAACTATATCTCAATATAATTGGTTTACTTTGTAACCCTATATGCAACTAAAACAGTATTGCAAGAAGGGGTTCATGACAGATAAAAAGGTTAAGAACCCCTGTCTTAAAAATTCCTTTTACAGATGAGGAATTTGAGACCCCAGAAGAACTGAATGGGCCTGTAAATAGGTAGTTAGTAGGAGAGCTACTTTTAGAATCCAGGCCTCTGGACTCCTGGTCTGGTATTTCTTTTTCCACAACTAAAACATGATACTAGAGTTTATGTTAACAAGCCACAACATGGCTTTCCAACTTGTCCACTGACTACCCCTATACTAATAAGTAAAAATGTTTATTTGTGTGGGTTTTAATAATAATAATAGTTATTTATACTTACTCATATAGATATAGATCTTTAAGGTTGGCAAAATGCTGTACATTAATTATCTTATTTGATCTTTACCATTTTGCAGATGAAGAAACTGAGGCTGAGAGAGCTTAAGTGGCTTTCTTATGGTCTCACAACTAGTAAGTGTCCTATGCAGGATTCAAACTCAGCCTTCCTAACTCCCAAATTCAAGGTTTTATCCACTATCCATGGGGTGGGGTCAGGGGACTGAAGGGAAAATGGCAAAACAGATTAGGAAAGAGTATTTGTCTTACCTAGGATCATAGGAATTGAAAGAAACTTTAGTGATTATCGGGTACAGCACTCTCAACTTACAGAAAAAGAAACTAAGAATCAGAAAAGACAAAGTGACTTTTCCAAGGAATTGTGGTGGAAAAGAAAGTGGGATCTGGAGTCCCAGGACTTGGGTTCAGATCCCAGCTGTATCTACCCCTTCTACAACCTGTGACCTTGGGCAGGTGGCAGAACATCTCAGGGACTTAGTTTCCTTATCTATAAAGTGAGAAGGTTTGACTGAATGACTCCTAAGGTTCCTTCTAGATAAGTTTATGATTCTTCAATTCTATGATCCCGAGTAGCAACACCAGAATTAGAACCCAGTTTTCTCTGTGTAATTGCATTAAACAAGAAAGAAAATAAAAACCAAACACCTTGACAAGTAGAAGGGGTAAGAGGGGGACCAGACTCGTGATTTTACTGGGAAGAGGAATTTCCAAATAAGGAAACTCCCTCCACCAATGCAGGCTGCCATTTTCTCTGCAACTCAGAGTCTGCAAGAGTTACCTAGGACAAAAAGATGGGAAATGATGTGTCCACAATCACAAGACCTCTGCATATCAGAGACAAGACTTGAACTCAGTTTTCCTGGCTTCAAGATGAGCTCTCTTTCCACCTTGCCTCTCTTTCACGTATGTATACAATATGATGAATTAGAAAAATAAAACAAAACATTTCACCACTAGGACAAGTTGACTAGGCAGTAATCATCAAATTCTGGATGAATGAAGTCTACTAATAGCATCTTTCTAAGCAACAGTAAGGGGGGAGCTAGCTGGTGTGGGAGAGAGTACTGGGCCTAGAGTCAGCAAGACCTGAGTTCAAATCCAGCTTCAGACACTTACTAGATATATGAACTTAGGCATGTCACTTAACCCTGTTTGCCTTAGTTTCTCATCTGTAAAATGTACTGGAGAAGGAAATGGCAAACCATTCCATTATATTTACCAAGAAAATCCCAAATGAGGTCACAAAGAGGTGTACATAACTGACACAACTGAGCAAGCCAAACTAAATCAGAATGAATATATATGTGTATATATATATACACATATATACATATATGTATATATAAATATACCCTCACATATACACACATACATATACACATGTGTGTCTGTCTATAAATAGAATGAAATCAAGGTACTTAAAAGAAGAACTACATCTGAATATAGGAACTTCCCATAAATCTTAAGGTTGCCAGCCTATTCTTCCCACTACCACACCTGTCATTCTTGGACCATTTAAGACAGAGACAACATGATCATCCAGGCCCAGAATTTTGAGCTGGAAAAAACCTTTGGGGTCATACTGATAGTGTCTGAGCAAGGGATTCTAAGTCTTCTGACTCCAACTCCAGTGTTTTTTCCACTACATCATGTAAACCCAGCAGTGTCCTCACCTTGTTCCCAGATCTTTGTTCAAAGGGAGAGATAGCTGATGAACTAAAATGATAATAGATGAATTTGGTTTTCATTTGAAAGACCAAAAGAAAAGAAATACAGTTGTTGACAACTTAAAAATTCCAAGTTATGAATATTCAAAATAGAGACAATTAATCCAATGTGTTCTGGCTATTAATAATAGTAAGAATATTTCCATTGGGATTTAGGGCTTAAAATACCTTTAACTTACCACACTCCTATAATGTATCTTACCTCTCTTTTACAGACAGGAAAACTTAGGCCTAGAAATAGAAGGAACTTGTCCAGGGTTAAAGACCTAATAACTGGTAGACTTAGAACCAAACCCAAATTTTCTAACTGCAATATTTTGACTCTGATCACCTTTCCTACTACATATCTCCAGGTGCATAACTACACATATATAGAGAGATTACTTATGTGGACTCAGATCATGATAATATACTTTTGGAGGTTATATAATATGGAGAAAGATCATCTGAACCCTCAGTATACAATATACATATACACACATACACGTATACATATATATGTTATATGAACTTTGAGTTTTCTCATGACAAGCTCAGTGTTATTACAAATCCTCCTATTATTATGTACAAATGTTTCTTTCCTAGGCCTTGTCTCAGGGACTTTGGGAAAAGGAATTTCAGAAATTCTACTATATAGCATCATAGGAACTAGGACCCAGAGCTGGAAGAGATTTTTGAAACCTTCCGCTCTAATGGTTCTTAACCAGGGGTCCATAAAGTGGAATGTGAACAAAATTACATCTTCATTTTCGTGAAATTTTGGCAGAAAGGAAGAAAAATTATTCTAGAAAGTATCTTATGAATACATTAAAAGGAAGAGTGGAAAACTTTCCCTGGTGGGCCTCTCCTTAAGGGTACCTTGCAAAGTTAGCTTCCTAACAATTTGAGCTGCTCAAAAGGAGAATACAAGGCCTTGGAAGGGAATGGATTCTATCTTCCTGGAGGTCTTCAGATAAAGGCTAGATAAGCAGTTGCTGGGGATTTTTATTAAGGTGGAGATTGGGCCAGAAGGCCTGTGAGATCCATCCCAACTTGGAGATTATGTCATTATTTTTAGAGGAAGAAACTGAGTCATGGAGAAAATTGTACATTTAACCTAAAATGATACATAATGTAAATCTACTTTGACCCAGTGATTTGGGATGTCAAATGAAGGCTCTGAAACTAAACCCAGGAAGAACATGGGAGAAAAAAAAATCACATTTAATTCATTGTCTGGAGAAGCAGAGCCAAGATGGAAGAGTAGGAGCAGGAACACACCTGAGCTTTCCCCATTCCCCTCAAAACAACTTTCCAGCCTAAGGCAACTTAGGAGATCAGCAAGAAAAATCTGTTTCAAAAATTATAAATACTAGCAAAGAGACTACAACAATGGACCACAAAGATCATACACTATGACCTGGTGGGATTCACACCAGTAAAGCAGGGCTGATTAAATAGTAGGAAAACTATCAGCATAATTGACCATATTAATAACAACAAAATGATATGATTATCTGTGTTTTTGTCATCACCCTTTTAGAATGGAGATTGATTGAAAGCAGGCAGGGGTGGGGTGGTGAGCAGAGCCAAGATGGCAGCTGGACAGCAGGGACTGGTCTAAAGCTCTCCCCCAAGATGCTCCAAACACCTATAAAAATGGCTCTGAACAAATTCTAGAACTGAAGAACCCATGAAATAGCAGAGGGAAGCAGGGCTCCAGCCCAGGACGGCCTAGATGGTTGTGGGGTAAGGTTTATCCCACGGAACTGCCAGCAGAGTGGAGCAGAGCCCAGTATGGACTGCACCTGGACCTACCAGACTGGGAGCCAGGTGGAACAGGCCCTAGCACCCTGAATCAGTGAACTGTGGCAGTTACCAGACTTCTCAACCCACAAACACCAAAGATAACAGAGAAGGTTAGTGGGGAAAAAACTGCAGGGACAGAGTGAAAGGAGAGTGAAAGGAGTTCCTGGTTCAACCATGGCCCTGGGGGCAGCAGAGGTGGTGCAGCTACAGAACTACAGCTGCAGTTGCTTCCAGCCCCTGGCCCACATGTTGGGAGGAATGAAGTGGCAGATCAGAGTGGGAGTGCAGAGCCTACTCAGATCTGAGTCATGGTCAGGGTTGGCGGTTCTTGGGGGAGGAGGAGCGCTGGTGTGGCAGAGCTTGCTGTGTAGAAATAGATGTGAAAACAACAGTGCAGCCCCTCAAGCTTGGGCCAAAGTACTCTATACTCTACAAGTAGTCATACCCCAACGAAAAACTCAAGGGTCAAGTAGTTGGCTGGGAACATGGCCAGGCAGTGAAAACAGACTCAGATTCAGACTCTGACTTTGGAATCTTTCTTTGGTGACAAAGAAGACCAAAATATACAGCCAGAAGAAGTCAACAAAGTCAAAGAAAAGCCTCCAAGAAAAACATGAACTTGTCTCAGGCCATGGAAGAGCTCAAAAAGGATTGGGCAAAGCACGTTAGAGAAGTAGAGCAAAAATTAGGAGAGAAATGAGAGTGATGTGGGAAAACCATGAAAAGCAAGTCAATGACTTGCTAAAGGAGACCCAAAAAAATACTGAAGAAAATAACACCTTAAAAAAGAGACTAACTCAAATGGCAAAAGAGCTCCAAAAAGCCAATGAGGAGAAGAATGCCTTGAAAGGCAGAATTAGCCAAATGGTCCAAAAGACCACTGAAGAAAATACTAACTTAAAAATTAGATTGGAGCAAGTGGAAGGAAGCTAGTGACTTTATGAGAAATCAAGATATTATAAAATAGTACCAAAGGAATGAAAAAATGGAAGACAATGTCAAATATCTCATTATTGTAAAAACCACTGACCTAGAAATAGATCCAGGAGAGATAATTTAAAAATTATTGGACCACCTGAAAGCCATGATCAAAAAAGAGCCTAGATATCATCTTTCAAGAAATTATCTTTTTTTTAAAATTTATTTAATATATTTAGTTTTCAGCATTGATTTTCACAAAAGTTTGAATTACAAATTTTTTCCCCATTTCTACCCTCCCCTCACTCCAAGATGGTGTATATTCTGGTTGCCCCATTCCCCAGTCAGCCCTCCCATCTGTCACCCCACTCCCCTCCCATCCCCCTTTCCCATCTCCTCTTGTAGGGCAAGATAAATTTCTATGCCCCATTGCCTGCGTATCTTATTTCCTAGTTGCATGAAAAAACTTTTTTGTTGTTGTTGTTGTTGTTTTTGAACGTCTGTTTTTAAAACTTTGAGTTCCAAATTCTCTCCCCTCTTCCCTCCCCCCCCACCCTCCCTAAGAAGGCAAGCAATTCAACATAGGCCACATGTGTATCATTATGTAAAACCCTTCTGCAACACTCATGTTGTGAAAGATTAACTATGTTTTGCTCCTTCCTAATCTATTCCCCTTTATCGAATTTTCTCCCTTGACCCTGTCCCTTTTTGAAAGTGTTTGTTTTTGATTGCCTCCTCCCCCTATCTGCCCTCCCTTCTATCATCACCCCTTTTTTATCTTCTTCCTCTTTCTTTCCTGTGGGGTAAGATACCCAATTGAGTGTGTATGGTATTCCCTCCTCAGGTCAAATCTGATGAGAGCAAGATTTACTCATTCCCCCTCACCTGCCTTCTCTTCTCTTCCTACAGAACCACTTTTTCTTGCCACGTTTATGTGAGATAATTTACCCCATTCTATCTCTCCCTTTCTCCGTCTCTCAATATATTCCTCTCTTATCCCTTAGATTGATTTTATTTTTTTAGATATCATCCCTTCATATTCAACTCACCCTGTGCCCTTTGTGTGTATGTGTGTGTATATATATCTACATATATACATACATAGACATACACATATATATTATATATGTATACACACACACACACACACACATATATATATATATATGTATATGTATATAACTCTTTATTTCAGTGGATTCATATGGCCTGAGATTAAATATAATGGACCTTGCACAAAATGCCAGTGACCATAAAACCAAGTAAGGAGAGGGGGAAGGAGAATCAGAGTCAACCAAGAGAGAAGCAAATATCCAGTGATCAGTTGGTAAGAGAAAGAACCCTAAGATTATATATGCCCAGGGTGTGTCATTTTGCAAGACAAGCTTGAGCCTGGACTGTGGTTGGCCAGCCAGTCCAAGCCAGGCCTGACTTACTCTGTTCTATTAAAACGATTTGACACAATGGCCTCATTACCAGTAAGCCAGATGTTGTTGGTGTGCTGTTTTGACACTCCCTCCACCCATTACTCCTCCTATTCCTCCTCCCTCCATCACTCTATCCCCAAACCAGCAACCCCTTGTGTTTACAAGGAAAATCACAGTTGCAAATATGGTGATTACAAAATCCAGTTTGACGTGGACATGATCAGCCCATAAAATTCAAATGAAACAGCCACTTAAACAGAATTATTTCAAAAGTACTTAATTTGCTTTTAAGAACACCAATCTGTAAAGTCAGAGATTTATGAGTTCTGGACATAAGGCAGGCAGTTGTTTTCTGGAGTGATGACACCAACTTCTCAAACAAGAAGAAATGTTTATAAAATACAGTAAAAGTTCTAACTATGGGCTCAAAATACTTTCCTTTTAGGAGCTGGTTCTTACCTAATGTAATTGGTAGCACAAGGCCTGGTTATCCTTTTCACAAACCAATAGAAGCTCTATTTTCTATTTAGCAGAACTTGGTTTGAATTCCCAGTAAGAAAACCCAGTGGAGGGCCACAAATGACTGAGTAGGACAGGATGGTTTTGAGAAGATCAGGCAAAGACAAACATTTGAAATACTCAAATGTGAAATATAAGTATTATTTCCTGTGACTTATTAATCTCTATTTTACTAAAATTAGACATGCAGAGCACATATATTCTTGCATTTGGGAACAGAAATCTTAGGGGCTGTCACCCCACCAATGGGCACCAGAGTCACCATTTCTGGTTGTGGGTGACCCCATGGAAGTGTCTTGCTATAAATGAGGGCCTCCAGATGATATGACTTGTCATCCAGGGTCGAACACTGTGAAATAATGAAAAGTAACCTTACTGGCTACAGATCTTATTGGCTAGGACCTTTTTAATCAGTACAAAAGCCTGCCTCAAACCTTTTCCCATCCTTTACTGCTGTGAATCATGTGAATCATTGAACTTTTCTGGTGTGTTGGGTAGCAGAGAGTTGACTGACCCCATTTCTTTGCCCAACTTCCATATGGCTGTGGGCACATTGAAGCGAAGCTATACCCAATGCTTCCACATGGTTGCTTGGAATTGGGAATGGTGATACTCAATATGTTCCATGGAGGGGGTAGGGTGGGGGAGGTATTGATGCCTAATATAATAAGGTCATAAATTTAGAGGAAATTGAAGCCCAGAAAGGTGAAGGGGACTGCTGATAAGTGATAGAGCCAGAATCTGACCCCTAATCCAATCCAATCCATTAAGTACTTATTAAGTATCCACTAGGGGTGAGGCAAAGGGGCAAAGCAATCAGACTTGGCCTTGGAGTCAGGAAGACCCCTGATCAAATCCCAGCTCTACCACATCTGATTGTATGACCTTGGGAAGGTCACTTCTCAATGCCCCTATATAATTATATGTAACTCTCTAAAGCTAAGTTGCAGAGAAGGTGCCAATAGACACTGGGAGATCTTCACAAATGGATGAAATCACAGTAATACTTAGGAAAAATGTATAATGTATATGCTAGGTGCTAGGGATACAGAGGCTAATCCCCAAACAGTCTCTATCTTTGAGGGTCTTCTGTCTGCAAATCCAGAGCACTACATTGCTGCTCTATCTAGGAAGTTTTTTCTTCCAAATACTCTTTCTTAACACATTTTCATTATATAATTACAAGAATCCATCACAATAGGGAAAATGAGTCAATATGCTATGGGAGGTTAGAGCTAGGAAGCCCCTTTAAGTAATCTAATTCAATTCCTTTGTGATTCAGATGAGGAAACTGAAGTCACACAGTGTCTTAGTGGAAGAACAGGGATTAGAACCCAGGCATTTTTGCTGGGCATTCAAAAACTGAATTTTCTTGTTTTTTGGACTAGAAACCAAAGCCTCAAGTCCAGAGGCAGGACAGGATGGCTCAGGGTTAAGAGATCACTTGCTCTAGGTTTGCTCTAGGAAATCCGAATTTCTTATGTAACAGTGGCCATCCTACGGAGTGTATATATAGAGAGATGGGACTATACCCTGCCCAGTTAGAGGGACATTTTCCATTTCAGCTTCTGGCCACAGATAAGAAAAAGGAAAAATAACAAAACATTAAAAGGAAAAAAACAAAACAAAACAAAACCCTGAACTGAACTTTCACAACCTCCAGGAAAAACGTTAGCTTTAAGTTCCTTAACTGATTTTCTGAAACGTAAAGGACTGAAGGCAGAGCCAACATGGTGGAATAATGGCAGGGACTCACCCTTCCTCTCCCAAATTCCCCTCCAAACAACTTTAAAATAATGCCTTGAAATGAATTCTAGAGTGGCAAAACCATGAAAAGGACATGGTGAAACAATATTTTAGCCCAAGAAAATTTAGTAGGTCAGGAGGAAAGATCTATATCATTGGATTAAGAGGAGGGTGCAGTCCAGAGCATGTCCACCTGGAAAGCCATCAGCAAGGCCCCAGACCCCTGCAAAGGTAGCCAGTTACAGGCCATGCCCCACAAGGCCAAGCCAGCAGCAGGCCTTGGGGGCAACTGAATCTGTGGCAGTGAATTCCAGAGCTCTCACCCTACAGATGATAAGGGTGTTGGGCAACTGTTCAGAAGGAGATTATAAGGGCCCCTTACACTGGGTCCAGGATTCTGTTGCATAGCCCATACTTGGTTCTGGTTCTTAGTCCCAGACTGAGGAGGAGCACTAAAACTCTAGAGATCCCAGCTGCATGGGAACAGAAACCCTGATCACAGTTCCAGGGCAGAAAATGGTACTGTGGTTGCTCATAAACCAGAATACAGACCAGGAAAGCAGTGACCACACCTCTACTTCGATTCTACTGCCTCAGGGAATTGAAAACTTAACAGACTCCCTGAACTAGCTCTGAAAACAACAGAACAAAAAACCTGAAGCTTCAGACAGTGCCCCTTCTACCTTGGGAGCAGAGTCCAACTTTAACAAAAAGATAAATATCAAGACATAGCCTAGAAAAAAATGGGCCGACAACAACATAAAGAACCTGACAAATAAAGTCTCATTCTCTCACCTAAGCTTTGGCCTCCATGTCAACCATTGTCTTTTGTAAATTTCCAACTCAGTGTTCAATAGACACCTCAAGCTCAACAGATCCAAAACAAAACTCATTATCACTGCCCTCTCACATACCCCTCTTCCAAATTCTGATATTTCTGTCAAGGGCAACACTGCCCCTCTAGCCACCCAGGTTCACAACCTTTGTGATCCTCTATTCCTTACTTTCACTTGTCCCACATATCTAGTCAATTGCCAAATCTTGCTGTCTTTCTATTCATACAGCCACCATCTTACTTCAGATCCTCATCACCTCTCACTACTGAATTGTAATAGCCTATGACTTGAGTCTCTCCCCAATCCAATCCATCTTCCATTAGGCTGCCAAAGTGAATTTCCCAAAGTGAAGGTCTGATCCAGGTTGCTTCCCATCTCAACAAGTTCAAGTGGCTCTCTTCTACCTTTAGAAACAAATAGAAACTCCTCAGGTTGACCTTCAAAGCCCTTTACAACTTGACCCCAACCTATTTTTCTAAACTTTTTTATACTTTATGTGATTTATATGCATATATTTATATTCTATCATATATAATTTCTATATATCATAAATATATGTAATTTTAAATATATATTTGTATATTATATATATTTTATACATTTTTATGATTCCTCTTCACATACTCTATGGTCCAGCCTAACTGGCCTTTTAATGCTACTCTATGTCCTGTCTTCTGTCTCTGTGCTTTCTCTTGGCTACCTCCTATGGCTAATATGCAGGGCTTCCTCTTAGAATCCTTTATTGTCTGTGCTACCTTCTACATGAACACCTTTGGGAGTCTCCTTAGCTACCAGTGCCCTCCTCCCAAAAATTGTCAATGGATCTGAGGTTTAGAGCTAGAAGAGACTCTAGCGAATCTGTCTTATTTTGCCCCCTTATTTTACAGATGACCTGCCCAAAGTCACCCGTGCTAAATATCAAAGCCAGGATTGGATTTTGGTCCTGTAATGGCAAGTCCAGTATACTCTTTCTTGTAAACAAATATTTTGATACACCTATACACACACACACACACACACATATTATTTGCCCTAGTTAGATTATAAATTCCTCCAGGGCAGGAAATGTTTCACTCTTATCTTGTATCCCCCATTGACTGTCACAGAACCTGGCACATAGTAGGCACTTAATAAATGATAATAGATTAATTTGTTGTTCACAAGCAGTTAGCATAGTGCCTTGACTGTAGTAGATGCTGAATGAATGCTGATTGCTTGAGGAAAAAATCACTGAAAATGTTAGTGACTTATCAGAATAGTTTTTTTTTTCTATCACAGGAAGGTACTGGAGTGAGTTGCGAATTTGCCACCTGGGTAGGGGTTAGGGTTCTGAGAAGAGGAAACAGCCTGAATTTGGGAGATGAGGGGTACTGGAGGACAAATGACTTTGACTTTACAGTGTTGCTCAAAGGCAGAAAACTATGGTGAAATAAATCATTATAAAGTGAGTAGACCAACCAATATTTATTAGCTATATTTAAATGATGTGCCTGGGTGGGCCGTAGCCCAGTCAATTCAGTGTCAGGACCTTTTCCATAACTGCTCATTAAAATATTTATTATTTTTTCATTATGGGAAATGAATATGTAAAGGATCTGTGATTTCATTAATAGAGAAAACTGAGTGCAGGAACTCTACCCAAGCAAATTGCAACCCACTTAGGACTTAATTCATATTAATTCTTATTATTGGTTTTAGCAAGTTGCCAGGGGTAGTACAGGCTGAAGGACTTAACCCACAGATACAAAGAATCACACAGTTTCAGCTTTGAGAGGAATCTTAGTTGTTATCTACTCCCTTCCTATGGCCCCCAAAGAATCCTCCCTTCCACACACCTCAAAAGTGGTGTTTGCTTGAAGAGCTTTTCAGAGGAGGAACCAAATCTCTTCTGAGTCCACCCATGAATCTTTTCCATACAAGTGGTCAAGTGTCAGAGGTCAGATTTGAATCCAGGTCTTCCTCAGGAAGCATTCTATCCACCCTACCTTGCCACCTACATGTTTGATTATTAAAGTTGCAAAAATATATTGGATAGTCTCTACATGTGTGTGTGTGTGTGTGTTTGTGTGCACCCATGCATGCATGTGTGCATGCATCTAGGTGTTGTTCGAACTCTGTAGAATTGCTGGGATTCATTAAGATTTAGATAAGTTATTCTTAGGGTGATTGTGTACAGTGATCTGCATTGATTTTGTACACTCATTTATAATTTCCTTGGAGCAGGCAATTACTCCTTAGTCCTCTGTGAGCATTTAGGACAGCATTATTGAGCTTAATGTAATTATTCATGTAAATGATGATTAACAATGATAATAAGAGAAACATCCTAGCACATACTGATTGGCTCACTCGGTGACTACTCATTTCACCAGGGTTTCTGGTACCTAACTATTTCCTTGTTGGTGAAGAAATCAATCTTCCTGCACCATTATATTGTTACTGTGATTACAAACAGGAGTTTGAACATGGGCTTAGCTCATTTCCCACACAGTCCCCAAATTCTTAGCAGTAGTTTTTCTTTTGAGCTTACTGACATTTATTTCACAACAAAGCATCTGTAGTTGTGACTAAATTTCCCTTGGGAGAAGATTCTGTTTATTATCTCCATAACTTGCTTAAAAATACATGCACATTCCAACATTCAATTCTTGGTACATTTTGAGAAACAAGACAGGTCATCACTCCTGCTTCCAAAATGGCTCTTTCCTGGAAATCAGAAGTCAGAACCTGATGTAAGCAGCTGATGGAGCATGAAGTTAGTTAAAGTCATACCTGCTACTTCATTCCTATTTAAATATTAATGTTGGTTGATTTACATGAACTTGAAAGATGCTTCTGCTAAAAGCCAGAGAAACCATTTACAAATCATTCCGTTCAAAAGAATGTTGGCCACGAAATCCTTTCTTTCTTGATGGAGCCAATTTAAACTGAGCTGACAAGTTTAAGACTACACATCGAGACAGAAAAATGTCACCATTGTTTTGGTAGCAGATTGAGTGGAGGGTTCAGTGGCTGTAGCTACAGCTCTTTAAATCATGAGAAGGCAGGTTATGAACTGCAGGAGACAGAGACTAACAGGGAAGGCTCCTGCTCCCCATAGCTACATGATATATATCAAATGGTTCAGGCTGAAGAAAGCACTCCATGGTATTCTCCTTAATGAAATCTAATGATTCGACCTTGCCTGATTGAAATCTTTGTGTTGACTACTGGGAAGCTTTAGAGAATAAGAAGGAAAAATAAGAGCAAGCAGTGAAGGAATAGTTTCCAGAGGAAGGATTTCAGTTGTGTGGAGGTAAACTGAGATCATGGTTAACAGACTTTTGCTAGTAATGGTGAGGATGGAGAATGCTATTGTCCCTTAAGCAGTAAGGATGATCTTTCAAGGACTCAAGTCAAGTAGTCTTTATTAAGTGCCTACTGTATACCAGGCACTATGCTAAGCACTAGGGATAACAAAGAGGCACAAAAATTTTCTGCCTTCTTGGAGCTCAGAATCAAGTAGATTCACAGAGATTTGTAGGATCATAAATCATAGGGGCATAAATTTAGAACTAGAAGGGACCTTAGTGGCCATCTATTCCAACCCATTTTCCAGATGAAGAAACTGAAACCTAAAGAGATTAAGTGGCTTGCCCGTGATTACAGAGCTTGTAAGTTACCAAGCTAGGATTTGAACCCAGGTCTTCTGACTTTAACTCCAGTTTACTTCCTATTGTATCAAACTGCTACACAAATGTACTTACTCTGTTTAATCACTATAAAATGAAAGAGGAAAAAAATGAGGGTCTTTAAAAAATAGCTTACCATGGTAGTTATTTGTCCTGGCTGATAGAGCCTGGGATCCTAGAATTTACATCTGGGAAGGAACTCAGAGATCTCAAAATCATAGGATCATAGGTCTGGAGCTGGAAATTTTCCAGATAATCTAGTCTAACTTCTTAGTTTTACAGATGAGGACACTGAGGCCCAACTTAAATAACTTGCTCAAGGTTGCAAAGCAGTCTGAAAGACTTTAGTTCAAATCCCCTCTCTGATACTTACTAACTGTATGATCACTGGAAAGTCACTTCATTTTTTTCAAGCCTCAATTTCCTTATGGGTAAAATGATGGTAGAAATTACCAACCTCATGGGATTGCTATGACGCTCAAATGAGATAACGTGTATAAAGTGCTTTGCAAATCTTGAAGTGCTATATAAATGTCGGCTATTATTATTTCTTACAGAATTATAGCAGATCAGGGGAAAATGTTCTAGAAAAGAGTTTTATTTTTAGAGTTAAAAAAAGAACTGTATCCTATGCCATAAAATAGTATTGAAAGTCTCCCAGTGATGTCCCTGGAGAGAAAGAATGTGTTTAAAATGGCACAGAGGAAGCTGAGATCTGAGACGGGATGTGTTCTTTATCTAGCCAGCTTCTAATCTGTACATGACCCAAAGGAATATTCCTTCAGCCTTTGCATGGAGTTGAAATTCCCTCCTCATTTACTCAGGTCTTTTTTTTTTTAATTTTTTTAAGCACAAAAGAAAAAAAAAGGTCTTCCTGTAATTGAGCTTTAGTAAAGTGACTGGTACTCTATTTAAAGAGAATATGAATCATGTCCTGTGTGGCCATTACATTTTTAAAGAAATGTACTAAAGTGAGTAAAAAGAATGTATCAGGCTCAAACCTGGATACTGCAAAGCTAAGCTGATCGGCAGATTTTCAGAAATTCAGGAGGAAGATAATGTTCAGAGAGAGCAAGGCAAAAATTGGACCAATGGGGTATCACAGACTTGGAGTCAAGAGGCCTAGGTTCAAGTCCTTGCTCTGATGCTCATTCTCTTTGTGACCTTGGACAAAATCACATGCTCTCTCTGCACCTCAATTTCCACATTTGCAAAATGAGGAAGTTGGACTGAATTTCTAAGAGACTTTGTAGTTTTCAAATTTGTCTTTCCTCAGATCACAAAAACAAGAAAAGGACCCACATGTACAGAAATATTTATAGCAGCTCTTTTTTGTGGTGGCCAAGAACCGCAAATTGAGGGGATGCCTGTCAATTGGGGAATGGCTGAACAAGTTGTGATATATGAATGTAATGGAATACTATCATGCTATAAGAAACAATGAGCAGGAAAATTTCAGAAAAATTTCGAAAGACTTATATGAACTGAGGCTGAGTGAAGTGAGCAGAAACAGGAGGATACTGTACACTGTAACAGCCACAGTATGCAATGACTGACTTTGATAGACTTAGCTCTTCTCAGCAATGCAAAGACGTAAGGCAATGCCAAGGGACTCATGATGGAAAATGCCATCCACATCTGGAAAAAGAAATATAGAGTGTGAATACAGATCGAAGCAGGCTATTTTCTTATTTTGTTTTATGTTTTTCTTTCTCATGGTTACTCCCATTCATTCTAATTCTTCTATACAACATGATAGATGTGAAAATGTTTAATAGGAATCCTTACGTAGAACCTATATCAGATTGCATGCCATCTTGGGGAGGAGGAGGAGAGGGAGGGGGAGAAAATCTAAACTCACAGAAGTGAATGTAGAAAATTAAAAATAAATAAACTTATTAAAAAAGAAAAGAATTGTCTCTCCTTTCATTTTACTGGTAAGGAAACTGAGGTCCTGGAAGGTGAAGAGGTACAATGATTTGCCCAAAGTCCCACAAAGAAAATGCTAACTAGCAGAATTCAAATTTGAACCCAAGTCTTCAGACAACAGACTAAGTACATTTTCGACTTCACCACATTGTTTCATACATAATCATAGATTTAGAGCTGTAACAGACCTTAAAGAACATCCAGTATAAATCCCTTATCCTACAGAAGGGGAAATTGAGGCTGAGTGAAGAGAGTTTCTCAAGGTCACACAGCTAGTTGGAACAGTTTTGCATGTTTTGACATTTTTGTTCTATATAATTACATAGAGCTAAAGAGGAAAACAACAGTTGAGTTCTGGTCTTGAAGAACTCATTGAGCGAGGAAACTTAATGGTATGTATATGACTCTTCTTGAAATGCACATTTCATCAAACACTTCTTTAAAAAGCTGTTAATGGAACACCGCTTGATTTAGTTTCTAAATCAGTCACCACTAATGTAGATGGCACGCACGTCTAAAGGGTGACTTCATACCATAGACTCAGCTAGACAATTTATGCTGCCCTTTGCCTCAGTTCTTCTCTTTTAAAAATGGTAATAACATTTCTTCTTGACCTCCATCTACTATGGAGAACTTTGAGGGCATCTGAGTCAGATGCCATTAGAACTCTGGGATGATGATTGATTAAGTCCTTGGAAGACACACTTAACAAGAACACATGGATGCTATCAGATAGCAACATTGGCACTGACTGAACCCAGTGGGTTTTCATTAGGGTACAGGTGTATGCTATTGTCAAGACCTTGCTAAACAATCGTGGGATGGTCCCTTATCCTTTTGAAGCCTCAGGTTCCTTGTCTGTTAAATAAGGGTATTGGACTAGTGGATCTCTAAGATTTTTTCTGTCTTCAGAACCTGGGGTTTCTGATATCTAATAGAGCATAAAATGAGGATATATGATTGTCAAAAATATTTGTTACTGTCATGGAGGATGTCTGTCCTATGCAGAGGTCAAATGGATGTCAATTTCCCAAGAGACGGTAAGGTCATCCAGTTGTTCCTGTTCATAAATGTCTTGTGACATCAATACATGAATGGAAAAATATTAATCAAGCATTTATTATGTGCCATGTAGTGGGATAAATGTTAGAGACACAAACAAAAAAACAGAGAGTTCCTGTCCTCAAGTGGCCTACATTTTAATGGGGGAGACAACATGTAGGAGTAGGATGGCCAGGGAGGAGTACTTTAGCTTGGAAAGTTATAGGGATTGTGAATGTGGGTAGAAGCTGACATACTCCATCAAAGAGCAATGACAGAGTTGATATGATCATTGTTCCTGGCTCCAGACCTGGAGGTTCAGGGAGAAGAGGAAAGTATACTTGTACACTGGTGAGGAGGTTGTGCAAGGGGAGGATGGAGAGTACAGGGTGATCAAGACCCATGATATCAAAAGGTTTCCTCAACTTAAGTTTCTATATTTAAGTTAATAATCTTTCTTTTTCTTTTGTTATGGTGTGTTTGTTTTAGCATTTAAGTCTAAAATAAAAAAAGAAAAGTCAAAACTAAAATAAAATTAAATATATGAAGAAAAAAAAGATTTCCTCAGTGAAATCTACAAACACTTAAAAGAGTGACCTATACTATCTACATAGAAAGAAAGAAAGATGAAAAATGCCTATTGCCTAACCAGAGGTCAGCAAACAATGGTTCATGGACCAAAACTAGGCTAAGACTAGTTAGCTTGAGGGCTGTACAAAAACAGGTGGTAGACCAGATATGGCTCACAGGCTGTAGTTTACTGACCCCTCACCTAATATGACCATTGATTTAGAGCATCAGAACTTATATTTCTTGGAAGGGCACTGAAAATAGACATGAGCTGCAGTCATAATTGAACAGAAAGAAGAGAATGGGAAGACTGCCTTTGATCACATATTCAAAGATCCCCAACTCCTCTGTGATAGAAAAAAAAGTTTCATCTTCTTAACACCAGTATTTAGGAGATGCTTATGCCAGGAAACCATAGAATAACACCATTTCATTGAATCAAAATTGAGGGTGATTCAAAGGCCAATGAAGACATCCATGACAGACATAAGAAGACCAGAGTAGCCTAGAACCAAGAGTGTCCTGAGGCTTAAATGAGATAATGGATATAACGCAGTTTGCAAAGTACTTAAGGCACTATATAAAATGCCAGTAATTATTATTAATAGTACTATTACTATAATTATTATTATGATTAGCTTATGATCCCCAGGTTTCTGGTCTGGTGATGATTTTCATTCACTGAACTTGCTACTACACTGCTCTTGGGCTCAACAGTAATTACAAGGGTGTGCTTTTAAATGTTTAACAACCAGGCTCTGCAAATATATGTGTGTATGTTTATACACACACATATATGTATGTATATACATTATATATATGTACATATATATTATACACACTTTTAAGTTCACTCTATTAGTAACACTTTCTTAAGTATAGACAATCACAAAGCAATAAAGCAAGCCCTGATTTATGAAGATTACCAGTTTCTGAAGTGTAAATGCTCACACGGACAATTTAATAATTGAGTCACAAAAGCAGCTCAGATCTGACTAGAACCCAGATTTCCTAACATTCCAGTATTCTGTCTAATTATTTAATTAAAAATCATGGATGCCGTATAGGAAAACTTGAATGTTTCTTAGTAAGCCCCCATTACAGTTTAAGACAGACAATTCAAGTCAGAGGTACCAAAATTAAAATGGACTTCACGTGAAGAAGGATCACAGGTTTATAGATCAAAAGCTGGAAATGATCTCAGGACCTGTAGTCCAAAAGCTCTATTTAACAGTTGAAGAAACTGAGTGCCAGAGAGGTTAAGTGATTGTCTAAGATCACGCAGGTAGTGTCAGAGGTTGGCTCTAAACCCAGCTCCTCAGACTTCTCAGTTAGTACTCTTTCCATCGCACCCCATTGCCTCCATCTAACCCAAGATAAGATGGTAATAGATAAAACAGGCCAGCCAGGCTCAGACTCTGATCTGCAGAGGCAGGTACAGAGAAGAATCCATTATGGAGTCCTCTGCCCTGTTCTGCAGTAATGAAGTTCCCTTGTGGGAGAAAGTTTTTGCCATTGTTTTTTGGAGTGATGGTGCTGCAGGTACTAATAAGCTGGAGGACCCAGCCTGAATCCTCCTCTACTCCCTCTTCCTGAAGCCATTTGCCCATGAACTTTGTTCTGCTGGCAGAGCCAAACATCTTTCTACTACTCAGGTTTACCTACCACTCTTTCTTAGGCTACAGGGTCCATCCCAGCTTTAGAGGTGGCAGGCTTCCCATAGCATATTTGTTTTTTTTCCTGGCTAACCTACCATCTTTTGGAAGCACAGCATAATTATGCATAAATAACATTGTGATAGAGAAACCTAGGGGAAAGGGGGCTAGAAGGCCCTGTTCTATGGACTGAACTATTTGTGAGGATCAGAAATAGTGCCACCTCATTTTTCAAGTCTACAAAATACAGAGGGATTCCATGGCATATTTTATTTTTATACGTATCACTGCAGAGGAAGGTCACAAGAAACTTAAGCAGAACCTTCCTCTTCTGATTCAAATGTATTCTGTGGATTCAGGGGCAACTTTACCAGCATAATAAAGCTTTTTCAAATCAAGACACCGTAATTTTCTATTTCTTTTTTCCTTACCATGAACATGGATGCCATTTGGTTGAAAGGAAGAACTCGTTACTGGCTGGTATGACTTCAAGTGTGATCCTGCTGACTGCTGAACATGGGAAGGTGGTTGTCTCTGCATGACTGAAGTGGGGGCTGGCATTCTCCTGGGGCTGATATGGTGGGGCGATGGAGCAGAAGGGGCAAACCTAAGGAAACAATTGGAAAAACAAAAATGGAAGCAACATAAGATGGCTGGAGCAAAGGTTAATTTTTTTTAAAAAAAAAAAGCTTTGAGGCAAAATGTTAGTTAGCTGATCACAAACCAAGTTAGGAAAGAGAATGACAATATACTCTTAACAAATATACCTGTATTATTTGCTTCTCATCCATTCATTCCCTCCTGTGAGCTTCTCTTTTCACTCACATCTTAACTATGATTATTAAACAAACCAGTAAAGGAGAGAAAAAACAAACAAACAAACCTCACAGTTACATGTGGGTTTGTTAAGTCTTTCAAACTTGATTTCAAACATTTGGAGGTTGGCGAAGCTCAGAGCACATTTTGCCAGGCCCCCTTTTTCTGCTAATTTTTAAATCCATTTGTATTTTAAGGGAAATTTAATCCATATGTTTCTGATTCATTTACACTTAGCTCATCAAAATTTTGTTTTGTAAGACACATGTGATGTCCAAGAAGTGTTACAGGGCTTTGGTATGACGGTTTAATCCTTTTCAAACAATGCATTTCCCTTTGCCAAGAGTAAATTGACTTAAACCTCAAAAGGGTCAAGTATGGTTTGAAATGTAGAGCCCCAGAGGCTGAAGTGGGTTCTGTGCTTGGCACAAAGCACTCCCTTGGCTCAAACAGAAACAGAATGGGAAACCATCTTTTGCAACTATTTATGCCAATCATATTCGTTCGGTAGAGTAGTTTTTAGGTGGAAGGTAGGGAAGAAATGTTTGTAATAACTCATTACCTAGCACTTTAGCATTGATAATATACTTTCTTTTTAACAGCCCTGTAAGGTTGGTAACATAAATATTATTTTTATGCATAATATTTTATTTTTCCCCAATTACAAGTTAAAATAATTTTCTATCATTTGCTTTTTTAAGTTTTGTGTTTCAAATTCTATCCTTCCCACCTCCCTGAGATAGTAAGCAGATATAGGTTATACATGTGCAATCATATAAAACATTTCCATATTAGTCATTTTTGTAGAAGACTCAAATAAAAAAGAATAACAGAAAGAAAGTGAAAAATGGCATGCTTCAGTCTGTTTTCAGTTCTTTCTCTGGAGGTGGATAGAATGCTTCATCATGAGTCCTTTGGAAGTGTTTTAGACCATTGTATTGCTGTGAATAGCTAAATCATTCACAATTCTTCATCACACAATATTGCTGCAGCATTTTCCTGGTTCTACTCACTTCACTTTGCATCAGTTTATGTAAGTCTATCCAGGTTTCTTCTGAAATCATCTGTCTGTCATTTTTATAGCACAATAATATTCCATCACAATCATATACCACAATTTGTTTAGCCATTCTCCAATTGATGGGCATCCCTTCAATTTCCAATTCTTAGCCACCACAAAGAAAGAGCAAGCATAAATATTATTAACATTAATTTATGGATGAGGAAACTAAGGTTCAGAGATGTTATGTTTTATCTGGGATACATAAGGGAAGATGTATTTTTATCTTGTAATATCTTGTAGTAAGAAAAGTAAAAGAAAGTTTTTAGTACAGATTATTTTTCTTAAATTTGAAGAGGGACATTCTTTTTAGAGCAATGCAATAGCTAAGAATACACAAAATTTATATGGTTCTTTAAGGTTTGCAAAGCCATTTATCTCATTTGAGATACACAACAGACCTGTGAGGTAGGTGTTGTAATTACCCACAATTCAAAGAAAAACCTATTGATTTAGAGTGAGTTTTTAGAGTTATAGCTATTAAGTGTTAGAGGGAGTTTTTGAACTAAGGTCTTCCTGAATTGTAATTAAGTGCTCTATCCACTGTGCCACCTAGCTGTCTATCCATGGAACATATAGAAAGAGGTCTTCACTCCACAATGTATCTAGCAATACAATGATAAGAATCTCCAGGAATTTGGCACCAGCCAGTACTTCTGTGGACTTGGGCATTAGTGGGACCCATCTGGCAGGTCCATAATGATCTTCAGCCATAATACCACTCCAAGCTCATGTTTAGTCTTGGTTCCTGCCTATTTGTGAGCAGGAGGGTAGAGAAAGGGAACAGATATAGGCTTGTGGCCACTAGTGCTCTGGCAAAGCCATAGCCCAGAAAGTACCTTAGATAGGTTCTGCTCCCTTTTGACCCTTTCCAGGGGATACTTCCAATCCATCTAAAGACTTGAAGAGACCTAAATTTGGGTGTCAAATTCATCTCCACCTCCCACTGCCACATATACACACTTTCTTTTCTTGAACAACCATGAAATTAGGCACTTAGTAAGCATGTAGAAGGCAGTGTGCTGGTGCCTTCATCACAAAGATTAAAAAAGCACAGTTGTCCTTAGACTTATAGACTACTGAGTGGGGAGTAGGAAGGGATACAACATCTGTAAATATAAGTCTAAGTCAAGGAAGAATGGGAGAAGGGAACTGGCATAATTCAGAAAGGTACTCTAGGAAACTGAGGAACCAGAGAATGCTAGGACCAGGGGAAGGTGGGGCAGTGTCTGGCACATAGTAAGTATTTAAGAAATGCTAGTTGACTGGGAGAAATAGAACCTGAGCTGAATCATGAAGGAAGAGGATTTAAACACTGGGTGGAGGCGGAGGAGGGAGGAAGAGGACAGGGTTAAAAGGAGTACATTAGCTTTCACAAGAAATGCAAAGAGGCTGAAGATGGCAAGATGAAACTGAAGAACAGCTAACAGTCTAGTTTGGCTGGAATGTAGAGGCCATGGAAGCAAATAATGTGGAATAAAGCTGAGAAGGTAGACTGGAGTCCCAAATGCCAGGCTAAGGAATTTGCTTCATTTCTATAGGCATTAGAAATCTACTGAAGACTTTTGAGCAGGGGAGTGGCATATGCCTTAGAAAGATTATTTTAGTAGCTGTCGAAATAGACAAGATAGAGAAGAGATCAGCGATAGGGAGTCCAATTTGGAGACTATTATAATAGTTGAATAATTCTAAAAGTTGAAAAAATAACCTGATTCCTAAAATCTGGGGCTGACTCTTAGATCAAAACCAATTTTGATAAGTCCTAATAGACAGTGGTCATAAGTTTACCAAAAGTACAGCTTAGTGCATTACCAACTTTTCAACTAGATGTTCTTCCATCCTTTAGACACAGAGTGTGAAATTAGCATTCCTAGATCACTCATCTGATTATATCATTAACTTCCTTGTAACAAGTCAATTTACCTCTCTCTGCCTTTTAAAGTCCATATATCAAAAAGGATGACTCTCCAAATTGAGATCTCTTTCCTTTCCTGTTCTATCCTGCTCTGCCCTCTTCCCTTTTCCTTCTCTCCACTCTCTTTCTTTCTCTCTCCCCTGCTCTTCTGTCTTCTTCTCCCTTCCATCCTCCCTGTTGGAACAGCTTAAGTGAGACAGTATGTAAAACTATTCTTACCTTTCTATTGGGATATAATATAGATGTGTTAAGAAACAACAAAGAGACAAAGAATAATATTGGACTAGATGACTTAAAAGTTCCTTTACAACTCTTAAGATATGAGATTTCAGTGGACAGAGGCAGTGAAGTAGTTAAATTAAGCCACCTGGTTTACTTACAGTTTTTATTGCTACTACTTCTTTTAAAGAAAACATTAATTGAAGACCTCTTGCCAGGTAAATATTTTTTTTCAGAGCCTATTAACCTTTCAGTAGATATTATCCTGAGAAGAAGTGTTAAAAGACTTAGGTAAACAAATACAGGACTTACACTGAGAACATCATCTCCATGGATCTTTCTAAGACCTTCCCCAAGTCCTTCTCCAGTGTCTCATTATGGCATAGACATGAGCTGTGGAGTTTGAAGGTTAAGTACCACAAATTGTAGTAGGCCCTACTATGCTTGAAAGCATTTGATTCAGACTGAGTTTGCTTGTGAAGAGAGAGACTCATCACCAGGCCATTGACTACTAGGTGACAAATTCTTTGGCCAGAGTGACCCATGAAACAAAGAGAAAAGGGGGAAAATGGCTCTCACTTTTAGGCAACTTCTTCTACAATGTTGATGGTGACAGAAGAGAGAATAGAGGCTAACATTAATTAAACATTAACTTAACTGCTGGAACATTAAGTGTAGAGTGTTTATCCAATGATTGGTGAAATGACATACAATTGGAAGAAGTGACCCATATCAATATTGACATTCTTATAATGAATGAAATAAAAGAAAGTTGTAGCTAAATGGATAGATGGCTGACAGGTTTGCTCTGGAGAGGCAAATAAAAAGTTAGTGTAGTGGAGTTAGTTTCATTGTGTGTCAAAAGGCAATGTGAAATATCATTTTATGACATGCTTGGTTTGTATCATCTTACATTGTTCATGATGAACATAGATAAGCAAAAGAAGGACTATGCAGATAAATACAGTTTTGATACCAACATCTGCTGTGGAGAGGGAAGGGAGAGAGAAATGCTTCAAAGAATTTGATATGATCCTCCCAACCAAATCAAGGTATTCTTTGATACATATGTTGGTGACTTTAATGCTAAGGTGGACACAAAAGAGCATAAAAATAGGTTTTAAAATATGGTTTAATGTTAAGATGGTTTGAAGAGTATTCAGAAGTCTCATACCTATATGGAACTGTAAAATCATATGTTTAGAGTTGGAAGTACAACCTCCTTAATTTTTGTCAGAAGAAACTGATACTCAGAGATGTTAGAAGATGTGTCCATCATCACAGAGCTAATAAGTATAAGGCAGATTTGAACCCAAGTATCCCCGACTCCAGTTCCAGTATTTTAAACACTATATGAATACTTTCTTCCAGAAGAAAATTGGGATGTAGACATGGCAAGCACAGATTAACATCATCCGGAATGAAATTGAGCTTAGCAGACATGAAACTACTGGCTACTGGCAAAAGGAATGATTTTAGAATCAGCTGTTTGAATGAGGTCAGAAAATTGAAAAGATAAAGAAAAAGTCAAAAATGAGCATCAAAGTAAAAGAAAGGCTAAGGATGAGAAGATATTTCATAAAATTGTAATAACTACAACCTGATCTCTTAAAACTGACTCTCAGTCCTGAAAAATAGTAGGTGGAGAAAGTCCAAGATGTTGCCTTTGCTTATAAATGTTTGCTTCAAAATTTTAACATATGAAACAGTTGCCACAGTGAGGAGCCCCAAAAAACCCCAAAATCATCTCAGTCAGAAAATACTCAATTTACCCAAGAGTTATAACTATTGGCAACTTTGGCTTAGAATAGAAATACATTTGTATTGCTGTGATGCCAATCAGTGATTAAAGATCTCCCCCTGCCTAAAAAGAGTATATATATCCAGAAGGTAGCCATTGTAAGGTCAGAATTCAGCCCAAGGAGAAGGAGTAAGAACTCTGAGTCAACAGAGCTGCAGAGAAAGTGCAGAGCAGAGAGTGGAAACCAGGGAGCTGTGGAGACCAAAGAACACAGGTAACCAGAAAGTTGGGATTTGTGAGGGTTTACAGGAAGGCCTCAGTAGGGGGGAAGGTTACAGGATGACTTGGTTCTTTGCTGTAATACTGTGTTATAATTTCCTTGTTGTTACATTGAAGATGACTTACTGGTTTTGGAATATGACTGCTATGTTGTGTTGGTCTTGGGGTTTGATCCTCTGGTGTATAAATAAATGTTATACTTCCTCTGCCTTCTACCTGGAGAATCTCTTATACTTTGAGATTCTGAACTATACAGGCATGTTCATGGTTGTCTTTGAGGTCATGAACCTTGCCTTACTGATACAATTGCATGGGAGGATTCTGGAATCCAGAGCCACCCACAGTGTCAGAGCCCAGGATCTGTCTATAATAGTGATCCAGTTTCAATATAATTTGTTTGTTGAATTTTCAATGATTTGGGGGAATTGTATTTGTAATTACAGGAATTTGTTGTCTGTTGGTTAATAAAGGATAACAGTCTTCTGGCATGTAATTCTAGCTTCCTGACAATTTTTTTAAGGTATCTGGTAGATGCTAAATTTTTGTGACCTTCAGTGATATGTTGCTTGGTTTCTATCATTTCTTAGCTCCTTAAGAATGACTTTTTTCTGTACTTTCCAATAATGTTAGCCTCAATTTATCATTCTCCCTCACCCAACACACCCAAAGTCATATCTTGGCATTTCTTCTCTACTGTTATAGCCAACACCTTAGTTCAGATCCTCATCACCTCTCGCCTGGATTATTGGAACAGTCTCCTATTTGATCTACCTACTTCAGGTCTCTTCTCACTCTAGTCCATCCTACAAACTGCCACCATGTCATTCATCTACTCAATAAACTTCAGTGGCTCCCTGATACCTTTTGGATGAAATACTGTCTCTTAAATTTAATTTTAAAAATCCTTTACAACTGGTCTTAATCTATGTTTCCAGAGTCATTGTACATTACTCCATTGGTCTTCTCACTGTTCCTGACACTGAACTTTGTGCCTTAGCAATGGCAGTCATCTCTTCCTGGAATGCATTCCTATGTTAATTTTATCCCACAGGTCCTTTTTCTTCAAAATGTACTAAAATACCATCTTCTACATACAATCGTTCCTGATCTCTCAAGTACTAGTGTTCTTCCTCTCAAGCTACCTTTTCCTGATAAATAAGGCAAGAAAACATAAAATTCACTTTGAAAAGATTTCTATCAAACATTATAATTAAAAAGATTAGTAAAGAGACAATTTTTCATACTGATAGAATCCTTATACTTTTTTCAATTATTTAATAATTAATTCATCAGTTAAACAAATACTTATCAAGCACCTGCAGTGCACAAAGAACTGTGAAAAGTGGCGGGGGAAGTGCAAAGTTTAGATATGTCCAGATCCCTGTACGCATAGAGTTTCCATTTAGCAGTGAAATAAAACACATAAAGATATCACTATAAGACATGGCAGTATACAAACTACAGTGTTAAGGCTGGGGGAAAGGCTGACTGGAAAGAGCATCTAAGGATTCCTGGAGGATGGGACATCTAAGCTGGGCTTCAAAGGATTGGAAGGAATTCGATAGGCAAAAAAGGGGAAGGGAAACCCAATCTAAATAAAAGGAACAGGATTAAAGGCATGGAGGCAGAAGAGTGGGTTGAGTTTTTTGAAAAGAGACTAAAAGAGGATAGTAATATGAGACATCTAGAAATGGAGGGCTATAACAGGTTTGCAGAATGTCAAGCAAAGGAGGTTTTTTTTACTCAGTAGGTAATAAGGAAGGAGTCACTGAATATTTCTGAGCAGAGTGATGATATAACAAGGTCTCTGCATAAGAAAGATCATGATGCTGAACAAATGAGACATTACAATAATTCAGATTCACTCTGTTAGAGTTGTGCCCAGAAGCTAGAGAATGGACTCAATAACCTCAGAAGTTCTGTCCAGGCTAATTATTCTACAAAATATGACTCTGTGATGCAATAATCTCCATTTTCCCCAGCTGCTAATCTGCATGCCTTGCTGTTTATCATTATTAGCCTTACAAGGTTTAAACTTTACAAGGCTTCATTTTCTCCCACTTACTGTCTTCTTCCTTGGTCTCTTTATGCTTTTGAAACAATAGATCACTGTTATATAAATATACAAGCCACTAAGACCAGCAAAATCCCTGCTTACAGGAAACAGACTGCATTGACGGAAAACAAACATAAAATCCAGGCTGACACCCTCCACTCACTTAGAGTAGTTTGAGTAACCTTACCATGAGTTAGAAGTGGTCTGCCAAAATGTAGGAAACAGGTTTCAAATACAGAAGGACAGAAAATATACTTAGCAAAAGAATATTCTCCTTAAGTTTGTACTGATTTTTCAACTTTTCTTTGGTGTTTGTTCTGCCTAGTTTCCCTCCCCTCCTTAGCCCCCCCCCCACCATATAAACTCTTCCTCAACTTTATGCTCGGGAACAAGGAAGAGCTTTGTGCAAGTTTACAAGGCTTGGGCAACGAGAGCAGATGGCAAAGAGGATGGAACAGAGGGGACCACTATGTTGGTCAATGTTCATCAACACTATGAAAGTTTCCCAGAGTATTGATATGGCTTTCATAGGTTTACTGAGCAAGGGGTCTCTAAAAGATCTTAATTGAAAGTGATATTTCCTTTCTTAAATTCATCTTTTTCCTCATCATTGACAATATCATGATCATAACTTCCTTGAGAGATAATGGGTTTGTTCTAATTGTAGGTCTTCAAACAGAAGATCTATGACCACTTGTTGAGTGTTCTTGTAGAGATTCCTTTTGAGTTTGGGTTGCACTAGATGGCCAATGAGATGGTTTTCTACCCTCAAATTTGATGATTCTGCTAAATCTGTGATGTTTCTATGGGCTTTGTATAGTTGTAGCATGCCATAGAGGATAGAGAGCCAGTTTCAAGGTAAAGAAGAGCTGAATTCAAGTCCCACCTGGGAAACATACTAGATGTGTGCCCCTTAAGCATGTCAGCACAGTGCCTGGCACATAGTAAGTACTTGTTCATGTAATATCTCAGTGCCCTAAGCAACCAAGACTGTACGCACATTATGGGGCAGATGCAATGAAGATAGTAGAGGGAGTTTCTTCATCAGAAAGCTCCCTGTATCAATGAAATCATGTGTCCAAACTCTCCCCTTATCCCTGTCTTAAGATTGCATAATCATTATCATCCTGGTGAGGTATCACAGGTATCGTGATCTGCATGTTACAGCTGAGTAAATTGAGGCAAAAAGAGTTTAAGTGACTTGCCCAGGGTTACAGCTGGTTAAGTGTCTCAGACAGGATTAGAACCCAGGTCTTCCTGATTCCAAATCCAAAGCTCAATCCATGAACCCATGGTCTCCTGAATAATGTCACCAGAATCTTTCTCTTTTCCTGTCACATGCTTATTTGTATCAGACATGTCTCCACCCCCTTTTCCCAGAGCCAACACTTCCCCTTTCTAAACTTCAGTTTCCTCATCTATAAAACAAAGGAGATGGTCCCTTCCAACACTAAATCTGAGGATCATATGATTTTATTGGCCTGGAATGCCCTTTGCAGATTCCTTGAGAATAAGGTCTCCTACTTTCCTCATCTTTCTTTCCTCAGAGCCCAACATGGCACTTTGCAATAGAAGCTGCTTAAATATTTGCTGTCCTGAATTCAACTGAATTTGAGTTATTGGTACCATTTAACCTCCAAATGCAGGAAGATTGGCAAGTGACAAGCATTTTCCCAAAGTCCAGCCACTCAATGTGTGTTGCACTGATTCCCAAAGGAATACAATTTCATTGTCAGGCCTCATTTTACTCACTTGGAAAATGAGGTCAAATTAGATGATCTTTAAGGTTCTTTTCAGCTGCAAGTTCTATCACATAGGTCTGAAACTGACCTTTTCCACTTACCAGCTGAGTGACCATGTTTCTTTTATTTCCTACAATTTCCTACTAGTGAGAATGTACTTTGTCGATGCTCCCAGAACCAATATGCTGAATTCTAGACATTTTCAATTCATGCTGCCTAGTATGTTCCCTCCCTTTCTCTCTCCACTCCCCACCCCCTCCACCAACAACTTTCTGCTTCTTACTCTGGGAACGGTAACAGAATTAACACTACCATTCCTGGAAAGGACATGCAAATCTATTGCTTTATGAATCCATTCAATATCCCTATGACTTTGCTGACTAAAATGCCACTCTCTGTCGGCCATCCCCATGTATGTATTATCCTCCACTATTAAAATGTAAGGTCCTTGAGAGCAAGGACTCTCTAGCTTTTTCGTATGCTTTTGTATATGTAGCTTTGCAATTTAGCACAGAGCCTTGCACATAATCAGTGGTTGGAAAATATTCTCATTCATTTATTCCTTGAGTACCTTTTGCCTCCTCTAAAAATAGGGATGATCACATTTGTACTGCTATCTCACAAGAGTGTTCAGAGAATAATGCTTTGCAAATCTTAAAAATGTTATATAGATATGAGTTATTATTCTTATCCCTAAGTAAAAGATACAAAGAAACTGGAGAGGACTCCAATATAAGCTGCAAAGAGGATTTAAGAAAAAAGAAGACCCATGGAGGGAGAGGGGGAAGATAAAAAATAAACAAACAAAAAACCACCCGAGATTATTCAAAGTGAAGATGATAATATTTCTTTTACAGTTGATTTCATACAAATCATAGACCCTTAGAGTTAGAAGGGACCTCAGAGGCCATTTAGAATTAACAAAGATCTTCAGGTATGGTAAGCCTGTCACAAAGAAGGTAGACAGAAATCAGCTCTTCTTCATTTTTCCTCAGGACAAACCAAAAAAAAAATGGACTTAAGCTTTGGTGTGAGAAATTAAGCATACTGTAGGAGGAGTTTCCTGACAGTGAGAGTTATTAAATGTTTGAATGAGTTGCCAGGGAAGATGATGGAATGTCCTTCTCTGGAGACTTTAAAAATAGATTCTCAGATAGATTGGAATCATCCTGATGATTGACTGAATTGTTCATATTTTGTCTTGATGTCTGACATCATATATGCATAGCCTCTGGCTATGTCCCTGGTCATTAGTTTCTCCAATAGAGAGTGGGCAGAGGAAGGAAGAAGTAGAAAAAACTCAAGCTAGTCAATTTAGCTTTGCCTAACAGTTTTGATGAGATAGGAAGTTTTATGTCTTTAAAAGCTAGATAAATATAAATTATCATTATTATTATCATTTTCATCATCAGTCATAAATTTCTCTTCCAAAGTCTCATCATAGCTATAACTCTGGATTCTGGAAAATTATATCCATGGAACATAAGTTCTGGCAGAATTTTCTATATTGGAAAGGTGAAAAGTATGGTACCATTGACAGAGTATACTATTTGAAGAACTACCTAACTGAAATGGAGAGGCTCATCATAAATATTTAGACCTCTAAGAAGTGAGTTCTTCAATCGGGATAACCCATAGTGCACACCAATGGATCTCAGTCTTCTGGGGTCCTCTTCCCCTACCACTGGAAAAGGAGGAAGAGCCATCTGTAAATGATCTGTTAATGTTAACACAACTGTAGGCACTCTAAATGTGAACACTTTGTCCAATGAACAGTGGGCTGACATACTACTGGAAATAAATAAATTAAATCAATACTGTTAGTCTCATAATAACTGAAACCAGAAGATAAAAAATAAGCAGAAGCTAAATGGAAAGATGACTCAAATGTTATCCTTGGACAGGTCAATACAGGAGTCAACAGAATTGGTTTCATCATGCACATAAAAGTAATAAAAACATCATTTCATAAGAGATTTACTCATTTTATCTTGTAGTGCCCATGGTGAGTATAAGCAAAAAAAAAAATAAAAAAGCACCAAGAAGATACTTGTAGCTTATGTACCAATTTCTGGTGCTGAGTACCAGGAGGAAAAGACACCCTATAACCAAACTAACAAGGTCCTCCAAAACAAGTCAACTTCAGTACTTGGTGCCATCAGCATAAAAGTTGATACAGGGGGAGATGGTGAAAAAATATTGTAAAATATGGCTCATGCTTGAAAAATCAAAGAGGCCAAGGGTCTGTGGACTAGTCACAAGACTCACATCAATATAGCATCAACTATGTTCTTCCAGAAAAATAAAATAAAACAAAACATGGTAAATGCTATGTGAGAAAGACCAAAAATGCCATTAAAATAGGATTGACACATCAAACGAGGCTGGTTACTGCTGTGGATGTCATGAGAAGCAGTCAGGTCTTTTGACTCATTGGACCAGTGATCAAAACTAATATTAAATAAGAAGAAAAGCTAAAGATGAGAAGACACTTCAAATAGTTTAGCAGTTTTAATCTGACATATTCAAAGCAGCATTACTGCCAAAAATTAATTTCTTTGCATGTTGCATTCTGGACTTTTTCAACCATTCCCTAGAAAACTCTTCATCCTGGAAGCTCACTCCATCCCGGGAATTTACACATTGGAAGTACCTTCAGGTCCTTTGGTTTATCCCTCTGATTAGCTGGTCCTTTCCTGAATCTGCATTTATGGAGAACACTCAGGGCAGCTATGACTTCATTCCTCTCTAGGCTGCAAGCATTCCAAACTTTCTCTATCATGCCCCTTTGTCGGTTCTCCCCTTGTTATACTTCCTGAAGTATTCCTAAAGATTGCATGAGACCCAACTGAGCCAATCAGCCCAAGAACATACAAAGATAAAACTAGTTAGGAAGGCAATGATACAGACTTGTTGGTCTTTCTAAAATAATCATTTTTATCATTAGTGAAAGAAAAAAATTGCATCTGGTCCCTTATCACTTTAGTTCCCAAAGACAAATTAGGTAATAGCCACTGAATCAGGGATACCCTGTTGAAATCCATGTGGGAGGAATCATAATCTTGAAAGCCCTGAATGTTCACTTATAAGGTATCTCAGTGAGGGGAAGATATCAAAAGAATGGGGGGAAAATCATAGATGATAAAAATATTTTCAAGACAAAATCAAGAAAACATCAGTAATTATTGACTCATATGACTACATTCTAATATCAATAAAGTGCTTATGAGAATGACCTATGTGTGTGTCACAGGCATCCTGGATGAAAATATGAGAGGGGAATGAGCAAGTTTTCATTGGCACTTCATAGAAGACCACATCTTTATAAGTCATACAGTTAAATAAAAGATACAGAGAAGACAAGATCCCGTTGTATTTTTGTTGTTTCTGATTATAGAAAAGCATTTGCCTCAATAGAGTAAAATTCAGCCTTAGAAGCTTTCTCTCCTCTGAAGAGGATTCTCATGCACATATTAAGATCATAGACTTTTGACAAATGCAACCACTGAAATAAATCTGTTCAATGACCTTATTATTCATGTAAAGTGAGACATAAAACAGGGAGTGTGCTCACCAAAGGTGTTTGTTGCTGTCATGAAAGATTTCTTATGCGGAGTCCAAATGAAAGAGGTGTTCCCTAGAGATGACGAAATCCTGTAAATGTTCCCACTTACATATATTCTGCTGATTACATCAAGCCCCAGGACACTTCAGGGCTCCTTCAGTGAAAACTATGATGACTCAAAAGAGACTGGTCCAATAATTCATTGAAAAAACTAACTGGAGTTTTTTAATGTCTATTGTTTAGATTATGAAATGTAGTTAGATGACCTGTCAATTGAGTTAATATATCAGCAAACATTTTAGACAGTGACTGATGGACAGATAGCAAGTTAGGGCTCAGAACTGAGAAGGAGAATTACAATGGGGCTGGATTGAACTTGGGAAAATGTACACACTGCTTTAAATGATCACAAACTCTTCCTCAGGGCAAAGGCCTATATTTTCAAAACAAACATTCTCTCAGCAATGATCTGTGCTTGCAAATCTTGAAACACCACAACCTCTAAGAAATAAAAATTGTGGGTGGCCCAAGAGTAATGGAGAGATGCCCAATGGGCACAAATTAGAAGCAGCAAATTCCCAATAATGATGTATTGTCAAGAAGTGGCTGTCAAAGAGGAATGGAAAGGAATAGAAAGACTCGTGTCATGTGACATGAGTGAGGTATGATGTAGATGGGCAGGCCTTGTGCTCCACTGGTACCCTCAAAATAGAAAAAAGGCTGAGAGAAAGGGCTCCAGCCCTCTAGAAGACTCCTCTGGTGATGATGTGGGAAGATCTATGGGTAGAAATTAGATAGGATAAGAAGGCATACACAGATTATCATCTGCTCTAGCAGAGAGAATGCCCATATCAAAGAGATCTTAGATTCATTGAGATGCTGAAGTGTTATTGTTATTTAAAAGAAATCTTTATTTTCTTGACCTTTGCTATCATAAGACTTGAAAGATTTATGGCTAGCACCACCAACAAGCACTTATATTGCACCTTAAAATGAAATATATTGAGGTTGTTTTGGAAAAGACTGGAACAGACTCAGGAAACCTAGAAGCCCTGGCTTTAACACTTTTACTAGCTTAGTTGACATGAGTATATGGATTTAATTCTTTGTGCCTCAGTTTCCTCATCAGCAAAATGCAGAGGTTAGAATTATATTACTTGTCTGAAGAAAGCCAAGAACAGTAACGTGCCCTACAAATGTTATCTGTTTTTATAACTATTTTGAGTATTCTGATTAAAAAACTAAGGAGCAAGGAGGGCTTCGTCTTTAGACATGGTGCTGGATCTCTACCAACTCTAGGATTTCCCCTCCTTTATACTCACAAAAGGCATCACAGAATCTCAGAGTTAGAAGGAGTTCCGGGTTCACTGGAACAATGATCTACTCTATATCATACCTGACAAGAAATCATTCAATCACTTCTTGGAGAATTCTAGTGAAGAGGAACTAACTGAGGCAGGCATTCTACATTTGTTTGCTCTAATCATTAGGAATTTTCCCCTTAGGTTAAGCTTAAATTTTCCTCTTTGAAAATTCACCCCATTGCTCATGACTCTTCCCTTTGGGGTTAAACAGAACAAATCTAATTCCCTTTCAACAATAACATCTTTGATGACAGCTGTTGTGTTTCCCCAAGTTTTCTCTTATCCAAGCTAAATATCTCCAGTTTTTCAACTGATCCACATATGGTATGGACTGAAAGTCTTCCATGAGACTAATTTCTCTTCTCTGGTTGGTCTCCAGCTTATTGAGGTCCAGCTTTACCATCAGTGCCCAGAACTGTACACAATACTACAGATGAGGTCTGATGAAGGTAGTGTACCATGGAACTTTTGCTTACACGTTCCTGAAGCCATCCCTCTCCTAATGTAGCCCAAGATCATATTCTTCTTTTTTGAGTAGGTTGCCACATCACTGTTGACTCACATTGAGCTTGCAGTCCACTAAAACTCCCCGACTGCTTTTTTAGACAAATTGCTAACCATGCTTCCCCCACCCTGTACTTGTCAAGTTGATTTTTTAAACCAGCTGTAGTATTTTACATTTATTATCTAATTTTCCTTGGAGTGGCACAAATGACATAGTTTAGAGTTCTCTCTGCATCCTATTGGTCTTTTTCTGGAAGTACTTCAATTTTTCAACATCCCTTTTAAAGGAAATATCATGGCCTTGACATAATATTCTGAATGTGGTCCAACTGAAGGTGAATAGAATAGGACCATTATTTTCCTTGTTATACACAAGATACCTCTCTTAACAAGGCCTAAGTTCTTAGTAAATGTTTTTCAGCCACGTCACATTGTTTGCTTCCATATAGAATCTTTATAAACCAGCTGGCTCTGAAGTTAGATGACTTGGGCTCTACTGAGTCTCACAGTTGACATTTAATATCTACATGACTTTGGGTAAGTCATTTCACCTATTTGAGTATGTTTCTTAATCTATAAAATAGGGATTTTATATCACCTGTTTGTTGCAGGAAAAATGTTTCTGTAAATATCAAAATAAATGTTAAAGATGCCCATTATTACTATTCAATATAGTGCTAAAAATGTTAGCTATAATGATAAAGCACAAAAGAGAAATGGAAGCAATAAACATAGGCAAAGAGGAAAACAAAATCATCACTTTTTGTAAATATGATAGTTTTACTTAATGAACCCTAGAGAATCAACCAAAAAACTAACTGAAATAACATCATCAAAGATGCAGGATGTAAAATAAATTCATCTAAACCATTAACATTTCTGTAGATTACTGACAAAGTACAGCAGGAAGAGATAGTAAGAGAAATTCCACTTAAAATAAATACAGAAAGTATAAAACACTTGGGAGTCTACTTGTCACCATGCACACCATGTGAATACAACTACAAACCACTCTTTACACTCATAAAGACCCAAGTAATTGCAAAAAATACTAATTTTTCATTGGTAGGCTAAGTTGATAAAATATAAATGACAATACTACCTAAATTAATTAACTTATTTGGTACAATGCCAATCAAATTACCATAAGATTACGTTATACAGAATTCATCCACTGGGGAACCAAGATGGAAGAGTACAGGCAGCAACTCAGCTGACCTCTCCCCACATGCCCCTCTCCAAACAATTTTAAAATAAGCCTTCACATCCAATTCTGCAGTGGCCAGAGACATTTTATCAGCCCAAGACAACTTAAGAAGTTAGCAGGAGAGGTCTGTGACACCAGGATGGGAGTCAGCCTAGAACTTAGCACATACAGTGTTGACATCAGCAGAAGGCCTTAGAGGTAGCTACAGTAATAGTAACAGCAGCAGCTTGGGGAAACCTCAGCTCAGAGATGGTAAGGGTATTAGGCAACTTGTCCAAAAAAGATTACAAGGACTCTTTGCTGGCATTGGGTATAGGACTTGGTTGCACTGTTTATACATAATTCTGGGTCACAGTTCCTGGTCAAAGAAGAGAACTAGCTCTTGTAGCCACAGGGGAACAGGGGGGTTGGTCACAGTCTCAGGGCAGAGAAGAACACTTGCGAATGATCTCAAAGGAACAAGACCTTGATCTCAGTTCCAAGGCAGAAAGGAGCACTAGCACTTTCAGATGCAGGAGTACAAGTGACCTGATCACAATCCCATGTTCAAGAGGAGTGCTAGCACTTGTGGCAGCAGGGGATCAAGGTCCCTTTATTGAAAAAGATCAGACCACAGGGCAGAAAAACAGTGATCACACCTCTCTTTGGATCGTAACAACTTGAACACCCTGAAAACGTACAGACCCCTAAAACTAGCTCTGAAAACAGCAGTGTGGAAAACCTGAAGTTTGGCATAGTGCCCCTTCAACCCCAGGAGCAGAGTTCAACTTTAACATAGAATTAAAAGTCAAGAAATAAGCTGGAAAAATGAACAAACAACAACCACAACAAAAGACCTGACCAGAAAAAGCAACTACAGTGACAGGCAAGATCAAGACACAAACTTAGAAGAAGATATCGATGTCAAAAAAGTTATAAGGAAGCCTCAATGAAAAATGAGAAGTGGATACAAACCCAATAAAAATTCTTAGAAGCACTTTAATTTTTTTTTAAACCAAATAAGCAAGGTAGAGGAAAAGTTGGGAAAGAAATGAGAGTGATACAAGAAAATTATGAAAAGAGAGTCAATAGCTTGGTAAAAGAGGAACAAAAATAATACTGAAGAAAATAACATCTTAAAAAACAAAATTGCTACTCAGCGCAGCAGCAGCCCTTCTTCCTCCACAGTGGTCAGCTATGACCCCCAACTCCCCAGCAGCCATGTCGAAGGGACCCGCAGTTGGCATTGATCTTGGCACCACTTACTCCTGTGTGGGAGTCTTCCAATACAGGAAAGTGGAGATCATTGCTAATGACCAATGAGACAGGACCACCCCAAGCTAAGTTGCCTTCACCGACACTGAATGTTTAATCGATGATGCTGCAAAGAATCAAGTTGCAATGAAACCCACCAACACAGTTTTTGATGCCAAATGTCTGATTGGTCACAGATTTGACGATGCAGTTGTACAGGCAGACATGAAACATTGGCCTTTCACGGTGGTGAATGATACAGACAGGCCTAAGGTCCAAGTGGAGTACAAAGGGGAGACCAAAAGTTTCTATCCAGAAGAAGTATCTTCTATGGTCTTGACCAAGATGAAAGAAATTGCTGAAGCTTACCTTGGGAAGACTGTCACAAATCCTGTGGTCACAGTACCAGCCTATTTCAATGATTCCCAATGCCAGGCTACCAAAGATGCTGGAACCATCACTGGTCTCAATGTGCTCCAAATCATCAATTAGCCAACTGTTGTTGCTATTGCTTATGGCTTGGACAAAAAAAGTTGATGCCGAGAGAAATGTGTCGATCTTTGACCTTGGAGGTGGTACTTTCAATGTCTCCATTTTTACCACTGAAGATGGCATCTTTGAGGTTAAGTCCACAGCTGGGGATGCCCACTTGGGTGGAGAGGACTTTGACAACAGAATGGTCAACCATTTCATTGCCGAGTTCAAGCGAAAACACAAGAAGGACATCAGTGAGAACAAGAGGGCTGTTTGCCATCTTCACACAACTTGTGAACGTGCTAAGTGTACTCTCTCTTCCAGTACCCAGACCAATGTTGAGATTGACTCCTTCTATGAAGGTACTGACTTCTATACATCAATCACCCAAGCCCGTTTTGAGGAGCTGAATGCTGACCTCTTCCGTGGCACACTGGACCCTGTGGAAAAGGCCTTTACAGATGCCAAGCTAAATAAAACACAGATTCATGATATTGTCTTGGTGGGTGGTTCTACTGGAATCCCCAAAATCCAGAAGCTTCTGCAAGATTTGTTCAATGGCAAATAACTCAACAAGAGTATCAGTCCTGATGAGACTGTTGCTTATGGTGCAGCTGTCCAGGCTGCCATTTTGTCTGGGGATAAATCTGAGAATGTGCAGAACTTGCTGCTGTTGGATGTCATTCCTCTTTCTCTTGGAATTGAAACTGCTGGTGGAGTTATGACCGTTCTGAACAAACATAATACCACCATGTCCACCAAGCAGGCACAGACCTTTACCACCTATTCAGACAACGAGCCTGGTGTGCTTATTCAGGTTTATGAAGGTGAGAGAGCAATGACAAAGGATAACAACCTGCTTGGCAAATTTGAGCTCACCGGAATCTCCCCAGCACCCAGGGGTATTCCTCAGATTGAAGTAACATTTGACATTCATGCAAATGGCATCCTCAATGTTTCTGCTCTGGATAAGAGGACAGACAAAGAGAACAAGATCACTATCACCAAGGACAAAGGACGTGTGAGCAAAGAAGACATTGAGCGCGTGGCCCAGGAGGCTAAGAAATACAAGGCTGAGGATGAGAAGCAGAGAGACAAGGTGTCTTCCAAGAATTCTCTGGAATCTTATGATTTCAACATGAAGGGTACTGTAGAGGATGAGAAACTGCGAGGCAAGATCGGGGATGAGGACAAACAGAAGGTCCTTGACAAACGTAATGAAATAATCAACTGACTGGATAAGAACCAGACTGCTGAGAAGGAAGAATCTGAGCATCAGCAGAAAGAATTGGAGAAGGCCTGCAACCCCATCATTACTAAGCTGTACCAAAGTGCAGGGGGCTTGTCAGGAGGCATGCCTGGGAGGTTCCCAGGGGGTGGAGCAGCCCCATCTGGAGGTGCTTCTTCTGAACCCACCATTGAAGAAGTCGACTAAACACACCGGAAAGAAATAGCTTCCCAAAAATTGAAGGACTCAAAATTTGTAGCCAAGGCAGTAGCAGTTTAAAAGTAACATTTAAGCTACTGTGTAAATCTGGGAATTCTGAATACTTAAATGTGTGCAGAGGAGGAGAAGTGAACAACATTGCACTTTATCAGTACTGTAAACAAGTGAAAATGCAATTCTTGTCCTGGACAATAAAATCTATTTAAATTGGCACCATAAAAAATTAGCTAAATGGTAAAAATAGGCTAAAAAATTCACTAAAGAGAATGTCTTTAAAAGCATAATTGGTCAAATGGAAAAAGAAGTACAAAAAGTGACTGAAGAATTCCTTTAAAAAGCAGAATCAGCCAAATGGAAAAAAAGAGGTACAAAAACTCACTCAACAAAATGATACCTTAAAAATTGGAAGTGGGCAACTGGAAGCTAATGAGCCCATCAGACATCAAGAAACAATAAAAGTCAAACGAATGAAAAAAAATAGAAGAAAATGTGAGATACCTCATCAGAAAAACAAATGACCTGGAAAACAGATCTAGGATAGATAACTTAAGAATTATTAGACTAACTGAAAACTATGATAAAAAAAGAGCCTATGTGACATATGTCAAGAAATTATAAAGCAAAGGAAGGAGGGAGAGAGGGAAGCAGAAAAGGAAGAAGTGAAGAATAAAGGAAGGAGGCAAGGAAGTAAGGAGGAAGGGAAGGAGGGAAGGAAGGAAGAAAGGAGGGGGTAGAGAAGGAGAGAAGGAAAAAGGGAAGGAAGGAGTGAGAGAGGGAAGCAGGAAGGAAAGAATGGAAGAATCAGGGGAGGAGGTAAGGAGAGAGGGAGGAAGAGAAGAAAGGAAGGAGAGAGAGGAAGGAGGGAAAGAAGGAAGAAAGGGGGAAAGGAGGGAAGGAAGAACCTACTATGTAGTACTATGTTCCAGGAAGTATACTGAGCATTTTGCAAATATTATCTCATTTCATCTTCACAACAACCCTGGGATGAAGGTGCTCTTATTTCCTCCACTTTACAGTTGAGGAAAATGAGGCAGATAGAAGCTAAGTAAATTGCCCAGGATCACACAGCTAGTAAGCATCTGAGGCTGAATTTGAACCTAGGTCTTCCCGATTTCAGGCCCAGTGCTCTATCTATTGTATCATTTAGCTGGAACAAGCGGAATTATTGACTGTGGTAGAGCAAGAGAGGAATTCCTAAGTCCAAAAACTAAAATAGTTGCAGAACTAAGCCTAAGGATCTGGTTCAACCTGGAGCTGTGGAAGTCAGAATTGAGGAGAAACAAAGTACAGAGCAACTGTAAAGAGAAACAAACCTATACCTTGATGTTCAAAAGTACTGAGTCATATGGACTATGAAACCTGGGACACCGGCGTTGATACAAGTGACTCATGTTATCATACCCATGAGGGACTGCACGGGTCCCTAGGGAGGGTAGAGACCTATATCCACAGGAGATTGCTTAATTCTCTGTCAACAATAAGTTCTTTCTCCTTGAGGGAAGCTCCTACCCTGGGTAGTACTTTAAGGCAGAAGGTCCATTATAAGGAAAAGGTTGTTTGATGTTTCTCAAACCCTAAGTTCTTTCCTCATAGGGAGGCATTAGGGAGTTATTATTATATGTCTGATGGACTCCAATTTTTTAAAATAAAATTTTACCTTTTGTTATTCTGAACTTAACAGACACCATCCAACATGAACATTTCTATTTACAAAGAACATAAAAAGGATGCATATAATCCACAAATATCTACTCCTTTTAGCTGGCTTCCTTTCCTTATGAAAATCCTACTTTCCACAAGAAGTCTTTCTCATTCCTCTTTAATGCTAAACCTCTATTGGTCATCTCCAGTTTGCCATACATACATATACATATACATATACATATACATATA
This sequence comes from Trichosurus vulpecula, assembly GCF_011100635.1. Classification (NCBI taxonomy): domain Eukaryota; kingdom Metazoa; phylum Chordata; class Mammalia; order Diprotodontia; family Phalangeridae; genus Trichosurus; species Trichosurus vulpecula. The sequence goes on from NC_050581.1 coordinate 83,870,753, forward strand.
CATATACATATACATATACATATATATATATACACACACACACATATATATACACACACACATATATTCACTCACACACACAAATATACATACACATATTACACATAGTTGTTTGCATATTATCTCTCCCATTAAACTGTGAGGTCCTTGTGAAATGAGACAGGAGGCTAGGAGACACAGGTGTCAAACTAGATAATATCTAAAGTGGCTTCCAATGACAAACCTTATGGGTCTATGGAAATTGTGGTAAAGCTACATGTAGTGCACACTAATGGGCACTTGTCCTCTCCAGGAGATTTGTCATTTATCAGACCAAATTCAACATGGTGGCTTTTCCTGCATTACCCAAAGGTGAGTCAGGCTGCTTTGGTTCTCTAGATCATCTAACAGAGCCCTCTTACTTCTATCCTCCACTGTATAACGAACTTTCTAGCATCTTTCTTTGTTATCTTTCAATGGTACGTGCCCAGCCTACTATAGTGACCATGGGTGATGTGAATTGGGGTTCAGTTCTGAAGAGGGACAATGAAACATGGCTACCTAATTCAAGGAAGATAAACTGTCCTCGTCATTTTTGACAGTAACATCAAAAGTAGTCATCCCTTTGAGTCTTTTTTCAACCTGCCTAATTTCCTCTGTACCATTCTTCCTAAAGGCCTCCTCAATCTTCCCACCTATTCTTGTTAAGTCATTTGTCAGTCATGTTCAACTCTTCATGACTCCATTTGAGGTTTTCTTGGCAGAGATAGTGGAGTGGTTTGTCATTTCCTTCACCAGCTCATTTTACAGATGAGGAAACTGGGGCAAACAGGGGTAAGTGATTCACCCAGGGTCACACAGCTAGTAAGTGTCTGATGCTAGATTTGAACTCAAGCAGCTGAGTCTTCCTGACTTCAGTCCTTGAACTATATACACTGCACCACCTTGCTGCCCCTCTGTCTCACCATTAAGTTACTTTTGTCTCTGACCCAACTTGATTGTAGGTCAAAAACACGTCACATATGTTTGCTACTTGCTAATCAATTATATGTAACCCTTATACATTTATAGTGGAGATAATGAGCATTTTAGGATTGCAGAGAAGCTGAGTAGTTTCCCAAAGCAAAAACAAAACATATGTGTATTTACACCAGCAGACAGATGCTACATTGGTTGATATGTGCTGTGGTATTTGGTGTTTTGTTTTCTTTCCTGTGGAGTTAAAGGTCTCAGGTTGAAGCAAAAGAAACTTGGAATAGCTTGGTTCATAGTATCTGCATGAAAAGATTATTGATTTGCTGCCAGGGAGCAGGAACAATGGACACAAAATGGTCTATGGAGGGGGTGTTTTGGGGGGTGTCCCCCTCTGCCAAAGAATTGCAGGATATCATCCTCTGGGGTTTTAAAATTCATCTGTGAAAACTAATCAATGAAAAATGGCTTTAGCAGTCGGCCAACTGCAGGGAAAAAAGGAATCCTTTTCAAAACCTAAAATGAAAAGCACAGTTTTAAGGATTTCACATTTGATTTAACATCTAAAAAAAAGCCCAATGATAATACCCCACTTTGTATAGCCAGACAGGGCTCCTTTTTAGTAGACTTTAGTGGTCTTTATAACGATTTATGAATCACTTCATGAATTCCTGGCTTACTCATCTGGGTGACTATAGTATCTACTTATACTTCCCTTCTGTCTCACAAAAGAGAAACTTGGACTCATTTCAATCCAGATTTGTCCCCAAATGAATCACAGTGCGTTACTGGGGGAACTGCAAATTGAATTCTGCTTCTGAAACAATCAAGACCAGCTTTCAACAACGAAGGAACTGCCATCAAGGCTTGTGGGCTGCACTCCATGGTCCACACAGACAGTACCAAAGCAGGCAAAGAACTCTGTGTCTTTAGGAGTTGACCCATTACATCCAAAGATCCAAGAGAACTCAGCATCCAAACTATGGGAAAGCCTAATTACAAGCAGCAAAGGAGAATGGAAAGAGGACAGGGTTTGGAGTTGGGAGGCATGGGATTGTTCTCTCAGCCCCATCAGATGCTAACTATGTGATGTTGAGCAAGTTACAACTTCTCTGAACCTCAACTTCCCTATCTAGAAAATGAGAAAACTGTCATAAAATGTGTGATAATCACAGAATCAAAAAATCCTAAGCATTATAAGAGACCTCAAAAATCACCTATCTATCGATACACACAGACACATACATATATACATATATACATACACATATGTATGTATGTATGTAGCCATACCAGGAAAAAGAAAAAAAAACAATCTTTCAGCAACACCTCTGAAAAAGAGATCTACAATGAGCAAGAACCCACTCTGCCCTGAGGCAGCCTGGAGACATGGAGCCTAATTCTGTCTCCTTTCAACTTTGACCTGCTTCTCCTACTTTGCTCTGAGACCAAACAGAACAAGTCTAATCTTTCTACGTGACAGCCCTTTAAATACTTGAAGACAGTCATTGTCTCTCCCCAAAGTCTTAGAGGAATGAGTATGAAATCAGAAGACCTGGGTTTAAATCCCAACGTTATTGCAACCTGTGTGACCTTGGACCAGTACCTTAACCACCTTGGCTCTCAGTTTCTTCATCTATAAAAATAGAAAAGTTGGCCTATGTGACCTCTGACCTTCCTTCCACATCTAGGTCAATAATCCTACAAGTCTATTCTTTTCTCCAGGTTAACAATCCCTGGGTTTTCTCATTGGTTCTGAATTGTCATGGTCCCATCAGGAGAAATGCTCATGTTTGACCTACCTATCTCAAAGGCTTTTGCAAGAATCAAACAAGGTGATGGATGTAAACACAATCCATGAATCTGAAGATAGCGCTACGGAACACTTTTCTTCATGGACTACACATTTTGTTTGGTTTTCTTTTTATTGGAGGTTGGAGCAGTGTTCACTGCAAATGAGTCACCAAATATCCCTTGTCATTTCCACTGAGAAGTGGATGATGCCCAAATTTCCTAATTCCTGGTTGTGAGAAAGCTATAAAATGATGCCTTCACAGCGGGTTGAACTTTATTATTACCACCACAAGATTTTCAAGAAAGAAAAAAAAGTTTTTTACTAGGTTGGGTAGTGACAGGATCTGGCCAGAACAAAGCGTTCTACAGGAGTACTCTCTCAGAAGTCAAAGGGGGCAAGCTGTGCATGAAGAAAACACAGCAATCAATGGTCAAAGTTTGAAGGCCCTTTTTTTCTGGTAAATGCCAAAACAGAGCCGAGGAGACATGGAAGCTTTTTTTTTTCTTTTCCTCTGTGGAAATGAAAAGGATAGGGGGTGGGGAACCCTGGTTATGTCAGCAAAATGAATTATGCAAGGCAAACTTTCACCAAGAGCCTGGACTGTCTGAAATTTCTTCACTGTGAAATTGGCTGCCACTGGGTTGTTTGTGCATTTCAGAATCTCATGTGATGGGGAGAGAGGGGAAAAAAGTCTGATTCTGCCAACTTCACACAAGATAGAAAAGAATCTCTTATCCGGGGTGCTCCTCCGTATTCGATGTCAGAATTCTGGCTGCGATATCATTACTCCAAGGCAAGGCAAGGTTAATTTGGATTGCTGCAGAGGGGGGAGAAACTTGCTTCTTTCTCTTATAATGATCATGTTGATGAAAACAGTGACACATTACTGTACTGCTTCTATGTTTGCTCTGTGCTTTGTTTCATAGCACCCTTGTGAGGTTGGTAGCATGAGTAATGTTATCCTTGCCTTACAGATGAGGAAACTGAGGCTCAGAGAACTAAAATGACTGGTCCAAAGTCTCATAAGTAGTTATTGTTGATTTATCCAGCACTCATGAATAGTATGGCCATGATTGCCTCCAGATGGAATCCAAGTGAGTTTTGAATGTTGTCAAAACTAAGTATAACCTCAGAGAATGAAGATATTTTTTTCCACTGACGTCAGTTGACATTCCTTACTTTGGCCATTGGCCATGGCCTACTTGCTACACTCCATTTATACTAATTTCAATTCCACTCAATAAACTTGTATTAAGTACCCACTGTGTGAGGTACTTTGCAGATGTTAGGGATATAAAGAGGAAAATGAAAAACCATTTATAACTTTAAGGAGATGCCAATATACTGGGTTATATGCAGATGAGTAATTGTAAGAAAACTTGATACATCAATATAAGATAAATTAAGGAAGGGAGGAAAGAAAGGCTTCTCAGTGGAGGTGGCATTTGAGGTGACCTCTGACGGACAGTAAGGTTAGTAAGAAGCCTACAAAAATGCACAAAGGTGAAAGATGAAATGCTGAGTTCGTGAAGAGTATGAAACGAAATCATGTGAATTAAGTCCAGAAAGACAGGTTGGGGATTAGGAAGGCCTTTAGATGTCAAGGTGGAGAATATATATTCTTATCCTAGAGTCAATAAGGAACCACTGAGGAATTCTGAGCAAGGAAATGATATGGTCAGGCATGTGCTTTATAGGAAGATTATTTTGACAGAAGAGTAGAGGATGAATTAAAAAGAAAACATGCTTGAGGTAGGGAGACTTGTTTTTGAAAGTCAAATTTTCTATTCGGTGCTGGTCTTTTCATCAAGAACGCTTGTAGTCCTCTATTTCATTGAACACCCATTTTTCCCCTGAAAGATTATACTCAGTTTTGCTGGGTAGGTGATTCTTGGTTTTAATCCTAGCTCCTTTGACCTCCAGAATATCATATTCCAAGCCCTCAGATCCCTTAATGTAGAAGCTGCTAGATCTTGTGTTATCCTGATTGTGTTTCCACAATACTTGAATTGTTTCTTTCTGGTTTCTTGCAATATTTTCTCCTTGAGCTGGGAACTCTGAAATTTGGCTATAACGGTCCTGGGAGTTTTTCTTTTGTGGTCTCTTTCAGGATGTGATCAGTGGATTCTTTGAATTTTTATTTTACCCTTTGGTTCAAGAATAAAAGAGCAATAATTTGATAATGTCTTGAAAGATGATATCTACCTTTTTTTGATCATGGTTTTCAGGTAGTCCAATAATTTTTAAATTATCTCTTCTGGATTTATTTTAAAGGTTACTTGTTTGTCCAGTGAGACATTTCACATAGTCTTCTATTTTTTCATTCTTTTGGTTTTGTTTTATAATTTCTTGATTTCTCATAGAGTCAATAGCTTCCACATACTCCATCCTAATTTTTAAGGAATTATTTTCTTCCGTGAGCTTTTGGACCTCCTTTTCCATTTAGTCAATTCTGTTTTTTAAGGCATTCTTCTCCTCATTGGCTTTTTGGACCTCTTTTGCCATTTGCATTAGTCTATTTTTAAGGTGTTATTTTCTTCAGCATTTTTTGGGGTCTCCTTTAGCAAGCTGTTGACTTGTTTTTATGATTTTCTTATATTTCTCATTTCTCTTCCCCATTTTTCCTCTAATTCTTTTACTTGATTTTCAAAATCCTTTTTGAGCTCTTCCATGGTCTGACACCAATTCATATTTTTCTTGGAGGCTTTGGATGTAGGAGCTTTGACTGTGCTGTCTTCTGGTTGTATGTTTTGATCTTTTTTGTCACCAAAGTAAGATTCTATAGTCTGATTTTCCCCTTGCTATTTATTCATTTTCCCAGCCAATTACTTGACTTTTTAACTCTTTGTTAAAGTAGTACTCTGCTTCTAGTGTGGAGGGCATACTGTCCCAAGCTTCTGGGGTTTTGTGCAGCTGTTTTCAGAGATATTTCTAGGAACCTATAAATTTTCAGTTCTTCCAAGGTTGTATGATCAAAGGAGACGAGTTTACTCTTCTCTTGGTCTGTGCTCTGGTCTCTGAGTGACCAGAGGCACTCTTTTCTGCCTTGGAACTGTGAGGAGGATTCCCTCTCCACTGCTGCCACAAGCCCTGCCATGCCAGCACTCCTCCTCACCCCAGGAACACCAGCCAGAACTGTGACCCAGATCCAGGCATGGGCAAAGCAAGAGAATCATGCCTCAGCACCAGCAAAGAGATCCCTGTAATCTCCCTCTGATCAGCCCCTTGATCACCTCCACTGTTTGTGGACCCAGAGCTCTGAACGAAGCCCCTGCCACCCTGGGGCTGGGGCCGGACTCTGGTCCTCTCTCACCCAGGTCCAACAGACTTTTTGTACTGACCTTCTAAGTTGTTTTTGGCATTTGTGGGTTGAGAAGTTTGGAAACCTCCACAGTTGCCACTGATTCAGTCCCCTGAGGCCTGCTCTAGATTTGCTAGGGCTCAGTCTGTGCTGGTGCTGTCCACACTGCATTGTGCTCCTCTCCCAGACTGGTGCAACAGATATTTCCTGTCCACCTTCCAGGTTGTCTTGGGCTGGAGATCTGTTTTACTCTCTCATATTGTGGGTTCTCCTCCTCTAGAATTTGTTTAGAGTCATTTTTACAGGTGTTTGGAGGGGTTTGGGGGAGAGTTCAAGCGAGTCCCTGCACTTACTCTGCCATCTTGGCTCCACCTCCCTAAAGCTAGGTTCTTGATGGATAATTAAAAAAAATAAATTTGAGAACCCAATTTATTTTGCAAAATTAAAGACTTTCATGATTTTCAAGACTATTTACATTCAATTTAGTGTTTTGCTATGGGGAGAAAAATCACAGGGGAAAAATGTGCCAGACAAGTTTAAGGCAAGAATTCCACTTGAAAAAAGCAACCAAAGACCATTGTTCAGATCGAAGATTGAGAAGCATCAGTAGCGTAGAAAAAAAAATAAAACTTAGCAAATCTAAATCTTTTTACAATGTGTCAAAATGCAAATATGTGAGTCACTTGAAGACATCACTGGCAAATAAATTCAAAATAACTTCAAATAAGTTACTCATGTAGTGTATAGTCAGGTGCCTTTAGAGTGTGTTGCCAGAAGAAACCACAGAGGTAAATATAAAATGTAAATTTTAAAAGGAGCTAGTTGAGTGATGTTTTGGCCAATAATAACATGTGTAAGTATGATAGAGTCAATAAAATTTTAATCCTGAGGATGCTGTGTAATCACTACAGTAACCACAAAGGAATTTTCTATACGGTCTCTCATGAATAGGACTTAGCAAGCAACTTGAAGGGGGGAGAGGGGGAAAGGGGAGGCAGGGAGGCAGGAATAGAGAGGGGGGGGAAGGGGGAAGAGAGAGAGAAAGTTTTGACTCATTTGATGCACCACAAACTGAAAATCTATAGCAGTGTGGTATATTGGCTAAAATGAGATAGATCTAGCTTTAAACCTCTTGATCCTTACTAGCCATGTGATCCCAGAGACGAGTCATTTAATCTCTCTAAGGTCTATCTACTAAGTTAGAGATGGATTACACATAATTTACCTTGGTGGAGGGTATTCTCATACCTGAAATTTCCTATAATAACCAAATCAATTCTTTCTCATATTCACATACATTGAACTTCTGTGGTTGGAAATGGGCTGTTCAAACAGATGGACTGATAGAATATAAAGTTCATTTGACCTGTCTTAAAGTCTTAGAACATGAAATGTTTCATAGAGGGATGTGAATAGAGATTCCAGTATTTGAGAAAAGCACCCAAAACAATGCTTGACCCAAGAAACATTTCATGGCAAACTTAGATTGACTGAAGAGGAATTCAACTATGGTTATGTTGTATATGGAGGGAGGCCTCAGAACAAGAGCCTTGGAACACTTTGAGGTCGCTGTTGGAAAGACTTACCTGAGGTGTGGTCCTAGAATAGGGTGGAGAGAGGAAGAGGATCATTAATCAATTGAAATAATAATAAAAACAAGTATTTATTAAGTACTTGTTAGGAGGGCAATGGGGGTTTGAGACCCAAGGACAAAAGTAGAAGAATCCCTGTCTTCCAGAGGCTTACTTTCCTGTTTTAATGAATTGTTCTTACCAACCCATAATAATATTTATAATAATGATTAATAATGACATCAACAATGATAGCTAACATTTGCATAGCACTTTTTATGTGCCAGCCACGGTACTAATTAATATATAATTATTTAATATATTATGAAATGTATTATTTAATAATAATAACGGCTAATGTTTATATAGCATTTACTATGTGCTAGGCACTGTGCTCAGTGCTTTACAATTAGTATCTCATTTGAACCTCAGAACAATCCTGAGAGGTGATTGCCATATAAAATAGGGATCTATTTTGTAGACGAGACAATTGAGGCAAACAGTTGTTTCTACTTCCTGAGGGAGTGCGAACACTATTGGTAACCTCTAAATTTTGGGAGCCTGAGGGCAAAGCCTCTTATTGCTTCACCTTAGTTGAGAACCTAGGCATTCCATAAATGTTTGTTGTCATTCTGAATGGCTTGGCTAGTCTTCCTTGGTGGCGTATTTCCTTGCTAGTCAGATATCTCATTGCCAGAAATCTTTCTGAAGAAATGACTTTGGTCACAAGAAAAACTCTCCATAACATGTGCCCTCATCTGCATCAGCTTCATTTTATCTTAGAAGAAGACAAGGTTTATAAGGACAAAGAGACCTTTTGCTTCCTTAGCTTAAGTTTCTCAACCGAAGAAGCAAATGTTGGTTATTTTTGGGAAAGGAAGTGAAGTTCCTGCTAGCATCCATTTCTCCTCATCATTGATGAACAGAGACATTCACTCCCTTAATGAAAAAGAGATACAGCCTCTTAGCAGCCAAGTCTCCCAACTGTCCCCACAGAGAGGAAATTACTGTGTTAATTTCAAAACCACATTGTTAAAGGCTTTAAGTATAGGCTTTCATACAACCAGCCTGTTTCATGCCAGATACAAGGAGCTTTGTAATACGTGAACATTAGATGTCTCAACTCAGGCTGGGATCACTTGTGGGCTTATGCTTTGGAAGGCTGGCTCCGGGTTGTTTGCTGTTTCACAGAAATCATGTGAAAAGAGCATTCTCAAATAATCAAATAATGCCCTGGTTGTACTGTATATTGCCTCATGCTAACAATCCTTCAGTTTAGGTTAAGAAAATAAAAGGAATTCCATTTTACCTCAAACCCGCCTTTCTAATATCATGACTCACTTTCCTGACTGAAAATGGAGGGGGATTAAGAAAACATCATCCTGGGCTTAATAGAAGGTGGATTTGTTTGGAATGTGGGAACAAAATAAATGTGGCTGATTGGAAGTCAGACAGCAAGGGGGAATGACCTCTTTGGAAGTTAAAAAGCAAGTCTTTCTTAGTGACAACCAAATTTCACTGATTTCTCATTTGTTGCTGTAACTAGTCTTTAAATGAAGCATTATTGGTGCTTGTTGAAGGGAACATACACGAAATAAAATTAATGTTAAGGAAGTCATGTATTAAGACTCAAAGCTGTGTGTTTAATGACCTGCTATGCATTCAGACGTCACCACTTTCTGATTCCCCATGAATGATGATCAAAAGACCTTATGTTTATGTAATGCTTTAAGGTTTGCCAAGCACCATGCATGTATTATCTCTTCAGAATAGCCCTGTGAGTGAGGTAATATTATTATCACCATTTTACTGATGACAGAAAGCTGAGGCAAAATGGGGATAAGTGACCTGACCAAGCTCACACAGCTGGTAAATGACTAATGCAAAATTCAAACTTGGGTCTTCCTGACTCAAGTCCTGGGCTCTATCCTACATTGCCCAGCAGCAGCATCAAGCAACAAATGGGGTAATTATTGAAGGAGATTGTACATGATGAAGGAGCTGGGCAGGAAGTATGATTCTACTTGAGCTCATCCACCACCTTATTCAAGAACCAGTTTGACTTGGATCTTTGGCCAAGGTGACTACTGTCCCTCTGTCCAGGTATAACTCTTCATTCATTTCACTGCCTATGACTTTCAAGGGTAGAATATCCTGGGAAATGATTTTCTCTTATTCATAAGAAATGTTAATGACCCTCCTTGGCCTTCACTCTAAGTCAAATGTATTAGCTGGACACCTTAACAGGAGAGACAAAATTCATTCATTCAGAGAACCTATTGACCTGACCAATGTTTGTAGTCTTAGATGAAGCATGGCTTTGTTCTTTGATTAATCAAATGGGTCACTTTGAAGGAAGAATGACTTTTATGGGCCACTCTCCATGGAAATAAGCATTGCTCTATGGAATAGCAGGTTCCAAGGGCCGCTGTGCGAGGAGAATGTCTTAGGAAAGCAGCTTCATTCCTCTTATTCAGAAAGCTCTCCAGCTCAAACAGAGATAATGATGATCATGATTATTTTGCCATTAACCAGTCACTGACGGTAAAAGGCATAGAAGAGGCAATAACATGATTTCCAATAAATAGGCTTTAAAAAAAGCTATCAGAGGCTCACTTTTTAAAAACTACTTTTGCCTTTCCCCCTATTCTAAAGTTAAACTTCAGTGTCAAATAGTTCATTTTTAGTCTGTTATTGGGGTGCCTCCCTAGACAGTCTGAACAAAACCTACAGGTGCTCATGAGCTGATGCACAGCCATTTTGACTCTCCTTCGAAAACATCCTATGTGGCACAGGCAACCAAGTGGGGGCTGATTTCAGAGCTTTCTGGTCTCAATTTCTAGTCTCCAAAAAAGACGTCCCCCCTCTGTTTGTACTCTAATTCTCAACATAGAATCAAGAAAGCGAATAGTTTTGATAGAGAAACAGAGCAATGTACTGGACAGAGTGACCAGTTTGAGAGCCAGGAAGACTTGGATTCAAGTTCTTCCTCTAATATGTGCTGGTTCTGTGCTGCTGGACAAGTCACTTAACTTCTCAGGGCTCTAGGCAACTGAGTCTGTAAGATGTAGAGAAGGCACCAACCTGCATTGACAGAGGGAGTTTCCTTTTCTGGGAATTCCATACACTAATAAAATAACATGTCGAATCCCTACTCTGCCCCCACACCCACATATGTGTGTATAGATGCATGAGTATATACACATATAGCCCATATATAGGGTAGCTAGTAACTATATGTATGCCCATGCATACATACATACACTAGGGACCTACATATGGGATGGAGATATGCATATATGTGTGTATGGGCATACATGCATACATGTATGTGTGTATACACATTCAAAACATATACATATTTGTGTGTATACATAAATATAAATCTCAGCACCATGCCTGGCACAAAGTAAGTATTATATAAGTGTGTATTATTATTATTTGCATAACTCATATATAAGTATATATATATATATATATGTGTGTGTGTGTGTGTGTGTGTGTATGACCTACATATAGGTATCTAATATGTACATATGCATTATGTATGTATGTGAGTACTGTGTATATATGTACAACACTTGCATATATACCTAGGCAGCTGAGTGGTGCAGTGTATAGAGTGTGAGGACTACAGACAAGAAGATCTGAGTTCAAATCCAGTCTCAGACACTTGCTGCCTATGTGATCTCAAACTCTTTTTGTTTCCTCAATGTGGGGATAACAATGGTCCCTATTTCCCAGGGCTGTTGGGAGCATTAAATGAGACAATATTTGTAAAGTACCTGATATGGAATGGAAATGATATAAATGCTAGATATTATTATTATGTATATACATGACGTAAAATATATAGAGACATGCATACCTGCATATATATATGTATATATACAGAGAGAGAGAGAGAGAGAGAGAGAGAGAGAGGGGTCTGTATAAACCTACGCATATCTCTCTATGAGATATGTGTTTTATATTTACATATATGCATACACATAGATTTCACACAAGGTATCCCCAAAGTCTTAGTGCTAGTTCAGTTTTAAGTCTGAAATTATACTAAGACTTTTGGAATTATGCACACATTAATATATATAAACACACATTTATTATGTGAGCATGTATATGTATGCCTATGTATGCATGCATGTCTATGTGTATACATGTATGTGTGTATGTATATATTATCATATAAAACTTAATGACTGTTCAAGCCCTTGGCAACTCATAACTGCTTATATATACTTTGAGGGTTCTAAGGGCCCCAAATGCCTCTCCAGATTTGCACAGCAAGAAAACAAGGTCAAACCTCCCTCCCCTACTTTCTAACTGCCCCACAGAGTTGTCTAAATGTCTTCTCTGACTGTCTAGCTATCTCTAGATTAGTTCCACTAACTATCACATAGCTTAGTTCTGAGGAAAGTGCAAACCTTCAAGCATTACAGAGACGGAATTAACAATTGTTATTGTTTGATTTTTCAGCCCTGGCTGGGATGTATGGGGACCAGATGGACCACTGATGCTTTTCAAGTCTCTGTTCTTTCCAGTAACTACATGCTTCCAGTGTTCCTCTTGGATGGGAAATGGAATGTAAGAGAGAACTGAAGAACAGATTCCTAGGCTAGCCCTGATTTCAGGAAGATCTTTAGCACAAAGAGCTAGATGAACATTGCTGATTTTCATGGCATCATTATAGACTTTAAAACTGGAAAAGCACTTAGAAATAAAAAAAAGTAATCCCTTATTTTATGGATGAAGAAACTGAGGCCAAGAGAGGGAAGTGACTAGCCCAAAGACATACAGGTAATAAAGTAGAATGGTTATTCAATTGGGTCTTTTGATTCCGGGATCCAGGGTGCTATGTCACAACTTTGTTTTCTCTCATTGAAACCTACTTACTTGTTTCCTACTACACACAAACAGATGTGCTAGGTGCATTAGGAGACATAAGGAAGTATTTTAAGGCATGATCCTTGCCCTCAGAAAGTTTATAATCTATTTGGGGGAGTGAGCAAGCCACAGGTATCTACAAAATCAAAACCAGAAGTAACTGTTAAATGAATGCTATGAGCTTATAGGGGGTGAGATTGGTATCATTTGGTCTAGTTAAAAGAAAGTTGTAGAGAGAGAAAAGGAAATGGGTCCATGAGAAAGAGTAAGATTCAGACAGGCCCAAAAAGATAGGGTTGTGGCTCCAGGGTCTAGAAGTACCTGAATGCCAGGCAAAGGATTGACATCACTTAGTAAGCAACAGAGAGGTATTAAAATTAGAAACAGGGCATGAAAAGTGGCATACACACACACACACACACACATATATATGTATATACATATAAATATATACAATATATACAAACATTTAAACATATAATATATACAAATATACATGTATACTATATATATATATATATATATATATATATATATATACACAAAATAAATAAAAATAGACACATTTATGTACACACATAGATGTTGCAGAATTTTTAACCTCCATTGAAAGAGAGAATTTCCTCATCTGGGAATTTCCTATATCCATGAAATCATAGGTCCAGCTCTTTTTTCTATGCTCACATTGTATCCCTTTACTATAATTTAAACTCAAGAACCCACAGGGTTTGGAATCACATGGCCTGCAGTAAAAAATATCTTGGCCCAGGGACTTACTCTATGACCTAAACGAATGTCTCTGGACCTCAGTTCCCTCATTTGCAAAATGAGGGGTCTCACTGAGATTACCTCTAAGTTGTAATTGAGCTCCAGATCTATGATCCTAAATCCCTTTGGTGGCAGGGATTGTGTCATTATCTGATCCTGCGCACCTCCCTGAAACACTTAATAAATGCTCTTTGCAGAACAGGCACTTAATAAACATTTATTGTATTGTATGGCATTTTAGGTGGTGGCCGGGGAGGGAGAGGTTAAGGCACTGGGCATGTTCAGGGCTGGAGGGGATGGTTGCACAAAAGAGTAGGTGAGAAAAGATGTTGGGAAGGTGGATAAAGACTGAAGTCTGTTCTTCTGTCCCTGGTATCTATCAAAGGGACTTCACATTTCCAACTCTCTCTTTAGAAATGGGACACCTATGAAATTCAGCAAAGTATACATGCAGAAAGGTGGAGAAAGGCACAGAAATGGAAGAAACCACATGTCAGTGTGCCCAGAGTGACGCAGTAATGCCCCATTTGAAACATTAATAGATAATGAATGAAAACCAGCAAGAGCTGCCAGGTGTTGCCCTCAATGAGGACTTGAGGAAATGGAATCCTTTCTCTGGTGCAGATACTTTGATGAATTTCTCGTTATTCTCTCCAATGTCTCCTCTAGTTATTTCAGGTTCAATGTTTTTCTTCTTTCAAGCTAGGCTGTACATTCCTGAGGGAGACGCTGTGCCCTTTTTTCTTCTATAATCCACAGGTAGTTCAGTACTGCCATAATAAGAGCTGTGATTTATATAGTACTTTAAGGCTTATAAAGTACTTTACTTACATTATCACATTTTATGCTTACAACAATCCCATGAGGGAAATACCACAGGTATTATTTTCATTATTTTACAAATGAGGACACTGAGGCTTGGAAAACTTAGCTTGAGTGACTTGTCCATAGACAAACACCTGGAAATAGCAGAAATGTGATTCAAATTCAAGTTACTCCCAACAGAAAGAAAGAAAGAATGCATGAATGAATGAATGAATGAATTATATGGCGATGAAATGCTTACATACGCAACACTTAACAAAACTTAAGTTCCAACTCCACCCGACCAGACCCCTTGCTGTTTCCAGAGAGCGACTAGATGAATGGATGAATGAATGAATGAATGGATGGATAAATGCTTAAGTCCCTTACCAGCAGCAAATTAGAAGCATGGGAAACCTCTTCTTGTCTGTAATCACAGAATCTCAGACTTCAGAAGCCATCTAGTCTAACCTCCCCTACACAGAGTGATTCTCCATCAATCCTCTGCTTGAAGACTCTAATGGAGGAGGAACCATTCCCTTCCCAAGAAGCTCATTCCACTTTTGAACAATTCCAACTGGCAGCAGATTTTCCATTGTAGAATCCCCTACTTCCCTAGCCTTCTCTTCTAAAGCTAAATGTCTCTTGCTCCTTTAAACGACCATCATATAGCATGGTGTTTAGTTCCTTCCACATTTTGGCCACTCTCCTCTGAATACACTCCAGTTTGTCAATGTCCTTTCTAAAATAAGTTCCTACTGTACTGGATGGAGGGCCCCATGTATAACAAAAAAAGACTGTTTTATTCTCACGGATTTAACGTTCTTTCAGACAAGATGGATATGCACACCCACAAACTGGTAACTTACTGCTTTGCCCTACATTGCCTAATTAGATCTTCTTGAAGCCTAACTTCTTTCCATATTAAAAATGAGAATGTGGTTTTCTCCAACCAGACTAATATGTTGTGGCATACAACCAGTTAATGGTCTACCAACATCCTGACTGGCATTGGTGATAAACGAAAAGTCATACTGGTTTATTCATTCTGACATGTAATAAATGCATCATTTACCATAATAAACTTGAATCAGTATTAAATGATAGAGAAGAATACTACTTAAATCATAGAATTTAAAATTAAATGATGTCTTTATGGTCATCTTAAATGATAAAGATGGGACCACATCAAATAGAATTTCCTTTTATTTTATTTCAATATAGCAAGTATCAAAGAGCTTGACTCTAACCAAAGGTGAACCTTTCATGACTTCTTACTATGACTCAGACCTTTTTATTAACAAATTCTAGCTAAGCAAATGATGAATAAATAGCCCCCAAACAGGAAAAATGCCAATTTCCTGCTTAAAAATTGCAAAGTGTGATAAACCCATTTCCGTTAAGAAAACTGCTTTAGTTTTTGCTGGGGAATTTCCCAGCTAAACACAGAGTAAGAGGCATTAAGCCAAATGCTTCATGTAGGCAAATTTCTTCTTACTCTTTGCATGCGGAGAAATAATACAAACACACTTAATAATTCAATTCTATTTTATGTTCTCCTTCTCCAAAGCCTAATGAAGTAGAGGTGACCTGCCCAATTCAACACGGCCTTCAAAAAGTATAGAACTCATGCAGCTGTTCCATTGCTGCTAGGTAGGACCCTCAGTGAACACTTTATAATTCGTTGATATAAATCCTCCTCCTTCTTCTCCTCCACCCTGTTCTCACTCCTATTAACACTCCTTTGGCACTTGCAATCACTTCATAGCTTCCTCTCTCACTCAAACAGCAATCATTTGTCCACTTAAGTGTTCCTGACTTAGATACTAAGTTGTTAGAGGGCAGGCACTGTCTGTCTTATTTAGAGCATATCACATTCACTTATCCACTCATTCATTCGTTCAATGAGCATGTATTAATCCTGTGCTCTGCTTTAGGTGCTGGGCATATAAAGACAAAATAAATGGCCCAGTGCTCAAGGAAATTATATTCTGTTAGGAGAAAACAATATGCAAACTCATATACTGTATAATTTGAGAATGGAGAAAGTATTAATAATTAAAAAGATAAGGAAAGGTTCCTATATGAGTTGGCGCCTGAGTTGTGCCTTGAAAAAAGGTGAGGTGGAGGTGAGGCAATCATCCATTCCGTGGAATACCAAGTTCAGAATACAACACTTTGGCCAGAACAGGGAGTGAATAATAAAGTAGGGATGCAAATTAGGTGATTTTGTAAATGCACCTATTTACATTGTACTGTATTGGTGCCGACATGTTTTAATTACTTTTCATATGAAAAAGATGCATGTAAAACTAATGTTAATACCTCTCTGTGTTTCTTTTGGAGAAATGAGTAAGCCTAGAATAGAGACCATCTCTAGGAAGAGTAACAAATGGAATAATATCTCCCCCAGGCTGCTGAGGATATCAATCAGTGGCTTATCCCAGTGATCAAGAAGTGGATGTAATAGCTGCCTAAATTTTTGCAGAGCTATAAAGGAGGCAAGGAAATTGTTCTACTCTTGTCATCTTTTAAGGATCATTATGGCTATTGATAATGAGATGAAATGGAGCAATGGAAAATTTAGATTGATCATCACTGAACTCCATGAGGTTGCTGAAGAGAGTTCACAGGGCAGACAAATGCAAAGAGATGATTAAGAAAGAAAAAAAAAAGCCTGTGGCTAATGCCATTTACAAGAGCTGAAAATGAGCTCCCTTGTGAAAAGGAGTTACATTTGCCTCAACTTACAAGAATGTATGGGATATCTTCCAAGATTTTCTTTCTCCATTGCCTGGGATTTAGTGTATGGCTATCATTTGTACAACCCTAGTGACAAATATTGTAAGAAGTTGTTAAATGAAACAGGGTACCCTTTACACGTCACCCTGAAGCAGCTCAATAAATGTTTTTGAAGATGTGGACAAGAAATCAAGAGATTTTAAATATCTGGTTCGTTGTAGTTGTGTTTAATACACTATGTTTCTCCCCCACCAAAAAAGACTCCTAAGACATGCTAACATAATCATGCCATAAAGTGACTGGTACAAAGAAGAAACAAGATCTACTGTTCAGAGGATGATATAACTAAAGCCAGAAGGAAGCTCAGAAGCCACTGAATAAAAACCCCCACCTCATATTGTTCAGATGAGGAAACTGAGGCACAAGAAGATGAAGTGTACTTACTTTAAGTCCCACAAGTAACAAGCATCAGTAGTTGGCATTTCATTCAGATCCTCTGACTCTGGAGCCTTCACTCTCTGTTGGGCTCCCAAGCATTCCTTTAAGATTGGTTGCTAATTAGACAACCACCTAAGTTATCAAATGATATAGGTGTCTGCTTTAAAGAGTGGTACTCCCAGAATCCACCTATGCCCAAGGGAGAATGGACTAGCAGTGAGTTCAACTAGGGATGGCTGGAGGGTCCAGCACAAGAGTTCCTTCTTTCACGTCCTAGACCTGTTTGGTAATCTGTCAAAACCTATGGATCACTTCTCAGAATAATATTTTTAAATGCATAAAATAAAATATATAGAATTATAAAGAAAACCAGTTATATTGAAATTCAGTTTTAAGAGTTCATAGACACCAGGTTAAGAACTTCTGGTGTATTGGAATAGCTATCTTATCTCTCATATCAGTCAGTCACTCAGTAAACATTTATTAAGCACCTACTATGTACCATGGTCAGCTAGGTGGTGCAGTGAGCCTGGAATAAGGAAGACTCACCTTCCTGAGTTCAAATCTGGCCTCAGATTCTTACCAGCTGTGTGACCCTGGGCAAATCACTTGACACCACCTCAATTCCTCATCTGTAAAATGAGCTGGAGAAGGAAATAGCAAACTAGTCCGGAATCTTTGCCAAGAAAACCCCAAATGGGGTCACAAAAAGTCGGAAATGACTGAAAACAACTGAACATCAACTAAGCGCCACACACTAAACTAAGTGCTAGGGATACAAATACAAACAAAAACAAAGTCCTTGAAACCATGCCCTGGAGGTTTCAACACTTTTATCTTCAGAATGTCTACCTTGTCCTGACTGGTGCCTGCCTCATCCCACCCACTACTTCGGGCAGGCCGTAACCATGATTCACTTCACTATCTACCCTGTGCCCCCCCACCTCCAAACTTCCTTATCCATATAACCTTGTCATTTGCCTTGCTGGTACCCTCCTGTATCCCTTCCCCCTACCCCATTTTGGAAACATAATCAACTAGCTGCTGTTTCTCCTGGAAGAGGTGTGTCAGTCTGCTCCTCTACGGTCTCACTCATCATTCCTGCAACTCTGGACCATAATACCCCTCCTTATCCATTCCCCTATGTATACTGTCACCCATTGAAAGTTAAGAGGGCCCTTGAAAGGAGGGGCTGATTAAACTTTTGTGTGTCTTCACCTAGCACTAAGCATAGTGCTTGTCACAGAGTAAGCGCTTAAATACTTTTTCCATGCAGTCATTCATTCATTTTGTGCAAAGCCCCCACACATGAGAGGGTAGGCTACAGGTGGAAGGGTCCAGGTTTAAGTTGATGGAGAAATACTTAACCTCCTTGGGTCTCAGTTTCTTATCTATAAAATGAACGAATTGGACTAAATAGTCTCTGAGGTCTCGTCAGGCTTTAGATCTATAATCTAAGTTTTATAGTTCTATAACCATCCCAAAGGACCTAATCTCTTGGCAGTCTCCTTAAATTCCATGGGTTTAACTCTCATCTCTGTGCGGGTGACTCCTAGATATTACATATTCCCAATCCCTCCTCTGAGTTTCAGTCCTGTATTACCAAATTGACTATTGCACATTTGAAATTAGGTGTCCTGGTGACATCATAACTCAACATGCGTAAAAATGAACTCATCAACTATTCTCTCAAACTCTCAGCTCATCTAATCTTCCTTACTTCTGCCTCAGCCACCACAACTCTCTTGGTCTATTAGGTTCCTAACCTTGTCATTATCCTGGTCTTCTCACTTTCCCTTACCCCCACATTCAGTTGCTAAAGCTTGCCAATTCTACTTTCATGACATCTTTTGCATTTGAATCTTTCTTTCTACTGATGCAGCCATTCTTGGTTCATGTCCTTTTCACCTCTCACTAAGATTATTGCAATCACCTTCTCCTGGGTGTCCTTGCTTTTCAAGTCTCTCACCATTCTTCTTTGTTCTCTAGATAGTATATACATAATTTTCCTTAATTCTAGATCTGATAGTGAGACTCTCCTACTCAGTTATCTCCACTTCCTCCCTCTTGCCTCTAGGATAAAATATGAACTCCTCTCCTTAGCTTTTATAACCCAACACAACCTTCCCTGTAACTACTACGTGTCAGGCATGGTGTTAAGAGGTGCTGGTACAAAGAAAGGCAAAAGACCATCCCTGAACTTGAGGAACTTGCAATCTAATGGAGAAGATAACATGCAAACAAATATGTACAAACTACCTAAAAGATGAAGTGCTCCCTAAGAAAAATCCTCTGGACCAGATGGATTCACAAATAAATTCTACCAAATATTTAAAGGATAATTAATTCCAAATATATATAAACTATTTGGAAAAATAGGCAGAATAGTCCTACCAAATTCCTTTTATGACACAAATATGGTGTTGATACCTAAACTAGGAAGAACAAAAACAGAGAAAGAAAACTATAGATCATTTTCTTGATGAATATTGATGCAGAACTTTTAAATAAAATACTAGCAAGGAGATTACAGCAATATATCACAAAAATCATATACTATTACCCAGTGGGATTTATACAAGGAAACTATCAGCATAATTGACCATATCAATAATGAAATCAATAGAAATCATATGCTACTTTTGATAGATGCAGAAAAAGCTTTTGACAAAATACAAAATTATTCATATTAAAAATACTAGAAATCATAGGAATAAATGGAGCTTTCCTTAAAATGATAAGTGGAATCTATGTATAATCATCAGCAAGCATTATCTGTAATGAAGATAAACTAGAAGCCTTCTCATTAAGATCAGGGATGAAGCAAGGATGCCCATTATCACTATTCTTATTTAGTATTGTACTAGAAATGCCTCCCATAGCAATAAGAGAAGAAAAAGAAATTGAAGGAATTTGAATAGGCAATGAGGAAACAAAATCATTCTTTGCAGATGAAATGATGGTATACTTGGAGAATCCTAGAGAATCAACTAAAAGTCTAGTTGAAATAATTAACAACTTTAGCAAAGTTGTAGGATATAAAATAAACCCACAAAAATAATCAGCATTTCTAAATATTACCAACAAAGTCTAATAGCATGAAATAGAGAAATTCCATTTTAAATAGCTGTAGGCAATATAAAATTCTTGGGAGTCTACTTGCCAATACAAAACTAGAAACTATATGAACACAAGTATAAAACAGTTTTCACACAAATAAAATCAGATCTAAACAAACCAATAAAAGAAAAATTACAATTCTACCTCAATTAATTTATTCATTGCCATACCAATGAAACTACAAAAAATCATTTCATAGACCTAGAAAAAATAACACAACTCATCTGGATAAACACAAGGTCAAGAATATCAAGTGAACCAATGAAAAAATGTGTAAAGGAAGGTAGCTTAGTCATACTAGATCTCAAACTGTATTACAAAGTGGTGATTATGAAAACAAGGTGGCATTGGCTAAGAAATAGAGTGGTGGATCTGTGGAATAGATTAGGTATATAATATACAGTAGTAAATGACTATATTAATCTAGTATTTGATAAACTTGAAAATCCAAACTTTGGGGACAATAACCCACTATTTGGCAAAAACTGCTGGGAAACCTGGAAAGCAGTTTGGCAGAAACTAGGTATAGTCCAACATCTCACATCATATATCAACATAAGGTCAAAATAGGTATGTGATTTAGACAAAAAGGGTGATATCATAAGCAAATTAGGGGAGCATGGAATAGTTTACCTGTCAGATCTATGGATAATAGAAGAATTTATAACAGAGAAAGGGAGAAAGAAAGAGAGAAAGAGGGGAAGACAGAGAGTGAGAAAAAATGCAAAATGGATGTTTGATTACATTAAATTAAAAAGGCTTTTCACAAACAAACCCAATGTAGCCAAGATTAGAAGGAAAGCAGAAAATTGGGGGAAAATTTTTACAGCATAGTTCTCTGATAAAGGTCTCATTTCTCAATTACATAGAAAATGGAGTCAAATTTATATCAATAAAAATTATTCCCAAATTGATAAATGGTCAAAGGATATGAACAGGCAGTTTTCAGTAGAAGAAATCAAAGCTATCAAATAGTTATATGAAAAAAATGCTCTAAATCACTATTGATTTGAGCAATGCAAATTGACAAACTCTGAGTTACTACCTTATACCTATCAGATTGGCTAATATGACAAAAAAGGGAAATGACAAATGTTAGAAGGGATATGGGAAAATTGGGACACTAATGCACTGTCAGTGGAGTTATGAACTGATTCAAATATTCTGAAGAACAATTTGAAACTATGCCCTAAAGGCTCAAAAACTGTGCATATTATTTGAACCAGCAATAGCATTACTAGGTATCCCAAAGAGATCAAAGGAAAAAGAAAAGGACCTATACATACAGTAGTATTGATAGCAGCAATTTTTGTGGTGACAAAGTATTAGACATGGAGTTGGTGTTCATTAACTAGGGAATGGCTGAACATGCTGTAGTATATGATTGTGATGAAATACTATTGTGCTATAAGAAATGATGTGTAAGATGCTTCTAGAATAAACCCGTGAAGATTTGCATGAACTGATGCATAAAGTAAAGTGGGCAGAATGAGGAGAATTGCACACAGTAACAGCAATATTGTACAATGGACAACTGTGAATGATTTGGCTATTTTCAGCAATGCAATGATCTAAGACAATTCTGAAGGACTCATGACGAAAAATGCTATCCACTTCCAGAGAAAGAACTGATGGAGTGTGAATGCAGATTGAAGTATACTATTTTATACTTTTTCATCATTTGGGGGGGTCTGTTTTCTTTCACAAGATGATTAATATGGAAATGTTTTGCATGACTGCTCATCCATAACCTATGTCAAACTGCTTGGTTTCTCTAGGAGGGGGAAGGGGACAGAAACAGGGAGAAAGTTTTGAACTCAAAATTGAAAAAAGCAACAAATGTTAAAAAATTTACATGTAATTGGAAAAAAGTTTAGAATGCAAAAAAGATAAATGAGATAATTAACAGAGGGAAAGGACTAGAATTAAGAGGGAAGAGGAAGTGCTTCTTATAGAAAATGGGACTTTAGCTGGGACTTGAAGGAAGCTAGGGTTTCCAGGAGGTATAGATGGGGAAGGAGAACTTTCCAGGCATGGGGGACAGCCATTGAAAGTTCTCAGAGTTGCAAAATGGAGTGTTTTGTTTGAGGAATAACAAACAAGCCAGTTTCATTGTATCAAAGAATTGTAGTATGGGTTGGAACATAAGGTGTAAAAATACTTTAAACATTGAGGTGGAGCGGGATGACATTATGAAGGGCTTTGAATACCAAACAGGAATTTATATTAGATTTTGGAGGTGATATGGAGTCACTGGAGTTTGTTGAGTAGAGGGGTAACATGGTTACATCTGCATTTTAGGAAAATCGTTTTGGTAGATGGATTGGAGTGAGGCAAGACTTGTGGCAGAAAGACCAATTAGCAGGCTATTAAAATACTGGAATATTGAATGCAGCAACCACTTTTTATATTATCTTGGTCTCTGTAGTACTTTGCACATGGTAGACACTGGAATGCTTTTGGGATTCCATCAAAACAATTTTGTGACAAGCTTCAATGCAATTCAATTCAGTTCAAATATTTATTAAGCTTCTACTATGTGCAAAGCCCTAACTGAGCACTGCGGAGACAAAGATGGATATGCCACAGATGCTGCTGTCAAGGAGGAAGTTAGAATCTTATGGAAGGAGGGTGGGTCAGAAATCAATCAATCTACAAGAAGAGTAAGTGCATAAATAATTGTGATACAAGGAAAAGTTGAGGGAAGGAGTCCACGTGCTATAAGATGTTTCAGGAGGGAGAGATTGCTATCACATGGGAGGGTCAAAGAACCTGTCGCCTTTGATGGGGTAGCATCTGAGAAGAGCCTTAAAAGAAGGGAGGGAGGGACTTCAACAGATAGGGAGTTATGATATTTTGATCAGCAGGCCACTCAAAAACCTTTGGAAATAGTGTGCTCTTTTATGTTACAAAATAAAACCTTAAACTGATCAACAGACAAATACGGTCATCTTAACATGGCCTACATATGTGACAACTGAACAGGAGGTGTTGAAACAACAGGGAAATTCTGCTGATTTTTTCCCTGAAACAGACACTTTAGGTGACTGTCACTAATATCTTTTTTTTCCCCAAACAGGCGGAAAAAAAACCAGAGAATGAGCAGACTGGATTCTTGTGAAATGTGTATGTACTTTTTAAATGTCACCTTTGGGTAAATCAACCCACCAATGTATTATTAATAAAATTTAGCAACTGTCAAATCATTTCTTGGTGCAGGGAGGCTTGGCTGTGTCACTGCTTAGGAGGAAGAGACAGATGGTCTTACCTTTCAGTTCCTGAGTCCACAGCCGAGAGAGGAGGTAACTGGGAGGAGGGGTTGTGGGGGCTCCCCTGTACATTATGTCCCGGAGAAGGGTGACTGACGGGATGTGGGGGAGGCCCAGCCCCAGCAGCTGTTCCACTCCGGCTTGAGTGAGTGCTGGAGAAAATCGTGGCTGAAATAAAAAAGGACGACAAGGAATTCAAGCTAAGCCACAAATAATATAAAGCACGCGTGCACACGCACACACGTATAGGTGCACACACACATACACGCACACACAGACACAGAAATGGGGGGGGGTTTGAAAGGAAGAAAGCAAAGGCTTCATCTGCAGATTACTGACAAGAGACGTGCTGGGGTGGGAGTGTGGGAGGCTGGTTCTTGTGGTCCAATTCATTTGCTGAATACACACAAGTTTTGTTTTAACTCATTGGAATGGGGGTCCACCTATTAACAATCAGGCAGTTGGCTGGCTAATACTTTCCTTGTTGCCACTGCAGCAAAGATCTCCTCAGCTTGCACTATGCTGGGAGCATGTCCTTCAAGCACCACCCTTCTCTACGAACACCTTGTTTAAACAGGACAGAATTACCTGAGCTTCTAATGTTTCCACTGGTGGTCCTCTATGTTATCTCCCTTCAGTTTTTCAAGCATGACACTAAGTTAGTACATCCATTTCTGTTTCCTCTTACCATCTCATTGGTGGCAAGAGTTAGGTGCCTTAGGGGACAGTGAGGGGTGGCACAGCCCCAGTTGTGCTCCGTTTCCCACTACAGATCAGATGTACTTCCTGGGACTCAGACCCTGTAAATAGGAGGATTCTCCTGGTGGCAATTCAAAGCAATGGGCACTAGCTTTTGTGAACATTAGAGCTGGAGGTGGCACGATAGGGCATGCATAGGCACTATGGTCTAAGGATTCTCAACTAGTTTTGGTGTTACAGATCTCTTTGTCAGTCTGGTGAACACTATGGACCTCGATTCAGAATAATGCTTTTAAAAGCATAAGACAAAATACTTGGGATTATAAAGCAAACCAATTATGGTGGGGAAAAAGTTAATGTTTTCCATTCACAAACCCCTGGGAGGTCCACAGATACCAGATTAAGAGCCCTTGATCTAGTCCTAGTTCCTAGTATCAATTAATCACTCAATAAGTATTGAGTAAGCACCTAGTACGTGCTATGTACTGACCTATGCTCTGAAGATACGACGGCAAAAATAGAACAGTTTGTACTCTCTAAGTAGCATAAATTCTGTTGGAGGAGACCACGTGCATATATCTAAATATATAGGATATATCTGCAAAATAAATAAGTGGTCATTTGTTGGGGAGGAGGGGAGGAAAGGCACTCACAACTTATTGACCGATTGACATGTTAATCTTTTATAGTGGAAAAGTACCCTAAGGCTTGAAACCTGGTCCTGGCTAACTGTTACAATGCTACAGAAGAAATCATTGCTTGTCATTTTTGGAGCCTGTCAGAGAGAGAGTCTGTCAATGTGCCAAAAGTACCCGGCTGAGATCTCACTACCCTGAGACAAGGGTGTGTTGGAATCATCTTGAACCAGCTCAGGAGAGCTGATTGTTAAATTTTCAGTGTGAACATCTGCATCTCAGAAATTGGCAAACTTGCCAAATCAAGGCTTGATTTGTTGACTGTCTAGAGTTGTGTTAATATTAATAATGTAAATTAAAATTAAAAGTGTGTCCTGTGAACATTTCTCCCTGTTTGTTAAACATTTATCAGCACATCCCTGACACCTTCCATCATCACTAAGAGGTCACTGTCTTCCCTCTAAAGTGTGTTCTGTGGTATAGTGAAAAGAGAGAGAGATTTAGTGTTTTAGTGCCTAAGTTTTAATCCTGTTTCTGCCACTCCTTGTGTGAAGACATTTAATTACTCTGGGCTTCAGTTTCTTCATTTAGCAAATTAAGGGGTTGAACTCAGTAACCTTTACCCTCTCTTTTATGATTCTATAACTTGGATCATGCATTGGACCATGTCCTTTCTTTCCAGGAGAGTTTCCTACCTTTAGTTCTTTCAAATTATTTCTAATCACAGACTCTATCATGACCTTATCCCCCCACCAATCCTCAGGGAATCTAACATCCACTGATATACAGGTCTGTGAATGACTTAGGGAAAACAGGGCTTTCCCATAGTGTGTTGATGAGATAGAGGTACATTTCCTTCTCTTAGGAACCACAGTTTCTGTGTTTTTGCTACTAGTTTTCTGGTGACCTGGGGCCTAAATGCCCCTACTGCTGCCACCATGCTTAAAGTTCTGTCTTTATGACTTCTGTCTTCCAGTTCCTACTTTCAAACCCTATGGAGAAATATGGGGTCACCTGCTACTTCAAATATGCTATAATTTCCTCCACCGTAAGATGGGGATAATGATAGCTCATCCCTCGTGGAGTTGTTATAAGGATCAAATGAGAAAAAATCTGTAAAACAGTGCTTAGCACAATGCCTGGCACATAGTAGGCACTTGATTATTTTCTCCTTCCCCCTTTCCCTACCTCCTGGCACAACTATACGCATAGTCAGACTATCCTTAATGATGCCACCATTATCCCTCCACCATATTGAATTTGTAGCAAGCAGAGTTAC
This sequence comes from Trichosurus vulpecula, assembly GCF_011100635.1. Lineage (NCBI taxonomy): Eukaryota > Metazoa > Chordata > Mammalia > Diprotodontia > Phalangeridae > Trichosurus > Trichosurus vulpecula. Next base: position 83,897,012 of record NC_050581.1, read on the forward strand.
AGCTAATTACCACTCTGCTGATAGGTAACATGGTGCTGGATGGTCTACTTATTTCTGTTCTTTAAGAATTCATTCAAGTGCTCATAGGATTCTGAGCTGAAAGAGGCTTTTGAAAATGTCCAACCTAGTTAGAAATGAAGATTCTGAGGTTGGGAGAAAGAAGTTAAGTGAATGACCAAGGACAGGTAGCTAGTAAAGAAGCAAACGTGGATTATGAATCCAGGCCTTCCACTCCTTATTTAGTCTATGTATTCTTTCCTCTCCACTAGGCTGCCTCTGACTACACACCCACTTACACACTGTGTATATGATTATATATGTGTATACATATCTGTGTGTATACAGCTATTTATACACACATATATACACATATGGATAAAAAATCAGGTTTGGGATAAAAATGAGTCATGTTTTAACAAAGACTTGGTGTATTTTTGAGGAGAGAGACAAGTGCTCAGGGGGATGAGGAACCTAGGAATGTGTGAAGTTTCCTCCCCTCCACCAGAAGCGGCTTCCAGCAGAAGCATGTGGCAGAGGTAGATGTATACTTGTACTTGGTCTGAGAAGGTAAAAAATATTGTTAAATTCAATTCCTTTGTGGAGGAAGGGAGATTTTGAATTTTCCAGAATCTAGTCTTCTAGGCAGAGAAGGAAAATTTCCTGGACAGTGCCAATTAAGAGAACTGTCTTTTGGTTTATCCAAGTTAGAAAGTGGGAGAATGAGATCTTTGGGAGAAATCGGGGGATTATAGGGGGAAAGGGTGTGGGAATTCTATTGTTAAATTAGTACCCCCTTCTCCCAAATCCAGGCACAAAACAGACAGACACAACCCCTTGGCAAGAAAGTGCTTAATACAAATTCCTGTTTTGTACTCTTAACGAGGCAATAACTCTCACTTAAAGGGGCCCCATTAAAATGCAGATACTACCTTTCCCCTCAAAAACTACTGATATGAGGCTAACTTAATTCCATAGATTTATTGCTGCATTTTGTAGGTCTAACTTTGTCATATACATATATATATATATATATATATATATATATGTATATACACACACATACACACACATATATAAATGTACATATATATATATATATATATATATATACATACACACCAATGCCTATTTCCACCCTCCCATAGCAATAAACACCACTACCAGCTACACCACCACCATTACCCCCACCTCCCCACCCCTCAACCCAACCACAAAAGGTTTCGAAGCAGGCTGGAAAATGCTTACCAGCTAGAAAAGGTAATGTAGGGCTTCTGTTCTGTGCGTCAGCCTCAATAAAACTTGCACATTTGCAAACACACTAGAGTCGCCTTATGAATCACTAGCCTCATTTATTGCTATACTCGCTTAGGGAGCCAGAATTCGGCTTTTATTCCAAATAATAATTTCACCCAGGGGAACAGGCTGTTTGGAATGATTGTGGCAGTAGCATGAATATTAGTATTTGTAAGGCTGGGGCTTGGTCTCAAGTATTACTCCAAATACTAATGGAAGAATAAGAGGTCACAAAGATACTTTGTAAACATTTTCCCCCTTACATGCACAGAAACGGAACTCTACTAGGCACTTTTAAAATAGTAATGACTGAATATACTCCTCACTTATTAGTCTTGGGGCATATGGGTAATGATCACAGCAAAGGAAAGACTTTGCTATTAGAGTTTACAGACCAGCAAATAAAATTTAACATGGCTCCTCCTTAGACATCTTTAGTAAAGGAAGAAAAGATGGTGAGCTCAGGCTGGGGGAAGGCAGAGAGATGGGCAGGGTTGGGGGGAGGGAGGGAGGAGAAGGTGGATACACAACAGCATATCTTGCATTGAAAATTGAATGTGATGGATGGTTTGGTGCATTTTGTGACTGTCATTATATAGTCTACTAGGTCTCACCCCTGTCAGGACTACCTATTGGTACTACTGGTACAATTCGAGGAGTCCTGAAGAAGGCTCTCCTGCTCCAAAACACCTCTGTTACCCAAGGATCACAGTATCAAACTCTTAGGGGTACTCAGAGGAAATTTTCAGGCAGAGACTAGATGAAATTATAGAAGGTGAATGACATCATAAAAGGAGTTCTTTGTCAGGTATGGGTTGAACTTTTTGGCCATTAAGTTTCTTCCAATTCTATGATTCTTCATATACTGTAGCAGGGAGGTGACATTAGGTGGTAGAAAGTCAAGCTAACGAGGTACAATTTCTGGAAATTTCTACCTACCTGGAAAACCTTCAAATATGGACCGGGTGCCTTCAGAGGCTGTCGAACTAGAACATCATCTTCTACCCTGCTCATCTCATAATACCTTGATATCATCTCGACCACTTCTTCCTTCAATCCCATCTCCTCCTCTCTTCTCTAACAGGTTACCCTCACTATCATTCCCTCTCTCTCTAGTCTTCAATCTCTCCCTATTCAGTATTTCTTCATTGATGTCTATAAACATGCCCAAATTTCCCTAAGCCTTAAAAAATACCTCCAACAGGGCCTACCTCTACACCATCTATCCTTCTATGCCTCTCTTTACTTTATGAGTCAAACTCCTTAAAAAAGCCATCTACACATCATGCCTCTACTTTTTTCTCCTCTCCTATTACCCCTCTGAAAGCTGGCTCCTCACTTCATCATTTAATTGAAACTGCGTTCTGCAAAGACACCAAAAATCTCTCAAGATGACAATCTAATGTTCTCCTCTCAATCTCTATCATTAGAAGTCTGCTGCTCTGGTTAAGCAATCTCTTTCCAGGTCCCCTTATCAATAATGTAAATATCCAGGGAAGAGAAAAGGATAAAGTCAGGAAATTTCAGTCTAATTTAATTAGACACTTTCCTGGTCTCAGATATGCACATTGGGCTTTAATTTTTGCAAGAAAGCTTGTACACATTATCTTATTTGATTCTTTGATGTAGTTGTTATAGCTATCATTAGCCTCATTTTACAGATAAGAACATGGAGACTGAGGCATCATAACCTTGTTCTCTCCTGATTCTGAGATTAATTTTTTCCCATTGTACCCCATTCTCCCACAGATGGCATAATGATCAGGAAGCGGAGAACTAACAATCATAGTGAAACATCATCTTCCCCTATACATTTTTAATCATTATATCTTGGCAACAGCATGAATAACAATCGGAAGTTGTTCAACTGAGTCCTCAATCTTCCATTCTCTTAGGAGCTGCTGGTACTATAGAGTGGCCACACTTTTCTCATCACCACTCCAATATGTTGTCTTCTATTAAAATGTAAACACCCTGTGACCAATGACTATCTCTTTGTTAAATACTCAAATCCTTAGCATTTATGGTTTTTTTCATGCATTTTCATTCATTAATTCATCCATAATATAGCTATCTGGACACATGCTTTATCCCTCTACTGGACTATTAGCCTGAACAAAAGTTTGGTAAATCTTAATGTACTATGGAAATGGGAGCTATTATTATCATTACTACATAGAATGGGATCAGATGCATATGCATGCTGTCTCCTCTAATAGAAAGGAAACTCCTTAAGGGTAGGCAGTATTTCATTTTTGTTTTCATATTTAGCATCTAATACAACATAAGGCACGTAGCAGCAGGTGCTAAATAAATATTGTTTATTTGTTGATTAAAAAGTTCTAGCTTTTTGAATTTATGAACAAATTTATCAGATATAATCTACTCTTCTTTCTCCTTTTTTGATCTCCCCAAATAAAACACAACTTCCTGGTCACCACTCCACTATGTTGTCTTCTTTTATCAAAATGTAAAGTCCTTAAGGGAAAGGATTTTCTCTTTTTAAAATATTATATCCCCAGCATTTATGTTTTTTCATAATTCATTCATTTTATAATTATCTGGCATATGCTTTATTCTTCTATGAGACCATAACGTGAACAAAGGTTTTGTAAATCTTACTGGACTATAAAAATGTGAGCTATTATTGTTACCATTGCATCACTGTATTATTCTTCTTCTTCCACTAAAGGCCTTCTTTGCTTGGAAGTAATCCTGGGGTCTTAAAAGACAGTGCCAGCAACACCAAATCTTGCAATTCCTACATTTGGAAAGGAACTGTGTGCTATGGGTCAATTACAGTCACACTTCATGTATACTATGTGAGGTTCAACATTGTTCATTTTGATTTATTTAAATTTTTTATTAATTTATTTCTTTAATTTATGGCACAAGCCTTTCCATAATATAATATAATAAAAATGATGTTATGTGAAAATGCAAATCTATTATGTACAACTTGCTATTCTTTTTAAATATATTACAAACTTATCATGTAAAAAGTTTCCCTTTTTTCCTTCCCTCCCCCTCTACCCTAGAGATGGCTACCATTAGACACAAATATGTGTGTGTATGTGTGTGTGTGTGTGTGTATAATCATTCTATATACACTTCTATTTATCAGTTCTTTCTCTGGATGCAGATAGCATCTTCCTTCATATGTCCTCTGTAGTTAATTTGGTTATTTATAATAGTCAAAATGACTTAGGTCATTTTGAGGAGGGCTGCCACCAAATTAGCCATGGTGTGATGAACCTTCGACAAAAGCCACTGGAAAAGACTCACTCTTAAGACTTAGAGGGACTGTGGTTTGCATAGGTGAAAGGGATAGCCGAACATTGATGGAAACAAAGTTCCTTAGAGTGTTATTCTTATCACTTTTATCTCATAGAACTTTTGTATCTTGCCAAGCTTGTAGAACAGCACTCGGCACACAGCAGGCCCTTAAATGTTCGTTGTATTTGTTTTTTCTAAATTGAATTAAGCTTCACATTTAAACATACTATGAAGCAATCCTGAATGCCAGCTTATTAGAACATCTGTCAATATAACACTTACTTCTTATCTACTGTGCCCAAATTTGGCACCCGCTACCTCCCCAAAGTGCACATGTCAGTGAAAACTCAGCTTAGGAGAATGCAATGTTCTATCTCAGGGTGAAAAAGCACTAATACAAGTATTAAATACCCATCATGCCCCTGATTGCACTGATTACTATCGCATCTTTCCAATTAACTATGCCAGTTAGTATAGGACACATTGCAATAAGGTACATAACATCTCATGAGTGACAGCCCAGAGCTGTGCCCATTTCTCCAGGGTGCAAAAAATTCTTAGTAAGCCTTAAGTGATGAAAACCTTCAGTGTCAGTATGATGTCCAAAGGGGTTAGCATTTATTGTCTAGTGTTACCACAAGGTCATTGCCATTTTCTTAGCCAAGAAAATTCTTTTAAATCTACCTTCAGACATGGCCAGTGACTGGCAGATGGAACAATTGATTAGGCATGGTAGATGAACATACTGTGTATTCTTATTGCTTTTGTGATTAAGAGCTGGAGAAATCCCCAAGGAAGAAAAAAATCTGTACTCTGGATTAACATATGGATCCCCTGCTTAAACTAGGGGGCCATAAGATCACTCCCCTGACACTGAGAACTTTTTCTATCTGTTTTGAATTATGGAAGTTCTTACTTAGTTTTTGTCTCCTCTTGAGGAAAATGGTAGAAGTAACCTAGGTACTCTGACCACGAAAAATCTGTCCAAGTTTTTTTCAGATGCCATCTCAAAGTATATCTGTAAAATGGGAAGAGTAATAGTAACTATCTCACAGAATTGTTGTGAGATAATGCTATGTTAAGTGAGTTGAAAACCTTATATAAATGTTATAGAATCATCAAATTTGAGAGCTGAAAGGGATCTGGGCAGCCATTTGGTTCAACCTATATACTAAAGGAACCTCCAACACAACATGCTCAATTAGCAGTTATCAAGCCACTTATTATTAGTAACCAGAAGAGGTCATTCAGTGACTTGGGTGGATCCTCTATGGAGGATTTATGCAAAGACATAAGCATCTTCTCACACAAGATGAGGGGAGATATAGGTGGGTTAAGATCTTCCCCAGAGGAAGCAGTATTCGGAGTCACAAAGGATTTTGTGGCTTTCCAATGTCACAAAGATCCAAAAAAGGAATCCCTACTATATCATTCCTGACAAGTGGCCTGCCAGCTTCTATTTCAGGACCTCCAAGGATGGGGGAACGAATCACCTTTTCAGGAAGTCCATTCTACTTTTAATGTTTGGGAAGAGCTTTAATGTTAGGAAGGGTTTTGTTTTATTTGCTGATTTTAAATAATACCAAGGCTAAGTTATCTTCTTTGCAACTTCTACCTGTTGGACCTGGTTTTCTTCTTCAGATCTAATAGTAACAGCAATATTGTTTTAAGAAGAACTTTGTCATTTTGACTATTACGAATAGCCAAATTAACTAAGAAGGACATACGAAGGAAGATGCTATCTGCATCCATAGCAATAATTAATAAATAGAAGTATGTGTAGAATGATTGTACACACACACACACATATTGTGTCTAATGGTAGCCATTGGGGGGAGGGAAGGCAAGAAAAAATGTATATGATAACTTTATTATACACTTAAAAAGAATAGCAAGTTATACATAATAAATTTGCAGTTTCATGTTTAATCATCTTTTTTAATACTGTCATGGAAATGCTTGTTTTATTCCATAAATTAAAAATAAAATAAACATATTAAAGAAAAACTAACTGGAACAAGTCAGATTCCTCTTCCACATGACAATCCCTTCAAATACTTGAAGACATATATCGTCTGCCCCCTGAAACTTCCCTTCCCCAGGTTAAATATTCCTAGTTCTTTCAACCTTTCCCAATTGATACAACTTTGATGAGATCACAAATCTTTGAAATATAAAAATATCTGCTTAGATATGGAGACCAAAGCATTTAAAGTTGGTTCCTTTATGTGACTCAAGTGGTTTTGGGTGCAATGGATAGCTCTGTCTCTTCCTAAGTAAAAAAAAATTGCCTTATAGGGTCAATGAAAGGAAATACTATGCTGAGTACCAATCTTTAGGGTTGTTTCAGCATGAAGTAGAACAAACTGAGGATAAATTGTACTGTGGATCCAGGAGGGGTTGTGGCTGTCATGGTGATGAATAATATTTTATGGTGGGGTTAAGAAGAGCAAAAGCGTTCTTAAAATCAACTTCCCAAGCACAAGATAGGGAAGGCATGGCTCAATGGCTATTCTTCCGAAAGAGAGTTGGGGAAGTTAATGGACTACAAGCTCAAGATGGATCAATGCTGGGGTAATATAGTCAAAAAATAGTAATGTGATCTCAAGCTGCGTTAAGAGAAGGACAGTCAATGGAAAAAGGGAGGTGACAATCCCACTGTACTTGGCCCTGGTCAGACCACATCTAAAACACTATATTCAGTTCTAGATGCTGATTTTAGGAAGGATATTAATAAATTGGAGCATATCCAGAGGAGAGCAAGCAGGATGATGAACAACCTTGAGATCATGTCATGTATGAATTGAATGAAGGTACTGGGAGTGTTTTCTTTGGAGAGGACATTAGGAAGGTCACAATAACCATCTTCAAGTGTTTGAAGGGCCATTACCTGGATGAGGAATTAGGCTTGTTCTCCTTGGCCTTAAAGAACAGCCTGGGGAGTAATGGGTAGAATTTATGAATAGGTAGATTTTAGCATGACATATATGTGTATATATATATACATATATATATGTATGTATGTACACACCCATGTATACACACACACATGCACGCACGTATATATATATATGTATATGTATATATATATATATATATGTATATATATATATATATATATATATATATATATATATATATATATATATATATAATACACACACACACACACTCCTCACCACTTAGGACTGTCTTAAAAGGGAGAAGGCTACTTTAGGAAGTAGTAGGTTCTCTCTCAGTAGAAGTTTTTTTTTTTTCAAAGAAATAATAAGAAAAATACGCAGCTAATAAAGTAACAAGAGACATTCCAACAATGCCCAGCTGGGGTACTCAGTGAAGATTTTTAGGCAGAGATTGGATGACTACTTGTTGGGCGATACTAGAGAAGGATTTGTGAGGTATAGGATGAAATATACTTCATTAAGGTTATTTCCAATTTTACCAATCTGTGAGTCTCTATAACAGCATGGAGATTTCCCTGGTTTTTGGAAGACTAATGAAGTTTAAGCTTTGGAAATTCCCATTGAGCTGGAAAGCGTTTACATATGGACCATTGAATGATAAACTATTCAGTTATACTAGGCATACTAGACTTAGTGATAGACTACTAACAAGACTCCCTCTTCTCTTCCTCATCTCACAACTCATTGATGTAACTCCCCACCATTTATTCTTTTAGTGCCACCTCTGATAAAGATGTGGCTCTTCTTCTCACCATAGCCAATCCATCTGCATTTTGCCTCACCAATTCATCTGTATTAATTTTCAAACTCTTTCCTGTTTTCCAATAGATTGCTTCTACTATCTCCTTTCCCCTCCCCCAATCTTCAATCCCTTTCTACTGGTTCCTTCCTCATCATGTACAAACAGAAACAAGTCTCTCCATCCTTGGAAAATTCTTCACTAGAAGCTACCATTCCCACTAATATCCTATAGCTCTTCTCTCTCAGCCAAAGTCTTTGAAAAAGCCATCTATATTTATGGCTTCCATTTCTTCTCTCACCTTCTTAACTCCTTGCAAGCTGTTTTTTTAATCTCATCACTCAACTGAAACTGTTCTGTACAAAGTAATGAACAATCTCTTAAGCGACCAATCTAGTCACAGTTGGGGTAAAAATCCCCTCTATCAATCTTTATCCAGGAGTGTGCTGGAGCCAGCTCAAACTGGCTCAGAAAAGTTGATTGTTAAATTTTCAGTGTGAGCATTTACGCCTCAGAAATCAGAAAACACTGCAGATCTGGGCTTCATTTATTGTTTTGTTGATTATCTAAAGTGGACAATATAATGAAAAAAATGTTATTAATGCTGATTAAAATTAAAAGTATGCTATAGATATATCCCTACACCCTCTCAAGAGCCATTACGTAAACAATTAACCAGCATTTCTCTGTCCTTATCCTTGCTACCCATTCTTCCCTGATGCTCTCACTTTTCTAGGTTTTTGTGATACTGATGTCCATAAAGTGATTTTTATTTCAACCACATCAACCCCTGAAACTTTCTATGAAGGTTTGGAGGAGTTTGCAGAGGGAATCATGCCTATAAAATCAAGGATTCTTGGCTTCTGAAATAGGTAAATTTTTCACATGGCCATAGGAAAACAAAAGAAATTTTGCAATATTATTTTAAATTCTTTCTGCCTAATTAAAATATATAAATAAAGAGGTGGGTAGCAAATTCAAATTTACTATTGAAAAGAAGAAACAATTTTTCATTTGCTCTCTCATTGTATAACAATATCAGAACTCATAGGGTTTGCCTGTAAAGGGAAAAACAGAATACATCCATTGCTGGGGCAGAGAATGATGCATCTTTAAGTGAAACTGATCAACAAAAGGGTTTGTTCTAATGTTATTTGTGTTCCAGTGGCAACATAGAAAATCTGAGTCCTGGGAATTGGCACATTTAAATGATAATGTGACACATAACATACAAGAGTAGGTTAGCCATTTAACTATCAGTTAGCCATGCACAATGGAAGTGTTTGCCATTTCTGCCTTTGCACTTTAAAAATGGCTCCAGTATTTAAAATGGCAATTGTCCAGCTATCAAACATAAGCAAGGCTTTAGCGAATGATTTGATTTAGAAAACAGGCGGCTAGTAGGATATGTGCCTGTTTCCCAATAAAATATCAAGTGCACATCAGTGGTATATTGATCTGAGGGATGGAGAAGGAGTTATTAATGAGCAATTAGCACAGAAACTATCCTTTAGTAAATGGATACAGCAGAATTTGCAGCCGAAATGTTTTCCACTCTGTCAATAATGCAGGAGAGAAGGGATTTACTGAGTTTTCCTCTACCAAGCTACAATTATAAATATGCATTTGGAGAAGCCATTTAAAGGAAATGTGCTAAAAGTCAGGATCCCATCTCATATTTTAGATCCACTGTCATAATGAATTGAGAGATATAATTATTACTCATGGGAGGTGAATTAACCCTTTGTTGAATAGCATGGCATTTATTTCATGGGTTTCTAATAATTTGGAAGATTTATGAGCCCCAAATTTGTTTGCTGCAGGAGCAGAACGAAAGGAGAGGAAGAGAGATATAGAGATAGAGACAAAGCATTCCAGAGACAGATGAAGACAGAAAGAGGAACAGAGAGAAAAATTTGGTCACAGGTTCATAAAACAAAAGGGAATACATATCAGACCAGCGGATCTGGGTTCAAAGTCTTCCTTTGCTACTTTCTGTCTTTATGACCTAGTGACTTAAGCTTACTACACTTCTATTTCCCATCTACAAAATAAATGGTTGTGCTAAATATTCTCTAAGTACCCTTTCAGCTCTAAACAGCAGGTCACATGATGACACTTTTAACCCTTCTGCCACTGTCAAGAAATGGACATTTAAGTTAAGGCCCAGTCACAGGACAGTGTGGTATGATGAAAAGTGAACTGGATTTGAAGTCTGATTCTGGGATTGAAATCCTGCTCTGATATTCTGTGCTCCTGAGACAAGTAACTTCATCTATTCAGATTCCAGCCTCTGGCTTGTATTATGACCTGTTATTTGGTGATAAGATGGTCTCCCTGGAATGGTGCAAGGTAGGAGCAGAGTGTAAAAAATGTTAGACTTAGAGTCAGGAAGACCTGAGATAGAATCCCAATTCTGGCACTTAGGTAGGTGATCCTGGGCAAGTAAACTCCTCTAAGCTTTAGTTTCCTCTGTAGAATGAGAAATAATGATGGCACATACTTCACAAGGTTGTTGTACAGCGCAAGTGAGAGGATATATGTAAATACAAATGAAAAGCTTCATACATATTATAAATGTATTTATTCAATATATATCATATATATTAACTATATAAAGGGCTGTGGAGATAAAATAAGATGATGGCTAGAAAGTGCTTTCTAGGCTTTAAGAGGATATACAGAATCATAACTCTAAAAGTGAAAGGTACAACTCATCCGACCACTCATTTTAATGTTGAAAAAATGAATCCCAGGAAAGCTAAGTATCTTGCCCAAAGTTACATAGAAATGTGAGCTATTAAAAAAAAATAGAGGTGTAATTTCATTGGTACAGGGAATTCCAGGTAAGGAAACTCCCTCTACCAATGTAGATCGCCACCTGCTGTCCAATTTAAAACACTGAGTAATTAAGTGACTCGCCCAGGGTCATATAGTCAGGATGTTTCCAAGATTAAACTCAGCTCTGCCTGATTCCAAAGTCAGTTTGCCATCCCTTACTCCATAATGACTCTCAAGCTTTTGTTACTGTCTCAATTATGCATTCTGAAAAATTATAAATTGAACAGAAATTATCTCCCAGCTTTTCTTACTTGATGTGATAAGGGGGAAACTCACAGGGTCAAAATACTGAGGTTTTTTTGGGGGGGAGGGGCGCAGATAAGACTAGTGCACAGCTTCCTACTCACAAATCAGAACACATTTCAGTTTAAAAAGATAACAAGTCATTTTCATGCATAACTGCACTTCCTTAAGGAGTGAAAATGGTTGTTACTAAAATGTCAACACAATTGTCCTCCTTCAAGCTTAGTTTATCTTGAAGTACTTTACATTTTCAGCACTCTTTGTGTTTGTTTCTCTACAAGCAGAAAGATACTGTCTTGGTTAATTTCCTGAATTTAAAAACAACTTCTGTCAAGATATTCCTAGAGGAATGAAGTGTAACGGCTGTGTGATTAAAGTTCTGGTCCTTGAAAGGGGAAAATTGAGGCCGGCCGTGCTTCGCTTCTGTTTTTATTTCCCATTTAAGCAATTCAACTGCATGTCCTTTCAGATTTGTAGAGGAAACCTCTCTCCTGACTTTGGAGCACAAAGCGGAGGACGTTTATGGGAGAGGAAAATATTTTGTAAGGGTCATTCAGGGGGAGAAATTGGATCATGGAGCTAATTGGCACGCTAGAGAGACACTTCAGCGAATACTTACTTCCCCATTGTCTCTGGCTACGATGTGTTCTCTTACCTAGCTCCTTTTTCAGAATACCTTCCTCTCCACTTGGGAAGTGCATCATTACTCATTCCACCTTTATTATGGAAAAGGAGCTTCTTGCCGGCTCCACAGTCATCCCCCTGATCTTTTTCTCTCCTCCTTGGGGCATGAATAATTTTAATATTGCTGTTTCCTAAAAATCTATTCTCTCTTCCTGTCTTTTTTATTCTATTTTGCCAAGGAGCAGTATCATTATCTAGCAGCCCTGATGAGTGGATAATGAAACAATTCCTTTTCAATCAGATTGGGCGGCTGTCAGAGAGAAATGACACCAGCTTATACATCCCTGACACAAGACCCCAAGCTAATTGATGGCAAACAATAGTACCTGTCTCCTGTGAACCACGACAAAGAAAACAAACACGTGTCACCTGATGGATAGCTTTGGCAGGGGATAAACAAATGTGTTAGGGAGACCCATTTATTAGCTAGAGAGAAGATACAGACCTGAAGAACATGCCTATTAGCTTTTAGCTTAAGAGTCCAACTGTTCACTGGGGAACTGAAATAAATAAGGTAAAATGAGGATGTATTGATGTCCTGGAAAGTTACATGAATATTCAGCTTCTCGTACAAATAGCTATTCCCCTGAGAGCTTGAAACTTCTGTGTTAGCTGCCCGATTACATTTCCCCATCATGGATGCAGGTCTATAGCCAGGAAAGAAATGATTAGTGTCTAGAGAAGCCATGCTTAGGGGCCTGCCTGCTTCTTTCTCTCCCATTATTCTCTGAGAGAGAGGAGGGGGGGAGAGAGAGAGAGTGAGAGAGAGAGAGAGGAGAGAAAGAATGAATTTTACTTTGGATATGCGTCAATTGAATTTCAAAGGTCATGGTGAAACATGCTGAAATGCCAGATATAATTAACAACTGCATTTTGAGAGAGCCATTCAGGATATTTCAAATTCAGAACAAAGGAATTTTGCTTAAAAACATACATACACACATACACATTTCACTACAGCTATCATCTTCTTGGCACATTACTAAAGTTGTCTTCTGCCAATCCCTTGTGCATCAAGCTGTGCTCTTTCAATAATGATATACCTAATCCTAACTGACACTACTTCCCTCTCCTTACTCATCCTAACCCTAACCCAAGATACTCACAAAGACTCAGTGGCATAGAAAGGTATAAGAATAATTTAAAAAGAAGTCTGTCAGTCCCCCAGTGGGAGATCCAGCATTTGCCTGATGGTTTTCTGTGTTCCTGGCTGCTAGATAACATAGGGAATAAGGTTCTAGATCCGAAGTCCAGAAACCCTGAGTTCAAATCTTACCTTGGACGCTTATTAGCTATTCGGCCCCTGAGCAAGTCACTCAACCTCTGTCTGCCTGTTTCCTCATCTATAAAACAGAGATGATGATAATGATACCCATAACCTGCCCACTCCATGGCTATTGTGAGGACTAAATGGGATAATGTATGCAAAGCACTTTACAAACCTTAAAACGCTGTATAGAACTGTTAGTTATTTTAGGAAGATGGAGAAGGGGGAAGGTGAGGTTGAAGGAATGAGGGAAGAAGCACCATTTATAGTATGTCTCCCCTAGAAAATATGCTTAAATGTCCTTCGATGCAGCTATAATATCACTGCTAAGCCTACACCTAAAAGAGATAAAAGAAATAGGAAAAGTTCTTATACGTACAAAAATATTTTTAGCAGGTCTTTTTGGGATGGCAAAAAGCTGGAGAATAAAAGGATGCCAATCAATGAAAGAATGGCTGAATAAGCTGTGGTGTATGAATGTGATGGAACACTATTGTGCTGTAAGAAATGTGGAAGCAGATGATTTCAAAGAGACATGGAAAGATTTATAAGAACCGATGCAGAGTGAAGGGAGCAGAAACAGGAAACCAAATTTATGTTATGGCATCAATATTTATAAAAATGAACCAATTTGAAGACTTCTATAAACTGATTAAGAATGAATGAGCAGAGCCAGGACAATTTGTGCTATAAAATTAGCATTGTAAAATGAACAATTTTGAGGATTGTTGACGAATGAAATGAGTAGAACCAGGAGAACAATTTATACAATAACAATTTGACAAATACAGAAAACTTTGAAATCTATAAGAACAATGATCAACACAATGACAATTCATGATTCCATGCCATCGAAAATGAAACACATTGACAGACACCTCCTGACAAAGAGATGATAGATTTAGCATGTAGGAACATATATATTTTTGTATATAACCAATATGGGAATTTGTTTTGCTTTACTGTGTATATTTGTTACCACTTATTTGCTTTTCTTACTCTTTTTCCGATGGGATAGGGGTGGGAGAGAGAAAAAAAATAGATTTATGTTAATTAAAAAACACTTTAAAATAGAGAAGGAGGGCTACAGATGCAGACGGTTGCACGCCCTTTCAACTGAGATCGTTATATTATTAGTTTTGCTTAATTGTTTTGTTTTGTCAAAAGAAACTTTTCACAGAGTATGGCTGTGATGTATAAATGCGATGTTAAAAAAAATCCCACACGAATAAAACTTTAAAAGGAAAGAAAGAAAATAGGTTTAGGAGTTTGGCATCTAGGGAATTTTCCTGACTTACTGCAATCTGATAGCTTGAATTTGCAAAAATAAAGACAGAAGAAAACAAGAACATGTTCCTTTGTTGACTATTCTTGGTTTCTCTTTTAATCACATCTACTTACTTCAGAAAAATGTTTCTTCTTGGCATTTACTTTCTAATTATTTTTCTGTGCATATTGTGTTTCTTTAGCAGAATAGAAGCTCTTTGAGGGCACTCTGTTTCATTGTTGTCTGTGTCCCAGCTGGGAGAAGAGTATCATACACATAGAATGCACTTTATAAATGCTTGTTGAATTATATTGGATTCTATGATCCCTTCCAACTTAAAATTTCTGAGCCTATGAACTGAAAGATCATTGATGGGTAATCCCATCCACTCTTCTCTCTATGTGACTTTATAGAACTACCTCATGGTTTCCTAATCTAAGCTCCCAATATCTTGATGCAGTTTTGCATTGAAATGTTGCAAACACTTATTCCTATAGGCCAAGTGAAATCATTTTGTTTGGTCCTTCATCGACTCACACTTTGAAAGCATATGAAGTACTCTTCCATTATTCCCCCTCTCTCATTCTATGGGCCAATCAAACTGGTATCTCTGTTCCTCATACATAAAACTTCATCTCCCTTCACTGTATCTTTGCACTGGCTATTATTTGTCCCCTGACTGGAACGCACTCTTTCTTCACCTCTGTCTCGTTGAATGTCCCTCCCCCAGGGGACAATTAATAAATGATTGCCAACGATTAATTGATCAATTGAATTATTTAATCCAACTTTGCCCTCAGATCTGACTTCAAATACTGCCTCAGACACTTACTAGCTTTGAGATCTAGAGTGAGCCATTTAATTGCTCTTGGCCTCAGTCACTTCACCTGTAGCATGAGAAAAATAATAGCATTCACCTCACAGGGTTGATGTGAAATGAAATGATATAAAAGCTATATTAAATTATAATATAAAAATGTTAGCTATTAGCAGTGGCAGTAGTAGTAGTAGTAAAAATTTAAATAGATGTGCTCCCTTTTCCAAGAATATTTGCATTTAAGCTTTCTCTCTAAGTATAGAATAAAAGGACTTCTGTTAAAAGAATTTTCAGCATCAGCAAAGCAGGTGGCACAGGTATTGGACAGAGTTCTTCCTGCAAAGCACAGTGCCAATAAACAGATCAGGTGTTCTTTCCCCCTCCATTCCTATGGCAATGAGGATAATAGTGTTATCTGAAGAGGAAGGTGTAATGGAAAGAATACTTGTCTGGGAAGCAGGAGACCTGGGTTCTAGTGCTCACTTGGACCAGTGACTTCAGAGGCCTGAGGCTCAGTTTCCTCATGTATAAAATGAGGAGGCTTGAACTTGATCATTTCTAAGGTCTCCTCCATTTCTGAAATGTATTTTTTTGTTCGTTTTTTGTCAGGGCAATTGGAGTTAAGTGATTTGCCCAAGGTCACACAGCTAGTAAGTCTGTCAAGTGTCTAAGCCAAATTTGAACTCAGGTCCTCCTGACTCCAGGGCCGGTGCTCTACTCACTGTGTCACCTAGCTACCCCTCTTCCGTTTCTAAAACGTAATCTCCCTGAAGGCAGAGAATATTTTGATTTTGTATGCCAGTTCCTAGGACCCTACCTTGAAAAGGAAAGGTGTTTTTTGAATAAATTCTAATATACGGTAGTATGATTTGGGAAGGAAGGCTGAGGGGGTACTACAATAAATATTAGATAAGTCAGTTGGTACTGATACTAGTACTCTAAAAGTGACTTCTTCAAATAAATAACCAGCCCCTGCTTCATAATATACTGTTCTCCATTTTTATTTCACTGAATTCAACAAAAGGCATCCCAACTATTATACAAATTAATGATGTATCAGATGTGAAATAATAGCAATAGAAATGATAATTACTAACCCTTCTAGAGTACTTTACAATTTACAAAAATTTACTTACAACCTTGTGAGGGAAACAATATAAATATTATTAACCTAATTTCACATATGAGGACACTCTGAGACAAAAATTGTTGAGGGTCAAAAGTTAACAGACTAAAGAAAAGACAAGGAGGAGGAGGAGGAAGAGGAGGAAGACAAGGAGAAGTTGAACGAAGAAGAATTAGCATTTATATACCCAAGAGGTTCAGTGCTTGGGGACACCCAGTATAATTCTTTCAGGTCCACAAAATACATACATTAGGTTTTTGATTCTTGAGAAAATCTTGGGAGGTAGATGCTACTGTTATCACTGTTTTACAGATGAAGGAACTGAGGCAGTGAGAAGTTAAGTGATTTTTCCTGGAGCCATATAACCAGTCAGTGTCTGAGGCAGGAACTGAACTTGAGTCTTCTTGACTTCACGTATGGCACTCTATCCACTATGCAATACAATAAATTACTTAGTGGCCCTTGAGGTAAGGAATAAAGTTTCGAAACATTTATTTTCCATTTTTAATCCAATAGCCTTAGAAAATCTTATAATGAAGGAAATGGGACATATCCTATTCCATACTTTATCAATGCTATAACAACGGATTATTTTAGGGAACAAAGCTCAGAGAAATCACTTACGAGGTATTGCTTATCCAAAAGTCCTCCTGACCCCAACGGACTACTGATTTAAAGAATTTTTCATTAAGTGAAGGGAAGAAGCATTTATATGGTGCCTACTATGTGCTAGGCACTCTACTAAGCACTTAAGTACATGTTCACTGACTTCTTCCCTTTTTGTTTATAACCAAAGGCCAACAGCAAAACTACCTGATTTTATTAGAGACATACCTTAGATTAGATCTTGAAGACCTAGGTTTTAGTGCTGACTAGATATATGACTGAGGAAATGTCACATAAGCTTTCTAGGCCACAGTTTTCTCATACGTATTATGACAAGACTAGACTACATCGCTAAGGTCCCTTTCACCTTACGATCCTTCTAAATAAAAATTTATATGATTTTCCATCCTGGTCCTTAACCTTCATGGAGGGTCCACAGGCAGTTCTAGCCCTATCTCACTGCCAGGGCTACTGACCTAGAAGTTGGACTCATTACTTCTAGGACTGTTAGTAATGAAAGACAGTGTGATGATGTGATGGAAAGAACACTGCCACTGGGGTCCATGGACTGAACTGAACTGAAATCCCATTTCCAGCCTTCAATTACTTTGGGTCACGGTGAGCCTTGGTTGCATCACCTATAAATGGGGATAATAACATTTCTATCCCATCCACTCTTGATGTTGGAAGGAAAGATCTTGGTCACAGTAAAACACTAAGAAAAAGAGGAGTTGTGTTTCTAAGTCAGAAGGTGCCCTCCCCCACATTGTCTCAGCACTTCTGAACCCATCCTCTTCAGTGGGTTCCTATTGCCTCTAGGATAAAATACATATTCCTCAGTCTGCGATTTAACATCCTCCACAGTCTTACATGCTGCATCCTCCACAGTCCAATCTACCTTTCCAGACATTTCATCTTATTCTCCATCACACACTTACAGTTTCAACCACAGATGCTCCCTGAACTCAGTGTTCTCAAAGTTCTGTCTCCCCTCTTTGTGCTGTCCATCATGCCCAGAGTGCATTCCTTTCTTCCACCTCTCAGAATCCATAACTTCCTTCAAAGCTCAGGTACCACCTTCCCCAGGAAGTCTTTTTTGACCTCTCCAATTTGTTAGTGTATTTACCGACCTATTTATTTGTCTGACACTGAAATGGTAAAATTATCACTGTCCTTGGCATCAGGAAGAGCTGAATCAAAATCATGCTTCATATACTTAATCAGGATGCGACCCTGGGAAAGTCATATTAACTCTCTCAGCCTCAGTTTCTTCATCCGTAAAATGGGGATAGCAATGGAACCTACCTCACCGAGTTGTAGTGACACTTGAAAGCAGCAATAGATGTAAAGTGTTTTTACAAACCTTGAAGTGCTGTCTAGATGCTATTATTTCTGATACCTGACTAAAGTCATTGAAAGCAAGGACTCTGTTTTTTGCCTTTGTAGTCCCAAGACCCGACATAGTACTCTGTCCACCATAGGGGCTTAATAAATATTTATTAAATAGGAAGGAATTTAATACCCCCTCTTGATTTTCTTCATTTTTAGGGTGGCCACCCCACTCCTTTAGCCTAGCTATGCCCCTTCCAAAGGAGTCACATTTTCTTAATATGAATAAAAGTGAAACAATTTAAAGCTCTGCTTTCCACAGCAACAATAACCCAGGCTCACCATCCAATGTCTCCAGGCTTCTTTGCCATTGTTTTTGCTCACCACAGAAATATTTTTACAGCAAAAAACCATACATATTGTAAAACTGTATAATTTAGCTTAATCTTGTGTGAAAAACTAACAGGACTAGAAAGGAGTTGGTGAATGTGGAAAATTGAAACAAGAAATTACACCGTTCTCTCTAGCACATTGCATTTAGCAGCATACAAAGACATTCCCTGTGCTGGCAGAGAAATGGAGCCTTGATGTTCCTCACTCTGGTGGGTATAAAACCTCAGCCTTAATCAAAATTTGTACAACACCCAGTAGAACACTGGTATCAGGGTATAGCTAGATAATACAGTGATTCGAGTTTTATTGTTATGGGGCGAGAGGGATATTAAAAGTAAGCCCCCATTGTAACAAAATTCCCCAAGACATCCAAACAGCTTTGTTGTCATGGAATTTTGTTGAAAAGAAAATGGTAGATATGCCTTCAGGAATAATTACAACAACGAGCATTGTTATACCACCTACTATGTGCCAGGCACTGTACTAAGCACTTTGCAAATATCTCATTTGATCTTCCTAACACTCCTGTGGAGTAGGTACTATTATTATCCGTGTTTCACAGTGGAGGACACTGAGGAAAACAGAGATTAAGTGACATGCCCAGGGTCACACAGCTAGAAAGTATGTAAGCCTGGACTTGAACTCAGGTCTTCCTGACTCCCAACCCAGTGCTCTATCCCCTAACTGAACCATCTAGCTGCCTAAATGAAATCAGCATGTCATCAGGGAACATTTACTATATGAAATGCATTGTACAAAGTCTTTGGGGGGTGGCAGGGGTAATGTAATGAAACAGAAGAAATGTCCCTACTTGCTCTCAAGCAATCTACCTGGGAAGACAATACATAAAAAGGTGAGATACTAAATAACAATTACAAATTCATGTATTAGCATCTCGGTACAGTGGAAATACTGAAAGATTTGGAGTCAGGACTCCAAATCTGAATTGGGATCCTGACTCCCATATTTACAGTCTGTGTGACTTTAGTCAAGTGACTTAACTTCTTTCTCTATGTCTAAGTCTCCACATTTATAAATCAAGGGGCTTGGACTAGATGGTCTCTAAGGTCCTTTGAGCTCTCAATGTATGACCCTGTGATATTATCACCCAAGATGAAGCCACCAATAGAAGAGATATCGCAAGATGGTGGTACATGTGTACTTTACCAATTTGTCCCCTCCTATGATCTGCCTTTCTCATCCACTTTTTACACCTGCCATAGTAATAGCTAGAATGCTGGATTTTGAGGTAGAAAGGACCACAGACGAGCCATTTAACTACTCTGAGACTCAGTTAACTCATTTGTAAAATGTAGATCACACCTTCCCCACAGGAGAACGGAGAGGGCCAAATGAAATAATGCATAGAAAATATGTTGCGAACCTGGAAGCACCCCATAAATGTCAGTTATTACCATGATTATTTCCAACCTTTCCAAGTCATCCTCTCTTTTTCTTCCTTATACCCCACCCCCCACATGAGACTGATACCAATTGTTCTGTAGATAGGTAGCAAGTGAAAAGGAGAGCCTTTGATGATAATACTAACAATATGATTTTATAAAATTTAAAATAAAAATGTAATTAAGCAATTTCCTGTGTACTTGATGCTGGAAGGACAAATTCAAAAGCGAAACAATGCCAGCCCTAAGGACGTTTACATTCCAATAAGTAAAGACAACATATATACGGGAATCATGTCTAGGGAAAGAAGTTTTGGTCTGGGGAATCAAATGGAAGGCCAGTTGATCCAAAGAGCAATTAGTTGACAACTCTGACAGCAGGGTAAATGGCAAGATAGCACAGTAGATAGCTGGCTGTTAAGCACATTCTGATATGGGATTCACTAGATAGAAGTACTAGTTATGTTTGCCCTAACTCACTGATCAAGACAATTAAGTTGTAGCATTTGTATAATTCCTCATATTTTATTAGGATACTTTCACAGCCATGTGCTCATCTGATCCTAATAACTATGCTATGAGGAAATCTCATTAGAAAATCTTCCCCTGTAGGACTCTACCTGCCACCTACAACATGTCATTTTTCAGTCCAAGACCCAATTTGCTAAAGCTCTAGAACATTCTTCCTGCTTCTCTCCAACCAGCCTTCCCCTTTCATACCTGAAAAACCACAATCTGAATATCACTTTCTCCTATGAAAGTCTTTCCAGTCTGAAAAATTGGACTCTACCTATCTAACAAAACAAAAAGTATCCAGGAATTGGAGTTGAAAGACCTTGACTCACATTTGGGATTTGTTATTTATGACCTGTGCAGTACAAATGAAGTTGGGTAAGTAGCATCACCTTGGTGGGCCTCAGTTTTGTCATTCGTAAAAGGGATGTGTGTGTGGGGGGAGGAGGGCAGGGAACTGTCCTACTTCAAAAACCTATGGCCCTTTCCCATCTTCACTGCAAGGACTATTTACTGACTGTATAGCAATTGGATCTCACAGAATTACTGTGAGGAGAACCTTTGCAAACCTTAAAATATCACTTAGATGTGTTCCTGTGGAATTATATGTAAATAAAATATTTACCAATGAAATTGTATTTTATTATTTCCAATAAAATATGAGTGATATGTATATATGTATATGTGTACGTGTGTACATAACTTTGTCCACAAGGGATCATGAAAAGACACAATGAAAAACAAAGAACCTCTTAAATATCATGTATTCTGTATAAAATAGTTTTCAAAGGAAGCATTAAAGGCAGCCTAGATTAATGAGTAAAGAGGTAGACTTGGAGTCAGGAAGACCTATGTTCCAATATTGCCTCTGATGCTTTCTAGCTATGTGACCCTGGCAAACCAATGCCTCTGAGCCTCAGTTTCATTCTCTGTAAAACAGGAATAATAATACTGTACCTTACAAGGTTGGCGTGGGGATCCAATTGAATACTGTGTATAAAGTGCCTGGCAAACCTTAAAGTGCTACTGAAATGTGAGTTCTCGCCATAGTCAATAGAGTACTGGGCTTAGAGTCAAGAAGATTTATGTTCAGATCTCACCTCTAATCTGCAATGGCTATATGACCCTGGACAAGTCACTCTTCCTTGTTTCAGTCAACTCATTAGGACTTACGCAATCCCAGATGCAGGTAAAATCTAAGTCTTAAATGGAGGTACAATCTGCAGCAATGGAGGAGTCTCCACACTTGGAATATCCCATACTCATCCAATTGCAATTACTTGTAATTTGAAATACATAAAAATTGGATCAGTCATTTGCTACTATTCAATGTATGCGTATTATGATTTCCAATGACAAAAGGGAAAGAAGAAATCTCATGTCCTGGGATAAGTGATCAGCGCTTTCAAGTGTGGGTTTGGATGTAGGTGTTTAAGGATATCCTTTTCATTGTACATTTCTCTATAATAACTGGGCATGATATAAATGCTCATTAATAGGATTTTCAGAATAATTTAGGAGAAAAGTTTCAATTTGAAATCATCTTTAACAGTGCCTCCAAGAAGACATACTAAGCAATATTTGACTGCAGTGAAAACTGGTGCAATCATGTTTTCTGCATAAATAAATGTCTTGTGGAGCACACCTTTCCATGGCTGACCCATCTCATCAACTGGAGAAATTTGGTGATGTTTATATCCACCTTCCTCAACTGTTGTTTTCAGCACTTCAGGAAACTTACAAAATGTATCTGCTGCTTCAAAACCAAGCGCCAAGTTTATGACAGAGGTTTTGCCAGGATACCCTTCAAAATGTGACAAAATTGCTTTTTAATCAGTGAAGGGGCACAGGGGAATCTCTGTTACTCTGATCTTCTTGAGACTTTCTTATCAGGATCTCAGTTCTTCATTTCATAGATGTTCTGTGGGACTTTACCAACTCAACTGCATCAGCTTTTAAGGCATCTTCATTACCCTAGTCACAAAAGGAGTGCAATGTAGTGTTTTTCCTCCCTTAAAGTCAAGTGTGACTATATCTCTTTCTTAGTCAATAAAATCCACAGACTTCACATTGCCTCTGGAATAAAATATAAATTCCTGTCTGACTTTTAAAGTCCTTCACAACTTGGTCTTGACTTACCTTTCCTGCCTCCTTCTGCATCATTCCCCTTCCACTACTCACCATCTCAGTTAAATTGGCCTTGCTGTTTCCCCCTATTGTGCTTTGAAGGGCTCTCCCTCCTCACTTCCCCATCACGGAATCTCTTACTTCCTTCAACATTTGACTCAAGCACTGCTTTCTATATAAAGCCTTTCTTGATCTCAGCTTTAAAAGCTTAAAAATACATTAAGATTTTGAGACACTCAGGATACATCCATAGAATCATAAGATCTAGTGGAAGGAGATTTCAGAGGCCACTGAGTCCACATACTTCATTTTGCAGATGAGGAACCCAGGGAAGTCAGATGACTTGCCCAAGGTTACATTGGAAGTAAGCAACAGATAAGGGATTTGAACCCAGGTCCTCTGTTTCCAGATTTACTATTCTTTCCACTGCACCTTATTATCTCCCCCAATAGAATGTAAGGCCCTTGAGAGCAGAGACTGTTTCATTTTGTCTTTGTATTCCTGAAGTCAAGAACGAGGTCAGACAAATGTGCCCCACTCTCCATCTACTACACCACAAAGAGAACTAGTCTTAGCATGAGAATTTCTGGTTTCAAATCCTTAACTATGATGCTAATTAGCTGTGTGACCTTGGATAAATCAGGAAAACATTATTTATCTTACCTATCTTTCATAGACTTGTGAGAAATGAACTTTGTAAGCTTTAAAGCATTATGCAACAGTGAGTTTATTATTTGTGAGGGTTACCCTTATTCGTTCAATGTCTAGCATACTATTTCACCTGGAAAGCAGTCACTCACTATGAACACTCCTTGACCTATTTCCCTCTCTCCTGGATGTATTAAGAAGAAAGTCAGTTCCATGACCGAGCAGCTGTCCAAGGTACCCATGATGTTCTAGACCTACCGTACCTTCTTTAACTGAAAGCTTTTGTTGTTGTTCAGTTGTTTTCAGTCATGTCCAACTCTTTGTGATCCCATTTGGGGTTTGCTTGGGAAAGGCACTGGAGTGGTTTGCCATTTCTTTCTCCAGATCATTTTACAGATGAGGAAATGAAGTAAACAAGGTTAAGTGACTTCCCCAATGTCACAAAGCTAGCAAGTGTCTCAGGGGGACAATCTTCTTGACTCCAGGGCAAGCACTCTATCCACTGCACCCCCTACCTAGCTGCCAACTGCAGGTTTATCTCTTCCATTAATTTTTAGTGACTGGCCTAGGGCATCACTGCGATACAGGTAATGCCTTACAGTCAATGGTCCATAACTATAGACCAGCAGCACCAATAACAGTGAGCGACCCACTCTTGCCAATCCATCCTTTCTGCATGATTGCCAATTTGCTAGTACACCTCACTATGGAGCAGCTCTTCACAGAGCCGGGATTTTCAGAATAATTTAGGAGAAAATCTTCAATTTGAAATCATTTTTAACAGTGCCTCCAAGAAGACATACTAAGCAATATTTGACTGCATTGAACCCTGGTGCAATTCCATTTCCCACATAAATAAATGTCTTGTGAAGCACACCTTTCCATTGCTGACCCATCTCATCAACTGGAGTAATTTGGGGATGTGTATATCCACCTTCCTCAACTGTTGTTTTCAGCGCTTCAGGAAACTTACAAAATGTATCTTTATCCCAGTGGCAGCCTTCCCAGTTGTCTTAATGTTATGCAAACTATGGCTCCCTTAAAATTTTGCAAACCACTCTTTACTGGCACTAAAAGTTTCCATTTCAGAGCTTTAGCTACGTCCTGTAAAAGACCTTCTGCTAGATTTAAAAGTTTCCATTTCAGAGATTTCACCTTCTTCGCACTTGAAATTCCCAAATGTTTTGCCCTCTCCTGAATAACATTGGTGTCTAATGTCCTATTACAGAGGTTCTGGTCTTGCACCTCCAGGGGCATGAGTCCATCACCAAGTGTTTATAACAAGGTAAACTTAAGGAGAAAACTCCTTGGGAGGTTTACTTTTTCCTAAGCCTTTATTTATATGTCATTGGAGCTATAAAGGGAACAAATCCTAATTCCCTTTTAATTTACTTAAATTGTTCACCTCTCTCCATTCACCTTCCCTTTTCTCTTTCTTACATGGAAACTAACTAGTTTATAGTCTTTTATTTTATTATTATTATTTGTACTTGTATTGCTTTTATTTTCTGACCTCTGAGGGGAAATGATTAGGTTTGGAATCAAAAGTCTTATATTCAAATTTTGGCTCATGACCCCAGGCAAATCATTGAAACTTTTTGGGCCAGTTTCTTCCCTTATAAAGTCAGATAATTGAAATAAACAATCTCTATCTTCCCTCCAAGCTCTAAATTCATCATCATTTTCCTTTTCTTCCCCTAGTATGTGCTCAATGTTTTAATAAGTTTATAGTAAATGATCTATCCTGAAAATAGCTTGGAAACACCATGTAAATAAAGCCACAATGATTAATAAATAAGCACAGCATTAAGCCTCGTCCATTACAAAGCATTTATTTAACAATTTTTTTGAAAAAGAATAAAAGTAAGAAAATTAATTTGAACATATCAAAAATACACCGAATGAGGGAAACCTGTCTATTAACCTAGAGAGAATTCAGCCACAGTCTTTCACTGTTGATGTCATATATAAGATTGTGATGTATAAGTATATATATATATATATATATATATATGTATATATATATATATATATACATATATATATTAAATATATGAATGTGTTTTTATGTATAGCTGTACCTCTGGAATATTTGGTCCTCATGGTCCATGTTTACCCCACAGGAACTATAGCATTTTCAAGCTGAAAGGAAACCAATATACTATATAGTCCAATCACTTTATTTTGTTATTTCATTAGAAGAGGAAAATGAGGTACCCAAAGAAGAAGCAATTTGCCTAAGATCAAAAAGGTGACTCTGTCCAAAAAGTATCTCTTCCATGAGATTATCAGCTCCCTGAGGGTTGAGACCATACATTTTTTCCAAACTCTAAAAATCTTTAAAGATTCTAGCACAATGCCATGTCCCTAATTGAAGATCTTTAAATGAGGGAAGACAGCTACCAGTGGACAAAGTGCAGTACCTGGGAGTCTGGAAAATCTGGGTTAAAATCTGAGGTGATTCTGACATTTATTAGCTATGTGAATGTAGGCAAGTCATTCATCTTTCAATAAATCAATCAACAGGCATTTTACCAAACGTTCCTGGTGTGGCAGGCACTGTGCTCAATGTTGAACATTTTTATAGAAGTAATTCTTATTTCAGTATAGCTTGAACTAAAGGCACCTAAGTGACATAGTCAATAGAACACTAGACCTGGAGTCAGGAATCCCTGAGTTCAAATCCAATTTGGACACCTATTAGCTGGGTGACCCTAGGCATGCCATTTCACTGCCTTCTGCCTCTGTTTCCTCATCTATAAAACAGAGATAAGTAATACTCAAGAGTACCCAGCTCATAAGAAGCTCCAATGACATGAAGCACATGAAATGCTTTGTAAACATTAAACACACAATAAAATTGACATTTATTATTACTATATATTTCTTGATGATGGGGCCTTACAGAACAATTTGCTTAATGTACATTTTTGGCATTTGAATAAACAGATGGAGAACTGTCAAGTTTGAAAACACACCCACGCATGTCTTTCACCTAAGTGATGCCACCAAATCAGTGAGTCCTTAGAATGAAAATAATTTTCCTCCTGGATAGGGGGTCCTTTCTCATTTCTCAATACATACATGAAATATTCAGATACTAAGTCAGCTATTTCTTAAACCCAGCCAGCGGAAAGATGACTTGGAAGTCATAGCATTATGGATGGTGACAAACAGTAATGAAAAAGCATCCAGCCTAATTTGCTGATTTGTATTTTCCTAGAGAACATGGCTTAATAGAACTTCTTTTTAAAATGCAAAGAAGACCATGCTTTATGTTGTTCTATTAGGAAACACACAAGCAGCCTGTGACCTGCTTCAAGGGGAACATTGCTTCTGAGTTCTAAATCAAGTTTAATGAATTTAAGGTGACTGAAAGGGATGGGTGAACAAAATTGTTGGTAACGGTCCAGTCCTAGTAGCACAAATGTTTTCCTTGACTTTGTTTCTTTATGAGAAAAAACAGTCTGCTGCCAAACTTATCTCAGGAATCATGAAAAACACATATATGCCCATCTGTAGCTACATGTTAAATACAAAGGAGGAAGTCTTTCTTGAGTGAGCATTTTTTTTAAACAACAAAAGATGAAAAAATAGATGTTTAATGTTATTTTGCCTTCATTTCCTATTTTTTTTACCTGAATAGATGTCGTGGACAGATCCCGGAGATCTTCCCATGGTACCATCTACAACATCCTGTGGAGAAGTAGTAGGTTGGAGAGGCTGAATGGTGAGGCAATTATTGAAAATATCTTGATCGAGCTCCATGCTTGACCGCAACTAAGGAAAGGAAAAAAAGAACAAAGATGGATAAGGAATACTTCCTGGGAATATTTTCCTGAGAAGGCAGAATGACCTAAGATCCTAGAAAGGACCAATTAGCCAAACCAGGGGGTTGGCACTTGGTAAATGGGGGAGAAATCACAACAGTATGTTGGGAAATGAAACTGATTAGCCTTTGGTATCTGTGCTTTCAAGAGCCTAGCTTTCTATATTTCTTTTTCTTGTTTGTAATGTATATTATTCATAGTGGTAGTAATAACAACAGTAACACATTTAGTTGGATTATCAAGTTGGCATATAAGGTGTTATAAAAGTAATAAAGACAGAGCCACAAAAATTTGCTCATGATAATTTTATTCCTAAGAAACATCATGGTACCAGGGATGGAGTACTAACTCTGGAGTCAGAGGACTTGGGTTCAGATCGTATCTCTGATGCTTATTACCTGTTAGACCTTGGGTGAATGACTTAACCTCCTTGGTTGTCAGTTTTCTCATCTATAAAATGAAGGGGTTAGGCTAGATGGCCTCTGAGGTAACTTCCACCTCTAATCCCATATCCTTCCCATCTTGAGAGCCAGTGCTTCAAGGACCATCAGAATAGATATGCCCTTCTACCACTGTAAGTGCTGGTCTCACTACGCTTTAAGAGATTGTCTTTGTGAGTTGTGAGGTGCAAAGTGATCAAAACAAACAAACAAACAAACTATTCATCACTCTACCACCACTGGGGTAATGAAACTTTCTAAACTTTACTAGGCTAGTCCTCTGATACTAGACTGATACTCGGAGTTATTCCATCTTGGTTGGACCTCTGGGGCTTGTGTTATGTTGGCATAGCTTTCAAGAACCCAAGGTTACCTGCAAGTGGTAATGAGGCATCAAAGAAGTACCTTAGTGGTAGAGATCTCAGATTATATAAACTTGCAGAAGGGGAGAGGAAAGAAAGCAGATGTTAAGTAAAAGTACTGTGGATTATTTTTGGCTGGTTTGTGTGTTTTTTAATCAGCAGTAAGTTACTGTTTAGAGAGAAGTATTTTTCCAACCTCATAAAGCCTAGTGATTTATAAACACATGTCCTGTGTTCAGTCGAGGAAAGCAGAAATGGTACGGCGACCCTGACTGAGGGAAAAGACCATTCAGCACATGTAGCATGTGCAAAATCATTTTTGTTTTGCAAAACCATTTGCATAGCTTCAGCACACGCTAGTCTACATTTGCATTGCTGACCAAAAATCTCCAGAGTGAATGCCTAATGCTCCTGGGGCTTTTGTAAGGTATGTTTGTTATTTGGGTGCTAACCTAAAAACACATGCGGCTTAACTAAAACTGAAAGAAGGGGGAAAAATTCAAGGCTTAGCATGAATTCTGGTAATCACTTCTAATTTATCTTCTGTACTTAAAATGTGTTCTGGGGCCCATATGTTTTACCCAGAGTAGTCATCAACCCCCTATCTGCTTTCTATTACCTACCCATTCTCAAGGCTTTTAATGTTATCAGTAGTAATAAAGGCTTTTCATGAAATTAGTGTCACGTGTTTAGAGCCAAATGCCTGCAAGTCTTCCTTAGCACTGGCGTCACTATATAGTTAAGTTTTCATAAAGTGATTTCTATTAACTGCAAAGGGAGAGTTAGATTGCTTGCCCATGGGATTTAGGATTTAAGTAGATTGCTGCTGGAGTAGTATGCCTGTCCATGGTGGGGACAATAATCAGGGAGGTCATGGGAGATTTGTCCCAAAGGGTCAGAGGGATCAAGGGCAATGGCATTTTGATATAACAGGCTTTCTAAAACCATAACACTGCCAGCATTACTTTTCCTTTTCTCTCCACCACCTGATTCCTCATTTGCTTATCTCATACCCCATCATCACCTCATTCTTCTTTCCCTTCCTTCTTGTTGTCTACTATTCAGTAATTTCATTCAAATCTAACTCTTTGTGACATCATTTAGGATTTTCTTGGCAAAGATAGTGGAGTGGTTTGCGATTTCCTTCTCCAGCTCATTTTACAGATGAGGAAACTGAGGTAAACAGGGTTAAGTGACTTATCCAGGGTCACACAGCTAGTACATTGTCTGAGGCTGGTTTTGAACACAGGTCTTCCTGACTCCAGACCTGTCTCTTTATTCACTGTGCCACCTAGCCACCCATCTTTCTTGTCCAGTTCTCAGTAATAAACTGTCATAAATAAGATTATGATCTATGTTAACATTTTAATTTAATTTTTTCAATGAACAAAAATCCATTTTCTTTTATTTCCATTTCCTCCTGACCATTGAGAAAAAGGAAAAACAAAACAATTATAATATGCATATCAACCAAAAAAATTCCCACATTGACTGCGTATTTCTTTAAGAGGGGTTGTGGACTAGAGCACAGAGCACTGGGTTTCAAGTAAGAGGATCTGGATTGGAATCTTAGTTCTGCTACTCACTACTTGTCTGAACTTG
Organism: Trichosurus vulpecula; assembly: GCF_011100635.1. NCBI lineage: Eukaryota > Metazoa > Chordata > Mammalia > Diprotodontia > Phalangeridae > Trichosurus > Trichosurus vulpecula. Next base: position 83,926,781 of record NC_050581.1, read on the forward strand.
AACAAATAACTTTGCCTTCGAAATTTCAGCTTCTTCGCATGCAAAATGAGAACAATTGAGTTAGAATAGAAAGAACACTGAACTTGGAGTCACAGGATCTGAGAAAGAATCCCAGTTCTTTTACTTACTTTCTATGTGACCTTGGATAAATCATTCAACCTCTCTACAAAATGAGGAAGTTGGATTCGTCAGTTTCAAAGGCTCCTTCCAGTGTTAACTCCATGATCCTTTCTACTTCTAAACCCCCAAATCCAGTAATTATTCAGTGACTTCAGTCTTTGGGGCCTCAGTTTTCCATCAGCAAAATGAGTATTTTGGGCTAGCCTAGCTGATCTCTAAAGGTCTTTTCAAATTCTAAACTCCTGTGTTCTTAGGTGTTTCATTAAAGGTCAGGCTAAAAAGTAGCATTGCATGAATGGAACCCTAAACAACAGGATATATAGTAGAACAGTCAATTTGAGGTAATTTTTTAAAAGTGTCTTTCTTCTAAAGAGATCAAATACATTAATGGATGGGTGAAATCAGAGACTGACCTCCATCTGATTCTGTTCAACTTTAAAGTAGGGATTGCTATGTTCTGGAAATGTAGATTATTGGAAACACATTCTACTAGCATCCATCATGAGGTACAAATTCTTGAAAAGCTGGGAATCCACAAGGAAGAAGGGGATTTTCTTTTAGAAGAAAAAAGAAATTTTTTTTGGAGGGCAAGCAGAAAATAGTAAATACTTACTTTACCTACTATTCCTTACAAATCTAGCCATTACGTCTGCTTAGAAACATTAAAATGTACATGTATGACTTCATTTGTGCATTGAAATATCATTTTTAGCATATTTAAAATGTGAATGTCTGGGGAAAAAAGAGAAAAAACAAGGTAGAAAACTTCTGTTTTCCATTTTTTTCCAGAAAACTCCCCAAGACATCATGAAAAAAATGTTTTGTGGGGTTTTTTCCAATTTACCCCCATTCCCTCCACCCTTCTACCCTTTCACATCTATGACTAAGAATTGTAGTGTGTAGTCAATTATTCAGGTCTAAAGATGGAGAGACAAAAAGGGATGCCCTAATTTTCTTGAAATATAGGAATCATTTTATATAACCATTATATTATTATTTCTATCTCTATTAAGTGGATCGCTTAGGCAGCAAGGTGATGCAGTGGCTATAATACCAGGTCTAGTAGTAGGAAGACTTGTGTTCGATTTTGGCTTTAGACACTTACAGCTATGTGGCCCTTGATAAGTCACTTAATCTTTTTATTTCTGTTTCCTCAACTGTGTAATGGAGATATTAATAGTACCAAACTCTCAGAGTTATTGTGAGAATTAAATGAGATAATATTTGTAAAGCACTTAGCCCAGTACCTGGCACATAGTAGGTGCTATATAAATGATACCTATACGTATCGCTATTATCACCACCACCACCACCATCATCATCATCATTATTTCAAGTCATGAACTTAAGCTTTTTCTTTCCCTTTGTTAACCAGCTTGTTAAAATAGTGGCCTACACCTACTGCCTCTACCCTTCACCATTCAACCTTTCACCTCCTGAAGGCCCTTCAAGCTCTTGAATACTGGTTTCTTTATTCACCATCTTGCTAAAAATGCTATCTCAAAGTTTGTCAATTATTTTCATATTTTTTGCAAATCTAGTGGCTTTTTGTACCAAAGTTTAAAATATAGGCATGATAGACTCTTGGCAGGGGATGAATGAAGTGAATTTAACAAGGGCCAGTAAAACACAGTCATCTGGAGCCTTGTAGATTGATTCAAGAGCACTGTAAACTGAAAATGGGAGAAGGGAGAAAAGTGCTCACATAATTCTTATGTCTGGCACTACAGAGATGAGCAGATACTGAAGAGAAAGAATAGATAAGGGATCTTCAAACTTTCAGGATCATCATCTTCACCAGAAAAAATAATTAAGCGTATACATCCCCATGTATGTCAATTATTTATAAATTATATGACTATGGTAATGTATTAATAATTATGTACCTTATAAAACTTACATAAAAAGAGGTTAAACAAGAATGAAATAAAGATGAAATGACATTGGATTCTAGAGTCAATAGGAAGATACTGGAATTTATTGCATGGGAGAGTGACATGGCTATAAGAAAATCATTCTGGTAGCTCTGGGCATGATTACCTGGAAAGGGGAGAGACTTGAGGCAAGAAGACAAATTAAATGGCCATTGCAATAGTTCAGGCAAGAATTTATAACAGAATGGGAGGTGACTGCTTCGAGTAGAGAGAAAAGAGCAAATGTGAGAGATGTGGAGATAGAAACAATAAGATGTGGTAACCGATTTTGATACATGGGATGAGGGAGGATGTAGAGCTGAGGATGTTATCACAGTGATATGAACCTGGGTGACCTGAATGGGAATAATGTTCTCCATAGCCATAGAGAAATTTGATAGAGGTATGGGTTTAGGGAAGAACATAATATAATGAGGTCTAGGACACAGAATATGACTTAACTAAGACTTTTCATTCAGTGCAATTCACTTTGTCCTGCCCAAAAAAAGGGATGAGGATATAAGGGATGAGGTGCAGTAACCATCATAGCCACTAAGTTATCTGAGAGGCAGGGAGTAGAGATAATGGTGGTGGTTGGGAGGGTGATGGAATTTTCCCAATGGTACTTGCATAACTGCTGCTGTGAGTACTGGGGAAGCAATGGGATTATATCCCCAGGCACCAACATTTGGCTAAGAACGGGGAGGATGGAAGCTTCCACAAGCAAAGGAGAGTATGGAATGGGAAGTTTGGAGGAATAAAGGTGAATGTAATTGTACTGGAAACAAGCCCCATGATTGGCTCTTACAGGGAGAGTGGGATTCAACCCATTTTCCCATCTTCCAACTGGTTGATCACATACCCCTTGAGGTCAAGTCATGGCTCCCACTTTGGAGATTACTAGGAAAAAGGGACTGTATTGATGGAAGACCATATTCAAGAAGAAGTCCAGAAATTAAATCTATTGCCTTAGATATTTATGGATTATAAAAATAATAAGTTTGAGATCTAACACAATGAGACCAACTTGACCTCTTAGGTTTCAGTTATATATTAAGGCATGAGATTTATTATTGGAATTGGACATTGGAAGGATATGCCTCAATCAGAAGGGAAGAAAAAGGACTAAAAGGAGAGTGAAGCATATAATAATATATACCTATGTGAGGAAATCCAGAAAACTAAGAGTTGACATGGTAGAGCATATTTGGATGAGGATCAATGGAGATTGAAACAGAAATAATATTGTTAAATATTGATATTTCATACACTTTGTAAAGAGGGAAGAATTAGAAATCTAGGGAACAGATCATAAACCTGAGCTCTAGGAGACTTCTACTATCTGCAGGTTTGTGTTCCCCAAATTTCTAATTTTTCCCTCTGTACAATGTATGAAGTATACACCTTTAATAATATCATTTCTTTTTCAATGTCTACTGATCCTCGTGATGAATTGATGTATTGATTCTCATGGTCTTCATGATGTACAAGCCTGATTTGATTTTGGAGCTGTAGGACACTTCCATTATGTGTAATTTGCAAGTATTATTTTTTTAAAGAAGAGCAACCAATGAATTTGTGATTTGTGATTACTAAATCATCATCTAATCTTTAAAATATGGAGGAATGATAAGGATAGAAACTAACCAAAAAAGTATAACTGATTGCTATAGTAGAAACAATAGGAACCTTAAAAGCAGGTAGATATTCCATCATTGAGTTTTTGATAAAGGAAAAGAAAGCTAGACAGACTACTGAGCACCCTGGATTTAGGAGAGCAGAGTTTTAAATGTTCAGAGAAACAGCAGGTAGGATTACAACGGCCTAATCAGCCCAAGAGTGATGGGAATCTCTTAAAAATGAAATTCTGAACATACAAAAAAGAAAAATAAATGATGGACAGAAAAGGGCAGAGATGCCTAGAGAGACCTATGTGGGTGGAAGGGGACATTATGGCATTTAGATTTTTAAAAGCATATCTGGAACATGGAAGCTGGAGTGAGTAACTGAGGATGAATACAAAAGACTACTCTTCTACATATAAAACAGTGTTAAGATCCCTCAAGTCCGGAATGAGCTGAGATTTTCAATGGATGCTAAAAATAACAAAAGGTATTGTCATTTCTCAGTTATGTTGAGGACAAGAGAAAGATTAGAAAATATTTTTGGCATGGTCTGGCTAATGATAACACAGGGGCTACCTTCTATACCTGGAACTCTCTCCCTTCTTATGTTTGTCTCATTGCTTTCCTGGCTTCCTTCAAGTATCAGCTAAAGTCCTACCTTCTTCAAAAAGCCCTTGCCAATTCTCTTTAATCATAGCATCTTTTCTCTACAATTACCTCCAATATATCCTATATATGTCTTGTTTATACATAGTTGTTTGTATGTTGTCTCCCTCATTAGACTATGAGCTCCTTGAGAGTAGGGATTTTGTTTTGTCTTTCTTTGTATCCCTAGAATTAATCCAGTGCATGGCACATAGTAGGCACTTAATAAATGCTCACTAACTTTTCCTTCGAGGAGGTCAAACTACTCAACTCTTGTTTATGTTTCCTCTCTCAAGAAGTAGGTTCTTTGGATTCAGAAGGACAGAAGAAAAATGGATAGTGGTCAGTGAAGACCCAAGAAAAATAAAGAAGTATGCAATATCTAGCAAGTCTCAATGAGTTCAGGCCCAACTGAATGACCTGGTTGACATCTATCCTTTAGTAATGAAAGAACTGGCAGAGGTGATGGCTAACCTGCTATCTGTGAGGTTTAAAAAAACCATGAAGAATGGGAGGAGTGCCATAGGAACAGAGAAGGGAAAAGTTCCCAATTCTCCTAAAAAGAGAACCAAAGGTAGGTTCTAGAAACTGTAGAACAGTAAATTTTATTTCTGTTTCTGGCACTATTCTAGAAAATATTAAGGGTTGGATTAGTGAGAGCTTTAGAAAGGGAAGGAGTGAACATTAGAAGCCTAGGTGGCTTCATCAAGAACAAGTCATGCCAGACTGACTTCATTTCCTTTTTTGACAAAATACCTGGAATGGTGGGGCAGCTAGGTGGCACAATGGATAGAGTGCTAGACCTCAAATCAGAAAAACTCATCTTCCTGAGTTCAAATCCAGCCTTGGATATTTACTAGGACCCTGGGCAAATCATTTAACCCCATTTGCCTCAGTTTCATCATCTGTAAAATGAGCTGGAGAAGGAAATGACAAACTAATGGAAAACTCCAGCTGGGGTCACAAAGAGTCAGACACGACTGAAACATGACTGAACAACAACAAAACCTGGAGTAGTAGACAAGGCAGTGCCTTAAACATAATAACTGACTTTTACATGGTGTGTTCAAGTTGGCAAAGCACATACATTATCTTATTTAAGCCTCACCACAACCCTGTGATAGTCACTATAGACCCCCATTTTACAGATGAGGAAACTGAGACTATGAGAGATTAAATGATTTGGTCCTGTTTAAAGGATTGCTGTCAGGGGCAAAATTTGAACCCTGATCCTTGAGATTTCAAGCCCAGTAGTCTATAAACTATGCTACATTTGATTTTGACAAAATAACTCAAACTATGCTTGTGGAAAGTACCCAGAGAAATGCACTAGAAGATAGCACATTTTGGTAGATTTGGAACTATCTATATCACCAAATTTAAACAGTTAACGAGATGATACAAATTTAGGGAGAGTTCTCTTGTGGACTGCCCTGTGGATCCAGGCTTTGCTCTGTGTGCTTAAATTTGTCTTTAAATAACTTGGAAGGTGTGCTAACAAATTTAATAAAATTATCAGATTACATGAAGTTTGAAGGCATAGTTAGCAGGTTTGATGACAGAATTGGGATCCAGAAATATCTGGATGAGCTAGAATGACTCACTGAATCAAAATAAATGGTATTTAATAGGAACAAATGTGATTGGGTTCCAAAAAATATGGGAAGGAGGAGGTAGTGTCAACTAACACTTCTCGTGAATAAGATTTGGAGGTTTTAGAGGACTGAAAAGCTCCATAATTTTAACCCTGTGACATGACGCCAAAAAAAGCTAAGACTAGTCTAGGCTATGTTGATAGAAACATAGTAACCAGAACAAGAGATGCAATGATACTGTAACATTTGCCATAGCCAAGCCACACCTGAAGTACTGAGTTCAGTTCTAGTGACCATGTTTTAAGAAAGACAGATAATCTGGAAAGCATCCAGAAGAAAATGACCAGGATATTAAGAGCCTGGAGAATGTACTATATAATGATTAGTTAAGGGAACTGTAACCGTTTAGTATGGAGAAGAGAAGATTTAGCATTCATGTGATGTAGCTGTCTTTAAAAGTCTGAAAGGCTTGTCATAAGAAAAAAAAGTTAGTGAGTGCTTGACCCTAGGGAGCAAGGCCAAGAACAATAGGTGGAAGAGTAGCAGATATCAGCTTGGTGAGAAAAGAACAACTTCTTAATAAGAGTAACTCAAAAATGGAATGGGATGTCTTAGTAGGTAATGGGTCCACAGTCATTGAAGGTCTTCAGAGAGAGACTTGGTTTCCATAATTTGTTGTGGATTTTGTAGAAGGAATTTCTGGTAATATATAGGTTAAACAGATAACCTCTGAGATTCCTTTCAGCACTTGGATTCTATAATTATATAAACAGGAATGTTCCCACTGAACTTAACATCTCTACCTCTGTCCTCTCGATTGTCCTGTATTTCTAATTGTCTAAAGCAGAGGTGTCAAATTTGCAGCCCTTTGGGATTACTGCCCTAACCAGATTAAAATGTAGTTTGGAAATGTTTAACAAAATAGATGAAAATACAACAGAAATAACATAATTAACATATTAACATAAATAATGTTAATTTGTGGTTTTCTAAGTCATTATGTGGCTAGAAAGGAGTTTCTATTTGAGTTGGATACCACTGGTCTACAGAACACTTCCAGTGAGATGTCTCGCCATTACATTAATGTCTATATGCTCAAACTAAAATCCTCACATTTCTCATGCCCAGAACAGTCTCTCTCATTGACACCACCTCTCAGAAACCTGACTTCCTTCAAGACTCAGTTTAAGTTCCACCTTCCACATGAAATCTTTCTGGATCCCCTCAAGCATCCAATGTCCTCTTCTTACCCCAAGTTACAGTACCTTATATTAATTTTATACATATATATGTGTATGTGTGTGTATTATTGTACTATTAGTACTATTATAAGTTATATATATATTATATATTTATATACTATATTATTTATTGTTATATTATTCTATGTTATATATTTCTATATTATAAGTTATATATGTATATTAGTATTATATGTATATTATTCCTATATGTCAATGTTGTTACCCACCTCTTCCTTTAGAATGACTTGAAGGCATGAGTGTTGCCTTTTTCTCTTTGCATTTCTATTGTTGAGCATAGTGGCCAACACATACAGTAGGTGCTTAATAAATGCTTATGGAGGATTCATTGCTTCAGGATATCTCATCCACAGGCACAGTGGAAATGGCTTGGGTTTGAATCCTTATTTGGTCACTTGCTACCTATAGAACCCTGGGCAAGTCATTCCACTGCTCCAGGACTTAGCTTCTTCATCTGTAAAATAGAAGGGCCAAACTACATGACTTCCAAAGTCCTCTCCAGCTCTGAATACATGATATTCTGATCTCAATACCTCTGAGAACTCAACCACCCAAAAAGGTAGTTAAATTTGTTGTGATTAAAAAAATGAATACTTGGTGGCTACCACCCTGTTTTGAGTTTCTCCTCACTTAGGCTAGTCTTCAAATAACAGAAATGTAGTCTATGCAAAGGCCCATATTCAAAGCCTGGCATGGCCTTTGAGACCCTTGGGTCACTTCCATGCCGTGAGGCACTGGTAAATGGCCTTAGTCCAGGATCCAATGGTTTGGGATCATATTTCCCAAGAAAGAGCCACCTATGGCCCATCCTTTCACATTCCTTCTATCCTGTCTATCAACAAATTATGTCCTTTGGTCAGCAACTGAGACAAGGCAGCAGCAGATTGAAGTCAGGTCTCCTTGTATGTTACATGGTGATCAACAAGAAAGAATTTATGAAGACAGATGGAAGGTGAGAGCTACAACAATTCTGCTGCAAGGGGCTTCAGATCCCTAAAAGTGAAAGAAGGGGCAGGAAATCCTCTCTCCGATGTGGTCTGATTCTTCATTGTTCCCCCTTCTCTTTGCCTCCTTGTATTGGGGATCCTTGAAGAGTTTGGCCTTTGTTTCCTTTGATTAATTCAGTGTCTTTGATTGAGCCTTACTAGGTGCTAAGCCCCAGGCCCAAACCCCTATTAGATGCTAAGCCTATGTGGGTGTGAATTGGTAACTAAGGTGGGGCTCCAGGTGGGGCCAGTGCAGGGAGGGGTTAATACCAGAGCCAATTGAAGGAACCTAAGTTCTGCTCACTCAGATGAGGTTTGATTATGTCTGAAACTACATAAAAAGGGAAGACAGAGCTATTTGCTTAGGGCTCTCACTCTTGGTGGCGCTGATGTGGAGACTCCAGGCAGCTGTAGCTAAGAGCCTTCCAGCTTGTAAACCGGATGTTTGGACTTTGGTAAACTTTGGTAACTATGAATTATATTTGGTCTGTTTGTAATTTGTTTGTATTTGCTCTGAAGTTCAGGGTGCTGGCTTTTTCCCCTGAACTAAGTGAATGATATTTGTATGTTGAAATAAAGTAAGATTGTTAACCCCTTAACGTTGCTTTCCTTAGCAAAGCAGATCAAAGGAACCTGGGCTTGCAGCGTTCTGTGGACTGGTTGTTGTTGATTTTACACCCCCCACAGTAGGTGCTACCCAGATTGTTGAAACACTCCTCTAACCCTCATATGTTTTTTTTTCAATTTCTTGTCTATAGTCCCCTGCTTAGAATTCAACAAACACTTATTGGGCACCTAATAGCTGCAAGGGGGCTGTAGTAGGGCCAGGAGATACAGGGATTAAAAAGGACATAGTTTCTGCCCTCCAAAAGCTTACATTCTTCTGGGCCTGGGGGGTAGGAGATATGACCCACACATAAGTAAATATCACATAAGATGGGTTATGATATGGGCAAGGAGAGATCCAGATTAAGTTGCCCTAAGAATATGTGAGGAAGGCGAGATCATTCATTTGGTAGTGGGAGGGTCGGAGAAGGCTTTGGAAGGAGATATCATCTGAGCTGAGCCTTGAGAAAAGAAAAGAATGTTCTTGAGGGGTGAGAATTTAGCCTCTTCTGAATACCTTTCAGGCAAGGGTGACAGCTTGAATGAATGCCAGGAAGCAGATGATATGGTATTGAGTTAGGAGCTGATCACACCATAATGAACATGGAGCTAGAGGCCACCTCTCAGAGGTCATTTAGTCTAACACCTTCATTTTACAAATGAGGACACGGAGGCCCCGTGATGTTAAATGACTTTTACACACAAGTAGTATCTGAGATAGGATTTGAACACAGGTCCTGCGACCCCAGAGCCGGTGATCTCTGCCTTACTATGGGGAATAAATCTCAGTCCAGTTTTGAGCACAACGCCCTTCCTTCTGTCATTTACCCATCAAGATGCCATTATTGTTCTTCAAGTATTTTTCAGTCGCGTCCACCTTCTCCTGACCCTATTTGGGGTTTTCTTGGCAGAAACAGACATCACCACCGACCAACCACTGGAGTGCTTTTCCATTTCCTTCTCCAGCTCATTTTATAGATGAGGAAACTGGGGCACACAGGGTTAAGTAACTTGCCTAGGGTCACACAGCTAGTGTCAGAGGCTAGATTTTAACTCAGGAAGATGAATTTGACTTGCAGCCAGGCACTCAATCTACTGAGTCCTTAATTTAAAGACCATCTTAAATCCTACATTCTCTATGATCTTACTCTGACCAAACTGGGTCATACTGATTTCTCCCTTCTTTGAATATCTATTATATTCATATTTAAAACCATACAATTAATCATAAACTATTTTCTATTTCATGCATTAATATTTATAATTAATATTCTCTTATGCATCTAGATTTTAAGTTTCCTGAGGGTCGGAGCCATGTGTATTTGGATGGGTCCCATAGTAGCTAGCATAACTCAAGGTGCATATAGTAGGTGCTCAGTATGTTTGCTAATTGAATAGAAATATTTGTTTTAGCATAGGGCACAGCCTTATATCTCAAGGTCCTTATAACTGAATTATGTGTGAGGACAGCTATGTTTAAAAACATACAATGCAGCCATTGCTCAGTGATCTTTGTTAATGGTGGAGAAAAAATTGATCTTTCTAAGAGCAGATTAACCAGTATCATTTCTGTTGGACTTGGAATGCAGCCTGAGCCACATGTTCACAGCACAAGGAAGGAATATGTTCAGACATGTGCATTTGACCCTGTCCTTGTCCCCATTCTGCCTCGCTCTTGGTGGCACGGGACCCAGCTGTGCAGAGAAAGGCTGGGGACCAGGGGTCACTGCTGAGAGGCCTCAAAATGTATCATATGCCCTGGAACATAATTAGGATCTCACTGCATGTATCTTTCTAAGTCTAAATATGTGATATTCCATAGTGAGGGAAAGTGCTACAGCCCTGGGTGGAAGGCTAAGACGATGACATGGCAATGAGAAGAAACCCGCCATTCACCTCTCCATGTGCTAAAAACCTGGGGCTTTGGTAGTCTACTTTCACACTTAATCTCTTTTTCTGTGCAGGTACAAGTAAACAGCCAGGCTGCTTAGCTTCTACACAACCTTCCATTATGAAATATTTGTTCCAAATCATCGTTATTCCACCTCCATAATGAATTCACCCATCAGGCTTGACAAGGTTTCTGCATTCAGAAACTTGAGCTGTTTCCCTAACAATGTAGGGATTTCTCTTTATATATATATATGTGTGTGTGTGTGTATATATACACACCAAGGCAGTGTAGATTGTGATTTGTATTTGTTTTTGTTCACAGCTATTCTGTTAATGTTTATAAGCTCTCGGAAGAGGAGATGGAAATTCTACTCCTGTCATTTTCTCATTTTAGATATGATTGAATAATCACCCAAGATTAAGTGAGTCAAGTGGAAGTAATGGGAGGGGGGAGGCTCGCACTCTTCCATGTTTGGTTTCATTAAATTTTCTTCCAAGAGCAAAGGGTTTCTGCTTGCCTGAAGCATGACATGCTTCCAAAGAAAACGAGGAACAATCAAAGGCCCTTTTGTTTTGCATTTCTCCAATGAGGGGATTCTATCGGGGCTCTGCATGTTTATGCATCACCTTGCAGGGCCTTTCTTTGTTCTTCAGCAATCAAATGCCACAAAAATATGTTTCTGAAGAAACTTGGCCAGAAGGAAAGATGGGGAGGATTTTTCCAAGAGGGTTAAGGTTAATTACCAGAACATTCCACTGTCCTCTACAGCACCTAAGGCAGTGTTGATTCTCAGTGAATTAACTTATTGCCAAAAGGATTATTCATAATTGCAATGAATTAACCTATTTTAGTTATTACAAATAACTTCCAATTGAGTTTAAGAATTCCCACTCTAGGGTATTTTTCCACATTGAAATTTATTAAATGACTTTGGCATATCATAGATAATTAATCTCCAAGAGATTTCCATTAAACCAATTTCCTTTGGGAATCTCTAATTTATAGAAAGAGAGGGTCAGAAAGAATATCAGACAATCAAAAAAATTAGGCTGGAACCGATCTCTGGGTGAAGGATGGTTCACATGGAATTTTCAAATTAAATTAAATTAGGTAACATCTAATTCAATCACTTTCTTTTTCATGTAAGGAAATGGAAGCTCTGGAAAGGTTGCAAAGGTTAAGAAATTCAGAAACAGGATTTGAATCCAGGGCTTCTGACTTTCTCCACCTATACCTCATTTCCTCCTCTGTTTCTGAAGGCAAGACTCTTTCCAATGTCAGAATGCCTGCTTGAGATTCTAAATCTACTTCCCCATATTATTTTCATAATATTATGTTCCTTAGGCCAACCCACGGTAATTTGTTTGAGAAATAACACCAGCATAACATATTGAAGTTTGGTGTTATAATAAGAGACCCTAACCACAACATATCACAATGTTTCTCTGAGAAGATGTGCTCTGAGTTCCAAAGGAGGACAACAAGAACACACCTCTGTTCCCCTCACCAAAGTTAGTGAGAGCAGGGATTTCTTCATCACTAAGAGATTAATAAGGAGCTGTTCCTCTCCCAAGGGCTCCATAAGGGTGAAAACTGAGATGGGGCAAGGGAAAGCTAATGGTTTTAAGAGTTGGGATGAAGGCTGAAGGATCCCTGAGGTACTTTAGCCTCCTTCCAGTATAAGCCCTTAATGATACTGCTTGGATTCAAGCCAGCTCCTTCTTTCTTCTCCTTCCCTTCCTCCCCTCCCCCATCCCATTCATTGGTCCACCTGCTTCTCTTTCCACTGAAACCACCTGTTGCTTTTGACTAACATTTCTTCCCTTCTCAAGCCTATGGTAGAATAAAGCAATCTTAGAGCTTCTCCTAACTCTCTGGTCCTGAAGCAAGCATATAATAGATGTGAGGTTTTCTAAGGGTTCCATACAAAGTAAATACACACATACATGTATACATGTACACACAACCCACCAAAACACACCTACCAAACAAAATAAAATAGTGTATGAAGAATTCATCTAGAATACGTATGCCCTAGGCATTCATTGCAGATGAATCAAGAAATGGTCCAGGCATTAAATAGAAAGAGCTCAGACTGGATCTATCTGAAAAATGAGGTCAGGCTTTCATTAATCTACTGCTGCTTGCTAAAGCAAGAGCTCATATTTTAAACACTTTTAATACTACTTGACGATGAATCACAGAACTCTGACCTCAGAAGAATCACAATTTCAGATGACGTAAAAGACAGTAAGAGGATACACAGTGGGTGAAAAATGGTGGCAGCATGTTGTTAATGATGACTGGTGCAAAAGTGGACTAAACCATTGAGGGTTTGTAGGAGCAAGAAAGGGAATGAGCAATCATATAGTATCATATATTTAGGGCTGGAAGGGAACTTTAGGGCCATTCTTGTTCAACTCCCTTCACTTTACAGATGTGCAAACTGAGGCCAAGTGAGGATACATGACTTACTCACAGTCACATAAATAATAAGTAGAAAAGGCAGAATTTGAACTCATGCCCTCTTTCTCCAAAGCCAACACTCATACTGTTTTACTCTGCCTCCCAAAGTGGAGAGAGGAGAAGAGATTGCAGATGAATAGCCTAAATGCTTCATTGACTTTAATGATTTATTGATTTACTTACTTAATTTGGGTGGGGGGAGAGAGGCAATCAGTGTTAAGTGACTTGCCCAGAGTCACACAGCAATTAAGTATCTGAGGTCAAATTTGAACTTCGGTCCTACTGACTCCAGGGCTAGCACTCTATCCACTGAGCAACCTAGCTGCTCCTTCAGTAAAGTATTTAAGGAGTCAAAGGACTCCTCTAGTGTGTTGGATATCTAGATCCCATAGGAAAATGGTGTCAAACTCAAACAGAAATGGGGGCTACTAAATCACACAGAAAGAACCCTGACAGCTTTAAAATGTAATGTTATCTTTGTTTCAATGTGTTTTTCATTTATTTTGTTAAATATTTCACAACTGCATTTTAATCTGGTTTGGCTTGTGCTCAGGAGTGTTGCGGGCCCCATGCTGCTTGCAAACCCCATGTTTTGACACCCATGTCCTTCGGAGCATTTATGGTTGTGCTCTGTGCCAAAGGAAGGATTTCCCACTTTGATGGAATCAGAATCTCTTGAAGTAATGAAGGCTACTTAGCCATTTGAAATATTGGAAAAGAGGAAGAGAGGAGAAAAAAAACACCTTTTATGTTTCTACCCATCCTGTTTTCCCTTTCTCTCTATAGGAGGAAAAGATCAAGCTCATATCAGTCTCAGGTTTTCCAAGACTCTCATGATTTCAAGAAATGTTAATTCCACCACTGGCTTGCTCAGATTCTTTTGAGGTAATGGAACCAAAACTCATCTCCTTTTCATAGGCTTTGGAAAATGAATATCCTCAGCAAGACTGTGTTCACTTTACTATTTGAAGGATCCATGATTTTGTCATTCTGTACCCCCTCCCACCCACTGACACAGATTGAAAGGTCTCCTTTGCCCTGAGGAATCAAGAGATAACATGGAGCCCGAGGGCCCTGCTTTCCCCCAAATACCAGCACTAGGAGAAGAGAACTCCTCACCTCTCTAGCAGTCCTACCACTCCAGACTGTCCAAGATCAGTAGTGGGGCAAGGTGAGAAGTGGGAATTCAGGTTCTCAGGTAGCAATTGGAAGTTCAGCATTAACAAGGGAAAGGAAATATTACATGCAGTGGTTATTGACAGGGTGGGGGAACTCCTAAGGCCAAAGGTCAAAGTCACCATTTATATAGTGGAGGTCTAGCTAAAAGTGGCAATCCATAAATTGGAGATGGCCTATATTCCAAAATTAATTATGTAACTAAATCTTAAACCATAGCTCATTTGGATCATTCAGTTGGTTTCTGCCTTCCCGTCTTGTGTCATCTTGATAGTATTTGATGAACACACACTGGGTTCCATGATCCAGGAGAGCAACAAAAAAGTTAAAGTGGCAATTGTTTCTTCTTTGCACTTCAATACTGGACACTTGACCCAGGGCCTGGCACACAGCAGGTACTTACCAAATATTTGTTAATTGATATATGGTGCAAAATGTATTTGCCACAAACTTCCTAACACTGCTGTGACTAAGTATTTCCTCTTAATAGCCTATTGAAGATAACAAAAGCTGTGCTGCTATCCAACTGGCTAACACAGACTCCCGCCCCCCCTTTTTTGGTCAAGACTCTAAAGAATGTTGGCAGCTGAAAGGCATGTGGAATGGAATTTGTCTATTGCTACATTTGTAAAAACATCACTTTTTCATAAGTCAATATTATTCTAATGCTGACATCAAGAACTTTACATTCTTTCTGACTGGAAAATGATATACAAACCCAGACAATCAAAGGGGGATTCAAGCTTTATCCAAAGAAAGCCAAACATTCAACTGAAGGACAGATTGCTTTTTTTTTTTAAAGCAGAGATAGGAAAACCAAAGTGGAATTTCTCATTGTTATTAAAAACATCCTCCTTTGCCTTTCATAGCCTGGTTATGGATCTGTGAACATACAAGGCAAAACTAAATGGTTCACCCCCTATGACAAAAGCTGACATAAAATAATATGACCACGCACATTCCACTCCATCCATCCAAGCATATCATTTTTCTTCCTATTCAAATATTCTTGAGGTTTAATTAAGTTGGCCTGCTATCTAGTAATTACTTTCCCCCTCTTATTAGCACCTTCCTATTGTCTTTCCTTGAATTGATTTGTGACTATAGATACTGCCTATGCTGTACCTTTGCAAGCGTGGGGATAAATGTTGAGCTGGAGGTAGGGAGATCTATTTTTCCCTTCTTTTAATTAGAAAGTTTGACTGCAAAAGACTTAAGACTGCATAGGTACATAATTCATCCATAGAATCAGGGGCTTCCTAATTCACTGTTCTAACATTTTCACTTTGCAGATAAGGAAACGGAGTCCCAAAGAGTGACTTGATGGACATCACAGAAGTAGTAAACATAGGAGCCAAGATTTGAACCCACATCTTCTGACTCCAAATCCAACACTCCAAACAATGGAACATGCTGCCTCTCTTTGGACTACACACAATATACCTGCCTCTACAAGCAACTATTTTAATGACATTTCTCAAGAGTCACTCCAAACAATGGCACATGCCGCCTCTCTTTGGACTACACACAATATACCTACCTCTAAAAGCAACTGTTTTAATGACATTTCTCAAGAGTCATAATTGCTACTGCCTCACTAACCTGCTCTCCTCTTAAGTTATTCTCGAAAGGCAGGTGAAAAAAAATATGCCCCTAAGAAATATGTTGAGAAAAAATGGTTAGAGCCATTTTCCAAAAACCACCACGTGTTTACACAGTCAAAAGAGAGGGGAAGGGGGAGGGGGAGGGGGAGGGAAAGGGAAAGGAAGAGGAAGAGTAGGAGAGGAGGAGAGGGAAAGGGAGGAAGAGAGGGAAAGGGAGGGGGAGAGGGAGGGAAGAAGAGAGAGAGAGAGAGAGAGAGAGAGAGAGATAACCAACTGAAATAGAAGTTAAAAGCAGAACACAGATTTTTCTTTTCCTGTATATTACTAGATAAACATTGATAGTATATTTCCTACATAACAACATATCTTCCCAATTGTTTCATATTTTGGATGTAAAAACTAGAAATTTTGATATTTGAATATATGACTATTTGGTGGATTCATGGCTTCATCAGTGTAAGCATCCTTTCTCCCAGAGAAATTATAGCCATAATCATGCCTTTTTATCCTGTGTGATTTTTCACCACAACTTTTTCATAAATTCTCCCTAGAGAACTAACCAATATCCTAGAGGATTTATTTTGTGGTTTTAAAAAATATTTCACACAGGCTGCTTAATTCTTCACTCTTGTTACAAGATCAACACACCTGATGTTCTGGCTTTTTATTTAATGTTCTTTAAAATGTCTTTTATATCCTCATGTAGGTGTCATTGTTGATAAGATGCTAATCTCTATTTCTACTGAATGTGTGATTCCTTTGTCCTTTGAGCTACCCACAAGTATGATTCTTCAGATATTATGGTGTTCAAGGTGAGTATCAGAGCTAAAAGAATGAGCTTTTGCACCAGGGATAATTTACTGAATGGAATATGATCCAGCATAATCTCCTCATTGTCTTCAATTTTAGGCCCACAGATCATTGTCCATTTGCAGTGCCTTTCAAGACATATGTAGTGCTGGACTAACTCAACTGTCTTCTTATTCAAAGACATATCATAATTTGGATGATGTTTATTGTTTATTCACTTTGTTTTTCCAATGTAGATTGTTAGACCAATCTTTAAAAGAATTTATTGGGGGCGGAGCCAAGATGGAGGCTAGAAAGCAGGGACCCACCCCAGGTCCCTCCAAACACCTATAAAAATGGCTCTGAACAAATTCTAGAGTTGAAGAACCCACGAAATAACAGAGGGAAGCAGGGCTCGAGCCCAGAAAAGCCTGGATGATCACTGGGAATGGTCTATCACACGGAGTTGGGAGCCGAGAGGAGCAGAGCCCAGTGCGAGTCGTGCCAGGACCAACCAGACCAGGAGCCAGGCAGAACAAGCCCTAGTGCCCTGAATCAGTGCGGTGTGGCAGTTGCCAGACTTCTCAACAAACAAATGCCAAAAACAACAGAGCAGGTTAGTAGGAAAAGCTGATGGGACAGAGTGAAAGGAGTTCGAGGATGGCCATCACCCTGGGGGTGGGGGAGGTGGTGTAGCTCGGAAGGTGCTTCCAGAGCTACAGTTGCAGTTACTTCTGGCCCCAGGCCAACCTGGTGTGAGGAATTAAGTGGCTGATTAGAGTAAATGTACAAAGCCTGCTTTGCCCTGTCTGGATCTGGGCAGCAATCCTGGTTGGGGGTTCTTGGTGGAGAAGGAGCACTGGTGTGGCAGAGCTTGCTGTGTAGAAGTAGCCTTGAAAACAGCAGTGCAACCCCCCAAGCTTGGTACAAAGTACTCTCTACTCTACAAGCAGTCAAACCCCAACAAAAAACTCAAGAGTCAAGTAGTTGGCTAGGAACATGGCCAGGCAGTGAAAACAGACTCAGATTCAGACTCAGACTTTGGAATCTTTTTTTGGTGACAAAGAAGACCAAAACATACAGTCAGAAGAAGTCAACAAAGTCCAAGAGCCTACATCAAAAGCCTCCAAGGAAAACATGAACTGGTCTCAGGCCATGGAAGAGCTCAAAAAGGATTTGGAAAAGCAAGAGGAAAAATTGGGAAGAGAAATGAGAATGATGCAAGAAAACTATGAAAAACAAGTCAATGATTTGCTAAACTTGACCCAAAAAATACTGAAGAAAATAACACCTTAAAAAATAGACTAACTCAAATGGCGAAACAGCTCCAAAAAGCCAATGAGGAGAAGAATGCCTTGAAAGGCAGAACTGGCCAAATGGAAAAGGAGGTCCAAAAGACCACTGAAGAAAATACTACCTTAAAAATTAGATTGGAGCAAGTGGAAGCTAGTGACTTTATAAGAAATCAAGATATTATAAAAACAGAACCAAAGGAATGAAAAAATGGAGGACAATGTGAAATATCTCATTGGAAAAACCACTGACCTGGAAAATAGATCCAGGAGACAGAATTTTGAAATTATGGGACTACCTGAAAGCCATGATCAAAAAAGAGCCTTAGACATCATCTTTCAAGAAATTATTAAGGAGAACTGCCCTGATATTCTAGAGCCACAGGGTAAAATAGAAATTCAAAGAATCCACTGATTGCCTCCTGAAAAAGATCCCAAAAAGAAAACTCCTAGGAATATTGCCAAATTCCAGAGCTCCCAGATCAAGGAGAAAAAAATATAATCAACCAGAAAGAAACAATTTGAGCATTGTGGAAACACAATCAGGATAATACAAGATCTAGCAGCTTCTACATTAAGGGATCAAAGGGCTTGGAACAGGATATCACCTATCCAGCAAAGCTGAGTATAATGCTCCAAGGCAAAATATGGATTTTCAATAAAATAGAGGACTTTCAAGCTTTCTCAGTGAAAAAACCAGAGCTGAATACGAAATTTGACTTTCAAACACAGGAATCAAGAGAACCATGAAAAGGTAAACAAGAAAGAGAAATCATAAGGGACTTACTAAAGTTGAACTGTTTTGTTTACATTCCTACATGGTAAGGTGATGTGTGTAATTCATGAGACCTCAGTATTAGGATAGCTGACAGCAATATACATACATACATACATACACACACACACATACACACACACACACACACACACACATATACACACAGACAAAGGGCACAGGGTAAGTTGACTATGAAGGGATGATATCTAAAAAAATAAAATCAAATTAAGGGATGAGAGAGGAATATATTGAGAGAGGGAGAAAGGGAGAGATAGAATGGGGTAAATTATCTCCCATAAAAGTAGCAAGAAATAGCAGTTCATAGGAAGAGAAGAGGGGGCACGTGAGGGGGAATGAGTGAATCTTGCTCTCATAGGATTTGACCTGAGGAGAGAATAAAATGCATACTCAGTTGGATATCTTACCCCACAGGAAAGAAGGGGGAAGGGGATAAAAAAGGGGGGAGGATAGATAGGGGGAGGAGGTAATCAAAAGCGAACACTTTCGAAAGGGGACAGGGTCAAGGGAGAAAATTGAATAAAGGGGGACAGGATAGGAGGGAGCAAAAAATAGTTAGTCTTTAACAGCATGAGTATTGTGGAAGGGTTTTGCATAGTGATACACGTGTGACCTATGTTGAATTGCTTGCCTTCTTAGGGAGGGTGGGTGAGGAGGGAAGAGGGGAGATAATTTGGAACTCAAAGTTTTAAAAGCAGATGTTCAAAAAAAGGTTGTTTTTGCATGCAACTGGGAAATAAAATATACAGGCAATGGGGCACAGAAATCTATCTTGCCCTATAAGAAAGTAAGGGAAAAGGAGATGGGGGGAGAGAATGGGGTGACAGAAGGGAGGGCTGACTGGGGAACGGGGCAATCAGAATATATGCCATCTTGGAGTGGGGGGAAGGGTAGAAATGGGGAGAAAATCTGTAATTCAAACTCTTGTGGAAATCAATGCTGAAAACTAAAAATATTAAATAAATAATAAAATCTAAAAAAAGAGAGTATTCATTTATTTACTTTTAGTTTAGAACATTCAGTTCCATGAGCCTTTGAGCTTTAAATTTTCTCCCTTTCCCTCCCCTTCCACCTCCCCATGATGGCATGCAATCTGATATAGGCTCTACATATACAGGGTGTTCCTGAAGTCTGGACGCATAGGCAAAAATGCATATTTTCAAGAAATAAAATGAATGAAATTTCCAATGACATTGTATTTAATTGAGCTATTAACAAATAACATCTTCAATATGATTTCCATCATTTTTTATGCAAAGGTTCATGCGCTTTGAAAGATTCACGTGAACTTGATGCAATAGCTCCACACTGCCATCAATTTTAGCACATTCACTCTTTATGCATTCAATCAAGTGTGTTCAATCTATGATTTTCATTGAGTACATCTTCTCCTTTAGCATACTCCAGAAAAAGAAGTCATTGAACAATGCAGAGTCCTCAGTGAAAGAGTTAATGAGATGTTAATGAGATTTCTTATGTGTCCAGACTTTAGGGACACCCTGTACATTCATATTAAACCTATTATCACATTAATCATGTTGTAAAAATTATAACCAATGGAGTGACTCACAAGAAAGAAGAAACAAAACAAAACAAAAAGGTGAGAAAGCAAATAGTATGCTTTGATCTGCATTCAGACTCCACAATTCTTTCTCTGGGTGTGGACAGCATTTTCCATCATGAGCCTTTTGGAGTTGTCTTAGAATCTTGCATTGCTGAGAAGAGCCAAGTCTATCAAAGTTATAGACCAATTTTTTCTATTGACTTTGAAATGCACTGAGGAAATTTTTTAGTGTTTTGGAGCTAGATGTAATTAGTATGATGTCATCTATAAATAGGACATTTGGAAAACCCTGCCACAGAAATTCTAGTATTACAAAATATTTCAGTAAATTCCCTTGACATAATTACAATTATAGGTGAGAAGGCAGATAAATTTTTTTTCTATAAGCTTTAAAGATTTAAAGTCTGGCATGTTTCTGGTGCCTATAAGACACAATGTTGAAGCTGAGGGGTAAGGGGGATGGTCCTCATCTTCTACTGACTCCTGACTCCTAAACCAGTATTTTTTTTACATATATCCATTCCACCATATTCTCATTTCATTCCCTATGATGTAATGCAACCAAATTAAAAATATTAATATTTGAATGGCTATCAAAGAGGAGTTAGTTCTGCTTGGCTCCAAGACCATAATGAGAAATAACAAGAAAGCAGAGGTAGGTTCAATCTAAGAAAATACTTCCTAATAATCAAAGGTATACCAAAATGGAAGGGGTTGTCTTGGTATATAATGGCTTTTCCATCTCCAGAGATCTTTAAGAAGTTGGAGGACCAGATATCATCCATATAGCTAGGTTGTAGAAGGGATTCCTACTCATAAAGGGATTCAATGACCTCTAACATCTTTTTCAACCTGGAGATTTAATGATTCTTTGAAACATTTCTAGTTAAGTCTTCTTCCCACAACTTATAGGACTTGGTTTATTTCTTTTAGTTATGAGGTCTTGTAGAGCTCATAAACTCAATCTTTTGTTATGTCTCAATTCACTTCCATACATTCTATGTTCCATATAACTTATCCATTATAGCAATTAGTACTCCCCTCACCCATGGTTAGTTGTTATTATTGAAAATCACTTCATGGGAAGTGGGAATTGCGAACATTATTTAGTTGTTTGTTTTTTAAATGATGCTTTGAGCATGGACAGTTTTGCTTCTCCAAATATAAATTGATAACAGCAAATTTTTCATCTATTTTCTGAGAAGGGACCGAATGAACTAAGACAGTAATATGAAAGAGAATATTTCCCCCCAAATTCTGCAGATTAAATGAATAAATTAAAAAAATGCTGGTTGACTGAATGGATAGATGATGAAAAGGTGTCTCAAAGGAGAATGGGGCAAGACCAATATGCTATATAGCCTACAATGACCGATATTTCACTCAAGCAGAGACACTGCTCACTGACCCTTAGCCTTTGAAGGCATTTCTCTTTGCATTTTTGGTGTGTCTTTGGAAAAAACAGGCTATTCAGGTCAGTCAGAATAAACAGGCAACATGATGTAGTGAAAAGACTACTTGATTTGGAGTTAAGAGACCTGGGTTTAAATCTCTGCTTTGCTGTTTGCCACCTAGGTAACTTTGGACCACAGACAACCTTTCTGGCTGTCAGTTGTAAAACAAAAGTTGGATTATGTGGTTTTTAAGGTTCTTTCCAGGTCCAAATCAATAAGCCTAGGGAGTAGAACTTAGAGAGTAATTAAGGAATTAATTCACAGCAACCAATACTTCCGGTAAAGTAACACCTCAGAAACAAATATGAGAACCACCCGTGTTCAGGAAATAACAGGCCTCTCTTCTCCCCAGGTGCCCATCCCATTGTTACAGTCCATAACAGCTGGGCATCCTTCCTCTAAATGTAAATGCCAGAGCAGTCTGACCAGAGAAGACACATCCTTTTAATAACCACCACAGGAACAAAGCATCGCTGAAAAGTGGGATAAAAAAATACAGTCAGCTTTATTATTTTTTCCCGTCTCATTTTTGAAGATCAAAAGCACGACTCTAGGCCGCCATTGAAACACCCCCAGCCTGCCACCTCCCCCATTGGGGAGCACCAAACCAATTCCCTGATTTCTCATGTCCTTACAACAGGCGGCAATGTTGTAACAACTCCAATAAACAGGGGTGTCTGCCTGTGCCGGCTCTCTAATCACTTTCAAAGTACGTTTTGTTGTTTCTCATTGACCACACTCAAAGGAACTGGTCACTCGTAGTCTCAAAAGTTTTACAACAAATTGTGTGATTAAATTCCTTAAACACTTCTGTCCATTACTAATCCTCTTTTGCCAACATCCCTTTCAGGAAAAATTGCTGCGCTGCACGGTGCCTGATTTATATTTCATTTTGAGAACAGGAAGTAAAGGGATTAAAGTTAAGGATTAAAACACTTACTCTTTACTGCATTTTTTCTACAGAATGGTTTCCTGGTTGTCATGGCTACTGCTCGCTGACCCTTAGCCTTTGAAGGCATTTCTCTTTGCATTAATAAAATATTTTAAATGAGACTCCATGGAAAACAATAGAGGAAATAGCTTTAAGTTCAATTGCTCTCAAAAGGAGAAACCAGATTTTTTTATCTTTTTTTTTGCATCCTCAGGAGTGAAACTTGAACTAAAAGATTGTGCAGGCACAATCTAAGACTGGAAGCTGCAGGACAGAAATTATTCAGTCGCGACACAATAGGCTTATGGAATGGTTACTTCATTTCCATTGTATAAAACTGATGCTTGGAGAAAATTGCCAGTTGGCAGGGGATTTCTCAAATGTTGCAACACTGCAGAATGTACTCAATGCAAAAAATGCACATAAACAGGGTGTTGTAATTCCTGATAAAAAATGCCATCTGCAAAGTGAAAAACAGTGGTTTCCATAACAATTCTAACTTATATCATGTGCATCAGGTTATAATTTTTTTAAAAAGCACTGAATTTGGAAAACTTGAGTTTTAATTCTGGCTCTCCCACTTATTAGCTGTGTGTCCTTGGGGGTCAGCTAAATTCTACTCATACATATTTATTTGTCATTGTCACTCAACTGGCTTTCCCCCACATTTAGAATGTGTTCCCTCCGTATTTCTGCCTCAAAGAATTCCCCTCTTCCTTTAAGACTCACCTGAGGCACCACCTTCTGCATGAAGCTTTTACTGATCCATCCAATTGCTAGTCCCTTCTTCCCAAACTACCTTGTATTTGCCTACTTTTTTTCTATATTAATTTTATATTTATGCTGTATGTATTTTCACATGTCCTTGGTTCCCCAATTAGAATATAAACTCCTTGTGAGTAGGGATCCTGCCCTTTTTGCTTCCATCCCTGGGTCTAGCTCAGTGCTTGGTACAAAGTAAGTGGGTGCTTAATCAATACTTTTGGATTGATTGATAAGTACTTCTCACACGCTTGTATTCTACTTAGATGATCTCCAAGATGCACTCCAGCTCTAAATCCTATGACCCTTCAAATCCTATGAATGTAAAGGCCATCTCTTTGGAAGCTGCTGTTTATGGTAAGACTATTTAGATGGAGGAATACTGTTTGAGACCAGAGGACAAACAGCAAATCTCAACTCACTGAGCTTATGTCTGTCCTGGACATACTAATAAGAACTAATTAAGGCCATTTACTATTTGTACACCATGGGCCAACAGTACTGCTCTTTAGAACTGTTTCTGTTTGGCCCACATGTCATTGATAGTTACTTTTGAACGACTTCCTGGAAGCCTTTAGAAACCCCCCCAAAAATTCTAAGATCAAAGACCTATTATTGTTGTCATCATCTTTGCCCATATTCCAATAGTACTGTAAGGTTTAAAACACTTTTGTCACAATAACTGTGTGAGGTAACTGGTGAATGTATTATTTTCCCAATTTTTAAGGCACCAAGACTGAGCGCGGTATAATGAAGGAACTTGCCCCAAGAAGATACCAAGTGCCAGAGGAGTATTTTGAACCCAGGTCTCCTCTCTGAGAGCAGTACTCTCATTACTACAAATGTCCTCCTTTTTAAAATTACATAGGCTTTTCATTTTTAACTAAATTCATCACATGCAAATCATAGCCTGGAGTATTAGAGCTAGCAGGGTGATTAGGCCCTAGTATAATCCCCTCATTTTATAAATGAGAAAACTGAGTCTCAAAGAGGTTAAATGTTTTGTCCAAGGTCATAATTGATACCTAGGAAATGTAAATGGGTTTATTCTGGAGAACTGGAAGTAATAACAATATTTGTTAAAGTGAGATTCTGCCTGTTTACACTGTGTTGCCAACCAAATGGAGGATAATGAGCAATTAACTAAGTCATACAGGCAGAAGAATTGATAATTAACATTGAGCACTTTCAAAGATGGAAGTTGACAATCATTTTTAAGTGGTTTAAAGTGTTTACTTAACTTTCCCTTTTTCTTGGTTTCACTGTTTTTGCTGAAAAAGTCACCATCCTGTCAGAATTGTCCTCAGTTCCCAGCCACGCTATGCAACACATCTAATCAGTTGCTAAGTTTTGTTTACCTTGCTGATTTTTCTTCCATGATATTTTTTGCCTTCATCCCATTCTCACCTCTCTCCAAGCTATTATTCTAAGGGAGGCGCTCATCACCTCTCATCTCAACGACTGTAGCATGCCCTTATTTGGTCCCCCTGCCTTGGGTCTCTTCTCTCTCCTAGTTATCATTCACACAGCTGGCAAAGTGATATAACATAATTCTAACCACGTCAGTTTTCAGTTTAATAAACTCCAGTGGCTCTTTGTTGCCTCTAGAATCAAATAAAAATCTCTCTGTTTGGCATTTAAAGGTCATATATACAAAATATGTTAAGATTTAGGGATGTTCCTCTCAGTTATTCTGAGGAGATCAGTCATTCAATAAGCATTTATTGTTTACTTTATGTTAGGAACTCTGCTAAGTGCTAGAGATACCAAAAAAAGAAAAGAAAAAAAAAGAAAGAGAAGAAGAAAAAAAAAATAATTCTCATGTGAAAGGGGGGGTAATAGCAGCTAAATAAATAGGTACGTGTAGGAGCTGAGATTTGTAGGAAGATAAGGATTCTAAGGGGCAAAAGGTAGGAGAGAATTATTCCCAGGATAGGGCAAAGGCAGAGATTGTGTACGAGGAGCAGGGAATGAGGTTTGGTTGGATGGAAGACCATGCAAAATGGATGATAAACCTGGCAATAAACCTGGAAAGGTGGATGGGAGAAAGGTAGAGATATACTCTTTGAAGCTGTCTTCTTTTTAATAGCTATAATTATTCACTTTATGCCAAGCTGAAAAGCAGAATAAGGGTCAAGTGTATGTAAAATTGCAAAAATAAATACTGGTCTTTGTAATCCCTTCATGTACCCTTTTAATCAACCAATAAAACACCTACTAATTTATTGAGCACCTACTACGTGTCAGGCACTGTGCTACATGATGGGGATACAAACGAAGGCAAAAGACATTCCGTGACCTTAAAGTACTCATGGTCTAGATGGGGAAACAGCATACAAACAAATATATGCAAGTAAGCTACATATATGATAAAACAGGAAATAATTAACAGAGGGAAGGCACGACAATTAGGAGGGGTTGAGAACCCTTTCAAGATTCCTTTTCCTTAAGAGACTCTCCTCCCTTTCCATAAGTTATCCATGTTCATAATTCTTTATGACCTTCTACATAGCAACCCACTTAGGCCTTCCAGGCTTTTTTTTTTTCAATCACCTCCTCCCATTAAGAACTATCTCACATCCCTCTCCTAGTTCTGGGACCACTCCCAAGATCCAGGATGACTCTGGGGGAAAATCAGAGGTTAGTTTTGGATCCCTAAAGCTAGAAAGGAATTCTTACAGAGGATCTAAATACTCAAAGAATTGGGAATCACCATGATTTATGATGTACTCTGTACTGAGACTGGTTTAGCATGACTCAAAATTGTCTTGCTTTGGACTTATCCTGAACTGACAGCCTTTATTGTATTTATCGAATTGGCAGAATGAAAGGAAACTCCCTGAGAATTTCATTCTTCCTCAGCCCTGGGACTCTCTGGGGCCAGGCAGAAGGGAGGGACCTGTGATTTCTTTCATACAGACAGTCCCTTGTGAGGAATTTTGTCAATGCAGGTAGGCACCTTCTCTGCAATTTATAGTCTTAGTGGTTGAGAGCACCGAGTAGTTAAATGACTTGCAGGGTCACAAAGCCAGTGTGTGTCAGAGGCAAGACAAACTCAGGTCTTCCGGACTATTAGGCCAGATCTCTATCCACTAACAATACCTCTGATATCAGGGGCAAGCAGTAGAAAATGAGTGTTCTCAGCCCTTAAAGCTAAACTACAGGTACTAGGCAGTCCAGGAACACATTAAATTAGGGGTGTGCTGGAGCCAGCTTGAATCAGCTCATGAGAGCTGATTGTTAAATTTTTAATGTCAGTATTTATACCTTAGAAAGCATTCAACACTACAAATCAGAGCTTGAATTATCATTTTATTGATGGTCTTGATTTAAGAAAACAGTGGATAAAATGTTAATAATGAATATTAAACTTATAAGCGTGTTGTGCATAATTTGTTTTTTTTTTCCTGAAGAGATAGTTGCTAAACATTTACCAATGAATTAAATGCTAATTTAGATCACCTTGCTTGTAATAGCATTCAGCTTCCACTGATGTTGCTGAGACAGATGCTTATTTGGTAAGTGGTCAATTATTACATGATTCAGGCTCATAAATTCTCAGAATTGGAAAGGGCCTAAGAGATCATTGAGTCTAACACAGACCTTATTAGGAACCATATTTACAATATCCTCAACAAATAGTCATCCAACGTCCACTTGGAATTGCCTGTAATGGAAAATTCACTACTTCCTCAGGCAACCAATTCTTTCTGGTCTCTCTTAGCATTGTGGTCACCTTCCCCTGAACATGCTCCAACTGGTCAATGTCTTTACTTGAGTACAGTGCTCAGAACTAGACACAATCATCCAGATGTAACAGAATTCAGATGTAGCAATAGGATTCCAGAGTAAAATAGAACTATCACCCTTTCTCTCTTTTTAATCCAAGTATAAAGCTTTATATTTATCCTTGTGAGATTTCATTTAATTAGGTCATCAAACATTGCTTTCTGTTTAGAACCTTTGGCATCTAGGTTGTGTCATTCAAAATTATCATGGTCTCTCCAAGGGTGTTCTGATAAGTGTTTAACAACTAGCTTTCCAGGAAGAAAAACATGTAGGCATGACACACTATTAGGTTTCATCTACATTATTAACATTTTCTGCATTACTCTCTTAAATCTAGAAGTCAACACAATAGCAAATCAAGAATGGATTTGCAGCATTTACCAATTTCCAAACTATAAATGTTCACACTGAAAATTTAACAGTTGGCTTTTGTGAGTCAACACAAGTTGGCTCCAGCATACTCCTCCTTTTCTCCCATCTTCACTTTTTACATGGTTTTGACAAGAACAGCATCTATACTTTCATTCAAGTCAACAATGAAATTCTGGACAGCATAGGCCTGAGGACAGAGCCGTTCTACACACGTTGATAGCTACCTTCAAATATTAGAAGTTATTATGTATTAGAGGAACTAGATTTAATCTAGATCTAGTAGATTAATTTTTAATAGATTTACTCTTTGAGCTGTATAGCTCAAAGTGATTCTAGCACTAGAAGGAAGACTGGACTGTTGGACCTCTAAAGTCCTGTCCCATCCTGAAGTCTTATATGTCCATGCTTCTATTTTAACTCCATTAAAAGTGTCCCTCGATGTGCTTCTAGTCTTAAAATAAATGACTGTTTTAATCAATTACTTTTAGGAAACTCAAAATCTAATGAAGCTAGCTAAAGTTTTATCACTACTGAGGCCTTCCAACCATTAAATGTAGAATAATTTCCCACTCTAAAGGACCGAAATCAATAAATAATCCCATGAACAAGTGATTCTCATTGCCAGGATTTTTAAGATGGTTTTTCCATTGTTTGAGTGGGAGAAAAATAGTTTGCCAAAATGCCTGGCAAAAGGCCAAGAATATACTGAAGGGAGCAGGCTTTAATACATGGTTTTGCATTAGTCAGTACTGAATACTGTTGCTACAGGATTTTTAGAGTAAGGAAACACCATCTTCTCTAAGGTTACCTTCCATAGACCTTGTATTTACCTTGCATGTTGTATGTTTTATATGTTGTCTCTCTAATTAAAATGTAGGCTTTTGAGGGAGGAGGCTATTCTTTTTTCTTTTCAGTATGCTCCGCACCTAGTGGAAAGGCACTCACTTGAGGAGCTAGAAGGCCACATGTGACCTTGAGGCCCTGGAGTAGTACATAGGATGGTCTTCCCCACCCCTGGTCTACTACATAGGATGAAGTTAAGAAATGCTTACTTATTGATTAAATTACTTAAGAAAGGAACATACCACTTGCTGACATAATACTTAGCTTTCTTCCCACCTTTAAACCTATTATCTTTTAGTTTACATATGGCTCAAAACTACATCTAAAAACAATTCTGGGGGAGCGGAGCCAAGATGGCAGCTGGAAAGCAGGGACTTGCATGAGCTCCCCACCAGGTCCCTCCAAAATCCCATAAAAATGGCTCTCAACAAATTCTAGAACTTCAGAATCCACAATATAGCAGAGGGAAGCAGGGCTCCAGCACAGGACAGCCTGGATGGTCGCTGGGTAAGGTCTATCATGCACAGAGCTGGGAGTGGAGTGGAGCAGAGAGCAGCATGGGTGATGGCAGGACCAACCAGACTGGGAGCCAGAGGGAACAGGCCCTAGCACCCTGAATCAGTGAGCTGTATCAGTTACCAGACTTCTCAATCCACAAACATCAAAGACAACAGAGAAGGTTAGTGGGAAAAGCTTCCGGGGACAGAGTGAAAGGAGTTCTGGTTCGGCCACTGCCCCAGGAGTGGCGGGGGTGGTGCAGCTACAGAACTACAGCTGCAGTTGCTTCCAGCCCCAGGCCCACCTGGTGGGAGGAATTAAGTGGCAGATCAGAGCAGGAGTGCAGAGCCTGCTTAAAATCTGAGTCCAGTCCAGGTTGGCAGTTCTTGGGAGAGGAGGAGTGCTGGTATGGCAGAGCTGGCTGTATAGAAATAGCTCTGAAAACAAAAGCTCATCCACTCAAGCTTGGAACAAAGTACTCTCTACTCTACAAGCAGTCATATGCCAATGAAAAACACAAGGGTCAAGTAGTTGGCTGGGAACATGGCCAGGCAGTGAAAACAGACTCAGATTCAGACTCAGACTTTGGAATCTTTCTTTGGTGACAAAGAAGACCAAAACATACAGTCAGAAGAAGTCAACAAAGTCCAAGAGCCTACATCAAAAGCCTCCAAGGAAAACATGAACTGGTCTCAGGCCATGGAAAAGCTCAAAAAGGATTTGGAAAAGCAAGTTAGAGAAATAGAGGAAAAATTGGAAAGAGAAATGAGAAGGATGTGAGAAAACCATGAAAAACAAGTCAATGACTTGCTAAAGGAGACCCAAAAAAATACTGAAGAAAACACCTTAAAAAATAGACTAACTCAAATGGCAAAAGAGCTCCAAAAAGCCAATGAGGAGAAGAATGCCTTGAAAGGCAGAATTAGCCAAGTGGAAAAGGAGGTCCAAAAGACCACTGAAGAAAATACTACCTTAAAAATTTGATTGGAAGAGATGGAAGCTAGTGACTTGATGAGAAATCAAGCTATTATAAAACAGAAACCAAGGAATGAAAAAGTGGAAGACAATGTGAAATATCTCCTTGGAAAAACCACTGACCTGGAAAATAGATCCAGGAGACAGAATTTTAAAATTATTGGACTACCTGAAAGCCATGATCAAAAAAAGAGCCTAGATAGCATCTTTCAAGAAATTATCAAGGAGAACTGCCCTGATATTCTAGAGCCAGAGGGTAAAATAGAAATTGAAAGACTCTACTGACTGCCTCCTGAAAAAGATCCCAAAAAGAAAACTCCTAGGAATATTGTTGCCAAATTCCAGAGCTCCCAGATCAAGGAGAAAATACTGCAAGCAGCCAGAAAGAAACAATTTGAGTATTGTGGAAACGCAATCAGAATAACACAAGATCTAGCAGATTCTACATTAAGGGATCAAAGGGCTTGGAATAGTATATTCCGTCAGTCAGTGGAGCTAGGATTAAAACCAAGAATCACCTACCCAGCAAAACAGAGTATCATGCTCCAAGGCAAAATATGGATTTTCAATAAAATAGAGGACTTTCAAGCTTTCTCAGTGAAAAGACCAGAGCTGAATAGAAAATTTGACTTTCAAACACAAGAATCAAGAGAAACATGAAAAGGTAAACAAGAAAGAGAAATCACAAGGGACTTACTAAAGTTGAACTGTTTTGTTTACATTCCTACGTGGAAAGATGATGTGTATGATTCATGAGACCTCAGTATTAGGGTAGCTGAAGGGAATATGCATACATACATACATACATCCTTGTTCTTTTGAATAAGATGCTTTTCCAGAGTTATATTTCAACCCTATAGCTGTCTTCATGTATTTGAAAAGCTGTCCTGTGGAAGAAGGATTAGACTTCAACTACCTGGCTCCAGATGAAATGGCAGTGATGGATGAAAAGTACAAAAAAAGATGAATTAAGACCTAATATAATAAAAAAATTCTAATAATTAAAGCTCTCCAAAAATGTAAGGGCTTCCTTTAGAAGGTAGTGAGTTTTGCCCCTCACCTGATGTCTTAAAGCCAAGACTAGCTAACTGTTAGATAACTAGATACTGAGGATTCTTTTGGAGTAGGGGTCAGATTCAGTGGTCACCGAGGTCTTCATCATTTCTGAAATTCTGTTGTCTCATCAAGTCCCAGTGATGCCTATGAAGTCAAATTTATGTCCTTGCCTTAGCATCTCTAAGTTCACCTTGCTTGTTGCCCCTAATTTGCAAATTTGAGCCTAGTCTCCTGAGGCCATGAGCTCTGTTTATGGTTTTTTCTTTCTCCCATGAATTTCTGGGCATTTCTACTACTATTCTCCAGCATTATAATTATTCTCCATGGTATTTCATTTGGTGGCATATGAAGGCATTTTTTTACCTTTCTTCCTTTTCAGTTTAAAGTCTTTTTGATTAGACTTACAAGATTCCAGGAAAATACATTTTTATGAGCTCTTGTTAGGTACACTCCAGCTCTGGCCAAGAGCCCATCAGTCCCATATTTCAGGTCTGGAGTACTAAATAAGGAGCTCAGCTCTCAAGATCAAATTGCATCCTATTTCCTACCCAAGGGCCTATACAATGGTAAACTTCTACTCACTGTCTATAAATTAGATTTCTTAAGGTACTTGTATGAAGGTATCCAGAAAAAAATATCTTCCCAGCTCAGTCAACAAATTCAACAAACAAAGATGGAGGGAGAGAGAAATATCATCAAGAATATGGAAAGCTCTAATATAGTAGAAATTTACAGCCCTGCCATTAAGGATGGCATCTCAGACAGCAATCAGTCCTAGCTGGAGATTAGAATTGAGTTCAGGGAAAAAAGAAGGTAAATACCACAGCAAACATTTTAAAACACCAGTCACTACCAGTCATTTTCTCAGGCTGCACTTTAGACTTTGAAATAAAGTGTAGAAATCCCACCAAGAGCATTTGTAAGACTGGATTGGTCTTTGGTATTGTTTTCTTTAAGTAAGTAAGTAGCATGAGAATTTGAGCTGAATCACTACCTCCATCCCTTCCCCCTCACTCCCCAACTCAGCTAATTATTTGCATCAGGATTCAACAGAAACTAATCAGCCAAGGGAATGTGAGGCTTAGAAGAAAGCTTAAGATTGTCAGTCAATCAATCAAAAAGCAATTAGTAAGTAACTCACTGCACATGGGACAATGCTAGATACCATACATACTGAGCTCATCATGAGAACAATTGTCAAAATGCCCTCATTCTTTGGGTATTTATCTGGTGGTCTATGCAGAGCTCAATAAAATGAGACAGTTTTGCTTTTCAAATAATTTTGGATAAAAAAAGTAAAATTCTGTCACATGAAATTGTAGGTTTTGAAGATACAACAATGAAGTAGTGGTACAATTTTCTGATTCGAATTGTCACTGAGTTTGAATTTCAAGTAAAAATAAATTCTCGAGAATGACTATTACAAAAAGTTCAAAATTGTCAGGGACCTCAGCAGCCATCTAGTCTTGAGGGTCAAAAACACTGCCAGCCACTCTCCCAAGTATGCCCAACCAATTAAAATATAATTGGGAAATACTTAACAAAATGAAAAATACAATAAAACATTGCTGCTATCATTCAGTCATGTCCAACTCTTCATGACCACATCTGGGGTTTTCTTGGCAAAGATACTGCAGTGATTTGTCATTTCCTTCTCCAGCTCATTTTACAGTGTTAAGTGACTTGTCCAAGGTCACACAACTAGTACGTGTTTGAGGCTAGATATGAACTAAAGTCTTCTTGTCTTCAGGCCCAGAGCTTTATCCACTGCACTTAACCACCTCCACAATAAAACATAACTACACAGATACTGCTAACTTGTGGCCTTCTAAATCAACATGAAGCCTGCAGAGATCTTTATGTAAGGTTTAGTATCTCTATTTCTATTTGCTTTTGACATCATTGATTTAGTCCAATTTATACCACACCCCCAAAGAAGCCCCACCACAAGATTCCTAACAAGTGGTCACCCAGCCTTTCCTGGAGGAATTTCAATGAGGGGAATCTATTCCACCTTCTGAACCAGCCCATTCTACTTGGGGAAATTTTCCCTTAGTTTCAAGCCTTCTTCAAATTTTCAACCCAGTACTTCTAGTGCTACCCTCAGGGGCCAAATAGAAGGACATTCCCCTTTTCCCACATGACCACTTTCCAAATACTTCAATGGCTCTGTCTGTATCTGAGTTTCAGGACCCTAAAGTTCCTGTCTGACTTCATCTTGACTTCTACTGTGAACTTCAGAGATTCAATACCTCCATTCCAACTATCTGCCCATTATAGGCTACACTAATCTACCTAAACACATTTGAACTGGGAGTCAGATAAAGAGTCCTCATTAAGAATCTAGAACTCCTCATTGTATACCTCCACCTTTGCATGTCATTGGTGCCTCAAACTCACTGGGTCTGAAATGGCATCTTTCATCTTTCCCCCAAACCCAGCCCTCTCCTTGACTTACTTGTCTTTGTTGACACTCCCTATCATGTAGGCTCAAAATCTTGGTATCATCATTGTAAATCATAGTGAATCAAATGCTGGATTTAGCATCAGGAAAAACGGAGCTCAAATCCCACATTAGACACATATTACCCAGGAACTGTGCTATGTGCTGGGTACACAAAAGAGGCAAAAGGCAGACTCTGCCCTCAAGGAGCTCACAATCTAACTGGGAAGACAAATATATATAACAAACATATAAAAACAAGCTATGTACAGGACAAATGGGAAATAATTAATAGGGGGAACTGGAATTAACTAGAATTAAGAGGGGCTTGGAAAGGTTTCCTGTGGGAGATGGGATTTTAGGTTGTGTTTCAAGGAAGCCAGAGAAGTTAGTAGGCAGAGATGAGAAGGAAGAGCATTCATTTTGGGCATGAGGGAGAAGCGGAGAAAGTGTCAGAAGCTGGAATACGAGAACTGACACGGTCAGTTCTTGCTGTTCAATCATTTCAGTTCTGTCTGACTCTTCATGACCCCATTTGGGGTTTTCTTGGCAAAGATGCCAAAGTGGTTTGGTATTTCCCTCTCCAGCTCATTTTATAGGTGAGAAAATGAAGCAAATAGGGCTCAGGGACTTACCCAGAGTCATATAGCTAGGCAGTATCTGAGGTCAGATTTGAAATCTGGAGAGGAGTCTTCCTAAC
Organism: Trichosurus vulpecula; assembly: GCF_011100635.1. Classification (NCBI taxonomy): domain Eukaryota; kingdom Metazoa; phylum Chordata; class Mammalia; order Diprotodontia; family Phalangeridae; genus Trichosurus; species Trichosurus vulpecula. The sequence continues at coordinate 83,960,937 of NC_050581.1, forward strand.
TTCAGGCCCAGCACTCTATCCTTTTTGCCCCTTCCAGATATGGTCAGGCCTGAAAACATTATCACTTTGGCAACTGTGGAGTATGGGTTTAACAAAGTGAAAACTTGAGGCAAGGAGGCCAATTAAAAAATTACTACAGTACTCCAGGAGAGAAGCGACAAGGGCCTAGGGTGATGGCCGTGTGATGTGAGAGATATCATGGAAATAGAATCAACACGACTTGGGAACTTATTGTATATGAAGGTAAGAGAATGGAAAGTCAAGGATAACTCTGAGCTGGCAAACCTCCATTCCCAGAAGCATGGTGGAACCATTTAAAGAAATAGAAAAGTCAGGGAAAAGAGTAGGTATGGGGGGGAAAGGTAGTGAGTTCCATTTTAGATATCTTAAGCTTAAGTTGTTTATGGTAAAATGAGCTGGAAACATCCAGAAGTCGATAAGCTACAAAATACTGGAATTTGGGGGAAAGCAAGTATAATTAGACCTATAGATCTTGGTGTCATCTGCATAAAGATGATAACTCATGGGAGCTGATGATATCACTACCAGGCAGAGCAGAGAGGGAAGAGACAAACTGCCCTCAGGACAAAAGGATGTCACTACTGATTCATCATTGGTAAGTCATGTAGTTTGACCTGCGTTTCTAACAGTGGTCATTGATTTACATTGAGTCATCCACGTTCTCATCCTGGCTACTGGTAACCTATATTTCACCCAGTTTGTTCGGATCCCTAATGACGTACATTTAGGGCTGTGGTCAGGAGTCCAGGCCAAAATCAGGGCAACTGTCGCCAGTGAACGAAGTGACTGAAATTTAGATCTTTTAGGCATTATGCTTTCTCAGTCTGAGCAGACAGGCTATCAGCGGGTTGGTAGTTTGACCTATCCTGCTTTTTTTTCTTTTAAATTAATCAATTCTTTTCTAAATTCTAAATTCTACAAGGTCAAATTATGAATGTTTCTCTTAAATACTTTTATGAAATCTTGGTTGAAAGAAAAGATGGGGAAACCATGTCTAGGTTCTATGGTTCCAGGGTACTTCCTGCCTACATCTAATGTCCACATAGTAGAAGTTTGAAGATTTTTTTTTTTATCAGGGAACAAAGGAAGGTGCAGAAAATCTTGTGGCTTCCTCCTTACAGGGGAGCTAAGGTTTACACTCAAGTAAGGAGCAGAATTGGCAGCTTGAAACCAGAAGAGGGCACCTGTGAGTTCAGACATGGTCTTGTTTTTGAGGGTGGGAGGGCAGTGGGATTATGAGGTTGAAGAGGTCTCTTATAGCCCAGTGTATCATAGGCTTCCAATGAAAACCACCATTAGCTTAAAACCACTGAATTAATCATACCTTAACCAGTGTACTATTCAGAAGTCTACTATGTAGCATTATTTTTAATGGAAATTATCACTAATTATCATAAGATAATATATAAGAGCTGAAAGGGACTTTAAAGATGATCTTATTTCCATTGACTCATACAGGTGTATTTCATTTTAAATAAATACAATTGATCGTATGGTGACTATTTTACAGAAGAATTATTTACTTTGCCAAAGAATTCAATAGAGGATTACTTTCAATAATGCATTCCTCTAGCCTATTAAAATATGATCCAATTAACCAGCCCTAAATTTTCACACAACTTTTCAAGAGCATAATACTACCCCAAACAAGGCAAACCCACACTCCGTTTTTAATAAGAGGGTGATAGATTGCAAAGTTAGTGATTACAGTCCTCCAATGAGGTTGTAGGGAGCTGAATAACAGTGAGGAAGATATTAGTATTATAACTGCTCTGCCTTAAAGGATGTCTGGGACTGTTTTTTTATAGATGGCAAGTATAAACACTAGGTGTATTTGTACACATTTTAAATTCTGTGCTTTGTGGCTTTCCTCATGGCATCTCTCAAAAGTAAATGAGGTGGTATTCGTTATCTGAGATTGAAGGTGAGTGTTGCAAGAATCCCTCCCAAAGCTACATCAAACAAACTGAGGACTTGTTCTTAATATCCCTAGCTTCTAGAGTCACGTAACTTTTGTTCTCAATTTAAAAAATTTTAACAGGGAAGAGTTGAAGGAAAAATCCCTTGCTTATAGATCTTCAAAGGTAAAAATGAAAAAAAAATCTGATAAAGCTTTTGTAGCCCTGAAAATTTTCTTCAGGTGGCTCATTGCCTGAATTTTTCATCCTCTCTTCAGCATATTGAATTGAAAGGCAAACCCGCTTTTCACCCTACAGGATCAATTCTATGTCCAGTTGAGAACATAGCTGGTGACTCTGCGATTCAATGCTCTTTTACCTGTGTAGATCATTTATTTAATGGATTCAAGATCTGCAAAGCAGATTAGATGGAAGAAGTCTGCACACCAGCTGATGAGCTGTGTGGGTGTGCACATATTATGCTATGAGAAAAGTTACTCTGCATGCAATGAGTCAAATTATCCCAATTCCTCTGCAGAAGAGAATATTTTTGCACAGCTTGAATACCAATTAACTGCAATTTTAGGATTTTTCTTATTTTATTTCACCTCCTTCCATGAAATAGGTGTATATTTTGGCAGAAATGGGATGAATACTGGACACTGGGTTCCAAAGATGAATTTCAACAGGTGTGGGGACAAAAACAAGAGATTTACGGCTGGGAATTGTTCATCGTTAGATGTGTAGTATCTCTGCCATCTACTTCTACAAATTTCTCCTGTGGCTGAAGGTGCCTGGTCTCTGGAACATATTTCAGGGTGCAGTCTCATAAAGTCAGCAACTTAAGACACCAAAATAATGTCATTTAGTGTCTAGGGGGAGGTTAAAAAGAGGATTAGAGGCAGTCAGGCAGGATATATTAAACGAATCCATGACTAACAGGGTGTGACAGTAAAGGGTTTCATTCTTTTCAACAGAACAGTTCCCTAGGGCTGGAACTATTACCCCACTATGCCTTTATCACCTTGGAATTTTTATGGTTATTTTTGATGAATTCACATTTTTGTAAAGGCTTTTCTGACATGATGCCAATTTTCTATTTTAATTAAAGTCGTAAATAATCTTAATTCTGCATTAAAAGGTTTATTGTTTCTTGCATTTTTTATTATAACTGCCAGGAAATATTTCAAATACCAAAGCATGATGTGAGTTAGCAATTAGAATTTCTCGAAGGTCCAGTGACTCCATTGTACCTTGTAAACATTATATGTTAGAATGCCGACGCAAGGTCTGAAAATTCAAATTGACTGATGTCAAAAGCATTAGCCTTGTTCCTCCTGGGGTTAATGTTTATTTTTGTATTTAAGTCCTTGGTAGATGAACAGGTTAAAAATATGAAAGTATGCATTGGCCTGGAAATAATGACAAACCATAGCCCAGCTCAGCTATTTGCTAGAAATGAACACAACAGTAGCAATGATACACAAAAGACTACCTCATTTTGTATGTGACAATGTGAAGAGCACACCATGACTTTGCATCCTTTTATGCTAATGGTCCTAGAAAGTCCATTTCCTTGTTGTCTAAATTACCTTTTGAAGGTTGACTAAGAATTGACCCTCAAACTCTATTTTATGGCCTTAAGGGCTGCTATTTTTAAATTGTGTTGCGAGTATCATCCATACAACAAAATCTGCTGATTCCCTACACAGAAGTTGGGATGAGGACAAAAGAAAACCAAAAATACTTCCTTAAGATACCCTTTTTTCCATTTGATAGTCTTCTGTCTCCTTATGTTGCCTCTTTTAAATTGAATAAAAGATGAGAAGAGAGAAAGGGCATTGAATTAAATATGACTGGAGCTGTGTTCTGATTCTTGCTTGGTCACCAACCAAACAGATGACCTTAATGGAGTTTCCTAGGCTCTTTGGGCTTTACTTTCCTCAGTGGTAAAATAAGGACACTAGACTAGAATCAGGTGTTCTTAACCTCGGGTTTGAAAATTTTTTTAATATTTTGGTAGCTGTATTTCAACATAGCTGTAATTATTGTCAGCTGTAACTCAATTTCATTCCTTTGTAATCCCATATATTTTATGCATTTAAAACATTATTCTGAGGAGTCAATAGGATCCACCATAAATTTTCCAATGAGATCCATAACACAAAATGGGTTAAGAGTCCCTGGACTTGATTACCTTCAAGGTCCCTTCCAGCTCTCAAATGCTTTCAATCTATAATGTTTTCTAGGTCTGAAAAAATAGCACTGTATATTGTAATTGCCCAGTATAAAAAACCTACTCTATATAAGGCACTGGGTTAGGTATATAAAAATGGAATTGAGGCAGTCCCTGCCTCATATATTCTGCCATGTATGATTCATATATTGTGTTCTACACCACAGTATTTGTATCCCCAATGCCTAACATGTAGTAAGTGCTTAAAAAATGCTTTCTTTTTCATCCATTCCATTCTTTCATTCAATGGAGAAAGAGAATGGGCTGAGCCAGTACCTACATTGTCATTTGTGTTATGGACTTGATGTTATAATAAAATCTCACTAACTAATAATGGAGGAAGGCCAGCACGAATCAGCGAAGCATCCACTTCTGGAACATTTGTAATGGAAGGCAGTTTTTATTCATGGTTAAATGTGAATCACCATCATGGGGCTACCCAAGTAGCAGTTCTGCTAGATCCCCTTTAATTCTCTGCAATTATTTATGCTATGGATTGTGCTTCTAAGTGGATTAAATCCTTTTCTTTTACTCTTGTCTGCATTAGTAATTTGCTTGATCAAATCATTCCCTTCACTGATAATGCAAAAGGCACATAATCTTCATTTTTCCAGGGAAAATACAAAATTTTAGTCTAGCCTGTGCCTAAATATTGCAGATACTAACCATATGGGGTCTGAGCCAGGTAGGTCTGATGGTATTTCAAGAAGAGAGGTTTAAATTATTCCCGTACCTCATTTCCCAGGGTGGGTGCCCACATGATTGAGAACATCTATCAAATTCTTCGGCACCTAGACACCACTCTGCTTCATTCAGAAGAGGTCATAGCTTTGAGAACTCAGCCTAACCTTGTGCTAGCAACTCTTTGGGAAAGGAAAATGAACAATACAAAGGACTGAAGAGCATTTTACCAACATAAAAGCACTAAATCTACTTGAAAGTGTAAAAGAACTCATAGCTTCTGACTAGAAAGGGGGCTGACCCGAAACTGTCTTTTGATTTCCTGGCCATGCAGTTCAATCTCTTGAAACTAGTTGAGTCTCAGACTGCCTTCTGGGTTGTTTAGAGGGGACTCAAATGACACTCAGAAGAGACTGACAATCACTGAGGTTACAAGTCATATATAGAACTCATCACTAGTCAAACGCCCCAGGAGACAGCATCAGCCCCAGTGGGCCAACACAGTTTACTGCTGTGGTAGGACATTTGAACCTTAAGGGTCTGATTCTTTTTGGCTGTCACATACATCAGACGTCCTACATGCCCACAAACATAAAGCAGTCTTTACAGCTCGCTGCCATGACAGAATTTTTAAAAAGTTTCCTCTTGATGAGAATATACTTGGGGGTGGGAGGTAGACATAATTTGCCCAGATAGAAATGACCAGGCAGCTCCATTCTCCTGGCCTGAAATGAGATAGGGGCTTGGGGTAGGAGGGAAGGCTTGTAGTATGTTTACTAAGTATGTTGTTTTCAAGGCTTTTGCTTTGTATATTATCAGGAATGAAACAGTTTTAACTACCTAATATTTTATGAGAACATATCTAACAGGGTTTCATCCCCGCTAATTTATATCTTTTACTAAATATTCAGCTCTTTTTTTGGCACAGCGTGACTTTTCAACTGAGGTGACTTCTCTACCATTATTTCCTCTGATTTTCATTAAAAATGAATCAATCCCACAGATTCCTATCTGTATATATTACCTACACAAACACTAGGCTTAACATTTCTTCATGGAAGACTTCTCTCATTAAACAATCTAAAACACGTTACACCTTGAGCAATCTAAGTATGCCCAGCGTCAGCCCTGTGCACAGTGCTAATGCTATAACAGTACCTGAGAATGTATTTTCCTGACTGGGCAGCACACTGAAAAATTACCTTTTTTCTTGCCTGTTGGTCTTTGGAAGAATGTGCCTTGACGTGCTTTCTTAGGGAACTTGGATCTGTGTAGCGTTTGGTACATCCTGGAATTTGACATGCATAAGGTTTCTAAATAAAAAAGAAACAAAGAAACAGCTGTGGTTAAATCATGAGGCAAATGAGGGAAAAATCCATGCTAAGCCTCCTGGTTTCCAAAACATGCATTGTCACTGACTCTGATCTCAAATACTGGATCATAAACACAAAATCCATGTAGAAAAACCTGGTAATTTTATATCAGGTCAAAAAAGAAAAGCAGGCTTTGTGAGGGAAAAGCAAAACCCAAAACAAAGAGATGGGGAATCTTTGATCACTGTTAAGAATCTGCTTTACAATTCACCAGCCTACATAGCATAAACCCTGTGACATTTTTTTAACATTGGAATTATTAGGAAGTGTGTCAAGATGTACTTACAATTGTGCTGCCCTGAGAGTAATCTTTGGCATAGTCAGAAACTAGCAAACACACATTCTTTAGTGAGTCAGGTAAAGAAGTAGTAGTATAGTCCAGAAAAGACTGGGAAGTGTTACAGAAGAGACCTGATTCAGAGAGAGAAAGAATCAAGAGGGAAAAGTTAGTGTAGTATGAATAGAAAAAATGTATGTTTCAAAAAACAGGCATAAAAGGTATCAGATGAGAAACAGCACCCAATTAAGCAGGTTGTTTTACATGCTTTTCAGATGATTAGTTTTGCAGAAGAATTTTGCTTTTTTGTAAAGGGTGATAGCTGGAAGCACTTGGTTGACTCAGATGTGACCCAAAGTCATGATGATTCCTAGTCACTACAGGCCACCTACACAGCTGTGTGAGTTGTAGGGGATCAGAAAACTGGTCTTGCTGTTTATAGGGCCATCTTAACAAGTTGTGATTACTCAGAATCATAGAATTATCATATGTCAGAACTAGAAAAGGTCTTAGAGGCATCCATTTCAGAGGCTAGATGCTCTTTTGCTGATAACCCATTTAATTATGTTTACATAGAATCAGCTTTTGGCAAAGTGTAGATTTTTAGCTTTTCTGGGACATGACCTCTGGAGTGTACCATAAATGTAATGCAAAATGCATCCCTATAAATACACATATCAACTATATTGAAAGGTAATAGCAAATGTTTGAAGCAATGGGCCTTTACCAGTCAAATTTTTTTGCTAGTCCCCAGTGCTGGAAATTAGAAAATAAATATATTTACACTTCATGGAATCAGTCAATAATTAAATATTTGATAGAATTGACAGATGATCTATTAAGTTCATGTCTGCAAGATGCCCACTGTACAAATATAAACTTAAAATAAGTAAAAAATTCATACTCTTTTTAATATGTAGACTCGCTGTTGTTGTGTAAAGACAACATCTACGCTTTATTTTACTGGGTTTTTCCATTTTTTAATCTGCATGTTTGGTATTGCATAGGCCAGGCTACATGGGGATAACATTACCCTACTCCTGCAAGCCTATATATGGTTTTCTTCCTGTTTAGTGGGTCACATTTGATTCGGAGAATGGGTAGAATCACAGTTCATCCTGAAGCCATATCATCTTTTTCCCTAATTAGCATAGTTAAGTTATATAACAAAGTACTTTACAAATATTATCTCATTTGTTACCTTGGACAAGACACTTCACTCCTTTGGCCGTTAGTTCCCTCATCTGTGAAGTAAAGGAGTTGGACTAGGTGATCTCCAACTTTCATTCCAGCTCTATATTTCTAGGAGCCTAATTTTTGGAAGCCGGCTCTAGTTCTAGGAATTCCCATGGCCATTTTAGAAGAATGTGCCTATTGTTTCTTTTCCATTTGGCAGTCATTCTGACCTTGAGGATGACTTCTGTATTTATGCAATCAATCATCTCTTTATTACTTTTGCTTGATAGAGAGGAAAGGAGATTTATACAATGCAGGGCAATGGACAGTCAACATATCATTTATATTTATTTCTGGAGTTTGGCCAAAGAACCACTTGGGCCTACATATATACAACATGGATGGATGCATTTTACATGCTCCTCCTCTCTTTGCTCATCCCTGAAGTCTGTAACTTGGAATTCAGATATAGAAAGCCCCAGATCACTTGTCTAATTCTAAAAGTGGTTAATCTTTTTTTAGACAAATAAAATTGATACTATCTTACAATCTATGTGGTATATATGCCTCTCCTCTGGATTCAACCTGAGTATCTGTCCTTTTCATTCAGATTTTAACTTGTAGTTTGATGACTGAAAAACCTATATATATTAGGATTTTTTTTAGACTGCAAAAATATTTTCCTCTAATTGGATGTAAAGGCATTGACAAACAAACACAAAACAAACATTTTCAAAAATAAATAATAATTAAGTGATTATTTTTTTAATGAACAAAATAGGTTCATGAATGAGCTTGTTGACGGACTGATAAAAGGTTAATCTTTTATAGTATAAACTTATACGGACTAATACTTTGCTAGGAATCTTATGGCATAATGAATATTTGCTTCTATACTTCAAGGATCTGTGATTTTATCAGTATGGATACTGCCTGAATACAGCCAATCCCTCAATTCCTAAGGAGATGGTCTTCATGGGTAGTGGTGGTGTAAAAATTCATTACCGTATGGTAATTCTTCCAACTTAGCTAAGCTTGGATTTGATCAAATAAATACAGTCCATCACTGGCCCCATAAATCAATGTTTTCCATCTGGGCAGCACTTATTACTACTTGTGCTTGCCTGGCACACCCTTGGAGGGGCCAGGGTCACTTTCATAGCACAATGAGCAAGCAGAGGAAGTTTCTAGTTCAGCGGTTCTCAAACTGGCTTTGTCTATGAGTTCTTCATATTGCTGCCAGAACAATATTCCCTACTCAAAAATCTTACCAAGTCACTCTTTCTAATCAAAACTTTTTGAATGGTTGCTAAAAAAGGATCAGTCTTTTTTTTAGTTTAGTATTCTAGGCTCTTCCTAACCTGGTACTATATCATGAAATATTCACTTAACCTTTCTACATGTGATTCTTGAGCCCTACACTGGCCTGATCTTTGTGGTTGATGCCATACAATTTCTTGTGCAGGGAACAACCTACCAACAATTCTGTCCACTGAAATCCTTCCCAGCACAAACATCATCTCTCCCATGTAACCTTCCCTGGCCCCCTCCCCACCCTGCAGTCAGCAATGATTTCATCTTCTCTATACTTCAAATAGTACTTGGTTTCGACCTTTCTTCTGCGCTTAAATATCACTTGTGTATAATAGTTTTATTCTACATTATGCCCTCCTTCTGTAAGTTCCATGAGGACAAGGGCCATATCTTACTTGATTTTTGTATCTCTCCCTAGCACCTAGCACAATTCTTTCAATGTGGCCTATACTTAATATGTTTACATGTTTGGTTTATATATGTATATGTTTCCATATGTATGTGTCCCTATATATTATACATACATACATATATATAATATATGAGTATTGTAGCAACATATTGCATGATGAATAATAATACTAACTTATATTTATACAGCACTTTAAGTTTTACTATGTATTTTACATATAGTATCTCATTTTAACCTTCCAATATCCCTGTAAGTAGGTGCTGTTATTGTCACCTTACAGACAAAGGTAACTGAGGCAGACAGAGGTTACCTGACTTGCTACTTGTTACACAGCTACTGTGTCTGAGACCAAATTGGAACTCAAGTCTTCTTGACCCTGAGTCTAGAGCTCTATCCATTGCTCCACCGGGCTGCATCTAAAAGCTTTCTAAATAGAAATATCCCCCCTCAAAGGCATATAATGTTTGCATACCAGAATACTTTTGAAGTCGCTAGTGACAAATAGGAACAGATAAAAATGTAATAAATATGTCAATGATGATATCAGAATAATTGTAAATATGTATGAGAAGGTGTGTAGAAATAACAGTATCTTTTTAAAACTCAAGCTCTGCTATAGTTTAATAATAGACACCAGAATATTAACACTGAAAAAAGTACTGTCATGAATACATTATTTGCAAAGAATGTGGGATAAAAGATACCCAATATGTATAATACATTTATCCTGATGCTTTTGTTAAGTGGAATTACATATCATCATAACTGGCCACATGTGAGAAGCATGCCATGCATATTGGAAAAGCAAATAACAAAGGCATTTCAACGCAGTTCAAAAAATAAGCAGAGATGTTTGAAAGGTATATGAAGATGAGAGATAAAGAACATTAAGAGAATTAAAGGCATGATGGTGAAAAGCAATTGTTTTCACAGCGTTTACTTCAAAGTTCAAGTGGCTGCAGAGATACAGTATGCACAATTAAATTATACCCTTAGGATTAATTAGCTGAATGCTATCTCTGCGAAATAAGGAGAGTTGTACTTATACCGCCTACCTCATGAGGTTATTGAGAAGATCGAATGAGATCATGTGTGTCGAGCATTTCATGAACCTTAAAATACTATACAAATAGCAGCTGTTATTGGGGCTCAGCCACAGACCTGAGCTTTTGCTGGTATGGGGAAACTCCCAAGTGAGGAAACTCCACATACCAATACAGGTCAATACCCTCTCTCTAACTCATTGTCTTGGAGAGCATCCCAGGTCACTGAAAGATTTAGTGATTTGCTAAGTGTCATACAGACAGTAGAGGCAGAGTTAGTATTTGAACTTCCTGGTTTAAGGCCAGCTTTCTAAGCCATTATATGACACTGCCTCTTTATGTTTTGTTGGGTTTTTTTGTTTTTTGGTTTTTTGCTTAGTCATTTCGGTCATGTCTCACTGTTCGTGACCCTACTTGGTGTTTTCTTGGCAAAAATATTGGAATGGTTTACCACTTCTTTCCCAGTTCATTTTACAGATAATAAAACTGAAGCAAACAGGGTGAAAAGATTTGCCCAGGGTCACACAGCTAGTAAATGTCTGAAGATGGATTTGAACTCAGGAAGATGAGTCTTCCTAACTCCAGGCCCAGCACTCTAACCATTGCATCATCTAGCTGTTCCCTCTTTATGCTGCTATCATATTATTCTCCTACTCCTATTCTCCTATTCTCGCCAACTTTACTGCTTCATAGTGGTGGAGATGGAACCTTGGGTTCTACAAGTCCATGCAGGTGGAAAACAAAACTAAAAGCCTTACTAAACTGGAAAGACTCTAGGTACTGACCTAGATGGCATTTGGACATTAAGAACTTTTGTGTGAGGTCCAGCTTGGCTAAATTGAGAGATGCTCATCCCCAAAAAGTTGGCTCTCAAGTGATCAGGGGGTTAAATTTTTCAGCCATATAAACTCACAGAAACCATCTATGAAGGCACAGAGGGGTTTTGATGTGTATCACCCACATAAATGAAACCATGAATACTTGAAGTACTAATGCAGCCAGGTGACACATGCACTAGGCCTGGAGTCAGAAAGACTTGAGTTCAAATCTGGTCTCAAACCTAGTCTTAGCTGTGTAACCCAAGAAAAATCACCTAATCTCTGATTGCTTTAGTTTGCTCCTCTGTAAAGTGGGGAAGAACAGCACCTACTTCATAGAGCTGTTGAGGATCAAATGAGATGTGTGAACCTTAAGGTGCTATATAAATGCTAACTCTTATTATGTCAGAGCCACTTAAGCTTTGCCTCAGTTCCCTCATCTGTAAAAATGAGGATTCTAAGAGCCCCTATTCTATCCCAACAATCTTATTGTGAGGATGAAATATTTTCAAAGAGCTTTGTAAACCTTAAATCACTATATAAATGCTAGCTGTCATCATTGTCATTGTCTATCATATTGATCCTTTGCACGCACCAATTTAAGGACAGAAACGATGACAAAGTCTAAAGCCAAAGGATAGTGAGTTTTGAAAAGATACTTGCACACTCAATTCACACCTGCAGAAAATGAGAAAAGCTTCAGGGAGCCTTAAGCTAGTTCTTAATTCAAAAAAATAAAATATAACAAAAGTCTAAAGGGTAAGGCATAGGGATAGGGTCTTGACCTGTGACTTCATTAGTATGGGGAATTCCCAACTCAAGTGAAGTCAATAGGTATTTATTAATTATTAACTTACACTATGCCAGCCTCTATGGTAAACACCAAAGAAAGGCAAAAACAGGTCCTGCTCTCAAGGACCTCACAGTCTGATGAGGGAGACAATATGCAAACAGCTATGAACAAACAAAATATATTCAGGATACATTGAAGATAATCTTGGAGAAAAGGTGCTGGCATTAAAGGGGACCAGGAAAGACTTCCTGAAGAAGATGGGATTTTAGCTGAGGCTCAGAGGTAGCCAGGAGGTCAAGAGGAGGAAGAACTGAATTCCAGGTGTCAGAGATAGCTGGTGAAAGTGCAGAGCCAGGAGGCCGAGGTGAAGAAGTTCCCTCTGCCAATGTCCGTTAGTATCTTCTCTGCCACCTAGAGCCTGCCAGACCCAGAGATCAAGTGACATTGCCCAGGGTCACACAATCGGAATATTTTGGAGGTAATATTTAAGCTATTATGTTTCTGTAATTAGGGCAGCTAGGCCGCACAGTTGATAGAGTGCCGGGCCTGGGCTCGGGAAGACTCATCTTCATAAGTTCAAATCTGGCCTCAGACACTATTTCTGTGACCCCGGGCAAGTCACTTAACCTTGTTTTACCTCAGTTTCCTCATTTCTAAAGTGAACTGTAAAAGGAAAGGGCATACCACTGCAATGTCTTTGCCAAGAAAACTCTAAATGGCATCGCTGAAAGTCAGACATGACTGAAAAATGACTAAACATTTCAATAATTATCACATTTAACACACATAATGATACATATGTATATGTGTATAGATATCTTTGTGCATAGATGATGACAATTTCTATCAGCTAGTTTGTACATTTAAATTACTATGTGATACCCATCCAAATTCCCTTTCTATTCCCAGAGAACTGATTCAATAGGCTTTCCTACCAGTCAGTTTTAAGGTTTTAGTTGAATCTGTATGAAAGAAAGGGTGAGAATATGTGATTGTGGCACCTTCTAGCCACTTTTCTATTGGCACTGCTGCCCTGGGCAATGTCTTAGGTAATCAATATGCAGGCCATAAAGTGAATTTACCTCCACCTTATCCCCAGTCTTTCTAGCTGCCATGTTAGAGTTGCTTAACACTGGGAATTAAAGCTTAAATTGGAAAAAACTCTGTCCATTCTTACAGTGTCCAGATGGGTTCTCTGGTGCTTGGCTCGGTCACTGGAATTACTGAAGGCTTTCTGACATCCTGGATGCTGGCACAGGTATGGTTTCTCTCCTGTGTGGCTCCTCAGGTGAATCTTGAGATTTTCTAGCCTTGAAAAGGCCTTCTTGCAGCCCTCAAACTATAAAAAGAAAACATTTATTTTTTTAATTGTTGAGAGGGCCTTGAATTTTTAAGTCATGTCAGAGAAATCTTAAATTTTTATCTTTATTGATTGATCAATTATCCAACAAATGTTTATTATGCACTCACTCTGTGGCTCATATTGTGTTAAGTTTGCAAGATAAAAAGAAAGATGAAAGTACTTCCTGGCCTGATTCTTATGGGAGAAAAGCATGCATGTAAATAGGTAGGTACAAGATAACATATATAGTAGACAGAGAGCAACCTTGGGAGGAAAGGTGCTAGCAGCTGGGGGCACTTGGAAAGATTTCCCATCAAAGATGGTGCTTGAGCAGAGCCTTGAAGGAAGTCATGGATTTCTGAGGTCAGGGTGAAGAAGTAAAACATTTCAGGTATAGCCATTGAAAAGACAAGTATATGGAAGATAGAGTGTCCTGTCCAAGGAACAGCACCTTAGCTAGTATGGATGGATCATAGAGTATGTAAAGAACAGTAAAGTATAAAAATGGAGGGGCAGAAGGAAGCCAGATTATGAAGAGCTTTTAATGCCAAAGAATTTAACTCTTTGGTTCTGGAGGGAATCAGGAGCTTATGGAGTAGAATATGTAAAGAGTCAAACTTGAACTTTAAGAAAATCATTTCACTAGGAGGATATCTTGAAGTGCAAAGAGGTTTAAGGAAGGGACACTGATTAGGAAGCCTTTGCAAAAGTCCAGGTGAGATATGATGAAAGCTTTAATCTGGGTGCCTAATAAATGCTTGTTGACTGACTGAATGCCCTAAGGGAATGGCTGCGTGAGTGGAGATAGGAGAAACTGTTTGACCAATGTTGTGAAGATATAAATTATAAGAATTGGCAACTGGGTGGATATATAGGGTGAATGAGAGTGAGGAATTGAGGATGACTCTGTGAAAGCAGGATTTAGGGTGAAGAAGATATCTATGAACCAGGAACTAAATTCATTGAGGAAGAAAGGAAAATGGCCTGAGGAATGGCAGATTAAAAAAAAATCAGCCAGCAAGCAAGCGTTAGTTTTGAAAACATTCAGATGTTATAGAAACTGCATTTCTCCACCAACTATACATGTCACTTTATGTACCAGATTTGGGTTAGATTTTTGTGATTACTTATGTCAGAGAAAATTAGCTGTGAGCCATCTGGACAAGTTTGTAAAAATACAGTGATGCGTGTCTTAAAGATTTATTGAAAAATTAACACACTTTTCCATTCCCAAATTGGTCTAAATTAGAAGAACCAGGAGGGAAGAAACTTTCTGGGAACTGGTAAACTAACAAAAGTCATAGTAACAAATTAGCATAATGAAGAATTCAGAAGCCTGAGGAGCCATCATTAAAGGCAGTGTGTATGCCTACTGATGCTTCATAGCCATATCATTTCCCTGTGTCTTTAAAAAATCCTTAATATGAAAGCAATATATGACCATGTTACAAGAAGTTGAAAGAAGATATTTGAGGACAAGCCACACCTAATAAGATGACCTGGGCAATAGAAAACCTCTTTATGGCTAAGACATTTTCAAAATAGGTAATTCATTTGTTTGTAAGCTCTGCTGTCAAACCGATTAAAAAATATTACAGAAGATCAGGGGTAAAAATGAAACCTTGAAAGTGTCAGAAAACTTCTTCAATCATGTATCAATAGCAGAATGTCACAAATATTTACTGGATTTAATTTCTTAAAAATTCAAGCTATTCTAGCAATTTTAATCCATCAGATCATAAGATTTGGAGCTAAAAGGGACTTTAGAAATTATCTATTACTATTCCCTCATTTAACAGATGAAGAGACGGAAGGAAGCTGGGGTGATGAAGTCACTTACCCAAGGTCACACACATGTAATAAGCTGCAGAACTGGGGTTCTAAGGACCTTTAATCCACATTTACTATTCTATCCACTACACCATACAGTTCAATATAACAAACGTGTATTATACATCTACAAAGCACAGGATGAAATAATGTAAAACCTATTCTCCAGGTGGCCTAGTGAATAGAGTGCTCAGCCTGGAGTTATGAAGACCTAAGTTCAAAGCTGGCCTCAGATACTTACGAGCCATGTGACCCTGATCAAGTCACTTAATCTTTGTCTCTGTTTCCTCAGCTGTAAAATAAGGATGATTACAGCCTCTACCTCACAGGGTTGTTTATTTGTAATACACTCAGGACAGTGCCTGGCACAGAGTAGACAACATATAGATGCTTTTTGCCCTCCTACCCCAAACCCTCTCTCTCCATCTAAATGGAGGAAGGGCAAATACATAATTAACTCTGCTACAAAGGAAAGTAAGGTAAGTATAAAGTACTTTAAGCAATTGGAAGGAGAGATTGTTTTGTAAAAGGGGAACACTTCATGGAAGTGGGTCTGGAAAGGAGTGAGGGACTTGATGAAGGGCAAGAAAAGGGTGATTTATTCTAGGGGTGGAGAACAGTATAGACAAAACCACAGGGATGGGAGAAGTCATGAGGAAATGGGGGACAAAGAATATAAAGAGTATACAGAGACAAAAAGACAAATAAGCACGGAAAGGCAAGTAGAGCCAGATTCTAGAGAACCTTGAGTTCAGGTTCACTAGTTTAAATTTAATCATAGTGATATCATCAGGGAACTATTGAAGTCATGTGCACAACCCTATTGATGGACTGGGAAAATTACTTGGTGAACAGTTGAAAAATGGATTAGAGATGGGATAGAATGGCTGCAGTCAGATCTTAAACATTCAAAGCACATTTGAGTATATAGTTTTCACACTCAAGGACCATCCACAAATATAAAATGACCTATACAATTGAAATAGCTCTTGAAATTTATTATCTTCAAAGATTCAAAGCCATGGAGAAGATTCAAGTCTTGAGATCCAAAATGATTCCCCCTAAAGGTTAGCAGGCATAATTCATATTGCAAGGCATAATGTCATTTATGGTTTTTCTTTCCTTATGGCAATGGCTAGTGTAGAATGTGTTCATGAATAGGCTATTTTCAAATGATCAAGCCTTCTTAATTAGGATCTTGATCTCTAAAGAAAAGGCAGTGCACCTAGGCAGGGTGATCCAATAAGCCAACCCACCATCTATTTAAATGCCTGGATTCCACATGCTGAAATATTTAAAGGAATTTATGAAAGTTGTATTTATTTTTGATTGGGAGTTATACTTGTTTCATAGACATATGTTGGTTTATTTCGATTTTGATATTTTGCTTAAAATAATTTTGGTGTTTTCCTGATTTCTACTTCACATAAGAAAGAACAAATTTAGCCTGAACGGAAGATGATTGCTGATGAAGCCAAGGACTTTTACAACATAGTGAAAGAAATACAAGGCTGTGTGGCTTTTGGCAGTAGGACCTAAGGGAAGAAAAATAAAAGGGGCAATTCCCCCAGGTTTTTTTGACTGAAGATAAAGGGACTAGGAGTTATTCCCTAATCGTTAGGTAAGAGCCTCTATTTATAAGGTTCTCACTGAATGACAACTCAGAGCAAACTCCTGGAGCTGAGTTTATTTAACTTGGAATCAGCTAATGAACCACACTTAGGGCTGTACTGAGCCTGTGGTTTCAGGGAATGCCAAACCTGTAGCTTGGTTCTGAGCATGGCTTCTTCTTGGCTTTGGTTCAGTTATGGGGCCCACCTGAGGGGTGAACAGGGCAGGCCCTAATGCCCTCTCCATTCCATATCTTTCCAAAATCTAAGGCGGAGAGAATACTGGGCTGTTGAAGGACCAATATAGCAGTTTGAGATGACCACAGAAAATGAAGTCAGTATCTCTGAATGGCCTGGGATAACCGAGGCCATCTGTATCTGCTGTGGTGATTCTGAACTTCCATTCAAGACTTGGAGCCTATGTGATCTCCTAGGGACCCGCTAGACTCGTAATAACCAATGGATGGGTCAATGCTTCCATGACCCATTTAGACCTCAATTTAATTGCTATAGAGCATATAAATAATTGCTTGGTAGCATTGCTGGGCTGAAATCCCTCACAGAATGTTCAGAGAATTCTATGCATTTGTGAGTCTTAGGTTTTGTTGGTGATGGCAAATTCAAAACTTAAAAGAACAACAGCTCATGCTCATAGCATTTAATAGTTTACACAAAACACTTTCTCTATAACCATCCTTTGATATTATCCAAGGATAATCTTGCCCAGTTTACAACCAAAGAATTAGGTTTAATGAAGCTAAATGACTTGTCCAAAGCCAAACTGGGAGAAGATTCTATAATATACCCAAATGTTAATGACCTACTTGAGGAGTCTTGCTCATTCCCTTAGATACTTTCTTAGCCATTATTGGAATCTCAGTAAAACTATAGTATAGACACAAATAAAATGAGATGGAGACAAATGACAGGGAACTGTGGAAAACAAACAGCCCCATTATTTCCTCCAACCAAAATCAGAGGAAGTGAAAGTAAAAAAAATGTTCCTGATTCCTACAGTTATTAGTGCCTCTCCTGTCCAAATTAATTTAATTAACTTATATTCTTATTTTGTATCTATTTTTTATGTCCTTATCTATGTATATGTGTTTCCTAAAAGAATGTAAGTTTCTTGAAGGCCAGATTTTTGTTTTGTTTTGGTGTTCCCCAGCATCTAGCACAGTGCCTGGAACATAGTAGGTATTTAATAAATACTTATTAATTGATCGATGGGTTGATTGACACACTAAGAACAGAGAGAGTACATATACTATTAAGTGCTAAGTTTACTAGGTGTAATAAGGGATATAGATAAGAATAAAATATAAAAGGCTCCTCCTGGAAGGAACATTAGAGATCACCTGGATCAAGCCCTTCTGTTTTATAGGCAAGGAACCTGAGGCCCAGACAAGTCAAATGACTTGTCCAAAGTCATATAGCAAGCTTAGAAGCATGACTAGAACACAAGTCTCTTTTTCCTTACGCCAGTGTTTCCTTCTACTGTGCCACATTGACTACCCCTTATTGTTAGAGCTGTCTAGTATAATATACAGTCAAATCTTGAAGACTAAAGAGATAGCAGTCACAATCTGGGGCACAGTTGGATAATCTCCTTCATCTAAGTAGATGAGATAATTTTCCAATATTCCTTTATAGGCAGTTCTAGTGACAATATATTGATACTGCTGCTCAAACCCACCCACTCTAAAAGTGCAAATTGTCAAGCAACCCATAGGTCATAGGGTATTGAATTACTCTCCCAGGTAGTACAATGGATATCTTTCTAGATCTTCATTTTAAGTCTGGATAAAGCATGCCTCTACCCTTCTCTGCCCTGATCCTTCCCACTTTCCTAGGAATATCCTAAATCATAGAGATATAAAGATATATAGACAGATATTCTACTTTCCTTCTATTATATACCATGTTCCCATGGTTGCAGAAAAGATAGCTTATCATAAGAGTAAAAATGAATCGTGGTTTTCAACCTGTAGCTTTCTCTAACTTTGTAGGCAGACCACTACCATAATAGGACAATATGTGATGGGTAAATGTAGACTCTAGTGCACAAGCCAGATGATTTATGTCCAAAGAGGAACATAGACAACATAGGAGAGAATACTTTTGATTGTCACAGGGATGGCTTAATCATGTGGTAAGAATTAGAGATAATAGATGGATAGCTGAAATCCTATATTGACACCTTCAAAAAAGTAAAAGAACTGGAGAAGTCACGAGTCTTGGGTGGAATATTTAAAGGCACTTTAAAGAAACACATGGGAAGAATGGCATAGGATAAGAAGAGGTGGAGAGGTAGCAAGCCAAATGGTTAAACGGAGTCTTCACACTACTGAGATCATTGATTAATTTCAATGTCTTAGAAAATAAGGGAACTTTAAATTCCTTGAGTTTTGAAATATCAAATGAAACTTCATTTTAGGGAGGAGACGACAAACAAACAAAAAACAAAACCAGAAACCTCCCCCACAGTAATACTGTGGCTGTTTCCAAATCCTAAGATTTAATTAAAAGTACAACTTCCTCAGCCCCCAGAAATCCTCTAGCTTGTAATGCTCTGCTAATTTTTGGACTATTTCTTGTTTAAAGAATCAAAAACGGGGCTGTAATCATCGTCTCTATATATATATTGGCTTGATTACAGATCGTTGACATTAAGTGGCATTAAGATGACCTTTGAAATATTACTTTCCCTTTCTATTAGAGGCTTTTGTGTAAGGTACTGAAAATGAAAGGCTCATTAGACACCATTAAAATAGGATTTATTCCATATGTGTAACCAATAATCAAGGGGAATATTACTCCCTCCCCTAATCAGCTACTTAGTCTACTGAGAAGCATAAGTGTGTACCCCAAGTACTAATAACAGAAACCGTTTCCTGATCAGGTTTCCATAGCATCTCTAATGTCAACAGACCAAAGGCAGAAGGGATTCTATGATACTGGACATTTTTTAATATACATTTGAATTCAATTAAGGCATCAATGTTTATGACCCTTAGCAGTCTGAGCTTTTACAATTTCATCAGTCAAGTTCAATTAATCCCATCAGTGTTGGCTGGTGCTGTGATATGTTGTATGGCTTTAGGAGCTGGCTGATGAATTACGTGCTCACTTACATCTCATGTATGGCCATTGAAATGAGAGGACTGAGAGGCATTAGTATAAAGGTCAGCAAACATTTTTAATGCTGTGGATATTATCACAGTAAATCCAAGAATTCTGCTCCACTAAGATTACAAGGGGGAATAATTCTGCCCCTTAATAGACTCTAAAGATGGAAATGAAAATATAAGGTTTCTAATTCTCATGAAGATACAGAGAAAGAGGGAGAAATATAGACAAAACATTAGGGACAGGACCTGAAAGAGAATTCTCACAGATTAAAATAGGAAGTTCTAATACGTGAATTCACCTGTTGATCAATCTAGTGAACAGGGTTATAAAGTAACCATCAGGGGTATAGATACATAACTAGCCTGGTAATGATAGGGTTTTGGCCCAGGGTAGAAAATTTAGAGGGCATATGTGTTCTTTCCAACTCAGATCCTATCCCAGTCTCAGTCACTCTACTAAATTCCTATCCCAACTCAGTCACTCTAGTAACTAAATTTCATTCCTGTGCAACTGACTTTGTCTTAATTATGTCTTGTATTATTTTATCATGATATACAAAGTTGACTCAAGGATGAATCTAGGGTAGCTCACCCAGCCATGGCTGACTGCCCTGGATAGATGTTGCCTCAAGTACCAAGACTGCTGGTGGAGAAAGTCCCCATTCCCAATGCAGCTGTTTGCAAGGAATTAGGACAAACAAGTAGCACCATCACAATTCAGAGATGCTGCTCCTTTTCTAATATCTTTTCAGCAGCAACACACACTTGATAAATTCTAAGGACCGGGTAAGGCCTTCTGGTAAGATGGACCACCATCAGTCCTTACCACAGGCCTGCCAATATGCCCTTCAGACAGCCAAACATTGCCATCTGACCTGCTAAGGACCCCTGGGCTTTGCTATCAGCCCTGAAGTTTTACTCTCTTTTGTGTTTTCTCCCCCGATTAGAATGGGAGCTCTTGAGAGTAAGTACTGAACTGCTTTTCAAATTTGCATTCCCAGAGCTTGGCATGGCAATTGGTACATAGTTAAGTGTTAATAAGTTATTTATTAGGTCTTTAATAAAGACTTTTTTTTCCCTTCCTTAAGAAGATGGAATAAGAGGGCACAGAATGAATCCTGTATCCCCCTTTGATTTCCGGGATAAGTTGTCAATCAACATCAAGCCGATTAGACTTGGATAACAGCCAATCAAAGCCATTATTCAACTTGGTGAATTGTTGAGTGTCCCCGATGCTGACTAAAAAGTCCAATCAGCCAATGAGATTGATAGAAAGTGAGGACAGACTGTTTTATTCTGCATTTTAATGTACCCCATAGTTATTTCTTTTAGTACAGATTGATTTAGTCTACTAAGAAGCATAAGTGTTTACTCCAAGTACTAATAACAACTCTTTCCTGATCTGGTTTCCATAGCATCTCTCATATGTGATACTGACAGTGAATGACCCTTGGTGAATATGAGGTCATATCTGTAGCTAAAACTTAGTGTGAAGTGTGGCTAACAGAACAAGACAATAAAACAATGAAGAACCCCACATTTATTAACAAATTTCTGGCAAGTCTTGTCTTTAAAAGTCATGTCAACCACATTGAAAAGTCCTACATAAGTATGAGTTGGGTAAATGCCAGAAAGTGTTGCCTTGAATAGAGGAAAATAATAACAGAAGAAAAAGACATAGAAGTCAAACAAGAAGGTTCTAAAAGAGCATTTCAGTTGTTTGCTTTTGTTTCTTAATCAGTATTCTTTGCTTCGTGACATATGGTTTGGCTGGTTTCTACTTAGTCGTTTCTGTTCCTAATGCATTCAGATCAGTCTTAGTTTCTTGAATAAATCTTAATATTATATCACATTAATTTGTACATGAGGGGTGAAAAAAGAAATCATTCACATACTTCTAGGCTTTTAAGAATATCTCAATTCATGTATTCGTCACAGCAAGTAGAGTTCTACTTTGTATTTTCTTACCCAGTGTTAATTCCACAGTGAGAATGGGGACAGATGAAGTGTGTTTGTACCAGTCCCAAGACTTCACTCAACCCTTCATCCATTTGGTCCAAAGTCACTTCTGTCAGTGTTTGACCAAGCTCCCATGAGTTTCTTTCCCTCACCCCTGTAGATCTGCTTGAAATTTGCTATCTTATGACCAAGTCTGACCTAAGATCTACCCTTGGAGGTCATCTTTTCCAAAATAACCATTTTTCGGACATAGGAGATGAAAGTCAGCGGTATCAAGTTAGTTAATCCAAGGTTAGTTTCCTAGGTCATCCCTTGAGTAATGAAGATGAAGGAGGCTATCACTTCATTTATTAAAAAAGCAAGAGCTGCCGAAAGAGTTATAAAACTGTGGATACCCTTTGACCCAGCAATACTATTGCTAAGTCTGTACCCCAAGATTTCAAAGAAAAAGGAACCATATGTACACAAATATTTATAGCATCTCTTTTTATGATGGCAAAGAATGGAAATTGAGAAGAATTGTGGAATGGCTGAACAAGTTGTAGTATATAATTGTGATGGAATACTACTGTGGTATAAGAAATGACAAGCAGGATGCTTTCAGAAAAATGTGGGAAGACTTATATGAACTGATACAAAGTGAAATGAGTAGAACCAGGAGAACCACTGTACATAGTAACAATAATACTGTGATGATAATCAACTGAGAAACTTAGTTACTCTGATCAATTTAATGATCCATGATAATACCAAAGAACTCATGATGAAAAATGCTATCTACCTTCAGAGAAAGAACTGATGAACTCTAAATGAAAACTGAAGCATATTTTTTCCACTTAATTTTATTTTTCTTGTTCCCCCCACACACAAATGTATAATATGGAAATATGTTTTGCATGACTTCATACAAAGAATAGGCATCATATAGCTTGTCTTCTCAATGGGGTGGGAGAGAGGACATGGTGGGGAGGGAAATAATTTGGAACTCAAATTTTTTAAATAAATAAATAAAAATAGCAAAAACTTTGACATGAAAGCTTTGGTCATAAATCTAGAATCAGAAGGTCATTTGGCCCAACTCCTTCATTTTACCAATGAGTAAACCAAAGCCCAGAGAGGTTAAATCACTTGACTAAGGTCATACAGATAGTAAGCATCAAAGACGGCATTTGAAACCAGGTCTTCTGATTTCATTGTGCCATGAAGGGTGTTATAATATCTCCACTCTAATGAGTCAGTACACCAAAGTTGCGATTAGTCAGAGGGGCCAAGAATCTAAGCAGAATTGCATTTTGTACTTTCAAACAGCACCTTTCTGTTTCCAAGGTATTCTTTGTGGTGGTGGCAGCAGGAGAGGGGAAGAGGATATAACACCTTGGCCTCAATTAGTCAGCCACTTTACTTCATGCCATGAATTTGGCATTCCAAAGTGGCAATAAGTCTTGATTCATTCTGATTTTTCTGGAAGTATTAAAATTTTGTGGGATTAATATAAAGCCCCCTCTGTAATGTTTTCCTAAATTGCAATAAAGGAATCATAGTTTCTGTGTTTTTCTTTTACTATGGTGTGCAAATTAAAGTCATTAACTAGCTCATAAATACAATTTCCTGGCTCATTGTGCTTCTTGATTTTGATTAAGAGTTCTGTATAACACAAAGGTTACCTAACTAAGCATTTGCTGTACTCTGTAGTGCTAGAGCAGTTTGTCGGGGGGATCTATTGATGGATATAAAACAGATGCAGGAAAATTAATGTACCTTCAGTATTTTTAAAGAATGCCATCTGATATTTGAAAAAATACACACGCACATGTATATGTACACACACATATATACATATACATATGTATACATATACATATACACACACACACACACACACACAGAGTGTAACATGCAAGAGGTGATCCAGGCTTTGCACTATATCGATGTTCTAATATAGCTTCATTTTTGTGTGTGTTTATTTTTTGTTTTCTCCTGGGCCAATGTGGATGGTTATATGGAGGGTACTGACATTAGCAGATAGAGTTTTGCATGGATTCTATATGTAAAACTGAAAGGATCTTGAAAAGATGTGACAGTTTCTGAGGATATCCCAACTGTTGTCAGTGGCTTAGACTTATGGCAGTCAGGTACTACCCATCACCATGGGATAAGAAGACCACAGAGGCAAACCAAGCTGCTTCAGAATAACAATGTACTAGCAACAAGGCTTGGGCAGCCCCTACCACACTGATAAAATATTATTTTGGTTTCTTGTTGTTCAGTCATTTCAGTCATGCCCAACTCTTTGTGACCTCATCTGGGCTTTTCCTGGCAAAGACACTAGAGTGGTTTGCCATTTCCTTCTCCAGCTCATTTTATAGATGAGGAACTGAGGCAAACAGGGTGAAGGTAGTAAGTGTCTGAGGCCAGATATGAACTCAGGAGAATAACTCTTCCTGACTTCAGGCCTGGCGCTTTATTCACTGCATCACTTAGCTGCCACATACTAGTATGTTATAGTAGAAAGATCATTATATGTGGAGTCAGAAGATGTGGGTTAAAATCCTAAATCTTCTCCTTCTTCCTTGTATGACATAAAACTGTAGGTCTTAGTTTCCTCCTTGGCAAAATGATGATGTTGGATGAGATTATCTATTAGGCATATTCTAGCCCTAAGTCCTTTGATTTTATGACCAAAATGTTGAATCAAGAAAAATGTCCTAGAGATTACGAATGAATTTGGGTTAGGATGAAAGAGATAACTAGGAGAAAACGAAATATCACCAAGGGCCACCTATTCACGACTGTAAAAAAAATTGTCTAAATGGCCAATTTAGAGATTTTTGATGATCCCAAGACCTTCCACAGCCATATGATATCCAAAATAGTATCTACTTCTGTCCTTACCTATAGCCTGGCTCTTTCAATATAATATAGAAACAATATGATTCCATAAAGAGGTTAATTCAAGGTGGTGGGGAAGAAGGGAGGGATCTACAAAAGAGGTTTTTAGGAGTCAATACTTCAATGGCTCTATGGCAATATTGATGCCTTCTACAACAGAGTGGATTCCTTCCCACCCTGTGTGATGAGTGTTCATCATTTTCCCCTAAATCCTCCACAGGAAGCCCGTCCAATATACCAGCAGCTTTCCCCTACATTGCTTCTGTTTCAGGGAGATATTTGTTTTTAGTGAAAAAATAATCTAGTTTTCCAAGAGCAAGTCAGCCCTCTCTCCTCAGATTCATTTTTGGGCCTAGTTCATTATCCATTCATATTTCTGTCTAATATGTTCTATCTGTTAACACATCTTCTGCAAAATCTTGTATGAGAAGCTAAGTAGTAGAAAAGTTAGGAGAAAGGATAGAAAAGATCAGAAAAAGGGCAAACTCTCTATTTATTTATTTTATTTCCAAAGCTCCTCATCTAGCAATCTAATGTTTCCTAATGAAACAGAGTCAGATAGCCCTCAAAATGACATCTGATGTTCATCAATACAAAAGCTATAGAAAACATTTATGGGCTTTAAATGCTAGATTTATGTGAAGTAAAATTAGTGTATGTTATACATTTAACTATTTTAGTAGTTACCCATGTGGGAAAACAATACTAACAGTAACATATGGTTGTATTTTTTTTTTGTTGATGTCATGTATTAACATCTTCATTGATGTTCTGAGAAATTTGTAGAAATGCTGATGGATTGAATGAACCACTTCCCTACCACACCCTTTCTTAACTTGAACTAAAGAATATATGTTTCTACAGAGTACATTTTTTATTAATAATATCTTGAGGCAAAAAAAGCATGTACCCTCTTTATACATCCAGAAAATAAACACTCCTAAAAAATTCTTCTAAAACTGAGCTAATGGTTTATTTTGGTTTCTCAAATATCCCATAGATTAGACCCTATTCCCCCATAATTCAGGACAAGAGAATCTCACTTGAGCACATCAGAATGTCCATGGCCTGCCTCCTTATACAAAGAGGTCTTTGAGCCTTATCTACCAATTGCCTCTTGTCAGGCTATCTCCATAAGCTAGTCCACCAATTCAGCCACCACACCATGTGTCTGCCTGCTATGCTGTGGCTAGCAATTCCAGAGAGGGGGAACAGCTTAGGATCAATCCTGAGGGATCCTAATTATGTCTTCTCCCTCAGGGTATTCATGCTCTGAGCAAATAGGTTGCCACCAAGGCCTTGAGTTTGCCCCTTCCAACTGGGGCACTTAGCTGTTGTACTCCCAGATGGAAAGGGTCATTAGAGCCCATCAAATCTTTGCCCTTGTAGCTGAGAAATGCCATCACAAATCAGCAGTTTTATTAAGAATTGGCATCCTTGGTTCTATATAGTTTAGAAATATATTTATTTGCTAAGATGAGTTCCCCGGGATGGATGCTGGATTCTGTCATCTCTGATGGTGAAATTATCTGTGGATTTAACAGGATGTATGCTAACATACATACAGCAACATAAACCATGGAGACAAACTGTTTTAATCAATTTACTTATCTTATCAGAAACACAAAGTGCAACTCCCTGCCTATGTGCTTGTGAATACACCCATGGGCACCCATTTTAACACTTATGCCCATCCCCCAACCCATCCATGCACACACATAGAATGCAGAATTAGTATGTGTGTTTAAAATCTGTGGGTAGGGTTGCATAGGCAAGCAGGGATTTGCCAAGTGAGAAAGGAAACTCACACACAGAGAGAATAATTTATCATTAATTGGCCTACCCTGAGTTAATTCCAAAAAATGCTGAATACAGTACATGCTGTCTGTAATGGCTTTTGCCACTTAAGGCCTGGCCCTGGGAAGTTTTGGAAAGGATGCAAGTGGGCAGGAAAGACAGGATTAAAAAATTATATCTAAACCTACTTTTATTTACAAATGTAAAATTTCCATCACTGCAACATGGGTAGAAAGGATTATGGAAATGTTTTCTTGACCTTGTACTTTCCTGGCTAAAACTTCCTGGATTTTTATTATGTTCTACATGAAGATATTATTCTATATATCTTCTTGCAGATCATCTGAAATTGGCTGAAAATTTTGAAACAAGTTGGAAAATATTTGAACTTGGTCCTGAAATTAAGCTTCACTCAAAACTTCCATTAGTTTTCTGTGCCCTCACAGATTTATGTTCACTCCTCACAATTCCACCCAGGCTATGATCCAGATTGCAGGTTTACTTCTCTCTCATTAAAAGTCCTTTTTGACAACCCACCTTGACCCCAAGAACCTTTCACTGTCTCCTAAAACTTCCTGTTTCCTTGTTTCTCTTGTCTTTCACCTTGGCATTATCCATATAGCCTTTCCAAAGACAAACTTATCTCTACTTTGCTCTCCACCTCGCCTGGCTACCATTAGAAAATTACCTCTCAACTCCTGAATTCCAGCCTTTTTCAGTGGTTTTTTAAAACCACTTCTCCCACTCCCATTCTGTCCCGGATATTGAAACAGTTCTTTTTATTCCCTCCCTTCATTCTTCTCACCTTGCTCTCTTCTCCCCTATGCCCACAGACCACTATTCTTCTAGAAACCATCATTAGACCCAACCACTCTACATCATGGGCATTTTGTTTTTAGCTCCATGGAATGATTGGTTGACACATATTTCTTCAATTTTGTTTTGAATTCCTGCCATTAGTAAGATTAGAAATATAGAGCTGGAAGGGACCTTTGAAGTCATTGCATCCAGCCACCTCATTTTACAGATAAAGGAACTGAGGTTAAGTGCCTTGTCAAGGGTTACATAATTAAATATAGGAGGCAAGATTCAAACCCACATCTTTCTGACCTCAGGTCCAACCCTTTAGCCACTCAGCCACACTTGTCTCTCTTCCAAAATCCGCCTCTTCTAAGGTCCTGTAGGAATCTAATGGCTATGTGCCTTTTCTGCTCACTTACTATATCTAATAATTTCTATCCTGTCCAACTTGGTGCTCCATACAACCTGAGGGTGACTTACCAACTAAAATTCTGCCAAGATATAAGGATGGATATGGATGAGCAGTCAAGTGTCCTACCCCACAGTGTCTTAATGCCTTACATTCAAAATAAGGTTGACAGATTTTTTTAAAGAAAAAGATTTGACTGGTTCACTTATTCCCTTGCTCCCCTCTTTTAGTTACATATGTTCAATTCTCTTTCTTTGAGAGGAATTATTTCTCACAAATGGAGGTAGAAGATAAAACAAGGAGAAAATATTTGAAAAAGACTTATTTTTAACTGTTATTTTTATTTCTTTTAGGATAAAAAAGCATCACTAGTTTGGCTTTATTACAAGAGGCAATGATCCTAAATGACATCTACAATTTTCTCCAAATTGAAATTATACAGGAGGACCCCTGGAAATGGCAAAGACTACTACAGGCCCTTCATTCCTGGCAAAATCATTCTCTTCAATGATTGCAGTCCCCCAGCCTCAATGCAAAACAATCCAGCTAATTATTCCCACAGTGTCTAGTACTATGTGGTAGGTTAATGTGAGTAAAGAACCCATCTCCTGATTCTCCCCAAGGATCAAGGCCACATTTATTGAAGAGCCTTGAGCTTTTGCAGTATGTTCAACCATAAACTAAAATGCCACCCAGTGAGAACTTTTCTCTATCCCAACAAAGGTAAGCTGTCTCAAAATCCAACACAAAGCCCATGCTCAATGACAAAAACATGCTATTCCTATATTTGAGATCAT
This sequence comes from Trichosurus vulpecula, assembly GCF_011100635.1. Lineage (NCBI taxonomy): Eukaryota > Metazoa > Chordata > Mammalia > Diprotodontia > Phalangeridae > Trichosurus > Trichosurus vulpecula. Next base: position 83,989,544 of record NC_050581.1, read on the forward strand.
CTCTGCTGTCCTTTAAAGATAATTCAGGTGTAGATAGAGAAATGACTAAGAAATAAGTTCCTTAAAATGATAGCATCATAGATCAGAGATCATCTAGCCTAGATTAGTAAACTGAGGCCCAAGGAGGTTGAGTAGCCATGCCTAAAGCCACACAGGTAGTAAATTGCAGAGGTGGCATTTGAACCCAGGAACTAGGATTCCAAGCACTTTTTATTGTACCCACTTCCTTTCTAAAGTACTTAGCAAAGAGTACCTTGCACTACTAAATAGGTATTGAGAGAATAAGTGAATTTTTTGGTCCAGACCTGTGATTTCCTTGATATAGGAGACTCCCTAGTCAGAAAACTCCTTCTACCAATGCAGATTGCAGCAAGGGTTCTACAGTTTATAGCATTAGAGAGTTGAGGAAACCAAAAGGTAACCCTGTTCAGGATCACAAGGCCAGTATGGTGTTAGAAACAGGACTGGAGCTCATATCTTCCTCAGCTTCAGGCCAGCTCCCTAACCAACACCCTACTCTGCCTAAATGAATGAATATTATTAGCTGGCTTGGATAGAACCACGTGGGATGAAAATCTATTAGATGGAGAGAGAAAAACTTGAATCACATTATCATTTCCCTTAGTTGGGAAAAGTACCTAGTCTTTTCTGGGTTTTATTCCCTTACTTTTCCAGAATTTCCCAATATATGACACTTATTACTATATTTAATTCTGCTCTTCTGTGGCTATTTTGCCAGAATTTTAATTCCTGGGAGATGAGGCTTGTATCCCACTCAGTTTTATGGGAAACTCACCCAAGATTTGCACAGGATGAAAGTCCTGTCCCTGTTCCCCTGCTCTTATTTACCCGTTCAGCACGATGACTTTTGATTAGCATGTAAGCAGTGATGAAAACAGAAACCTTTTTACTGTGGGAATGCCTATGTTACTCTTATTAAATTATTTGTGTACAATTGAATCATTTACATATGGGTGGGTCATCAAAATTGGGTCTCAAAATTGCTTTTTGCTTTTCTGTCCCCCTTTTGGCTCATTTTCCACCACAAAATTTCAATTCAATTCCACAGACAGTTATTAAATATGTCACTTTCCACATATGTAAAAGATTGGGTTGGACTTGAGACTTTCTAGGGTCCTTTCCAGCTCTAAATTATGATCCTATAATCCTTTGACCTATGTTAGGTGCTGGAGATGCAAAGACAGAAATATTACACCCTTTGCTCTCAATTTAAAAGATGTAGTGTTTTAAAGTGGGGGGCGACAGAAAAAGTACTAAATTTGGGATTAGGAATGTTGTGGTTCAGCTGTTTTTCAGTCGTGTCCAACTCTCTGTGATCCCATTTGGGATTTTCTTGGCAAAGCTACTGGAGTGGTTTGCTATTTCTTTCTCTAGCTATTTTACAGATGAAGAAAATGAGGCAAACAGGGTTAAGTGACTTGTCCAGGGTCACACAGCTAATAAGTGTCTGAGGTTGGATTTGAATCCAGGTCTTCCTGACTTCTGGCCTAGGGCTCTACCCACTACACCACCTCACTGTCCCACTTGGCACCTAGCAAGTGCTCAATAAATGCCTTTTAAAAATTCTTTCCTTCATTCATTATTCTCCCATGTTCATGGGCTCACACAGAACCAAATTCTGGTAGTCTGAAAGTGAGAGAACAAGCTTCCTCCCCATCCCACCCCTAGGAAATAATCGTTATTTTAAAACCTTAAAGTGTGTGTGTGTGTGTGTGTGTGTGTGTGTGTGTGTTTAAATTTCTTCCTCTCAGTCTTCTCATTGGTCCAAAAATCCACTTAAGATTACTGTCTCCTAAACTGAACTGTGCTTTTTCAAAAGAGGAATAAAGGGGATAATAAAGGACAGGCGGGGCTTTAGAGATCAGACAGGTTGGTCAAGAAAAGAGGAGAGGGGAAAGGATTCATAAATAAAGCTCTCTGTCATTTCCAAATGCTATATGAAATGCAAATGTTTTCTAGGTTCCAACTGCACAGACATAAATATCTCAACCCGTTTTGAAAAAGCTATCCTACAGGGAGATGAAGAAATAACTAAGCTGCATACATATGGTGCAATCATTCTGAGCAATAAGTGACAATGGGCTTGACTTTACAGTAATCTGAAAATTCAAAACCCAATTATTTCAGCTGTTCTGTAAATAATACAGAAGAGTATTGGTACTAGAGTAACGTCGGAACATATTGTATTAGTAAACTTGAATGATTGCCTTATGATTTACAGAGTCACTTCTTTTCTCCTTAAGGAAAGAAAACTTTTCTTAAATTAAGAAAAAAATAGCCTTCCTGAGCCCCAGCCAAGAACAAAATGAAATCAGGGGATGCAGCTTTTGATCTTCCAAGAGTAGTATTTAGTGAAGGAATGCATGCTGGAAAACAGAGAAACAAGACCAGAGACATTAGTTCAGAGCCTGGAAAAATCTTGTCCTTGGCAGCTGTCCTTAAAGAAAGATGGGTCTCTACAGCTCCAAATTTCATGGCAGTTTGGTACTGACTTTTAATGAAAGGCATCAGCAGCTTCAAACCCCTTCTCAGAACACAGAAGCTCCACCAGTAATTGACTGAATTATCTATTTAGATATGCAAATTAATTTCAAACTTGAAATGATGGAGGTCATTTCCAGCAGAGCTCGTGGAGAATATGACATTAAAAAAAAAAGCCTCCCTAGGGCCTGTGTTAGATTTCATGTTACCTGGGGACACGGCTGAAGAGATATGGAGAGTGAACTCCAGAAAGGGAGAAATAACTCTTTACAACCAAGGGCATGGAATGTTACAGGATGACAACAACCCTTCGGGGGATTTAGGGGTGGGGGATGGGCTTTTAACAATAAAATTACTTTTATTATTTGCAACCATGCCTACAACTTTACTGAGGTTCCCTGGACTACCTCATTCTGCTCACTGATTCTTAGGAGGATAATCAAATTCTTCTATTTGTTTTAATTAAATGCCAGTTTGAGGCCAGCTAAGTGGCACAAAGTATAGAGTGCTTGACCTGGAGTCTCAGAGAGATCCAGCCTCAGACAATTACTAGCTGTGTGACGTTAGGCAACTCACTTAACTTCTCTGGACCTCAGTTTCTTCATGGGCAAAGTGGGGAGAATAATAGCCCTTCCCACCAAGGGTTGATGTGAAGATCCAATAAGATGATATTTGTAAAGTGCTTAATAAAAAAAGCACTAAATAAGTGTTAGCTATTCTTATTGTTGCTGTTCGTGTTATAATTATCGTTTGGTGGGGATTCTGCTCTTTGTCAGACTTTTTCTTCCATAAATCAATATATTCATTAAGCATTTACTGGTAACAATAGGGTCTTAAATTTGTATGGCATCTTCCAGTTTACAAGGTATTTTTCCATCTGGTCCTCCATTTGATTAGGGAACAATCCTTTAGGTTAGAAGGAGAAAGAGATCATTACCTATTTTTTACAGGTGTGAAAACTGTGCTTCCAGAGATCACAGAGATAACAAATGGCAGCACCAAGGCCTGAAATACAGATCTCCCAGCTCCTAGTTTGATGTTCTTTTTTTTTTTTTTGAGTGGGGGAAGGCAGGGCAATTGGGGTTAAGTGACTTGCCCAAGGTCATACAGCTAGTAAGTGTGTCAAGCGTCTGAGGTCACATTTGAACTCAGCTCCTCCTGACTCCAGGGCCGGTGCTCTACTCACTGTGCCACCTAGCTGCACCCCACCATGTTCTTTCTATTATGAGACCCTAAAAGGAAAATGTTATGCTGAAGAGCGTGCTGAAGCCAACTCTCCTAGGTCTGGGAAAGTCCATTATTAAATTTTCATTTGGTGTGAACATTTACCTTTTAAGTCCAACAAATCAGAGCTTGATTCATTGTTTTTTGATTGTCTCAACTTAAGACAGAGTTAATAATAGAGATTAAACTTAAAAGTGAGTGAATACATTTCCTTCTTCTCTTCCCCCCTGACATTTTATAGACCAGAGGGCACTATGCCTGGCATCAGATGACCTTTGTTCCTCTCCTACCTCTTATTAATGCACACCTCTGTGTGAGCTTTGGCAAGTCACTTAACTTCCCTGGGTCTCAGTTTCCCCAATTGCAAAATGTGGGGGTTGAACTAGATGGCTCTTGAGGTCCCTTCCTCTTCTCATTCTGCTTTGTTCTATCTCTAGTTAGATTCCCTAAGGTGGGGGTAGAGGAGGAAAGAATGCCTAGAAAGCTACATAAGTATTGTCTAACTTGAATTAGGCAATCAAGTTTATTTCTCCCAAGTCTTTGACCTGTGTACATATCATTAGGATTAAGTACTAATGGAGTGGACTCTTTTATTGTTCAGTCAGACTCTTCTGACTCTTTGTGACCCCATTTGGGATTTTCTTGGCAAAGATACTGAAGTCTTTTGCTGTCTCCTTCTCCAACGTATTTTACAGATGAGGAAACTGAGGATAATTTAACTGAGGGCTAAGTGACTTGTCCAGGGTCACACAGCTAGCAAGTGTCTGAGACCAGATTTGAACTCATGAATATGAGACTTCCTGATTCTAAGCCCCATGCCCTATTGGCTGGGCCACCTAGCTGCTGGAATTCCCTTTCTTAAAGATTTAGAAAGGAAGAAAAGCATCGTGGGTAGGGAGTCCGTAAAATCCAGTTCAAGTGCAACCTCTGACACAGTGGCTTTTAGTCCCAGGCACATCACCTAAATTCTCAAGCTGATAGAAGGAGTTACATCACAGGTCTACTCACAGAATCATAGGTTTGGAGCTTGGAGGCAATGAGTCTAAGTGAGCACTGGGCTTGGAATCAGGATGACCTGAGTTCAAATCAGCCTCAGATACTGGCTGTGTGACCCTGGGCAAGTCACTTAACCCTGTTTGCCTCAGTTTTCTCATCTGTAAAATGAGCTAGAGAAGGAAATGGCAAACCACTCCAGTACCTTTGCCAAGAAAACTCCCTCAAAAATGGGGTCACAAAGAGTCTGAAATGATTGAACAACAAAGGCAACTAACTTCTTGAGTCTAACTCCATCATTTTATACACAGGTTACACCGGGTAGGATTCAAAATCAAGTCTTCCTGTCTCCAAGTACCTATTCACCACTCTACCTGGTCCCCGCAAATTCCTATCCCTTGGATTTCATGGAAAATTTGTTCAAAGGTCAGTATTAGAAACTTGGGCCAGATAATGCCATAAGAGGGTCATGAGTAAGTCTCCACCAGGGAGCATGAACTGGAGGAAATTCCTGACATAATCTTGGGCTGGAAACTGCTTCTCCTAAAACTTCAATTCAGGAGAGCCCTGGACCATGCTTCATTTCATGGGCAACTAAGAGCACCCAGCCTAGATTCAGGAACAACTGAGGTAGCATGTTCCATTGTTTGGAGTGTTGGAGTTGGAGTTCAAATCTGGCCTCAGACATGTGATAACTGTGTGACCCTGGGTAAGTCACTTAACCCTGTTTGAGAAGGAAATGGCAAAGCACTCCAGTATCACTGCCAAGAAAACCCCAAATGCGGTCACAAAGAGTCAAACTCGACTGAAACAACTGAATAACAACAAAAACGCTTCTTTCTACTCTCCTCTGTGACCACCTCTTCTACAGTTTCTAGGCCAACTAACTGCTTGTGGAAGTACCCTCTCCTATCCCAGGCTGCCTCCAAGCAGATTTGAAACCACAAAGTGTGATCAAACCAACTTTGCCATTATGTCTGGATCTGCAACATCAGTTCACTCCTCATTCACCATCTGGATATTTCCTGACTCAAGTGCCTCATCCTGGCCAACTATTCCCTAAAGTATGAGGTCTCTTCATTAAAATGTAAGCTCCTTAAGGGCAGGTTTGTTATTTACCTTTGTACTTGTATCCCCAACACATTACTTGGCACATGGTAAGCTCAACTTTTTTTTTTTCATCTCATATCATTCATCCCATTCTCAGGCCTCTCACCCACATGAACATGAATTAGGCAAGGACAGTAGGTGGGCAGTAAATAGCTATCTGTCTGCATTGCAGCAATTCTCTGGAGAACTCAGCTATTCTTCTGAAGATTCCACTGTCTTAACTACCTAAATGAAGAATTCACTTGCATCAGGGAAATTAGGAGGAAAGGAGTGAGAGAGCAAGGATTATCTCAGGTTTTCAGCAGGGACAGCCTCCAATGGGAAATTCTCTAGAGAATGTTTGTTCTTAAAAAAATTTTTTTGCAGTAATGACTGGCATGCCACTTAGGTATTTTACATGCAAATGGCTCTTTTATGTACTTAAACTTTTTTTCCATCTATTCAATCAATATTTTACAAATCCTTTCTCTGAGTACTAGCAAAAGATGAACTTCAGCCCTTTATTATCACTGATCCTCCAAGTAGGGGGATGTTGCCAAGGCACCTGCCTAGTCATCTCTTTTCTGTTACTGGACCAGAAAAGCACAAGGCTTTGGTTTCCTTCCTAGGGATTAGATTTAGTTGGTGGCCTTCTAGGTCTGGAATCTATTGCCACTAGGAGAAACAGCACTTGCATTATCTTACGTTACCAAATTTTTGGACAAGGAAACAACCAAGTAAAACAGCCATGTAAATGGATGCCACCAATGGCACCAAGGATCCTGCCCCTGCTCTTTATTTCATCATCACTGGACAAACCATTCTCAAGAATGATTTTTGGCAGCCCTCTCACCCTGGAACCTATGGCTGCTTGTGAAGGCACTGACCACTCTACCTATTGCCCTCTTCTTCATTGACGAAAACAAAAACAAAAGCAAAAATATTTCCATTATTTAGCCCTTTATAACTACCCAGTGTCCTAGGTTCTTGTTGCAGCACCTAGGATAATGACCTCAAATACCAGGCTCAGTCAGGAACCAAGAACACACTAACATTCAGAGTGTATTCCCAACACCTTAAAATGATAGAAAAGAGTTGACAAAGGACGTTATGTGAGATGACAGTATGAGCTCAGCCAGGCTTCTGAAAACTCAGTCATAAAATATATACAGAATCAATATTTCTTATGGATCAGTCAATCCCTTCTCCCATGGCATTTGGAGAGACAGCATGCTAATGTTACCCTCAATCATTAGGAGACCTTGGAGAATAGGAGGACCAGTTAATTAGAACTTCTCTCATTCCAAAGAAAGCAAAATTCCCTTTTTCTTTAGTCCTGATGGTTCAGAATCACTATCAGCCAAGGCAGGAATCCCTTGACCTTGCTACCTTGCTCCAAGCTTCCATCCCGATCCAGTTCAGCTTTATGCATCCCTATTCCCTATCCTCTTCTGCTTTGCCTTTTCTCTGTGCCTTCTGGAACCCTGATTCTGATTTCTCCATTTTGTACCAGGTCTCCTTTTAATAAGAGAGCTTTAACCTTGCTTCTCAACTATGAATAAATCACCCTCCCCAAAGGAACCTCAAACAACCCTTCATCTTAACCGTTACCTCCCCTTCTCCTTCTCTTCTCCAAAGGAATGTAAATTTTGATGGCCAAAAGCTGCCTAGTTAACTTGGGGTTTACTGGTTAGATTGATATCTCTCTCTCTGTGTCTCTTTCTCTCTCTTTGTCTCTCTCTCTCTATCTCTCTCTGTCTCTCTCTCTCTCTGTCTGTCTTTCTGTCTCTGTCTCTGTCTCAGTCTCTCTCTCTCCCAAACCACAATAGGTCCCTACCCAAGCACCACTTAATGGTTATTTTTGGGCCCTCCTGGCTCAGAGTGAAAGTAAATAGTAACTGTTTCTCTTTTGACCAGCAACTCTGAGGGTCAGCAGGGACAACACATGGCTCTTTTTATAAACTTACTCCCAGATTGATTTTTTTTCAATTAAAGGGACCATCCCTTGACTCATTCCTTAAAGAGGCCTATTCACTGAATGGGTATTACCTCACTCAAAGTGAGAACCTGAAAAGACCTTCACTTAAAAGGGCCAGAGTCTCCCATTGCATCCTGGGGCATCTCCAATCACCCTGATGAATATCTGGTCTTTGGACCCTGGAGGAGAAAGTGAGGTTGGTGACTTTGCATAGCCCTTTCACAGTCAAATAAAAGTCAACTGCAAGTCATGTCATCATCTCTCTGAAGTCATGGTCCTCTTGTAGAACAAAGGACAAACACAACAACAACCTTTCATACTATTTTCATCATTTCTCCTCTTATGGAAACCTGACTCGCTGATGAAAACACTGCCTTCTTGACAACCTTCTCCATTACTGGGTACTCATTCTCTACTGCTCCATTCCCCAAAACTCTGGGCTAGAAGGAGCAGTAGGCATATTATTGGATCCCTGCTTCCACTTCCAAAGCCTGCCTCTACAGCCATCACTTGGCAACCTCTCCTTTAAAGTTCACTCCATCTCTCTATATCACCCTGTCCAGATCTTAGTTGAGGACATCTATTGACTTCTAGCTCACTCTCCCTCTTTCCAAAAGTTCAGCACTGGTTTCTAGCCTTCCTCTCCATCAAAATCCCTGTCCTCATAATCAGGAATTTCAATCTTCTCACTGAGGTCCCATCACCCTAGTGTCTGAATTTCTCAACCTGCTCAACTCCCAAGAACTATAGCTTTACTATATCTCATAGGGATGGTCAGACATTGGGTCTTATCATTACCTATAACTGTTCTACCTCCAAGATCCTGAACTTTGAAATCACTTTCTCTGGTAAAACACTTCCTTTTCTTATACCTCTCACTCCTCCTATACATATTCATTGTCTTTAATGCAACTGATTCTCTCTCGCCAAACTTCCCTCCTCTCACAGTACATCATCACACATGCTCTGACCTCACATTATCTCCCGTTCTCTCATCTCCCATTCTGTTTCCCCTTGCTCCAGTATCTGAATAAGAAACAGGATTTCTCCTTAACAATATTGATGCCTCTGACCTGTGCCTTTGATTCCATCCTCTTGGAACTTTTCTGGGAGCTGGGCTCTTGAAACATTCCCTTATTATATCTCACCTTCAATCTCTCCTTATCTCCTGGCTCATTCTGTACCCCCTACAAACATAGCCCAGACCTTTGTCATCCTTAAAACACTTTCAGTAGACCCTTCCATCTATTCACACTACCATACATTTCTTCTCCCTTTCACCTCCCACTCACTTCTTAACTTCTTACAATCTGACTGAATCAGATGTCCTTTTCCCAGTCCTCCTCCTACTTCACCTCTGTGTTATCTTATCACACTGTCCAATCTTCCCTGGTCACTGTCTTCCCCTTGGTTACTGTACAATGCTACCTACTCAGAAGTTAGATAAATGTGTTCTGGGTGTGCTGTAGGTGGGATACCGGCTCAGGTACGGGTTGGGCTTGAAAGCCTCTGAGGCCCCTATCTTTGTTTCAGTGATTCTACTCTTTCCAATTTTTAAAAACATATTTAACTATTCCTTCTCATTCTCTTTTGCTAGATTCTCTCTCATGTCCTAAAGGTGGGTGTCCCTCAAGGCTTGGTCTTGGGTCTTCTACTCTTCCATCTTTAAATATTGTTTCTTTCCTTGATATTATCTAGTCCAGGGATGGGGAACTTGCAGCCTTGAGGCCACATGTGACCCTCTAGGTCCTCAAATGTGGCCCTTTGACTGAATCCAAACTTCACAAAATAAATTCCCTTAACAAAAGAATTTATTCTGTAAAACTTGGACTCAGTCAAAAGGCTACACCCAAGGACACATGTGGCCTCAGGCTGCAGGTTTCCCACCCTTGATCTAGTCCAGTGGATTCAATAATCACCTTGAAGAGGACAACTTTTCCCACCTTCAAAAAAAAAACCACCACACAATCGTAAATTTTTTCCTGAGCTCAGGATCCATATTACTCTCTTCCTGCCAAGGGGACATTCCCACTTTGCTGCCCTAATCACATCTCAAATTCAGAATGACCAAAACATAACTTATTATTTTCCCCTTCAAACCTACCTCTTCCAGAAATGTCTCTTATTTCTGTTAAGGGCACCACCACTTTAGCAGTTATTCAAGTATGGAACTAGGCAGTCAACCTTTATCTCTAATCAGTTGCCAAGTTTTGTTGACTCAATACAATACCCTGCTTTAGACCTCCATGATGCCTAACCTGGGACTGTTGTAATAGCCTCAGGATAGGTCTGTCTCCTAGATGTTTCCTTTTCTGACCCATGCTCCACATAGCTAACAAAACAACCTACCACCTAATGCACAGTTCTCACCATGTAGCTCTCCTGCGTAAAATTTTTCTGTGTCTCCCAATTGTGCTTCTAGGATAAAATATAATCTCATTAGCCTGGTGTCTGAATCTATCCTCTCTGATCTCAACGTACCCTATCTTTCAAAGCTTTGTTGTTGTTGTTCAGTCATTTTGGTCATATCTGACTCTTTATGACCCATTTGGGGTTTCCTTGGCAGAGATACTGGAGTGGTGTGCCATTCCTTTTACTTGTTACTAATCTCCTTCATTTCCTCTATGCTCTAGCTGAATTATATTACTAGCTGCTCCCTGAACTTGGTATTCCATCTCCTATCACTACATCTTCCCACAGGAACCACTTTTTGGAATCACAGATATAGAGCTGAAAGGAATGTCAAAGGTCATCTAATACAAACCCCTCATTCTACAGAGCGGGTAGCTAAGGCCCATAAAACTGAAATGGTTTACAGAGCCCCCATGCCTGAAATTCATTCCTTCTGTACCTCTCTCTCCCTTTTGGAATCCCTAGCTTCCCTCCAGGTTCATTTCAGGTACTGCTTATTATCACAAGCCTATCTGGACCCCCTGCATGAACCCCACCCCCAATGACTAAAGGCTTCTAATGTTTCAGGTTGTATACACCCCTGTAGAGTGTAAGCTCTTTGAGGGCAAAGAGTGCCTTGTTTTGGTGTCTTTATCACTCCCATTACCCAGCACTGTCCCTGAGCACAGTGAGAACTCAATAAACACTGGTTGAATAGGATTTAATTGAATACTGAACCACTGTTGGAAGGTTTGCACCTAGCTAATATAAATCAACTTTTTGTTACGTCACTCTGATCTTGAGTCTCCTTAATTTTGTTTAAGTTATTTAAAGTGATTCAGGTCATCTTTTCATTCGTCTGTTTGTTTAAACTATGGCCCTGATGACACAGATGAGTCTTCATTCAGCCCTCCTTACACCCAAGTAGCATTCAATGATTTTTAATTGGCTCGAAGTTCAATGCTTTGAAATATCCATTTGATAACAACCCCTTTGTTAACATTTGATGTGTGCTCTCCTGTGTAAGCATAGGCTCTGTTAATTAGAATCACTCATCATACAGCTAGCCTCTCCTTCCCCCATCTCCCAATATTATTGCTTGCTAAAAACAATCAGCACGCTTTTGTTTTTTCCCCTTGTGTTATGCCAATTGGTATATTAAAATATCAATTCAATATCTTGATTCACAATATTGCTTTCCACCCCCCCCCCCACCAAGGAATAAATGAAACAGCAGCAAATCCTTTGTTGAGAAGGAAATTGAAAAATGTATTTCACACATACTTTTAACAGTAATCTGTTCTTGCCAGCATAATGATGCCTCAAACTTCTGCGGAATTTTACATTCTGGGGTGTTTAGCTATTTTGTAAATACTCATTAATTTCCCTGAAGCTTCTTGTGAGTGGGGCCTCTCATTTTCCACATGGAGAAACTGAGGCATCGGGGGGCAACTTGTGGGCTACCCATCCAGTCCATAACTGCAGAACTGGAAAAGGTGACCTGGGAATCACTGTTCCTGTCTGACGTCTGAATAAGAGACAACCAGTTTCTTAGAAGAAGGAACGGTACAAAAAAGACTGCTGCTCAAAATGTGGAGAGCCTGCTCATATTCTAAGCCTTGACACTTCCCCAATTCTGTCCTTTTCCAGTACAAAGTGTAACCCTGGACTAGCCGTCCTGTGGCTAAAGAGAAATGATTACAGAAAAGAACAGTTGGAGAAAACAAGGCAAAAGTACTTGGATTTTAGTCAGTGGGAGTCCGTCACAGTAACAAATGGGCTGAGAATGTTTCTATTTTTTCACAAGTAATCCATATGCAAATTTTCTGCAACATTCAATATGCACTTCCAAGCTCAGTAAATGTTTTTTATTCTTTTGTGCTTAGCTCTCTCAGCTTTTTCCAATTAGGCCCTGTTTATTTAGAAGAAGGAAAAAAAATGTCTAAAAGAAAGGATTAAGCTCTGTATCTTATGGAGAAAGAACATATATTAGAAATTCTTTTAGAATCTAGAGCATGCATTCTTTACTCCTCCTCCCTGCTGAGATGTGTAATAAGAATAAAGGGGGAGGGGGAGAAGCTTTTTAACTTGATTTGATTTGCTCAGCTAAAAACATGCTTTTGACTATTTGCAACTAAATCCAAAATTCATCACAATTCAGACAATAGCACACATGCTATAAGCCAGTGGGTAGAAAGCGGAGATGAGAAAGTGAAAAGAAACCCACCTGGTGAGCAGAAATCTCCCAGGAAAAAGCCAGAGAGGTCATAAAGTAGAGCAGACCAGGGGAATCACCATGGTGAGAGAATGAGCTATTGCCCCAGCTCATGGTACTAGGGAAAAGGTTGTTTAAAATAGGAGGTGGGACAGTTCGGTCATGTGTAGGGACTGTGGTGTATAATTTAATAGGAGTCTGGTTACAAAGAGGTGGCAAGGGTTTAGGCCTCTCCGTCTTCAATGGCTACTCAAGAGCATGTGTTAGTTCTAAAGTCAACATCAAGGGTCATTCCATGCTTAAGGGTAAATCTCAATCTAGCAGCAACAAGGTGGTTCAGTGGCTAAAGCACTGAGCTTAGATTCAGGAAGGCTTGGGTTCAAATCCTGCCTCCTATATTTATATTTATTCACTTAGCTTTTCTCTGTCTCTGTTTTCTTATCTGCAAAATGACGGTAATAGCACTTAACTCCTAGGGTTGTAGAGAGAATCAAAAGTGATAAAATATAGAAAATGTCCTGTAAATCTTAAACCCTATTTGAATGACAGGTATTATCATCTCAATGTAGCTAGAGACCTTTTCTATCCTTTTATTTTAACAGAAACATACAACTTAAACATGGATTGTATAGTCAGATTTGAGTTCAGAGTTCAGGAATTGAGCGAGCAAAAGTGGGATTTGTGATGGCAATTTTTGTTTTATTATTATTCTACAGATGAAGTTTTCTGATAATTCAGAGCTCTATAGATACCATCCTAGAGATTTTTTTCTACCCTTTTGTTAAAAAAAAAAAACTTAAATGCAGACTGTATATGCAAATCTGAGTTCAGAGTGGGAACTAAGTCAACAAGAAAGAGGCGGATTTGTGGGGGAATTTTTAGGTCATTATTATTCTTCAGATAGGATTTTCTGACAATTTAAGATGAGATGATACTTTCCATCCTTTTGCCACACTGAGCTTGAGACAGGGTTCAATTTAATTCAACCCAATAAGCATTTAATAAGAGCCTCCTATGTGTCAGGCCTTATGCTAGGCGTTGGGGGTACAAAGACAAAAGGGGGAGGGGGAGAAGCTGTTTATTTGATTTGATTTGCTCAAATATCACTGGAAACACCCCTGCCCTCAAAGATCTTAACATCCGGCCCAAGGTACTGGGTGACAGAATATACGCCAATAAATAAAGTGCTCACAAATGGGAAGATCGAAGAAAGCCTTCTACATACACCACTTTATACTATACATAATATAGTATTATACTAATCTAATTGCTGAATGGAGCAAGGGATTCCTAGAGGTGGATGAGAGGAAGGAAAATTTCTAGGTGTCAGGGGCAGCTCTTCAAAGGCACCAAAGCAGAGGATGGGAGGTAGTTAGTGGGTAACAGCAAGGAGCTGAGTTTGAAGGAATTTTCAAATTTCAAAAAATAAGCATTATCCCCATGAGCTTCTGAGACATCAGGACAGATTTTCCCTAAATAGCACTGCCATCAGATGAGGATAAGTGGGTCAGAAAACCCAGTTTAAATTCTCCCGCCCCTTAGCTCCAATCTTCACATAATATCCATAATTATTTTTTAAAAAGAATTTTAAAAACTAAAGAGGAAAATGCTTGAAAAATTATACTTGGTAATTGCTCACCTGGAGCTTGAATTGAGCCTAAATTCAGTTAAACCTTGGTTGGTTTAGGAGGCCCATGTAACAATAGGATGCACAGTTGGAGTCTGGAGAAGAAGCGATACTGATCAGTGTTATACTTATGTACACTTCTCTTTAAATAATAAGAAAGTCTACACAGTGGAAAGCTTGAGAAAAATAGTAAACACTCAAGCTGTGGTCAGACTAGGACCTGTCATTTGCATTTTCCTAAGAATAATTTTTAGTGTCATTTACATTCCCTAGATTTAGTAAGGGAAAAACCCCAAACAAACACATTTTGTAGAACTCTAGGCAAATTACCTGCATACATCTTTTATTAAATGACCAACTCTGATTACACAACCCAATTAGCTGTTGTTATTTAGTCAACTCCTCCTGGTCCCATGGACCCTACTGTCCATGAGGTTTTCTTGGAAAAGATATTGGAATGGTTTGCCATTGCCTTCTCTAATGGATCAAGGCAAATGGAGGTAAAGTGATTGCCCAGGGTCACACAGCTAGTAGGTGTCTACAGCCAAATTTGAACTCATATCTTACTGACTCCAGGATCAGCACTCTATTTACCGAGCCACTTCACTTCCTCCACATAACCCAATGGTCACTTGTAAAAGTGAAATTCTGAGTTTTCAACAAGGTAATTTAAAGAAATCTTCCCTGTCGCTTAAAAGAATAAAATATTTCAAGTCACAACAACCCTCTCAAATTTCAATTACTTAAATCCCAAACCAGGGGAGAAAAGAAATAAGCTAAACAAAAGCCTGCCAAAAATTCAGAGTGGGCTATTAAAATGTTACAACCAAAGAGCCTTGGGTTTTAGACTCTAGTCTCCCTGCAAATCAACAGAGAATTCCTGTGTACAGAAGCTTGCAAATCACCATGGAACAGGCTTTGATGCCCTTTGTCTAATTCAGCTGAGATTCTGCCCTCCAGTAACATGGTTTTTGCCAACCACATAAAGGCCTCGTTCCATAGAACCAACAGGGGTCTGAGACATGACTTTAATTCTGAGCTCATTTGTAAGTAACAGCTCACTGGAGCTAGAATCTTATTGTACATAACCAAAGGGCATTAGATGCAGTTTTTCTCTTTGAATTCCATGACTAAACAAAGTCCAAATTGTTTATCAATTACAGAAACCATCATGCAATATCACTAATTTTCTGTAAATGGCATGAAGACCTTGTACCTTTTGCCCTTATCTTTCTTCTAAGGATAGTCATTCAAATATGGAGAAGATCCTGACACGTCCAAGATTCAGCCTCAGATTTCTGGAGCAATGACCTACGACTGTAAGTTCCCTGATGATAAGGGATATGTCATGTTCTTCTATCTTCCACTGGGTCTAGTGAACAGAAAGAGGGCTGAACAATAGCATGACTTGGGTTTGAATCCTTGTTCCCAAGTCTTAGTTGGATAAGGTGGTGCAGAGGATAGACTTGAGTTCAAATTCAGTCTCAAAAATGTCTTACTTGTGTGACTTAAGTCACTTAAGCTCTCAGCCTTAGTTTCCCAGTCTCTAAAATGGGGATAGTAGCACCTACCTTTCATAGTTATTGTGAGGATCAAGTAGATAACTTTGTAGAGTTTACAAATCCTAAAGTATTATATAAATATTTTTGTTCTTCTTCTTATTGTCTTGAATGAGCCACTTAACCTCCCCATACTTTAGTTTCCTCATCTTTAAAATGGGGCCAATACAAAGAATTGTGATGAGGCTTAAATGAGATCATATATTTCAAGCATTCCTTGAAATTTAAGTTGCTATATAAATGTTAGCTATGTCTTATATGAGTTTCATTGCAGCTCCAACCAGAGATGATGACTTAAAGACTTTAACCCTTTCATCTCTAGGCCTTCCACCCTGAGGCCCCATTATGCTGATTGGATACTTACCCTACTTGACCCACTACTTCAGGCAGGTCTCTTCTGGCATTCACTTTACTCCTACTTCCTAGCCATGATCTCTCTATCCCCTTTGCTACATGCACCCACACCCTTTTCCACTCTTTCCCATTTTCAGTCCCACCATGGAAGGTGGGAAAGGTGTGTCAGCATCCTCCTCTGTAACTCTCTGGACCAAAAGGATCTTCCTGAGCCACTGCTTCCTTATGTGTGCTATCTCCCCCTTTGGAATGTTGGAATGTAGGCTCCTTGAGGCCAGGGATTTTATTTGTATCCCTCATGCTTAGCATAGTACTCAGGCACACAGCGGTCGATAGATTATTTCCATTCGTCCATCCATTATTATTTCTGAAATTCTTTTCTTCCTTCAAAACCCACTTCATTTACCATATCCTATAAGAAGGTTTTCTTGATTACTGCCTCCACTTCCATCGGAAAGTAATTTCTCTATTCACAAATTTTCAACATCATTTTGTTTAGATTCCCATGTTTGCTCCCATTGCCTTAAAGATTTTAAGCTCCTTAAGGGCATGTACTATATTATCTTTTCTCTTTGTAACCATAGTGCTTTGCATGCGGGAAGTGCTTAATGTTTGTTAAATGAATGAATAAACTGTAAAAATAACAGTAGTTATAGTTAAAATCACAACTTGGAAGCACACCATGATTGTGCCCACACAACTTCTCCCTAATTAAAAAAAATTGTACTCATGACTCGCCTCAGGACATCCCACCTGTCAGAAATTAAAACCAGATAACTCCGAGATAGATTTTAAAGCTATCTAATCCCACTAGGACAAAGAAATTAAAAAATCCCGAAGTGTCCTTACATCTATTCTCTAAAGGTATGGCCTAGAGGCTGGGAGTGGGGTCAATTATAAAAAAAAACAGGAAAAAATAAACAGTCATGAGTTAAGAGGACTTTTTGGAGATTGTTTTACACTGCCTACACATTAAACCTGTTCTTGTTTATTCAGTTATCAATGTATTTGGATTTAATAACACTTTCCCAGTTTGGCTGACTAACCAATTAATGTCTTTAATTTCACCTTTATAATTAGCACGTTTAAAAAGATTTTTAAAGATGCTATTGAGATGGCAGTGAAAGGGGTAAACAGACGTTGAAGTATGAGTTGAACAAAGAGACAAACCAAGTGGGAGTTGTAGGATTATTCAACAAATAGATTCTTCTTATGACAACCAAACCATCACTGAATGGGTTCTATGGACACATTTAATGGTACAGAGTTAACGCAGAGAATTAAAACCTTACCCTGACACTGCATTCCAATACTTCAAAGGCTTGCCATCTCATCAACGCACCCTCTGCTGATGCAAATCACGAGTACCTTATGCCTTATGGGGCTTCATAGATTGTCATGGCAAAAACGACTCAATACTAGCAGTCAATGCTTTGGAGATGAGGATCCCTCTATTTAACTGGTCCTTGAATAAGAGAAATAATCCAACCAAGGTCTTTATGCAATGTCTTTCCATCTTGGGGAGATCTATCCAAGCTTGTATTATGCTCCAGCTTATGTGAACTTGGCATCACCTCCATGAGGCATTGGAGAAGGATATTAGTGGAGTGACTCTAGTATGCTGACTTTAAATCATTGATGTGAGTCTAGGAAAGTTATATATATTTTTTAAATTTTAAATAAATGGTTATTATCTTTTGTTTTTATGTCATCCACACTTCCCAATGCATCTTTATTTTCCTCCAGAAAACCCATTTTTATAATAAATAATGTAAAAGGAAGGAAAAAGCAGTTCATTAAAATTAACATAGCAAAAATCTGATGTTATATACAATGCACACTGAGAATACTCCACCTCTGCAAAGAAACAGAGAGAGGTGTTTCCTCATCTGTCTTCCCTGGGGCCATGCTTGATCATTTTAATGTCACAACATTCAGTATCTATTGTTTTATTACTGTCCTTTCCATTTCCATTGTTGAAGACACGGTGCATATTATTTTTCTGGTTCTGCTTACATTTGCATCAGTTCACGTAAGTCTCGTAATTCTTTTTGTTCACCATATTCATCAACATAGTAATATCCTATTGCACACATGTACCACAATTTGTTTAGCCATTTCTCAGTCATTGGACATATAATTTGTATGGGAAACCTATTTTAAATGGTATTGAGCACTCATATATTGTTAGATTTGCAAAACGACAAAGCAAAGCTTAAGACTCAGTGATTTCCTAGTGAGTCTCCTTTCCAATCACTTTTCACATGTTGAACTCAGGACTACAGGAATGTATAAGGGATAGAGAGCTAGCCTCAGAGCCAGGAAGATCTGGGTTCAAATCCTACACCTGGCATACTAGCTGTGTGTAAGTCACTTTTCCTTACAATGCTCTAGGTGACTCTTTAAGACTATAAGTTGCAAGGAAGATTATAATTTGTAATAGTACAGGGAGTTTCCTCACCCAGGAGTTCTGTATGCCAATAAAATCACAGATCAAGTCCCTAATCCCACCTACTCATGACTTTTCAAAGCCTATAACCTAGAATTGGTTAAGAGATTAAGACTTCACGAGTCTCCCAATGTCAAGACACAGGCTGTCAGGAATACAAAACTATTCCAATGACCAAGAATTTATCATGCCTAAAGGATCGGATAGATATTTACTGAAAGCCCTTTATGGTGGGAACTGTTGCCACTCTTAAAATCTGTTGTAACAAGAACCTTGTGGGAACCAAAAAGCATTATATAGATATGACTAATAATTTTCATCACCATCATTATTATTAATTACATATTCACATACGTAAATATAAGATCCGTGATCTCATAAATATAATTACTCCCTCCGGTGATGTTGATTGTGACCCATCTATGCTCATCCAACCTATGTAACTCTTATTCATGTCTTCTAATAAATTTATCAAAAGGAATACACCCAAAATGCTAGAAACCTTCCTTACTTTCTCTTGACATAGTAAGGATACCAATAGAACATGTGAGGTGGCCCATTTGTTATCTCATGATTTTACTTCATGGTCATCCTGTCCTTTTTTTTTCACTCATACACTTACTTGATAACAGTGACTAAATTATAAACAATAGTAGTAGAAAAAATATCTTTCCAAAAAGGTGATTGCTAATAGGGAACAATCATTATCCCACTACTCATCCAAAAATTGTAGGTTATTGGATGGTGTAGGGGCTGAATACAACTACAGTATAATAATTGCAGTACTTAGCACAGTGCCTGGCGTATTGTTGTTATTGCTTATCCTTTGTTTTTGAAGAGGACCAATGACATTATGATCTTGGGGTAAGATAGTGAATAATGGGTGATATCTTGACTTGCATGTGAATTGGATTTAAGTGAGGTAGGGTTGCCCAAAGTCATCAGCCTCACTCTCTTTTCCAGAGTCATCAAAGTCCAACAGCAAGAGGAAGTCAAGATGACTGGCGATGGCCTAAGATGAAGTGGATGACCTTGGCATTTTCGATGTCTGACCAAGCTCTAAGTGCTCCACAGAGCCTGCTTCAGCTGCCTTCATGGACATTGGAACAAATTGTTCTCATCCACTTATTCCAATTGGGGAAGTCTTCGCATGCTTGGAGTAGACACCCTCCAAACTCACTGATGGATTTGAGGCCTGTTGGTTACCCTCAACTTAGTTTAGCCCTTCTGCCAAGACAGTTTTACTGGGTAGGGGGGTGTCTGCTGCGCATGCTACAGTTTCTTAGAGCCACAGGGGAAAGTTAGGCACATTGTAGGAGCTTAAAAATGCTTATTGACTGACTAATCTGAATCCTGAGGGGCTGTTTTTTATCCCTTCAACTCCCTGACAGCACAATTTAGAAGATGAACTATAACGTTTTATAGTTGCCAAAATCTCAATTGTACAACTGCTCAATTCACAGTTTTCTCTAATCTTTTCCAGATTTATTTTGTTAACGAGCTGGATAACAATAATCTTTTCTAATATTGAGTTAATATTTTTTCCACTTGAGAAGTGGGATTTCCTTTAGTCCATGTCTCTTAATTAACTTGTTTGTTAAGTAAATCAAATTACAAAAGGGCTACCTATCATTTACCTGCCATTTCTAATGAGAGCCAATATGATGTTGTGGAGACAACATGGAACTTGGTATCCAAAGACCTTGGTCGAGGTTCTGGCTCTATCATGAGCACTAGCTTTGTGATGTTGGGCAACTCTCCAAGTCAGTTTACTCCTCTGTAAAATGTAACTTGTTCCACCTACATGTTACTCAAGACATCAAATGAGACACTGGATATAACACGCTTTATAACTATAAAATGTTGTATAAATGTCAGCTTATGTTCAGTTATTGTCATTACTAATATTACCATTATTAATACTTGTAAGTTAGTCCATCAGGATTGCTGAGCAATTCCTTAAAAAAGCCCTCTCTTTGCCTTTCTGCCCAAGTTTTTTAACATGTACTTGGCTTGAAGGGTCCAATTGTTTCTTCCAATGTCCTGATTCCATACCAAACTAAATGGAATTGATTGAAATACAGCCTGTTGATGCTTTTGTAAAACTATCGAAGTTGATGGCAACCTTCCACCCCTTTGCTGAATGGTGTAATTGGCCTGCCAGAGAGGATTGGGGATTTTTTTTAACAATTCCCTACCCCGCTCCCTCAGCTGTGCTCACCAATTATTCTGCAGTTGCTATCAGAGCTACCGACTTTGCTTCCTTGGGGTCATTAAGCTTGTCAAAACTAATTTGTCACCACAACTGCTGACCCTCATTGCTCTGACAGCAGCACAAGGCATACACTAAGAGGGTCCTTGCCTTACAAGAAAGTAAATGCCTGATCAGAGCTCACTAGGCCCTGACCATAGGGCATGTGATGTCATTTTGACCTTGCAAGAGGAAGAAACAGTATTAATTGAATGGTCCATATCACAAGAGCCATGTACTATTCATTATTCTTTTAAAAAAATAATAAAATTAAGGCTTGAAATATATGAAGTATGATGAAATATCTTTCCCTCTCCCAATACTTTGAGAAAACCATGAGTTCATCCATGTGGGTACTCCCTCCAATGAAGCAGATGGTCACTTCTTTATGCCTTTTCTGAAGGTCTTTAGGAGTTGGTGTAGCCAGCGATATCTAACCTCCCATGAGAGCCAGGCTGGTGATGGGTCTCTGAACTCAGGTTAAGCTGGTCCTCAGATTTTAGACAAATAGACCATGACTGGACCTATACTCAAAGCTTTTCCAATTCAGTAGACCGCTCAAGAGCATGAACACTGCCACGGTGTATTTTTGAGGAAATTAGAGTCTTTTTTTATGCTGTAATGGGGCACTAGGGAAGCATATCAATGGAAGAGAAAAAAATCTTTAGTCTTTCCACCCCACCATGCCTTTAATGGGCACCTAGCAAACCTAGGCTAGTTTAATTTCCTGGAAAAGTTTCTTGTAACAGAACACAAACATAATCCAGTGCCAGTGGATGCCAATTTTAAAAAAAAATTAGGGAAACTTGCTTAGCAAATGCATTCACTCTTGGAAAAGTACATTGAAGGGGTGGTGTGGTGTGGTATGCTGGATAGGGTGTTAGATTTGGAATCAAGATGATCTAGGTTTGAATTCTACCTCAAACACTTATTATCTGAATTATTCTAGTTAAGTCATTTCAATCTCATCTGTTCCCTCCTCTGTAATTTGGTCTCCAAACCCTATGAGGTTCCTTCTTAGAATATAAGCTCCTTGAGGGTGGTGACCGAGATCAGTTTTGTCTGCATTTCCTAGTAGTTAGCCTGGAGCCCAGCTCACAGTAAGTGCTTGATAAATGCTTATTGACTAATTGATTTATCAGGTGAGCTGTTGAAGAGATTCCAAATTCAAGATAGTCCCTGACATTTGAGAGTGGCAGTGAAGTGAAGTTAGGTATGATCAAATGCATGCAGACATATCTATACTACTTATTTTCATTTGGCCTCTTTCTCACCTACACCCACATGATAATTTGAAAATCATAAGGCAATCATTTATTATCTAAGGACTCTCCAGCAGTGCTGGAAACAAGCATCATCTCTTTCAGGTATTCTGAAGACTAAGAACCTTGTGTCATGGCTGGAAGGGATCTTATAATTCATCTAGTTCCAGAGAGAGAAGTGATTTGCTGAAAGTCACGCAGATAGAAACTAGTACATTTACCAGTGTCACATAAGACATAGTTTTCCAAACCCTGGGAGACAACTCCCACTGGGAAAAGGTTAAGAAGCAATGGCCAGAATTAATGAATATTTTTGTGCATAACTACCAAGGAAATCCATCCACTTTCTTCAATGAAAACAAAGTTCAAATCAAAACCACAAAAGTAAATTGACATTTTTCTAAATTATAAATATTACAATAAATTTTGTAAATAAAAACACCTGTATACTTATGTTATTTTTACTGTAAATTTAAGATTTTTTGCGTTGTCATAAAAATTCTAATGAATTATTAATTTTAGTTGAATAAAATCAGATCTTGGAAAATTATTTACATGGGTTTTTTTATGAAAGTATCACATTTCTGGCACTCTCTCCAGCCATCTACAATTCCATAGAGATGTCTTGCCCCTATTTGTGCAGCCTCAAACCCTCCCCTTTTTCTTTTCATTATACACTAAACCCTGATGCCCTAGATCAACTCCACCCCTAGGCTAAAGAACCCCTATGGAAAATGACAAACTACCTGAATCTATTCCTCAATGATTAACATTTCCTACCCAGCCATTCCCTCCCCCATTTCGGTGATTCCGAACTTCAGGTTTCCATTGTTTAAACCCATTCTTGGTTCTCCAATGATAGCCATCTTATGGCAATGTGCCTTGACCCAATCCCATCAAAATGCCACACTAAAGCATCTAACCCTTTGCGCCATGTTCTCTGTAATGTCTGGTTTCTCACTACGACAAGGAAAATTTTCTACTTCCTTGACTTCCTATCCCAACTCAGTACAGGGGTTTTCCAAACCTTTTCATCCTCCTGAAAACCTCCCTTGGCTCCTGTAATATCAATTAAGTTGGGACTTTCTTACTGTTTTAAAATGATTAATTGTCTTTGAGTCTTACTAGGTGCTAAGCCCTAGGCCCAAACCCCAATTAGGTGCTAAACCTAAGTGGGTGTGAATTGGTATCCAAGGTGGGGCCCCAGGTGGGGCTAAGGGAGGCCTGATTAGATCTTTGCTCCTAAATTTGCCCCAAACCCCTAATTACTAGGTGCTAAGCCTATGTGGGTGTGAAGCTCCCAGGGTCCTAAGGGGAGGTGTTAACTCCAGAGCCAACCATAGAAGCCCAAGTTCTGGTAGCTCAGATGACATTTGATGATGTCTGAAACTGTATAAAAAGAGGGAAGACAGAGCCATTTGCTCAAGGCTGTCACTCTTGGTGGTGCATAGAAGTGGAGACTCCGGGCAGCTGTAGTTAAGAGCCCTCCAGCTTGCCTGGATGTCCGGACTTGGTTTTCTTGGTAATTATGAATCGTATTTGGTCTGTTTGTAATTTGTTTGTATTTGCTCTGAAGTTCAGGGTGCTGGCTTTTTCCCCTGAACTAAGTGAGTGATATTTGTATGCCAGATTAAAATAAGCTTGTTAACCCCTTAATGTTGCTTTCCTTAGTAAAGTGGATCAAAAGAACCTATGCTGGCAGCGTTCTTGTTGTTGGGCTTGTGTTGGTTTTTCACCCCAACAGCAGCTGCTAGCTGGATTGTTGAAACAGCTCCCCTCCCCACCACACTTTCAGCTGACAGCCTGGCCTCATATTTCACTGAAAATATTGAGGCTATTCATCAAGAGCTCCCTCTTCTCTTCATCTCATATCACTCAGATGCCTTCTGCCACTTTGTCCTTCTTCACCCCTATCTCATAAGAAGGGATAGTCCTTTTTTTGCCAAGGCAAACTTGACTACATGCACAAGTGATCTCACTCCAACCCTTCTTCTCTAGCAAATTGCCCCTGCTGTCATGTCCTCTCACACTAATCTTCATTTTCTCCCTGTCCACTGGCTGCTTCCCTACTGCCTACAGACATGCCAATATCTCTCTCATCATCCAAAAACTCTCAGTGTATCCATCCATTCCTGATAGGTGTCCTCTGATATCTCTTCTTTTTGTGGTTGAAGTCCTTGATAAGACCATCTACAATCAATGTGTCTACTTCCTTTACTTTCATTATCTTTCTTAACCGCAGTCTGGACCTCATCATTCAACTGAAACTGATCTCTCCAAAGTTACCAATCATCTCTTAATTGACAAATCTAATGACTTTTTTCTTAATCCTCACCCTTTTTTAACCTCTCTGTAGCCTTTGACACTGTTGATAACCCTCTTCTTAATACTATCCTATCTCAAGGTTTTTAAGACCCTACTCTTTCTGCTTCTTCTCTTTCTGGTCTGAGCACTGCTTCTCAGTCTCCGTCGAATCTTTGTCACTTCCATGCTCCCTTACCAAGGGTGTTCCTCAAGGTTCTGTCCTGGTCCTTCTTATCTTCTGATGGGGAAACTTGAGGCCACATGTGGCCCTCTAGGTCTTTGGATCCAGCCTTTTGACTATATTCAAGTTTTACAGAACAAATACTTTTATTATGGGGATTTGTTCTGCGAAGTTTGGATTTAGTCAAAGGACCGCACTTGAGGACCACATGTGGCCTCGAGGCCACAGATTCCCTACCCCTGCCTCTATACCATTTCAGTTGGTGACCTTTTCAGCTGCCTTGGATTCTATGCAGATGATGCTTAGATCTACTTATCCAGTTTGGGCCTCTCTGCTGACCTCTATTCTCACACCTTCAATGGCCTGTCAGATCTATCAGATATCTCACATCAGATGTCTTGTAGACAGACATTTTAAACTCAATACGTCCAAAACTGAACTCATTATCTTTGGCCCCAAACCTTCTTCTCTTCCTAACTTTCCTCTTCTACTGTTGAGAGTATCACTATTATCCCAATCATCCAAGCCTGCAAACTTAGGTGTCCTCACTCTCTCTCATCTCTCCTGTTTAATCATTTGTCAAGTGCTGCTGTTTCTATTCTTGTAACATCTCTCTTATAAACCCTCCTCTCTCCTCTGACAGTGCTACCACCCTGGTGCAGGCCCTCCTGGCATATTGCAATAGTCTTCTGATTGGTCTCATTGTCTCTTTCCCCACTCCAGTTCTGCCTCCACTCAGCAGCCAAATTGTTCATCCTAAAGTCTGACCACATCAGCCCCTCCTCCTATTCAATCAACTCCAGTAACTCTCTTTTGCCTCTAGGAGCAAATATAAAATCCTATTTGGCTTTTGAAGACTTCCATAACTTAGCAACTTCCTGCCTTTCCAATCCTCTTACACCTCACATTTTTCCATGTATTCAGTAATGATCCAGAGACACTGGTCTCCTTCCTTGCTTCTGTAGCAAACTTCAAGTCTCAGCAAGAATCCCATTGTCTTCAAGAAGCTTTTCCCAATCCCCTCTGGGATCATCTCCAGGTTACCATATCTATCTACCTATCTGTCTGTCTGTCTATCTGTGTGTATGTATATATGTATGTATATATGTATACATATATACATACACAGATATACATACATTTACATATATACCCACCCTGTGTGCACATATGTATTTGCATACTGTCTGCTTCATTATAATATGAACATCTTGAGGAGAAGAATTGGGGTTTTTTTTGTTTTGTTTTGTTTTTGTTGCTTTGTTTTGGCCTTTCTTTGAATCCCCAGCACTTAGCATTGTGCCTGGCATACATTAGGTACTTAATGATTTCTGACTTACTAAACAAATTTCAAATTTCTTAGTCTAGAATTCTAGGCCCTCCACGGTCCAATCTGACCCCAAATTGTTCCCTTCCTCAAGTACTACATTATCTTCCCCTGCCAAAATAAAGGACTGTTGCATAAACCTGGCCTTCGTTTGGTTCCTATCATATGGCTGCTATATTCTATTCTATTTCATTCTCCATCCTCCCCAGCCCTCCACAGCTCCATTCAGTAAGTTGAATTCTTACCTATCCTGTAAAACTGAACTCACATGTGACCTTCTGTACAAGCCTTTCTTATTCCCACTAAGTGGTAGAGACCTTTCCCCTATCCGACCTCACAGGATCCTAATAGTCAGAAAGAGGCTTGCTATTTTCCAAGTGTCAAAAGTTATTACCCCAATATTTTAAAGATTCATATAGAAAGTGTTTCTCTGACCAAGCAACATGTCAATAGTTGAAAACAACCACACAAATCAATGTGAAGAGATGGGCATCTGTAGGATAGTGGAAAATGCACTGATTTTAGAAACAGAAAATCTGTATTTGATTGACCCTCAGCACAGTCATTTAAAGGCTGCATGATCTCAGACTTATTATATCCCCCTCTGGACATGAGGTTTCTTATCTGTAAAATGGTAATAGTACTCTTTATCCTACCTACTTTGTATGGTCATTTCAAGGGAACATTTTATAAACCTTAAGTGCTATAGAAATGTGTGTTACTATTATTGTTGTAAAATAGCTCTGACCTGAAATGAAACCAAATTAAAGGTAGGTACCTAGTTTTTCCACAAGTGGGAAACCTGCAGCCTCAAGGCCCCATGTGGTCCTCTAGGTCCTCAACCTTTTGAATGAATCCTAACTTCAGAGTACAAATCTCCTTGTTCTGTGAAGTTTGGATTCAAAGGGCTGCATTTGAGGACCTAGGGGGCCACATGGGGCCTCAAGGCTAAAGGTTCACCACCCCTGTATCTAGTCTTTCACATCAAGGCTTCACACATACAGATTAGGCAAAATAAAATTATTATTATTAATGTTGTTGGTGTAATAATTATAAATGATATCTTTTTATGATACATAAAAATGTGATAAAATTGACAAAATCCTATGTCATCTCCCTGAATTGATCCAAGGTCACTTGTTTATCATTCCTAGATAATACTTGGATATTATTCTCTCTGATCCACTCAAACAGACCTACTAGTTCTTCTGTGTAAATGCCATCAGTGGTCATTGTCCTTCATTCTCAAAGAGGATCAAAATGGCATTGCTATGCTAGAGCCAAGTTACACTGCTTCCAACTGTAGCTGATCAGATCAATATAAGCTGGAAATTCCCTACCACAGGTCAGGTACAAATAGTCCATGTGACTATTTGGGGTGGATTCTCTAAATTTGCACAGCTTGTGCTTCTTTTGAGCTACTTCATTCCTGCTTTGCTCATAGAGCACAGCACCTTCTCTAATGACAACACCCTGCTGGATGGTCCTATGCCAGGGTGTCCCATACCACACAATCAATTCCAAAGTTCTTAAGAGACCTTGAGAGTGTCATTGCTTTACTTCTTCTGACCAGAGAAGAACATTGGCCCTGGAGTCAGGAGGACCTCAGGTATATACTAGCTTTGTGACCCCGGGCAAGTTGCTTCACACCATTGCCTCAACAGAGAGAGAGAGAGAGAGAGAGAGAGAGAGAGAGAGAGAGAGAGAGAGAGAGAGAGAAGCAGGAGCTTCCCCATGCCATATGCATACTACAAAGACGAAATGCCATGACATCTTGAGCCTGCGTGCCTTTGGATCTCCATGTATAGAATGTTCTCTTACAGTGTGGTTGCCTTCCGGTTGTTAGTACTTTCTACCTCTTGAAGTTAAATTTTATTTTACTGGACACATATTATGTTCAGTCATCTGTTTACATATTGCATTCACTAAGTAGCCTGCAAGCCCCTTGAGGGCAGGGACTTTTTTGTTGTTGTTTTTGTATCCACAGAGCCTAGTGCAGTGTCTTGTAAATAATAATTCATTAAATGTTTGTTGTCCATAAGATAACACAATATTAGATTATCTTTAGAAATGAATGAATGATCCCAGAGATAGTTCTAATAGAAATCTAACCAAAAGGGGAAAAAATTCATTGGCAACACTAAAACTCATCTCATTTTCAGCCACTAGTTATAATCATTCTTTTCCATATTTTGGACAAATATCAATCACTCAATCAACATTTATTAAGCACTAACTGTGTGCCAGGCGCTCTAAGTACTAGGGACATAAAAAGAGGCAAAAGACAGTTCCTGCGCTTAAGGTCTAATGGGAGAGACAACAGTCAAGCAAATAAACGCAAAACAAGCTATATACAGGATAAATAGGAAATAATTACCAGAGAAAAGGCACTAGAATTAAGAAGGGTTCCTGTAGAAGGTGGGTCCAGTTTTAAAACTCCAGAGAAGCTAAAATCTTATATCTAATAATCTCATTAAAGGCTTCTTAGTTTTCTTACCAGCAAAATTCATTTCACTCCTCCTGAAAAGACCCTGTTTCCCTTATGGAAATTAATACCATTAGGGCATGACAATAAGATTAAATCTCACGAGTAAAGGTTATTCCTCTTTGCTCTTAATTATATTTATTCAAACAAATCTGATAGGCCCATGGCTCATCACTGATGTGGCAATGCCTTTAGGTAGTTGCTTTAAAAATATGAGAAATGATTGTAGAAAGGACAGAGGAGGGTCTGTGAAGAGAAGAGAAAAAAAGAGAAAAAAGAAAAAAGGCAAAGACCAGAACTTCATGGGATCTTCAAATTTAGCTGAGTTCTAATGATGTCATTCACTCTTTATTCTGGCAACAGGGACTTATCCTCCCTCCTTTCAGCAAAGGAGTAGGCTAAAAACTTGGCAAATTCCATGTTAACAAAGTCCTGAATTAGCAGCCAAGATCTGGATGTGAATTTGAAGTTGTTTTCTCCCCAAATGTCCAATGAGATCAGCCATGATTTAAAAGGGGGGAAAGAAGCAATTTTTCTTGATATATAAAAAGCTCTGTTTTAGAGTTGTTAGTGCTAACCAATAACTGGCATCTGACAAAAGTCCATGTTAGGTTCAATAATGAAATATATACATATATCAAGGCAAATATAATTATGCATTATAAATAAGGGAAAGATTGCCAGGTGCTGAGTTTTGCCAAGTGCCTCAAATATCTATGTTCTTTGAAAGACTTATTTTTGTTACAATGGGGGATGGATTAAGCAGAGCTGGAAAACTGAAGCCCTCCCCAAACCTTTGCTCATTTCTGGAACCGAATGATTTTACAGGTTCTGAAATGTTTAACTTGGTTTTTCATTAATTTGACATGTTCACACATTCCCTGCACTTCTGGAGTTCTGAGCAAGTCTGGAAACAGTGCTAAAACACCCAAAAGAAAGAGTATTCTTGCCATATTTTTGGCCCTACCAGAGATCTGGCTCTTATTCCTCTGTTAGGTCAGACCGCACCCTAGTGAAATCTGAATATTCTCAGGAAACTGAAAACTTTCTGGGGCTTAGCCAAATGGAATCCCACCTCCAAACCTTCACTGGTCCAGCCAGTGGGAGATAAAGAATGGTTCATTCTTGTTAGGATAATCATCTAGTGGAGAGAAAAAAAAATGAATACACGTAACAGATTTCTGAATCAAAGGAAAATTCTTTTCTGGACTTAAGTCTGACACCTAAAAAGTAAAAGAAACTTGGGAAACTGATTTTGGCCTTAGCGGCTAGCTTGAACAATGTAGGCTAAATGTCATGCATCCTTCTGGCACAGAGGAGAGGTCTAGGAATCAAAATGACAGTGCTCCTGTGGTTGGGTGCTGATAAGCTGGCCAAGAGTGCAAACTTGAAGGTACAAAAGGCCAAGATATCCAGCGATAGTGCACGTAAATGCAGTAATTAAGTTTGATTTCAACATCAGCATGGAATCTCAAGGATCCAAATTTACTTTAGTACTTAATAGTAAGTGAAGCAATTTGGGAAACAGTATGGATTCTTTTTTGGCTAATAAATGATGTCATGAGGCATTATATTGTAGTGAGAAGAGTCCTGGATTTATAGGGAGAGGACTAAAGTTCAAACTGGCTCAGCCACTTAAGCAGCTTTTATTAAAGACAACCTCTGATAAGTTATTTTGTATCTCTTGGCCTCAGTGTTCTCATCTTCATGAGGATGGTAATAGCAGACAGACTTGTCTTGAGAATAAAGTGAAATAATACATGTGAAGCTGCAAAAATATATAAATAATATATGTAAAGATTTGGAAGAGAGGCAGGATGACATAGAGGATAGTCTGTCTCAAAGCCAGTCTCAAAGCTAGGAAGAACCAGGTCCAACCTCTGACCTATTGTCTCAAGGATACAAGACAAAAAAAAACACTTAACTTCTCAGTCCTCTGGATAATTCCCTGTGGGTTACAGAAATAGTTCTGACCTTAAAACTATAGGTTGTAGAAATAGTTCTGATCTTCATTGGTACAGGAAGTTTTTTAACCTTAGAATTTCCTGTACCAGCGAAATCTCAGGTTCCAGTCCCTATCTGTATCCTTAAAGTGCTTTGTAAAAAGTGTCATGTTGATTTCAGCTGAGCCCTAAATCTACCTACACCCCATTTTAATGTCTCATTGGCACACAGAGGAGAATCTGAATTTCTGAAGGATATGTATAAGCTTTAGAGGGTCCTGTCAAGTTGGAAAGGCTCCCAAGTCATGGTCAGTAGCAGACTGCATCTTTTTTTCATTTGTCACACAATCAGAATGACTAAGTTAGAGAAACTCTTGACCTTCTAGGTTTGTCACCATGTATGTGAATACACACAAACATATATACATGTATATACCATCTATCTATCTATCTATCTATTTATCTATCTATCTATCTATCTATCCATCCATCCATCTTCAGTTACAATAACCCTAAAAACTGTCTTTTGTAACATGGAAGGATTATGATCTGTATTAGTAAATGGGGCATCCACATTGACAAAATCATAGATCACTAAAGCATAAGAAGTATAATATTAAAATGATTAGTGTATTAACTAGTGCAGTCACCAGTAGGCTGAAGTATTGCTGAGAGAAGCATAGAGAGTTAGGCCCTGTCACTATCACCACTGCTGTCTGACTTTAGGCTCCAAGTAGCCAGGAGATTGATGGGACTAATTCAAAGACTCATCCATTAATGCTGCCCATCTCCTCAAACTTTCATGTAGCCTTTTGTAGACAGAAAGATGAATCTGATACTCAGCTGTGAGCTCATTTAATTTTCAGCTGACAGCCAGCAATAAAGAAAAGCACCTATAAAGGTTATGTTTCAATGGAAAATCTATTACTGAGCATACAAAACACACTTGCATTAATTACATTTTCTAAGCACTGCATTTGGCAAAAGGTCAAGGAAGGAAGGAAAGAAGGAAGAAAGAAAAAAGGAAGAAAGAAAGAAAGAAAAGAAGAAGAGAAGGGAAGAAGGAAGAAAGGAAGAAAGGAAGGAAGGAAGAAAGGAAGGAAGGAAAGAAAGAAAGCAAAGAAAAATAGGAAGGGAAGAAGGGGACGAGAGAAAGAAAAAATAAACTTTAATTCTTTATATTATCTTATGTTTAATTTTTCAAATTTTCCAAAATTTGAAATACATACTATTCATTTTATTTAGTTAGTGCATTCAAACCAATCTTATGTCCTACAGATTTTTGCTAAGAACATTCACAAATATATTATAAAGATGAATTCTAAATCAAAAGATAGTTTCAAGGAGCCTTATAATACTTTGCACATCATACTGAGGTATTTGAAAATAACATGGAATATACACAGAATCTTTCATTCACATTTTCATTATCCCTTAATAGATATCAGCTTGAGATGATTCAAAAAAGAAAATGTCACAGAATGTGTCATTCTAGAATGCTTCCTGACCATTTTCAAGCCATTCTACTCATACTCCAGTCATCTTCTTAATCCCTTTCCCATTGGAACCTGGATTCAGCCCCTGGACTATATAATTCCATATTCTCCCACCCATTCCTTCTTAGCTTTGGTTTTATATGTTGTTTTCACTCATTATAATGGAAGCTCCTTGAAGGCAGGGATTTGTTTGCTTAGCACAGTGCCTGGCACATAGTAGGCACTTACTAAATGCTTTTTCATTTATTCATTCACTCATTCATTCATTCATTCATTCAAACTTGTCTATTGGTGAGATGGGCAGATAAGTTGAGTCGTTAAATGATAAAGATAATCATAACATCAACAATAATAATACTTATGTAGCAATTTTTATGTGCCAAGCACGCTGCTAAGAGCTTTACAACTATCTCATTTGAGCTTTACAGCAACCCTGAGAGGTAAGTGCTAGCATTATCCCTATTTTACAGATGAGGAAAATCAGACAAAGAAGTCAAGTGACTTGCCCACGGTCTGAGGGTCTGAGACGGAATTTGAATTTAGGATCTTCCTGACTTCAGACTTGTAGCTCTATCCACTAGGCCAACAAGCTGCCCAATGTTCTAGAAAATTCTAGAAAGTAGATTTTAGAGATAAGAGGCTCTCTTTGACTGAGACAACTTTGTAGAAGCACAGACTATTGTGACACTTGCATGAAACCTTTTTAATATCTTAAATAATAGTCTCCTAATGTCTACTTGAAGACCTCTAGTAAAAGAGTTTATTAGCTCCCAGGGCAGCCCATTCCATTTCTAGGGAATATTAATTATTATTTTTGGTGTTGTTATTGTTTCCTTTTTCTCAGCAGTCAGGGATTCCAAGATGGGGAGGGTGAGGAGGGAGGGTGGTGAGCATGGGCCTGATGCCAGCATTCTATTAGTTCAGATTTCATTTGGGGAAAAAATGAAGCATTTATAGGTTACTAAACAGTTAATCAAAGTATGCTTACTTTGCCCTAATATACCAACACACATATGCAACAAAGATACAATGGCCCTTAACTTCTACAGATGAGTTTCCTTTCCTCATTTCCCACTTCCCTATGGAATGTCATATAGTCAAAAGAGAAGAATAGTCTTCAGACAACTACCAAGTCAGAGGGGTCCAGATCCTATAGGGGTGAGACTTTTGATGCCCTTGGGTGACCAGAAAGTTTCATCAAGGGAGGCAGGGGCCAATCAGGTACTATAAACAATTTTATTACTTCTTAGGGAAAACTAATCCCTGTTCTAGAAAACAGGGGAAACCTGGTCCTATCAAAGACAGGGTAACATTATCAGACCACAATTTTAAGAAAGTCATTTTGGCAGCTGCAAATGGAACGAATTGGAGTGGGGAAATGTTTAAGATTGGGAAACCAAGTAAAAGGCTACCGTAGTCGTCCAGGGAAGATGTGATGAGGACCACTAGGGTGGTTGCTAAGTGAGGAGAGAGGAAGGAACATGAGTGAGAGACGTAGGGACAGAAAAATGATTTGGCTGCTGACTGAAAGTGATGGATGAATGAAAGTGAGCAGTAGAAGATAACACTGAAGTTGAAGTGGATGATACTGGGTGACTGGAAGGAGGACATCACAATAGTAATCAGCATACTGGGGTGTAAGGTCATCTGTTTTATGCTTTCCATTTCTTTTACTTCTTTTCTCCATGTTAAATATTTCTCATCCTTTAACGAATCCTCAAATAATACGGTTTGTAATTCCCTCACATGTTTGCTTATTTTCTGATGGACCAACAAGTTTATCATAATATATGGTGCCCTAATTGAACATCGAAGACTCTTTTACTCATATAAACCCTACCTCTGGATGTAACATACATTAGAACCACCCAGAAAAAAGATAAGCTTCCCAATTTTATAGCCAAAGACTGAGATGGTAATGGAAAACATGTTGTTCTGGTGGGAAGGAGAGATACCAGGACAAGAAACTGTCCCTAAGACCAGTCCTTGTGCCAGCCACAGAAACAACCATGATAGCAGTGGTCTCCTTCAATGACGCCTTGAGGATTCCTCTAGTTCTCTAAAGATGGTGGCTATGGCCATCACTGTGGCTATTTGAGCTGCTTAGGAATTCAGGAGCCGAGAGTTCAGGAAAGGAGAGGCTCAAAGAATAAAAGATTTAGAGCTAAAAGGAACATCAGAGGTCATTTACCCCAACCTCTTCATTTTATATATATAAAAACTCTAATGCTGAGAGGTATGATAATAATAATAACAACAATAAACAAATAGTTTATATAGGGCACACTATGTGGTATATAATTAGGTAGTTAAATAGATAGCACTGTACTAAGTGTTTTATAAATATCACCTCATTTAATCCTCACAATAGCCCTATGAGATAGAGGGAGACAGAGGAGACAGACTTGACCAGGGTCATACAAC
Source organism: Trichosurus vulpecula (assembly GCF_011100635.1). Lineage (NCBI taxonomy): Eukaryota > Metazoa > Chordata > Mammalia > Diprotodontia > Phalangeridae > Trichosurus > Trichosurus vulpecula. Next base: position 84,023,598 of record NC_050581.1, read on the forward strand.
TAGTAAGTGTTTGGGATCAGATTTGAACTCAGGTCTTCCTGACTTCAGGCTCAAGGCTCTATTTATGGTGCTACCTAGCTGCCTCAAATCTGGAACACAGCAACTTCTTTGAAATGGAAAAACAAAGTTAGAAATCCTCATCAATCAAAACTCCATTAATTCACAAGTTTATTTAAGCAAATCTTTCATAAAGTAATAGTGTAAAAAACACAAATTTCTGAAAGATTCCAAAGAGAACCAACTATTCTAAGAACCCTCAAGTATCTCAGAAGCATGATTTGCATATGAACAATTGATATGATAATTACAAATAATTCTTATTCATTCCACAAAGCAGTTCCTCTAAGAATCTCATAAGGATGACTACTAGGCAAGTATTTATTTACCTAATTGTAATTACTGTATGTACTTGAAATAAAAAAACATATACCACATACATACACAAAAAATCCAACACCAAACAATATTTCTCTTTTTAGAAAAAATCATTTAATTAGTTTTTTTTTTTTTTTACTAGACAGATTTTCCTTTTAATTAGTCTAAATTAGTGAGAATGTAGAAAAGAGGAGGGGTAGGGAAGTCTTCTGTGACTTTTAATAAGTTATCACTTTTTAGGATCTTGGATAGGATTTCAAATTCATAGCAGATCCAATAAGGGGTTAAGGACCACAACAATCTGATTTCATCTATTAGCAGTAGATGTACAGCGTTCAGAATGAACTCTCACTCCCAGGGAGCCTTCAGACTCATTGTAATTACGCTGGACAGTTGGAGAGTCTGGATATGACAAAGGGTCATGTGACAGTATAGCTTAGGTAGAAATGAGATTGGCCAAAGAGCATTGATTACTACTGATCCACTATTGCACGTGCAATGAGACTTTAAAAAAGATTTTTCTGAAAAAAAAAACCAATTGAAATTATTGATAGAAGCACATATGAAAAATGCACATTTCTGGGATAGGCTATATGAAAATAAGTATATTTGGGGTGATTTGGCCCACGTTAAAATATTTGAAACATTCTGGAGGCAATGTAGGGCACCTAAGTGGGACAGTGGATAGAGTGCTGGACCTGGAGTCAGAAAAACTCATCTTCCTGAGTTCATATACTTACTAGCTATATGACCCTGGGCAAGTCATTTAACTCTGTTCACCTCAGTTTCCTCATCTATAAAATGAGCTGAAGAAAGAAATGGCAAATCATTCTAGTATCCTGGCCAAGAAAATCCCAAATGGGGTCACAAAGAGTCAGACACAACCAAAAATGACTGAACAACAACAAGGAGGCAATGTGGTCCAAGGGAAAGAGTTCATGAATTTGGAGTCAGAAGATCTAGATACAAAGAATGGGTTTTACGAAGAAAAAACAATCCAGTCTCAATTTAAAAGCATATATTAAGACTCTCCCTCTGTCCTTCTCTCCCCTTCCTCTCTCCTCTTTCCTCTCCCTCCCCTTTCTCCCCTACACTCTGTGTGTGTGTGTCTGTGTCTCTATCTGTGTCTTACACACACACACACACTCACACAAAACATGCCTATGTGTATACATATACACATATAGACATATATATGTATGTACGTATTCTGAGTTTCAGTTTCCTCATGTATAAAAATGAGACACTACCTAAATTGCCAACTTCATAAGGTTCTTGTGGAGGTCCAATGAGGCAATTGAAGTAAAGTACTTCTCAGTCATGAAACACTACATAAATATAAATTGTCGTAAATAGTGCTTCTAGTAGTTAAAAACATTCTATGTGATCATGATTATTTTTTCATGGGAAAGACTCTTAAGATTTTTTTCCAGGAAGAATGAACTATTTAAGTTAATCTCAGGACATCATTATCCTTAAAAGAAATTCAAGCTTTTAATTCCTTGAGAAGAATCTCTGAACCACCAAAGACGTTTCTGAATGCTTAAGAAGGTATGAATTCCACCCCCACTGGGGCTCAGAGCTGGCTGTAGGGATGGAATGAAATTGGAGTGAGCAATAGTTTTCCTCACTCTCCAGGGACAAAAATATCACTTGAAAAAATGTGTTTGTGCTCCATCGACATGGCTTTCCACAGATCTTTTCCATTTTATCACTGAAGAGACTGTCATGTCAGATGACTTGTCCGTGGCTGAGTCACTGAACCAAAGCCAAACCCTTGACTCATCTTTGGGTTCATTTTCACAGTTAGGCTTTCTTTGTCACCAAGGTGTACCGTAATGAAATGCATATGACCTGGCAAACTGAACAATGAGGCTTACTGTTCAAAAGAGCAAAAGACAGACGATTAATTTGTCAGCACGAGCTGAAGACTTAGAAGGCTGAAATATCAATTTGTTTTTCAGACTATTATTCTTTTACTGAATAAAAGGTCGCTTAGAATTCACTTTCAGGTCAAAAATGCAAAAAAAGTTTGAAAGAGAACAAATAACAAATGATGACAGTCCCAGGATACTCCCTGTGACCCAGACCTAAAATGTTTCCCAAGGATGTATTATTAGAAGGAAGAGATCAGGATCATGGCTGGAAGATGCTGCAGGGCTTTCAGTGATCTCAAGCTGTTTGTTCTTTGCCACAAATGCCTCTCTCTTAAGTAATATTCTCCCTCTGATCCTGTATATCTACAAGTCATAGAACACTAAGATCTCAGAAGAATTCTAATTTCAGGCAACCCCAAGGGGAAATGGAAAAATATATAGTGGGATAATTGGCCTCAGAGAATGCTGACATGTGAGGAATAGAGGAATAAGCACTTGGTGTATAAAAGGAAATTGTTGAGAATTAGTATAAAAAGGCTGAAAAGGAGGTGGTCTTTCACAAGAGCAAAGCATAATAGATAGATACCCCAAGTGTTGTACTGGTCCATAGAAAATAAAAGAGAGAGACCTCCAGAATGTGTAGGACTTGAAGGACTTATAGGAAGACAATGGAAGGAATCATACAAAGTAAGAAGGTAGGAAGGTATTGCAATTTATAACTATGGGGAGGGCGGCACCCACATGAATGAAAATAAAATCAAGAAACTCAGTGTTGGAAGGATTCTCAGAGGCCATCTATTAAAACAGTTTCCTGTTACATGACAAACCTTCAATTACTCAAAGATAGCTATCACTGAGTCTTCTCCATACTATACAGCCCTTTCTCCTTTAACAGATCCTCATATGGCATGAACTCAAGGCCCTTTACCATATTGGTTGTTCTCCACTGACCACTTTCTAGCTTGTCAATGTCCTTCATAAAACTAGGTGCCCAAGATTGAAAACAGTACTCCAACTACAGTCTGAGAAGATGAGAGACTCATCAGTAATAAAATTATTGATGGATGAAAGTTTTTGCCATTCACTCTTCTTACCCTCTGCCTTGTACATAGTAAGCATTCAACAATATTTACTTATTTGCTATTTGGGCACAATTCTTTGGAACAAATTCACAAAAGCAGCTACTTCAATGGTCGTTCAGTCATTTTTTAGTTGTGTCCAACTCTTCATGACCCCATTTGGGGTGTTCTTGGCAAAGATCCTGGAGTGCTTTGCCATTGCCTTCTCCAGCTCATTTTAAAGATGAGGAACTGAGGCAAACAGGGTTAAGTGACTTGACCAGAGTCATGCAGCTAGTAAGTGTCTGAGGCCAAATTTGAACTCAGGAAGATGAGTCTTTCTGACTCTAGGCCTGGTACTCTATCTATTGCACCACCTCGCTGCTCCCATTTAGATGATTATCAGCCAAGAATTGGCAAACATCTGGTGTTATTCTCTTAACCATTATCACTATCCTTAATGTTTTCAGTATCCAAGATATTTCTTTGATGTCTTTTTTGACACCCACTCTACTTTCCTTCACATCAATTACATTTATAGGCCCTTCCAAAAATGGCCTTCTGGTCATCCCTTGTAACAAATCCAAAGGAATGGTAACAGATCAATTCTCCTGATTCATGTGGTCTTGTCAAATTGGCTTAAAATGGAGAACAAAAATGAGGCACCAGTTTAGGTAATACCAATGCCCATTTGAATTTACATTTGGATGCCTTCAATCACTCCAGGGGAGGCTTGATTATACAATTCTTTTATTATAAAAAATTATCCTGGAGCTCAGAAATTAATTCAAATTCCCAAACACACATTAATTAATACATTGGAAAGACTCTCTGGATTTGGAGTCAGAGGAGGACCAGTGTTTGAATATTGGCTCTGCCAGTTAGTACCTGTATGACTTTGAGTAAGTATTTCAGTCTGTTCAGGCCTCATTTTTCTCTGTAAAATGAGGGAGTTGGTCTAGATGAACTCTAAGGTTCCTTTCAGTTCAAAATTATGATCTACTTTTCAGGAAAGTTGCCAAAGGAATCTAAGGGTCACTGAATTGGTTTTGTTCTATGGCTTTTCATTTCCATGAGCCAATGCTATGTTCACCTTCAGTTTATACTTAATCCTGTTTTCTAGATGAATGATGGGCACCAAATTTACAAATTTGTCCTTTTCCACCCCCTCAGCAAAAAGGAAAACAATAATTTGATTTCAGTTTTCTTCCTCCATTAGGCTTAAAGAACTAGATGTTTAGGGTAATTTGAAAACAATGATTAAGTGTGGCTTTCAGTGCAAGTACACACATATATAACTACCATAGCTCTGGCACAAATCCTTCTGTTTAAGCTCAAAGATTCCCTAAAGCTGCAAGTAAACAAGGCCTTCATTGTTTTTGTGTGTTTTTTTTTGTTTCCCTGATGTTAGTAAAGGGCTAGGATTAAAACAGTCATAAGCAAGGTATTTCAACAGGAAAAGAACATCTCAAAACCAATTTGATCCTGTAGTCCTCATGCTGTCTACCCAGGTAGAAACCCAGTGGTGAGGAAATTTCAGAGACATGAAAACCAACAGAGGCTGCCTTGAGTGGAGTTAAGACCTGGATTCAAGTTTTGCCTCTGACAAATACTGACCGTGTGACCTTAGACAAACCATTCAACTTTCTATAAACTGCAGAGGGGGTACTGAACTATTTTGGTGAAAGATCTTTCATTATATAGGAGTTTCCTACATCAATGAAATCATAGGTTTTTAAAGACAAGTATGAATATTTTTTCCTAATACCTTCCCCCAGAAATCTGGAAACTCCATGAGGGCAAAAACTGTGTCATGAATATAAACCGATCTATTCCCCAATAGCTTGTATGAATATGTGAAGGACTTGTCGTTTCATGAGAATAAGAAAGTGTGAAAAGATCATGACCACTATAGTCATCTGCCCAAGAAACATTTTTTTCTTAAAAAAAATGCTTTATTTAGAAGATGGAATTCCTGAATCTATTACTTATTCATTGCTTAATCCTGAGAAAACCATTTAACTTCTCTGCATCTCATTTTCCTCAGCAAATTGGCAAAGATGACCACAAGACAGAAATAGCACATGTTGGAGGGGTTGTGGAAAGACAGGCACACTAATGCTTGTTGACTTGCGTTGGTGGAGTTGCGAATTAATATAACCATTCTGGAAAGTAATTTGGAATTATGCAAATGAAGCGGCTAAAACATTCATACTCTTTGACCTAGACATTTCACTGTTAGGCACAGATCCCAATGAGATCACCGACAAAAAGAATGGCTCTATATACACAAAAATATTTATAACAGTACTTTTTCTGATAAGAAACAGAACAAAGTAGGATTCCATTGATGGGGGAATGGCCAAACATGATGTAGTAGATGAATATAATGGAATATATTATTTTACTATAAGAAACACATTGACTGGTTTTGCTGGGTTTTTTCTTCCATTTTCTTTTCTTTTAAAAAATTCTTTAATAAATAGAATGGCTATCCAGGAGGGAAGAGGGAGAAAGCTACAAAAGGAAACCTAGGTGATGTAAAAATAAAATTTATCAATAAAAATATATTTTGAGACAAAAGAATAGAAAGGAACATTAAATCCATCAAGTATGTGCCCAGAACAATATAGCGATTAAGTGTCTAGGCCAGGATCTTAACCCAGGTCCTGGTGAGTCCCAAGTCTAAGGCCCTAGCCATTACACTATGCTACCTCTCAATTAAATTCTGACTTCTGCTTTCTCCCTATGTGACCTTTCCCATGTCACGTCCCCTCTCTGGGTCCTCATCTGTATAATGAAGGGGTTAGACTAGAGGGTCATGAAATTCTCTTCTAGATCTAAATCTCTGATGCTGTGGCATGAAGGCAGGGTTGGATTCTTAAAGATTAAACCAACGGGGCCTAAACTCCAGCAGCTACTACAAAGCTAAAGATTTTGGTTATGGGACTAAATTCTATACCATATATCACCCAAAGACCAATCTATTTAAATGTAGAGATGCTGACTCCTCACCAAAAGAGTGGTCAGTAGGAGATGAATCTTTTGGCCATAACAAGTCATACTAAAGAATGTTGGGGGGGGGTAATGATCTGTATCAGTGAAGGGAGCCCCTATGCAAATGAAATCAGGGAAACTTAACATTTTTGAAGTGTCATTTTCCTATGGAGGACATGCACGAGAACCACAAAGGGATACACCAATATCGATGGGTTGTGATCTCCGTGAGGAAAGATCAGAGAATCACTTGCAGAGGCATTAGAGCACTCAAGTTGACATTTTCACATAGAAGTGGCAGCCTTTTAAAATAATGACATCTAAATAAGCTGCTATTTTCTCCCATTAACATTTTGATTGCCTGAAAAAAAATTAAAATGGAAAAAATAGAGATGTACTCAACTGACATGCTTGGTCTCTGCTGGCTTCACAGGTGCCAAGATGCACAGCCAATGCCTAAACACAAATAGAGCCCCGATCGCTGGTATACAAACACACGGTTATCTGATTGGCACATGCTAAGGTTTTATTTAATACACCTATACTTAACCCTGTAGTAAAAAGAGGATGCTCTGTGGTTAACTGATTACTTTGCTAATCTGCTTCAGGTAATGCCAGTAGGGATGTCTGGTCTGGTCTGGTCTGGTCTGCTGACTTTCCAGTGCTAGAAAATAATAAGTTGAACTAACTTTCATTCAGAGGACCCCAGAATTGGAGTTGTAAGTGACCTCAGAAGTCATGCAGTCTGGCCTCCTTATGTTCCAGTTGTGAAAACCAAGGGCCAACATCATAAAGTTTTATACAACAGGTCCCAATCAGTGTGTACAATGAATCCCGTGAATTGGGCACATTATTTAAATTTGCACTGCACAGTTCCATTGGGCTGGAACCAATGACTAAGTTTTACATAATTATAACTCTGAATAATGCAAATCTGTATACATGGGATGACTTCATGGAATTCCTTATCAGCACCACTCGCTATAACTGGCAGAGGTAGACTAAACCCAGGTCTTCTGACTCCAAATTCAGGACTCTTTTCAGTATACATTCTTCCTTTTAAAATCGGTAGGCATAAATGGTTTGTTATAGGCAGGTAACATAATATGTGATGTGTTATGGATCCTGTTATACATTTTATTTGCTAAAAAACTCTGTTGAACATATATAATCTATATCAAATTGTTTGCATTATCAATGGGGAGCAGGGAAGGGAGATAATTTGGAACCTAAAAATTTTTTAAATGAATGTTAAATTTTTCACATGTAATTAGAAAAAATGAATTTTTTTTTCTTAAAAAGAAAAAAATGCTCTGCTGATTGCTACCTCTAGGCTAATGGGAAGCCATGTGGGGAATGGGCAGGATACTACTGTCTACACAACCAGGGAAAAGATATGTTCAGCAAGAGAAGGTTTCAGAGTAGTTTTATATATCATTAGGTCAGAAAGACTTTTTGTCTTTGTCTTCCTCTAGTCTCTACCACATCTCAGGAATTCATTTCACCTTTTTAAGAAGGCAAGAAAAAGTGAATGTGTTCTATGAGAACCTCAAAACCCACATATTGATACACAACCATCTCATCTGGTAAATGGCTGTGCTTGAAGCTGATATGGATGAGGTGTGATACAATTGTCCTTTTTACTTTAGAAGGCCTAAAAACAGGATGAAAACATCCTAGGTTTTAGAATGAATTAAGGGCCCACGACAAACCAGAACACTATCAGATTTCTCTGCCTGCAGTGATATACAACCTTTTCCCAGTCTCTGACTGTGTGTTAGATAATCAGCCAAATTCTGCATGTGAAGAAGAAGCAAATTGCTCACTTTTAGAAGGTATATAAATTATTTCGTGTCATTTAATAATATATAAGATATTATACAATATAATGAATAAGAGTTTCATTTAATACCTAATGCTCTAATTGGTATCTCCCCAAAGCAAGATATGATCTACATTCTCAGTAGTTGGGGCAGGTCAATGAGCTATACTGTTTCTGTTTATTCCATAATGGTCTTCAGGCCAGACCCTCCTGGCAATTTGCCTAATGAGTAATTTTCAATTTGACTATCAATATTGGTGAGCAGATTCCCAAACAACCTGTCAACAACCCCCTTACTATTCACTCTGGACAATTTAGAAAGGATAAATGGGGGTGGGGTGGTGTAGGGGATGGCCCTAGAAATCATTTGGGGTCAGATGGGATGGCATTATTAAAAAAAACTCCACTAATCAGCCTAAAGTACCTTAGGACCAAAAGATCCTCAATTTAGAGCCCGAAAAGAACTTGCAAGGACATTTAGTCCAATCCTGTAAATTTTACAGATGATGAAACTGAGGCCCAGAGAGGTGAGTAATTTGTACAAGGTCACAAAGACAGTAAGTTGTAGAGCTAGTATTCCAACTCAGGTTCTTTGATGCCTTATCTAGCGTTCAGTTCATTGCGCCACACTAGAGAAAAACATATTGTAGGAGGCAGAGGTTGTATTGGATGAATCTACCATTTCTGAATATTCGAATATTCAGGACTACTCCAATGATTGTGACTTCTATTGTGGAGTAATTTTAATGCCAAAAGACTAGGATCTTTGTAAGATGTGGCATAAAAGAATATTAGAGCTGGAAGGAACTTTAGTGATCATCTAGCATAATTCCTTCTCTTACCAAATGAGGAAACTGAAGCAAAAAGAGGAAATGAACCCTTAAGAACTAAATCATCCTTAAAAAAAGGAAAAGAAAGGAAGGAAGGAAAGAAAAGAAAGAGAGGCAGGAGGGCAGGAAGGCAAGAAGAGAGAGAGAGAGAGAGAGAGAGAGAGAGAGAGAGAGAGAGAGAAAGGAAGAAAGGAAGGAAGGATGAAAGGAGGGAGGAAAAGAAAGAAGGGAGGAAAAGAAAGAAAGAGAGAAAGAGAGAGAGAGAAAGAAAGAAAGGAAGGAAGGAAGGAAGGAAGAAAGAAAGAAAGAAAGAAAGAAAGAAAGAAAGAAAGAAAGAGAGGAAGGAAGGAAGGAAGGAAGGAAGGAAAGAAGGAAGGAAGGAGGGAGGGAAGGAGAGAGGGAAGGAAGGAGGGAATCTTTAAGGATCTCTGATAATGGTAGAATAATACAAAAGACAGAATCTTGCACCTGAAGTCAGAGGAGACCTGGGTTCAAATTCCATTTCTGAAACTTACTATCTCTATAACAATAAGCCTCTCTGAGCCTCAGTTTCCTCAAATGTAATATGACGGCATTGGTTTCTGTAATAGTTGCCCCCCCCAGGGTTATTGCAAGGATTAAGTGGAATAGCATTTATAAAGTAATAAAGTTACTTTATTATTGTAACATAAAGTGAAGTTAAAAGAAATAGAGAAGTCTGATAGATAAGGAAGTGAGAAATGGTACAGTTAGATGAATTGGACGAATATGAAAAAAGTCATACATTTTTGTATAGTGCATTGAAGTTAGTAGAGGGTAGGGGTGGGAATGGGAAAACATTTCAACATATTTTTACTCTAACATATTTGTTTGTCGTAACAATCTGAAGCCAGAAAACTAGAATTTCCCATAAGAACTGCCCTAAAACTTGATAGACTTTTGTTAGACTTTGAAAATAAAAATTTTTTATAAAACAAAGATTTTACAAGCTCAAATCACTTGTGATTCCTCTAAGTGCAAAAAATAAGTGGACATATGGTTCAAATTCTCACTCATTTTTACTTTCTTTTACAAGCAAAATGTGTAAAGCTCCTTCAAGACCTTTTCTACCGTACATGAAAACAGAGTAAAGAGTTCCGGATTTACACCTTCCCCCCCCCCCAGTCCTGATGTGAAATTGATGTTAAATTTTATGAATTACATCACAATGACACATCAGGCATGGGTTTGAATAAATTAATGAATGGTTTTCATAGCACTCCTCAAAGCAATGAATACTATGATTTAATCCCACCTTTTTCCTTTTTTTTTTTTTTTTTACTAATTAAATTCTGGGAACCAAACCTCCCTGCGATGCACAGCTAATGGAGGGGTTATGTTTCTATTCAACAGAAGCTGCTGGGTTACCTTTCTCACCCATATTAATGAGTAGTGAGCTTCATAAAGAGTGACTACTCTCTTTGAAATTCCCATTTCCTAGTGATGCCAATGCAGTTGAGACACTGAGAATAAAAAAACAACCCAAACCAGCATCAACAACAACGCTCCCCAACACATGTGGCTTATGATTTTTTGTAAAAGTCACTCAGCACCATTCATACCCTCACAAAAAAAGCAATTTTTCAAAAACTCAAAGGGCAGCAAGTACATGGGGAATTTACAATGAAACTATTATGGGTTTAAAAGAACAGCATTCCTGTGTTTTTTCCACCTAGGAAGTGTTAAAGACTATGGATTGCAGCTGAGGGAGAATTAAGGCCTCCTATTTACACATTTCACTGTTCCTGTAAAACTGAAAACAAAATGAACTCGCTTGCAAAAAAAGTATGCAGTTAACAGAAGCAATGTCATTTCCTTGGCCTCAAAAAGTTTGCTTTCATCTTATCAGCTAGAGAGCAATGGCTGTTTGAGGTCCAAGTGAACACATAATAGTGAGGGTTGTACTTACTTGGTTTGTGCCTTATCTGCTTCCACCCCCCCATAATTAGTCTAATAATAGAATGTTGTACTATTTCTTAATTCTATTCAATTCGATAAAATGCTTCAAAACATTTTTAAGTACCTCCATCAATCTTAGTACTGTGCTAGGCTATAGTTATAGTGACATAGGTTGAAAAATGTTTCCTTTTCTCAGGAAGCTTACACTCCATAGGACAGCAGCAAAATGACTATGATGAAGATGATAATTGACACTCACATAGCATCTTAAGATTTAAAAAGTATTTTGTATTGGTGGAGAGATCCACATATATGGTTGGGGCTGTCTCCTATATGTAGCATGAATGGGCTATCCCCTACATGTAGCATGGTGGAGTCTCATGGTATGGCCTGATGGGAGGCAGAATAGACATCTGTAGCCTCTTCTACTCTGACTTGTCTCTGAGGGAAATTTTTATTCCTGCTAAGAAGAGAAGTAGGAAGTTGGGGCCAGAGGCCACTCCGCTCTCCTTAAAGAGAGGGGCTACCAGCCTAGAATTATATCTATCTGCTCCCTTAAATACTGTTATTCTAGGGGATATGATCAGGTTCAATCTAACTTCTTATTGCTTTGTCATTATCAGGGGGAAAAGGAGCATTCCAAGCTCAATATCTAAGGTTTGACCCCTTTCCCATCTAATATCAGTTCCATAATGAACACGTTTTAAGCGGCAAAGAAACCCATTGATCCAATCTGTGGCAAAACAGAAATCAGAGAAGGTATACATAGGGCAATATATACCAGACAATACAGAGTGAAGGAGTTCTCCCACTGAGAGCAAGATAACTCAGCTTAACCAAGAGAAGGGGTCTTGGATCTCACCCAAGGGGAAAACTCTCCAAAGTCTCTGGGGAAAGGACATGATGGAGACTGCCAGCTCCTCTCCTGTCTTCCCCCAGTCTTTTCCTTTAGTAGCTTGACAAGGGATTAGCATCTTCCATTCCCTCTCAAAGCTGATCGACAGAGGTACCCAAAGCAACTCTACGCTTGAAGAAGACTTGAAGCTTGAAGAGTCCCAAAGAGAACTGAGGAGCTCCTCCTGCTGGAACTCTCCTCTCAGCAGTTCTTCATCTCCACCCAGGAGGAGGCAGTCCCATAGTGGACTTTGGGAGATGATCTTATGAGGTAAGTACTATAAGCATGATTATCTCCATTTTATAGAGGAAAAAAATAAGGCTTGGAATAGTTAGAAAGTGACTTGCCTTTTGCCACACATCTGGCAAATGTCAGAGGCAGGGTTTAAATTGTGCATTGTAATGATCTGTGTTTTTGTCATCAACTAAACTATAAGCTCCAATGAAATTTTATTCATAGTTATGAATAAATTGATGAATGTTTTCCACATCTCTCAAGGTCTGAGACTGTATTGTGTTTTTGCTTTGTTTGTCATGATGCTAACATCTAAAGAAGGACCTGGTATGGAGCAGGAACTTAATAATTTTTTTAATTGAACTAAATAACCAAATGTCAAGTCAAAATTCAACAAACAATCTAAGGCATTATGGGAAATGTTATAAATACCAAGATAAAACCCCAAACTCTCCTTGTCCTGGAAGAACTTACAATCGAAAAAAGAGGATACAGCATGAACATAAATGAGGATGATAGGACAAAGACGAGATCTGGAGAAAGTGCTATAGGAAAATTTAAGGTGGGAGCTGTCACTTTCACCTGGAGGAAGGCAAAATAAATTGGATCATGTGGCATATGGAATCAGGAGAGTACAGGCAAGTGCTTAGATATTTCCTTATTAGCTATTCCACTGCCTATGTGAATTTGGACAGGTCACTTTGGGGGCATCTGAGTTTGGAAAATAAGGAGGGAGGAGAGAGGGAAAGAGAAAAATGGAAACAAAAAAGGGGAGAGAAAGAGGAGAAAGGAAGGAAATAATAATATTAACTAGCACATATATAGTGTTTTAATGTTTACAAAGGACTTTACAAATATCACCTCACTTGATTCTCATGACAACCCTGAGAAGTAAATGCCACCATTACCCCCATTATGAAGAAACAGAGGCAAACAGAAGTTGAGTGACTTGCTGACTTGCCTATGGTTATCAGCTAGTAAGTGTCTAAGGCTGAATCTGAACTGGCATTGGCCAAAGTCCAAGTCCAATGCTCCATCCACCACACTGAACCTAGCTGAACCCATGGAAACTAGGAAGGAAAGAAGACACATGGGAGAGGGAAAAAGTAAAGGAATGAGGAAGAAAAAAAGAGGGAGAGAAGGATGGGCAGAAGGAAGATAATAGGCAGAGATATGCGAAAGTGCATTTCATTCATAGAATAATTAACAGTCTGATTTGGATGGGAATAATATGAAACAAATCAAGAAAGGAAGACTGAAGTCAGATCATGGAGCCTTTAAATATTGAGTAAAAGAATATCCTATCTCCCAGTGCCTAGTATAGAGCTCCTCATATTGTGCGCCCTTAGTTAATGATTTTTTTTTTAGTTTAATTGCTGCATAAAACAAAATGGAGGAAAGGAATTTTTAGCTACTATAGATACTTTACTATCTGAGAATGTTATCAGGTGGGGTCAGGAGGAGGGTAAAACAGAAAGAAAAGAAATAGATGGGAAGGCTCAGTCATGAAAAGAAATTATTATAAGTCACCTCAAGAACACACACCAAATTACAAAACTTTCTAGGCCAACTATTGTTAGAGCTGCCATTGTATTTATCAACTAAAAGTAACCAAGGGAAATGGGTTCTATTTCCTGAAACACAGTTTAACCTTAGTGATATTGGGAAAGATATTTTTTGTTTTGTGTTCACAATTACAAGTTGTCTCATATAAGTGACTCAAAGTGGATTCCTTTTATAATGTTCCTGTAACAGAGACCACCAAAAACAGCTTTTTCCACCGTTCTAATTTGTCATGGAGAAGACTGACTTAAAATTTGTCATTGAGCGAACATACTTGGGACCTAGTTGTGGATAATGACTTATTTTCATTTCAGTTTGGCTTTTGTTTTATTTGTTGTTGGTTTTTTGTTGCTATTGTTTTATTTTCTCTCACACTAGCCTGAAATCTAATATCAAGAGGGGAAAAGTAAACGTTAGGATACGTTACTGTATATTACTATAGTAAATTAAAGAGAAAGAGGGTGGGATAGGATAACTCAATGGATATAAACCAAACTTTTAACCAAACTTCACATTTGGAGGCCTTGAACAAAAGGATATAGCTTTGTTCAATATTAGTTACTTTTTCCCCTGTGTGATCTTCTATTTCTCCCCCGTAAAATGAAGACACTGGAATAGATAATCCTTAAGGTCTCTTCTGTCCTTAAATTGATGGCCCTATGATATCTTTGCCAAGAAAACCCCAAATGGGGTCACAAAGAGTTGGGCATAACTAAAAAGCAACTGAACAAAAGAGATCTTCTATTTAGGTTTTCACTGCAATGGTTCTCAACTGATTTCAGTGTGGTATGATAGGAAAGATGGCTACACCTGTAATCCAAAACCTAGGCTTGAGTACTTGTTGACATTTACTAGCTAAGCGACCTTAGACAAAACCATCCCTGCACTAGCCCTTGGTTTACCCTCTCATAGCAAAGCTACCTACAGCAAAGAATAGATAGTACCAGCATGAGGAAAACACACAGCAAACTTTCATGCGCTATAGAAGCATTACTCATTATTGTTATTTTTATGATAATTTTGTCACTGCTGAACTACATTTGTAGGGGAGATTCCTCACCCATTGTTCCCTATACCAGTGAAATCACAGGCCCCGTTCCTATCTCCTATTCCTGTTGTCACTAAATCATTAATATAATCCCAATCCTAAAGATGAAGAAGAAAAAATATAAGCTGAAAGACTTCTCTTTCCCCATATTCCCTCTGAAAGAATAGTACTATGCCCCTTGCCAAAGACCAGATTAAACTGGGTAATGATGACTGGAAGCTGTTGAGGGAAATCAGTTTTGTAGGACATAAAACCAACATAGGTGATATACAGGGCAGCTAGGTAGTGCCATAGGGCGTAGAGGTACTGGGCCTGGAGTCAGAAAAACTCATCTTCCTGAGTTGAAATCTCACCTCAGACATTTACTAGCTATGTGATCCTGGGCAAGTCACATAATCCTATTTACCTCAGTTTCCTCATCTGTAAAATGGGCTGGAGAAGGAAATGGGAAATCACTCCAGTAACTTTGCCAAGAAAACCCCAAATGGGGTCACGAAGAGTCAGACAGGACTGAAATAAATGAACAACAAGGTGATATACCATAACCCAGTCTTTCCTCTCTTCTGATGGGAAGCAAATCAGGACCTGGCTAGCCATATGTGTATTTATAAATATATCTGCTAATGTAAAGGTCACACTACTCACTGCTTGGGGAAATCAAGCACATTTGGAGCCATCCCTAAAAGAATTTGGTTTCATGGGGAAAAAAATATTTTGACAATGTATGACAAATCCAACCCTGCCCCCATATGCTTTGTGTTATTTACAAGGAAATGACACCCAGTTGCCTTCACATCAACACGTAAGAAAAAATAATAAATTAAGCAGAAAGAGGGTGGGGTAGGATAAGTTCTGTCTTCTTACCAGCTCAAAAGATGTAAATGTTTTGTTTTGGTTTTTTCTCAAACTTAACATTTTGGGGCCTTGAACAAAAGGACATAGCGTTGTTCAGTATAGCATCATACACGATGTTATGAGAGAATGGAAACTTTCTCTAAATATGAAGGTAAAGGGCAGAAGACAGTGAATAAAGTGTGAGTGAAAAGAAGATCCCTCCCTGGCTGATTCCAAATGCCACAGAATACTGTCCTTTGCATTCTGCTAGTCAGAATCCCAAGCCACCTGGAAGAAGCAACTCCAGAGTCAGAGGCCTCGGGTTTGAATCCCTAGCTTTGATACTAATTACCCGTGTGACTTTGGACAAATAACTTGACCTCTCTGGACCTCAGTTTCCTCAACTATAAAATTAGAAAATTGGACGATATGACTTCCGTAATCCCTTTTTGCTCTGAATCTATGATCCTGTGATCTTTTCTTTATCCAAAACTGAAAGTATTTAAATTGCTTTTAGTATACAGGCAATATGGTAAATACGGACCCAGCTTTCCTGCCTCTGATGAAGTAACTGATAAAGTAACTTGATCTCAGCCCATCAAAAGAAAGGCAAAAATTAACTACTGCCCCCAGCTAGCTAACAATCTAATGGGAAAGACAACATGCAAATAACTAGGTACAAACAAAATGTAAAAAGAGAAAATAGAGGGGAATTTGAAAGAGGAAAGCATTGGCAACTGGGAGAACTGAAAAAAAACCTTCTAGCAGAAGGTGGAATTGAAGGAAGCCCAGGAAACTAAGAGGCAAAAGTGAGGGGAAAGGATGGCCAATGCAAAGACATCAAGGGGCAATGGAGCAGGGTGTTTGAGGAACTGCAAGCAGACCAGTATTGCTGAACTGTAGATTACACAGAGGATAATAGCATGCAAGAATATTGGAAAGATAGGAATTATAGTCACAGTCTACAATGGTAGAGTCACCTCCCTACACCAATGAAATCACAGGTTCTGGGAAGCATCTGAAGTCTTAGGCATGTGTTTTCTATAACCCCAACTGTGGACAAGCCTTCTAAATTAATTTGGAAAGCATGAGTTAATGACTTTCCCATCCTTAGAGGTCTTTACAGGAAGGCTTGATGATTAACAGTATGAATGAAGCTGTAGAAGGGATTCATGCTTCAGACAGGAATTGGACCAAATGGTACCTTCCAACAAAAGGCTCTTTGTTGTTGTTGAGTCGTTTTAGTCATGTCTGACTCTTGGAAACCCCATTTGGGGTTTTCTAGATACTAGATACTGGAGTGGTTTGCCATTTCCTTCTCCAGCTCATTTTACAGAAGAGGAAACTGAGGCAAAGAAGGTTACATGACTTGCCCAAGGTCATGCAGCTAGTAAGTATCTGAGGCCAGATTTTAACTCGGGGAGATGAGTCCCCCTGACTCCAGGTTCAGTGCCTTATCTACTGTGGTACCTCAGTATTCCAATGCAGGAAGCTAGGCTGAGAGCAGATCTGAGTTTGAGTCTGGACTCTGACGTTTATGTGTTGTGTGACCTTAGACAGGTCACTTCTCTTGTCTGGGACTAATATTCTTCATTGAGAATGATGTCACTTGCACTACTTAGGGTGAGCTCAATGGCCTCTGAAGTAATTTTTAACTCTGAGGTTCTATGATACCTTAACAGGGTAATTGTGAGCAGAGCTCTGCATTATTCCCCCTCCTCCCAAATGGCCACTTCTAAGCTCAGTCTAACCTTCCTCCTGCCCTTTTATTCATTTCCTACCCCTTTTCTCAATGTATATCAAATACCAAGATCTTCTGTGAGGAAGACCTGACAACATTTGTAGACATCTGAGTGACACCTTCATGGGAAAGGTTTAAAAATGTTTTGAGAGAATTTGTCTCATCAGCCAGCAAAGCTTTCAATTCCCTTTTAGCCCTCAAATCAGAATAACCATGACAGATGGTTCCTGTTATTAAAAAAAATCCTTAGCTAAATTTTCAGATAACTCAGCCTTCTGTCATGCTCTCCTACTCTGGGCTTTATGTGGTTTGTTTAGCAAGCTCCAAAATTACAGACTGCTACTTGGTGATCACCTTTATCTTGTTATCCAGAAATTCTAAGGCACCTTCTATCATTCACTCAAAACTCGAAGGAGGAAGAGATGTCATCTGCCAAGAGGACAACAGTCCCTGCTGCAAACGACTGCCCCATTTAGAACCGATATCTATATTTCACATGTAAAGTCAATATTTAAAATATCAGGGCTGCTCAGAGAGCCCTTATCTGGACAACTTTTGCTCTGTCTTTGAAGCAGAACAAACTTGTAGATCTGCTGCTCTGATGAGAACCCTAGCAGACACGGGAGAGGATTCAGGTGTTAATCTGCTACCATTCTTATTAAACAACTAATGAGACGCTCTCAGTAAAAATTAAAGGCTAGACTGAATTACTCTGGGTACAACGTAGCACCCACTGTAGCATCAGATCCCTTACCCTGCCCCAGTGTGTCTGTGAGGGATGTGAGCTGTGTTGCAGATTTTCAATAACAAATCTGTCACTCAGATTTTAATTAGATCGCTAAAAGCGGCAGCATCAATAATGATGGGATGACGGTTTAGTTCAAAGATCATAGAGATGTTACTCTGCTTTAATAGTCCTTTTACAGAAGTACCTGTTTCAGAAGTTTGTGAGGCATTTATCTCCTCAGCCTTTCTCTGAGGAGGGGAGTATATCTCTCCTTGAATTGAGCCCAGACCTGAAGCAATCTTGTCATTTTTGCACCAAGATGTAACAACTAGTTGGGATGTGGGTTGTGAGGTGGAGGGGTTTTTTTTTGGAGGGGGAGAATGGAAGTATGGGAGTGGAATCTAATCTCTCATAATGCAGCAATGAAATGGCATTCACTTTTCTTAAAAAGGGTAAAATGGTAACGTTTTGTGACAGTAAAAGGCCAATTCACCTGGCTGAGTGCATCGACCCTTGGTCTAAATGTCAGAGACAAGGGAGTGTCTCAGAATAAGGACTGACAGACTGCAGGGTTTCTCATGAAAATCTCAGGAGAGAGAAGAAAAGGGAGCCAGCCTGGGAGAAAGGTGAAATTCCTCTGGATGAGGTTCAGGGGCCACTGAAGGAAGAAAAAACAAATGCTACCACCATGTGAAAAACACTCCTAAAAGCCTAGAGCATGGGTAGCATGGGTTTCAGGGATGATGGATGGAATGACTCCCTATCCACCTGCTGCTGGGCCAGGCAAATGTAACAGAGGTTTGCTTGAAAGCATAAAGAGCCTAGTTAACATGGTGTATCACAATAATTGTATCGTTCAAACCTGCAAGTTTCATTTCCACATCTTTCAAATTTACCTCTTCTCCATTGGCCTTGCCCTGTTTGTTATTTTCCCCTTCAACTAGACCATAATTAGTTAATAATACTATACTATTTATAGTTATTTATGAGTATTATATTGCTTACATCAGTAATTGTCATTATATCGTTATGCTTTAATATTGTAATTAATGTCTAATTACAATGATAGTTTTAATTTCTATAGCACTTCATAGTTTCAAAGGAAACCCTATCTTCACAACAAGCTGGTGAGGTAGGTACTAGAAGAGTTTTACAGATTTTACGAATGAGGGAAATTGAGTCCCATAGAAGTAAAGTGATTTGTCCACAGGCACATATTTAGTAAGTGTCTGAACCAAAATTTGATCCAGATTTCTGACTGTTCCAGTCGAGAACGCCTCTTGCTTTATCACATTATTATAATTTATTATTCATCACATATTATTATTCATTATAATCATTTCAATATAATTATTCATAACCTCTATCTTTCTGTATCCACTAATACCCTTTACCACCTTGATCCAGGCAATCCAAAGTTGCGTTATCTGCTAATAAATACAATTCTGCCCTCCTCTTCCTAGATCTGACACTGACTTCTTTTCTTATCACATAATTTGAATTAAGACCTAGATCTTCACCTTATATTGTCAAAGCCCTAAACCAGACTTCTCTCCCATATCTACTCCTGATGTCTTGTCTAGTCAACTCAATCCTACTAGATAATTTTATTCAGTCACCTCTAACCAATTACGTTATTCTAGCTCTGAGTTTGCTCCCAAAACACATCTTAAGCTGAAAATGCTTTATCTGCCCCCAGGTGAGTCTCTTCCCCCTTCCATTATCCAAATAGTATATGATATCCCACCTAATCCTCTCATTTCTTTCTTTAATAAATGTACTCTGATTTGACTTCTTATAAGTATTTTCTTTTGATTTTTTTCATGCCCTAAATATTTTAATATCTCTGTCCATGTCTGTCTCATAAACTTCAAGCTTCAAGATAGCAAGGGCTAGGTCAGCTTAAGTCAATTTATATGGTACCTAACACAAGATTACATGCAACTATAGTTTAAAAGAACCTTAGCAGATAAGCCAGCTAACACATTGAATGACAGAGCCCAGATACAAATTAATCTTGATAGATTAGAATTATGTTCCCAATTGAATAAGATAGCATTAAATATGGAAAATATGAAATTCCATACTTGGACTCACAAATCAATTTCGCCATTATTGATGGGGACCATGGCTAAACAAAAGACCCCATAAAAAAAGAGTAGAGTTTTAGTGGACTACAGGTTCAAAATGAGTCAGCAACGCAATGATGCGGCTAAAAGAGGTAATGTCATCTTGGGTGACATTAGGAAAGCTGATGCTCCTTTAGCAATTGGAAACAAAGCTCTCAAAATTATATGAAATTTTAAAAAATATTTATTTTATTATCTTAAATATTATTTAATCAATTATTTAATAAATATAACGTGGTAAATGTTTGATAATTTGTTGTTTTATTTGTTTTACATTTTAAAATGAGATGAGTGGGTTTTTTTAAGTACCATGCCATAGAAATCGTCATTCTTGGCCTTGCTTGTAGTTCACATCAGATCCCTGTCTAGCTCTATCTTCTTCATCTTTTTTCTGCCTGCCTCTCTATTTCTAGCTGCCAGCAAATATGATAATTAAATGGAAAAGTGGGGACAATTGGCATTTTGGTAAGCACTGTATGTTTACTACATGGTCTGCAGTCCTCTCATTCAAGGTGGATGCAAGTCGTATATTGAACTGCTGAACTGAAACAGTCATGTTTTAAAAGTAGGACGAACTGAAGAGAGAGAGAGAAACTAAGACAATACCACAGGTCTGTAAAGTGACAGACACCTCATTCCCCAAAACTGCTCCTTCCCTTCCCCAAGTTCAATTCCATTCAACTGAAGTGAACCCCTCCTATGTGCTCAGCACTCTGCTGGAAACTTTGAGGCATAGTCCGTATTAAGGGACACAAAAAAGGCCCTGTTGCCCCAACCAGATTTTTCCAGTAACTAAAAGTTCTTAAAGCTGCACATGACTGCAAATTGAGATAACCCCTTAAATCAATCAAATTATTCATTTGTATCCTTTATGAAAAATATCCTTAATACTCAAAACTTTCCCAGGATTATTACCTCACAATCCTGGAGAGATTTAGGTCCTGGGAGAATTGGATTCATTCAAATCATCTTTTTTTCCCACAAAAACTACATAAAGTTACACATTTAAAATCTAAAATATCTTAGAAACAATCAATGTGGGCTACAGAATGGACAACGAATTATGTTAAGATAGGAAACCGGGAAAGATGGTCTGTTCGATGAAACTGCTTAGGAATCTCTCCTCCATGTAATCCCTTTGGGGCTTTCTCTTCTGTAAATTGCAAGTATTACTTTTTGTAACTCCCTACTAGGCATGCTCTAGCAGAAGCTGTCTCAGGCAGTTTTAACAGAGACAGCTTCTACTGAACCTAATGACAAAGAGTCCTTAGAAACCACCCTTAGCTAATGGATGCTAACTGCCCAGACTCCAGAGCTGGGAGTCAGTTCGACCAGAAGAAAGACCACCCATTGTGCTCATGCATACACACACACACACACACACACACACACACACAGATAAGGGCAGACACTCATAGACCTAAAGCCATGATAATCATGCTGCTTCACCTTAACTGATTGGACCCAGAGTCTTAGACTGTCATCCTTCTCCCTCTCTAATCACATTGTAAACACTGTCACAAACATCAGTAATGATATCACTGCTGTCCTCACTTACATGCCTTGGCTACATGAGCCCTCCTTTGGGGGCCAGCTTGGCCAGTTCAATCTCCTACTTCAATAGCCATGCCAACTTACTTCAAACTTTCCTAGTTCAACCGCATTGCCTCTACCCAGGCAAGTTCAGACTGCCTTCAGTCAATGTTAGGGCTGGAAGGGACACTAGAAGCTCTTTAACCCAATCTACTGTTATATCTACTATTAAAAGAGCTAATGCCATCATCATCAAAGACCTCAATTACAATGAATATGTCTAGACCTCTCATAGAATGTTCTCTTGACCACCTAGTTGTTGGTGGTGGTGTTATTGTTTGTTCTTTGTTCTCAAAGAGGACCACAACATGGGGGGGAGGGGCGGGGTGGTGATACCATGACATGCAAATGAATCAGATTTAAGGAAGGAGGGCTTTGCAAAGTCACCAGCCTCATTTTTTCCTCTGAAAACCTCTGGGTCCAGTGGCAAGATATAGATCAGGACAACTGGAGATGGCCTTGGATGCAGTGGGAGACCTTGGCCTTTTTAAGCTAAGGTCTTAACACTTCTCAGTTTGAGTAAAGCCATACCCTTTCAGTAATTAAGGCTAGGTAAGAAATGAGGTGGAGAACGGTCTTTTTCACCAAGTCAAAAAAAAATAACTGGGAGGAGGCGATTCTCAGGGTTTCTAGTCAAGACAGAAACAATTGCTATCTACTTTCACTCTGAGCCAATCAGGGCCCAAACAATTGACCAAGTGGGGCTTGTCTTGGGACCTACTGTTGGCTGAACAGTGAGAGCTGGAATGATTTGGGTTTAAGGCATGGTCCTTAAGAAATTAATCTAGCCTGTAAACCCAAGATATCTTGTGAAGTTTCAGTGAACAAAATTTACATTCCTTTGGGCAGAGCACCCACAGGTAAGGGTATATTACCCTATGTGGACCCTCTGTGACCATCTAGTAAATATTATTTGGACAACAATGAGGTCTGTTCAGTTTTAGTTTTAGTAACTCAGTCTAGCGATTGATCTCCAAGGTTCCTTCCATGTCTAACTTTGTTCTATAATCTTTCGATTTTTATTCTAAAACAGCTCAGACATTATTGATCAACAGGGTTTGATTAGAACTAGAGGATTTAGAGCTGGAAGGGACCTTAGAGATTAATCAGCAAGTCCAATCACCCATTTTACAGACCACAAAATTGAATCTCAGAAAGTAAAATGACTTATCCAGATGAAACAGGTAGTAAATAAGAGTTAGGATCAGAACCTAAGTGCTTTGACTCAAAATTCAGAGTTCTTCCCACTGTATAAAATTGCTCAGTTGGTAAGTTTTTTAAATGGCAGTGGCCAAGCTGAGACATGACATCTAGAGCACCAAATATCCTAGGCACTTTTTATAGAACAAATAAAAAAGTAAGGGCAGAAATAGAAACTTTATACCCCTCGGAAATTGTGTGCAGTGATTCCGAATGGGAAGTCACAAAATCCTGTAATAACATGTCTCCATTTGCCCTCCTCTCCTGTGTCTCCAATTCCCCTTCCTTAAAAATGTGTCCCTTGCCTTCATGGACCTTCCCTATGTTACAAGATCATACTATGAGTTAAAAGCGTCTTAGTGGTCATCTAATCCAATCTCCTCATTTTACAGATGAAGAAACTGAGGCCTAGAGAGGTAATATGATTTGTCCAGTCACAAAATTAGCTATGCAAACATTCTACTTTATTGACTGCTAGGTAAGATGCAGTGTTATGGGGCCTATGAAATGTCAGTGAAGAAGAGAGGAAGAAATGAGGAATGGAAGGATAATAAAAAGAAAGTAACAAAAGACCCACAAGCAAGAGGAAGGTGGTTAACCAGAGAAGCCAGTTGCTAAAGGGGTGGGGTGGGGCCTCTTTGATTTTCTGCCTGCTGGTAGTAATTGTCAGCCACCCGTTCAGAAGATTTATCCTTTTCTTTTGTAAAGGACTAAATTCTTCTTCTAATGTCCCCAGGGTACACCTCTTACTTACTTCTCTCCATATTCCTAAAGAGCATGAAACTGGATTTGACATATTTTGTGAACCTAGCCTGTGACTCCTTAGTGTTGTTACAGGAAAGCAACATGGTGAAGTGGGGGAAAATGATGGACCCCTAGACTTGGGTTCAAATCCTGGACTTACAAAGTTCGTCATTCTGGACACATCACAGTGTGTGAAGCTCAGTCTCATTATATATAAGGCAGATACGATAATAATTGCATTGTTTACCCTAGAGAGTCCTTGTGAAGAACTGAATGCTTGAAGGCTGCATCATTTCATCAGCATAAAAAATTTTCAGTCTAGAAACCCAAGCAGGACTCATTAGATAATTTCTAGGGAGTTGCTTGTGGCACAATTAAGTGACTTTCCCAAGGTCATACAATTAATGAATTTTAGAGGTGGGATATGAATCCAAATGTGGTTGACTCCGAGCCCATTATTCTATATACTAGTCATACTGCCTACATTTATGGGTATAAAACTCAAATTGCTGTTATTATTGGCTTCCTATATTTCAAAGCCTTGAACAAGATATTCAAAATCCTCAAATGAGGGAACTGGAATAAGTGACTGCTAAGGTGTCTTCCAGCTCTAAAAATTTAAAATCCTGATTCCATCCATCTTGAAAATGGCACAATCAGAACACCCTATAGTAATCCAACTTGAGGAAAATCCAATAAAAACCAAACAGTGAAAAAAGAGCCCAAATCCTCGGTATGTATAGTTTGATAAACACAATTCCACAATATGCCTGGCAACATGGCCATCTAGCCAGGGAGGAGGTCTCACTGAGTCATGGCTGCCAACATCCATCCTTTCCTAATACATTCTCACAGAGGGCTAAAAAGGGTTGGTCAATGTGTCTATGGATCCTCAACGTTGAACGAAATTCTTCTGTGCTGGTGTCCTTCACTAGACTTAGAAGGGAGACTAGGATTGAAATCTGTATTGATGGGTTATCTTTTCCTGGGGAAAGGACCACAATGTTTAGAGCATTCACAGCATTATGGAACAATCAGGCACCAGGACACTTAAAGTGGCATGTCTGTTGACATATTAAGACTGGTTTGAGTAGGTGTTCATTGTTCTAAATGTATTTTTCTCATTAAACTTTGACTTTAGGATGCCAACCTGGATCTTAGAACATTCAGGCTTAGCTTTCTCTTTAAAAGCCTTATATTCTATGTGTCTTACCTAGAGAAGAGTAGGGGGTTTAAAAGTATCACGTTCAACCATTGATTCAATTTGACCTTAGGATTCAGGATCAAAGCCTTAGTCTCCATTTTCCTTGATGCATATTAAGGATTTTGCATTTTTTTGAGTCCAAGTGACATTTTGATTCTTTTGTGAAAAGTTTCAACTAGATGAAGTAGTGTTTAAAGTGCTTGTTTAGTGGATTCATATAACTTGGTGTTCTTCATGCACATCAAGTTATTAATATAGTGATTTAGTACAATTCCCTCTTTGACTTGAATGCCATATTCCATTCTATTCAAGAGTGATGAAGAGAGATTGGAAGCTAGGCAGGGCCCAATTAGTTCCAAATTTGTTCCTTTTCACATTACAATGTGAATAAATGGCCCAGAGGTATCCGAAAAACCATAGCTTAATTAAAAATAAAGTTTTATGATGGCCTACTCCCACACACTGATTTGAACTTGGGTCTTTTCCCATGGAAATGTCTTTCCATGAGGTTGTGTTATTTTGTTTTCTTGCTTTAAACAGACTTTCCTCTTTTGTCTCCATTACAGAAGCAGACAGTGCTGCCTTAGGGTGAATAGTTTGGGGTCCAGATGGAGCACGATGTACAATTGCTGACAACCTGAATTTGACATGGCTGGCATGAAACCACTTAGTACAGACAGAATCCTAGTATATAAATGGGGAGGAACCATATGAGGAACCGTTTAGTCTATCTCTCTACTACAGTACTTGGGAGCAGTAGCACTGGACAATACTCTACATCTGACCCTCCAAGTTCTTCTATTTTGGGAGAACTGCTCTATTGCCAGGTTGGCAAATATTAGGATCATAAATTTAGAAAAAGAAAGATATTTCAAAGACATTAAGTCCATTATGTTACAGACGAGGAAACAGAGGCCCATAGAGGTAAGGAACTTGCCCAAGATTGTCTAAATAGTAAACTTCTTAGGTGGGATTTGAATACAAGTTTTCATGACTCAAAATACTATAACCCTGTTCACCATTCCAAGCTACCCCTTGAGTGTCACTTAGGATAGGCTGGTTAAGAAATCTGAACCATTCTAGGATTTCTGATTAAATATGAACCCCATGAGACTCTCCTGTCAAGAATTAAGGTCACTTCTAAAACTGTTTATCATATTTACTTCTGAAAATCTGGCATCCTCAAATGGTTAACAGCCCTTCTTAGGTACTTGTGGACCAGAATATTGTCACTGCTTGGCCTATGTAGTAATTTAAATCTGGGCAGCACCAGAACCATTGTGGGGTTTGGTTTTATGATCCATCTTAAATCATGAGATTAAAAAATGAGATTTCACTTTACAAAAATTAAAAATATGAGCAAAACATCTTCCCTTCTCTCCCCTTCAACCACTACCACTCCATTCTATCTAAAGCAAGAATAAGTGAGTAGAATATTGCTCTTTTTTTACTATGGCTACTCAACCAGAGAATTAAAGGAAGGATAGTGAAGTATAAAAATGGGGGGCATTAGAAGCCAAAGTTAAAAGGCTTCCTGAACAAAATGCTAGAAGCTGTCAGAAAATTGCAATTTCACTTATAATCAAAATAGAATTATTCATTTTGCTGTGAAGTGAAACTGAGTCTCATAAAACTTTAATTTAAAGTGAATTTTTTTCTTTTAAGTTCTTAATTAACCAAAAAAACAGGACAAAATTACATCTATTCGAGATGCCAGCTGGAGTAAGCACAGGACGATTAAAAGGAGAATGTGTCTTCCCTTTGAGAGACGTCTGGTAACACAATCTTTGGCTTACACACCCAGAATTTTGGACAAGTTTCTCTAGACTCCTGCCCTGGGGGTTTATTTGCTTTGGAAATGTCAACTTCACCACACACCTGGACTTGAAATTGTCCAAGATCCCTGCCACATAAGGATTCCAATCTTTTCTAAGAGTTTTGGGTAGAAATCTACCCAATGGTGAAGGCCTGGAAATCAGCCTCTGTATGCATCCAAGGGATTTCATTTATTGTCCTCCAGTTAGAATTCCTTATTAAACCTGCTCTCCTCCTTGACTGTTGTCAATTTGTATCAACACTGATATGAATGAATAATAGAAATAGTATAAAAGGGATCTAATTTACTACATTCTCAAAGGGCTGCTTTACTCAACCAACCAGTATTACTGCTAAGCCCCTCCTAGGAACAAGGAAGGCACCTATAATTTAGAGTTTAAAGAGACCTTGTTGATGTTCAGTTGTTTCAGTCATGTCCAATTCTTCATGACCCCATTTGTAGTTTTATTGACAAAGATACTGAAGTGCTTTGACATTTCCTTCTCCAGCTCATTTTATAGATGAAGAAACTGAAGCAAACAGGGTTAAGTGACTTGCCCAGGGTCACACAGGTAGTAAGTGTCTGATGCCAAATTTGAACTCACATCTTATTGATTCAAGGCCCGGTGCTCTATCTACCTTGCCACCTAGCTGTCCCTGAAGAGACCTTAGAGACCATCCAGTCCTGAGCCCTCACAGGCCTTTTCTCCTAATTGCAAAGGCACAGGATTTAAAACTAGAAGGCCCTTAGAGGTCATTGAGACCTACCCCTTTACTTTACAGATAAAGAAACCTAGGCCTAGAGAGGGGAGAGCGCTTTCTCAAAAGCACTAGCAGTTTTCAGGAAAAGAATTCAAATTCAGAAGAATTAGAACCACTTAAGGCCACAATATCATTAAGGCAGCTAGCTCACTGGGCTTACCCATCATTTGCAAAATGACAATATGTCCTTAGCAGATTTTTGTAAGCAGCAATATAGTATTTACCTACTTTTTAATGTGTTATTTGATGAAGTGTTGAGCCCTGTCCAGGGGTATCAGAGGTACAGTAGCTAGAATGCTACACCTGAAGTCACAAAGACCTGAGTTTAAATTCTTACTGTAACACTATCAAAAATGGTGGGCAAGAAAATTAAGCCCTCTGTGCCTCAGGCAATTCTTTAAGATGATAAGTTATAGATGATTTACCATCTATTCCGCTGGGTGGAGAGAGTTTTCATACCAATAAAATCACAAGCCCACAACATGTGGACCTTGAACGCTATACAAAATCAAATGGCCATGATTGTTAGTGGAATCTAATTGTATCTAACTAGGACTGGAACCTATGCTGGCTAGTGTCCTGGAACTCTTATAGGAAGAGTTAACTCTATTATCACAACTCCAGGTTTTTTGGGGTTAACTTTGATTTCATATTTTTGCTTTTATTATGATACATTTCCACTTGTGAATAAGGTAGTCCTGTAGACAGATGAGTTAAATCCAATGACTTGCTCTCTACCTTTGGGTGTCCAACCCCCTTGAATTAGGTCTGACACACCATTATTCACAAACTATCCTTATAATCCACTCTTGGAAATCTGTACTAAGACTCTCAAAAATGTACATTGACACCGTCATTCAAAAACGCAAATTAGATGACAGAATTCAGTATCTCAAGCAGACACCAAAATTATTTCCCAAGGCCTAGAGAAACACAAATGATACCAGTTGGCCAGAAAAGCCCCCAGCTGAGCTCCAGGGAGCAAGAATTCCTTTTCTCCTCTGGTTTATTTAGTATGCTAAATCCCTGGAGCCTTATGTGTATGGTCAGGTGGAAACCTGGCATCTCCAGTTAGGCCGAAGCATGAGTGCAATCTGCATAAAGGAGACCACAACATGTTTGGCCCCGATCTTTCCCATTGCCTAAAACAAGGATATGATTCTTCCAGAAAGCAAGCTGTGTTAAGAGATGCTACTTGACAAGCTGACATAAAAGAGACTATAAATATGCCGTTAGTTCCTGACACAGAAAACTCTTCCCAGGAAGGGATCAGTGTGTTTTCACTGATGCTGAGAAAAGATACTACTTCTAGTTAGATTTGGGGCAGCTTTAGCAGAGTGTCTTTCAATGATGGTCTTTCCTAGACAGTGGTAAAGCAAAGGGCTCCTTTGTCTTTTACCTGACATATTCTCTCCACTCCCATCCTGCCCCTCTGTGCTCCAGCAATATAGAATAATAGGCTCTAAACTCCCACTATTACTCTGAAGGTAGAGGAAATTCTCTCAGAATATTTTCAGCACACTTTGAGATGGAGATATAATGTTCCCTTATGCCCATTTCTTGGTCTCTTTCCAGGTGTGGAATTGTAGGCAAATCAATGCATGTCAATCAACTTTCCTATAGCTCCAGGCATCATTCCTGGGACTTCCTAGACCAGGGGTGGGGAACCTGTGGCCTGGAGGCCACATGTGGCCCTCCAGGTCCTCAAGTGCAACCCTTTGACTGAATCCAAACTTCACAGAACAAATCCCCTTAATAAAAAGATTTACTTTGTAAAACTTGGACTCAGTCAAAAGGCCATACCCGAGGACCTAGAAGGCCATACATGGCCTGCAGGTTGCAGGTTTCCCAGCCTTGTCCTAGACAAAGAGCTCCCTGACCACTACTTCACTAAATATATAGTCTTCTCCCATTAGAATGTGAGCCTGTCCATTTAGAACAGGTATTTGTTTTGATTTTGTAGCCTCAGAGCTTAGCATAGTATCTGGCACAGTGTTGTTGATTGGTCTTTTCAGTCATGTCCAATTCATCATGACCTCATTTGGGGTTTTCTTGGCAAAGATAATGGAGTGTTTTGCCAATTTCCTCTCCAGCTCATTTTACAGATGAGGAAATGGAGGCAAACAGGATTAAGTGACTTGCCCAGGGTGACACAGCCAGTAAGGCTGGATTTGAACTCACAAAGATGACTCTTCCTGACTCCAGGCCCAGTGCTCTATCCACTGTGCTATCTAGCTGGCACACAGTAATGTCTTGATAAAAGCTTGGTGATGGAGTGATTGATTGATAGTAATGTTCTCTTCAACACTGGGTTTACCATCAAATCCTACTAAAGGTACTATGTTAGGGTTCTAGGGGTTCAAAGGTGACATGAAAACCAGACCCTGTCCCCTAGGAGCTTACATCCTACTGGAAAGAGACAATAAATAAAGAGATAAATATATGGAGAGCATTTTAAGAAAGAGGGTGTTCTAACAACAAAGGGCATCAAGAAAGGCGTCTTGTTGAATGCAGTGCATAGGCCTCTGCATATAAGAGAAGAATGGAAAGACCTTCAGGGGGAAGCATTAGAATGAACTAAAGTAGGACTGTATGGAATCTTGTCATCAAAAAGGGGAGGATGTCTGTTGATGGCTGGGCGGTATGCAGCTATCAGGAAGGAGCCTTGCATTGGAACTGATCAGATGTTGATAGAATAGTTTCTCAAACAGTGACAGTAGGTGTAGTTTCAAATCATAAGATGGAGTATACAAGAGAGACAACCAAAATTTCAGGATAGCAGGGATATATGGAGCATCTCTTATGGTCTTAGCTCTCAATTAATTCACACTCTAACTACAAAAACCAGAGAAACAGAATTAGCATTAAAAGAACATTAAAATCAATTAATTAATAGCAGCATTATCAATGCTAATGATACATTAGCATTAGTAGTAGATGCTGAAATATTGGTTCAAAGAATGAACAAGTGAATGAATAAACTGAATCAGTAAAAGCAAGTTAAGAAGAAAGAACTAGAGAGGCTCACAGTCCAGATTTATTTCAGTCAAAAATGTATCTGGATAGATGGTTTTTTTTAAAGAGAAATTTGCATACTTTTAAAGAACTGAAATTGGGTTTTGATAAGCAAGTATTGTTCCATTATTAATTTTGAAATCTTTCCTATCTCAAAATAGGCCCAAGAAATTTGCATAAGCCTATACTCTTACTCATATCTTTGATTTGCAATCCAAAATAAACTGCCTTCATTATCTTGAACCTTCTACTTTGCAGAGAGGAGGGAAAAAGCCAAACCAACTTAATAATTTGTACTTGTTCATTTACGGTCCTTTAGAATATAAATTCTTTGTGGTCAAGGTCTGTGTATTCTCAATGCTAAGGATCTAACGGATGCTTCAATTACCATTTTCCTCATTTAACCAATACACATTTAATGGGCATTACTAGGTGGCTAATACAGTGCTAGTCACTATGGGTGATAGGGGAGAAGGATGAGATGAGAGTCCAGTCATTCAAAAGCTTACAGTACACTCACGTAGAGAAAACTAACATGTAAGAAATCCTAAGGGAACAAGTAAAGACTAACCTCTAAAGTACTGATTCAGTTTCTTTCTGGGGGCTATAACCAAGGCTGAGCCTTGAAGGATGAGTATTTAGATTGAATGATGAGAGGAAGGAAGACGTTCTAACTGGGCGAAACATCAGGATTAAGAGAATGGGGTCAAGGATGAAAATGGAATTGGGGCAAACAGTGAGGAGGACTGCTTAAAGCCGGTGGCAAATCAGCTCAATAGGATTTAGAGTGAGAAGGAACCTGTAAGATTATTTAATGCAATCCCATCATTTGTAGATGAGAAAACTGAGAACCCCAAAGTTTAAGCAATTGTCCAAGCTCACACAGATGCTCAGTTGTGCACAAGATTTCATATTGAGTCTTCTAGACTCCATGTACAGCATTATTTTACATGCCAAAGGAAAGTTTGCTTGAGGACATTCATACTTGTTACAGATCCTAAGCAAATCAATAGAAAAACTATACTCCCTTCTCCCAATAAGTCCAAAATCGTACTATAAAATACTTTATAATTATAAAGATTTATATTATATTATACCATATCATATCATATCATATCATATTATATATATATATACATATTATATAAAGAGGAATATATAATTATAAGGAGGAATAGTCCCATTGACATACTGCTTTAAAAAAGGAGGAAAAATGGAAAATAAGAGTCATAGTGATAATACTCAAAATGTCAGGGAGGTTGCCCAAAACACCTGGGATTTTGTCCATGTGGAGGGCAAATAAATATAGATCAATTCCCTGCATGCTGGGAATGGGTCTTCATGAGTCGCTGTGGCTCCAAAATGTTCAATACCTGGTAGACAACCTTCTGATGATGAGCCTCTCTCAACTTCCTAGGGCTGGTTGTCAAGTCACCCAAGACTGAGCAGGACCTGTCAGAGGTAGTGTTTTCCTGACCTGGGCTTCAAGAACTGAGTGTTCTCTCCAGTACTGTGAGGTAGCCAAAGACGACTTTAGGAAAGGAAGGGGCTAGAGTTAGGGTTGGTGTCTATAGAGTGAGCAAGATCTGAGTTGAAATCGACTTCAGACTTTCACTAGGTTTATGACTTTGGGCAAGTCATTTACCCTCTCTCAGCCTCAGTTTCCCCATATATAAAATGGAAATAATGAATATCACTACCTCACAGGGTTGTGGTGAGGACATGAGATTGTGTGTGTATACACACACACACACACACACACACACGGATAGATAGATACACATAAATATATGTGTGTATACATACATAAATGCTTTGCAAACCATAAAGGGCTGTACAAATGTTAGCTATTGTTATTGTATTACCACCTTGCGAAATCTTGGATCTTTTGGACTGTGCTTGTTTCATTGCCATAGGTAACTCCTGATGAGAAAATGTCCTTTACCATTGGAGAAAACCACTTCCTTTGGGACTTACAATCTTAGAAAATAGCCTAGATTACTGAAAGATTAAGTTACTAGGTCAAGGTCACCTAGCCAGTATGTGCTAGAGATGGGGATTGAAGCCTAGGTACTGCTGACTCTCCATCCACTGCTCCACAGCTGCCTCACATGGGATTAGTAAAGAACGTTACCAAAAGGCTAACTTAAATGACATCCAGTGTATCAGAGAGCCCTAAATAGATGTCAGAGACTCTTGGGAGAGAGAGAGGTAAAAGAATGTGCATTGAAGCCAGGAGAATTCATAGGTTGTAGGATCATAAGTTTTAGAACTAAAAGGGATCTAAGAAATCATCAACTCCAGCCAATTCATTTTGCAAATTAAGAAACTGAGGTACAGAGAGGGTAAATGACTTGCCCAGGGCCACCTAACTAGTGAGGACTGGTATGGCATTAGAACTCAGGTCTTCCTGATTCCAAGTCCAGTGGTCTCTCGGGTTAACTATTTCAGCTACTGCATAGTACACTCTGCGTTAGGCTGGTTTGGCAGGAGCTGAGGGACTAATTCAACTCTCCTCTCAGGTGGGTTCCCAGGCACACTTGATTTTCCTTTCACAAGGTGATTGTAAAGCATCTCAGAGATTGTTGGTAGTGGGTTTGGGGTTTTTTGTTTTTTTTTTTTGGAAGAGCCAGGGCTCTACAAGTCTGCCATGGAGGTGGGAGGAGTCACACAACAGCTATAATCTAATTCTACCTAGAAAGCAATTATACATACTTAAAAAGATGGATAGATGGATGGATGGATGGATGGTTGGATGGATGGATGGATGGATAGATGGATATAGATGGATGGATGGATGGATGGATGGATGGATGGATGGATGGATGGTTGGATGAATGGATAGATGGATAGACAGACAGATTCCTAGACTGGCTTGTCTTAGCTCATTATGCCTTTACAGAATGGCACATTTTAATGCCTGTGTTCTTTTCACTTATTGTTATTGTTTACTTGTTAATGCAAAGAGTTAAAAAGAGCATGATATTCCAAATTGCACTCTTTCCCAGGATTTGCCTAGCCTCAAACACAGAACAGGGTAACTTTGTTTTAGGTCTATTGGTTTTCTTTTCTTTTTTTAATATCACTGCACATTTTCAATGGGGGGGCCCTACTTTTCAGCCACTTAAAATATGTATACATATGTACGTATACATGTTTGTGTATGTATGTATATAAATATCTGTATATAATGTGTAGTTATATGTATATATGTATAACATTATATATGCATAGACATATATATATGTTCACACACATATATACATAAAATTATAGAGATTTAAAAACATGTATAAATCTTAATATATGTATATGTCTATGAACATATGCATATGCACATATATGTATGCATGTATGAGTGTGTGTAAAACATTACCTCACCTAGAATACTTGGCTCTGAGACAGTCACCTATAATATCATTTGTACCAGACCTCCGCACTCCACACCACTTGCTACGGCTCAAGTCATAGTGATTTGTCAAGATCAAATGTTTCGCTACATATCACAGCATTTATGTGTCTGGCTGCATTCCTCAGCAGCAAGTAGCCCATGACAGAAAACAAAGAAGTCTCTTTTTCATTTGCCAAAGGCTGTTTGGACCCCTGGAGGATGCTGAGCCCTTGTAAGTGACGAAATTCTTTAGAACTAATACCTCAAGAAGTTCATACCCAAGTTCAGCTGACTTTTGAATGTCCATGGGTGTAAGAATCAGGCTTAGTATGGATAATCAAAATCCACAACATTATTTATTGCCAATAGTTTCATCTGGCTTCCTCCTCTTTCCCCTCAAGGATTTCCCTCTGAGCTACTACCGTTAAGCAGCTAAGGGTTGACTGAGTTTCCAATTCCTTCGTTTCCCCATTCCTGTGTCTTCCTGGTAAATGGAAGGTAGGGAGAGACAGACAGACAGAAAGACACAGACAGAGATACAGAGAGAGACTGAGATAGAAAGAGAGGAGGAAGGAAAAAAGGAAGGAGAGAGTTAGAGGAGAGGGGAGACAGAGAGACAGACAGACAGAGAGACAGAGGGAGATAGACACAGGAGAGAGGGAGGAAGGAAGAGAGGAAGAGGGAGAGAGGGGGAGAAGAAAGGGTGGGGAGACAGACAGACAGACAGAGGGAAATAGAGCCAAAAAGAGGGAGGGAGGAAGGGACAGGGAGAGAGGGTCAGGAAGAGAGAGACAGAGATAGAGAGAGGTTGGAGAATCAATACAGTTGGATAAGCATTTCTTCCTGTTCCAGGGTATTACAGAGTTATGAAATGTCGGAGCTGAAAAGACCTTAGAGATCCTTTAATCTACCCTCCTTATTTACAGATGAGGAAACAAGACCCCTATTTGAAATCAAAAAAAAAAAAAAACAAGGGCAGGGTACATCAGCCAAGAGACATCATCCATTGCATGTTATACTCCCAGATGAATACATTTGATATATAAATAATAATCTAATGGAACATATGCTTTACTTTTTTCTTCAATATTTCAGTCCACATTGGCAACATGAGATTCCTTTCTTCAAGAAGAAGAAAAGTTGTACAAGTCGTAACCTTATTGAGTAAAGTTTTGTGGTTTGTTTGTTGTTTTCTTGAATATTTGTGGCTGTGACACTGGAGAAGTCACTTGGTCTGTTAACATCCCAGGCAATTCTCTAAAGCTACAAGTCGCAAAAATAAAATTAAGGTAATGACCTGCAGTAGCAAAGAGTGTTTCTTCATCTGGAAGTTCCCTATATTTATTAACTCACAGGCCCCATCCCTAACCTGTTTGAAGCAAGTAGAAAGATGGGTGGCTCCTTTCTAAGATATCATATAAGAGTTAGGATTTAGAACTGAAAGGGACAATAGAGATCATCTAGTAAAATCCTCTTCATTTTACATATGAGGAAATTGGAGTTGAGAACTTACTTGAGGTCACATAGACAGGAAAGGGAGCTATATTCTGACACAATTCCTCGGACTCCATCCAACATTTTTGTCTACACCAGCTGTGTCAGACAAACAGAAACTGAGGCTCCTAACAGCACTTAAGGATCCCTGCAGGCCACTATTGACTTACAAAACCACATATTAACATTGTCTATGCTCTGTTGTATTTTGGGGATTTTTGGTTAAATATTTCCCAATTACATTTTAATATGGTTCAGGCAGCACTAAAGAGTGTTGTGTGGCTCATGGGCCACATGCTTGACATATCTCTAGTTGACACTACCACATGGCTTCTTCTACACCTTCTATAACACATGACCCAAGGTACCACCTGGGGTGTTATTTCTCATCTTACTTTTAGAACACAACTTTTTAACATAACAGAATGACTGAAAACGAGGCAGAGAATCAAAGAAAGAAAGAAAATCGAATTGCTTTGATTTCTTATGAGAAATCTGAGGTTATTCTGGGAAGGGAAGGTTTATGAATATGCAGCACTCCTTGGAAGAAGCAAAAGTAATTTGCGTTAGGCACATTATGAAACGACCAAAACAAATCAGTGATGTAACAATGTATTTCAGTAAAGGATAATTCATTGCAATTTTTCCTCGTAAAATCTCACCATTCAGTTCTCAATTAGAACTTTATAGAGATTACTAAATTATAAGTGCAATAATTTGTTGTAACCACAAGATTTGTACATACTTTGAGGAGAAGGAAGAGAGAAAAAGTGTGTATATGTACATACATATATACATATGTATATATGTGTAAAATTTAAGAGGAGTACTCTCATGAAATGTCTAACTATTTAGTCATTTTATAATAATTTTGGGAATAAAAACAAAAGACTATATCCTCATATAGTACAAATCCTATGGAGCCACTGTGCTCAGGGAATGGAACTATTTCCCACTTTATTATTTCAAATTATATTTTAGCCTACAAGTGAAAGGCATAATGACTAAGTAGGTGACCTCATTTCAAGCCCTGCCTCTGATACATATAGCTAAGGGACCCTGGTTACCCTGGCCAAGTCACTTAACCTTTTAATGCAACTCTTAGTTGACAAGTAGTAAATTGCCAGTCTTTGCCTTGACAGTGTGTTCCCTAAACCAATGAAATAACAGATCCAGCTATCCTCCAAAAATCATCATAAATTATAATAATAAATTACCACACCTTTTACTAATAAGCCTAAACGATAGTGCCAGGCTAACAAATCACTTTTCAGCAATTCAAGTGTTCACGATCAACGTGAGTGTGGTTTTGACTGCTTCTGCCCCCATTTTCCTTGGAGATTCTCTAATTATTTGATGATAATTATTTAAAATCACAAATGAGAGTAGGAGTTTCTGTTTGAGGAGAGAGAAAATTCTAGAATTTTCCTACAATGCGTATGGGACTTTTTCGATGGAGATAGAAACAGCAGCTATAAACAAATAATCAAAGATGGACCACGTGGTTTTCTTTTGCTGTTCTGTTCCTATAGAAGGCAATAGAGAGATGTAGTATGAGAATGAGTAGTACATTGCTCATGATGCTTATATATCATTGTGGTCAATGAGACATCATGTAGGATATAATAGAATCGCAGACTTTGGGCTAGAAGGGTCCTTAGAGGCTACCAAGTCTAACTCATTTGTTTTACACACGAGGAAACTAAATCACAAAGAGGCCAAATGACTTGCCTATGTCTAGACTTGTACAAACTATCTGAAGGTAGGATTTGAACCCAGGTTTTCCTGACTCTAAGTCCAAGACCTATCCCTTACCAACTTTCTGTTGCTGTTGAGGGTACTACCGACCTCCCAGTTACCCAGGTTCACAACCTACCAGGCATCACCTCCTCACTATCTCTCACTGCTCCTCCCCATCTAATCTGTTACTAAGACTTGTTGATTTTGCCCTCATAATAATTCTCATGTATGTCCCCTTCTCTCCTCTGATACTGCCACCACCCTGGTTCATCCCCTCATCACCTCATACCTGGAATATTGCAATAGTTTGTTGGTGAGTCTGCCTGCCACAAGTCTCTCCCCACTCCAGTCTATCCTTCATTTAGCCATCAAAGTGATTTCCTGAAGTGCTGCACTCCTACTCAATAAACTCCAGTTTATTGACCCCCAGTCCCCCCATAAACTCTAGTGGCTCTATATCACCTCCACAATCAAATATAAAATCCTCTATTTGACATTAAAAGTCCTTCATAACCTGCCCCCTGAATCACTTTTCTTGTCTATACCTTATACATTCTCCTTCACCACCTATTCCATGATCCAGGGACAGTAACCTCCTTGCTGTTCCTCAACAAGACATTCCCTCTCCTGATTCCTATTTTCCCTGCATGTCCCATGCATGGAACATTCTCCCTCCTCATCTCTGCTTCAAACTTCTTTGGCTTTCTTCAGATTCCAGCTAAAATCCCACCTTCTACAGAAAGGCTTTCCCAATCCCTCTTAATTCTAGTGCTTTCCCTCTCTTGATTATTTACAGTTTATCCTATATATAACTGCATATAGCTTATTAGTACACAGTTGTCATTAGACAGTGAGTTCCTTGTTTCCTTTTGTCTGCGTCCCTAGAACTTAGCACTGAGGCTAGCACATGGTAGCTACTTAATAAATGCTTATTGACTGACAGACTATCCACTATGCTTTGTTATGGCAGGAAAAGGATGTAGGCCAGCTATGTTATGAAGGTGACAGACGGACTTCCTCTGCATTGTACTGGTATCCATGAAATATTTTTTAAAACACACACACACATGAGGAAGAGAGGAAATATAGAAGAATATGAAAGGCAATATGGTGTAAATACACAAAGTGAAAAATTTGGAGTCTAGGAGACCTAGGTTCAATCCCATCTCAGACAATTACTAGCTATGTGATCCAAGGCAATTCACTTAACCTCCCTAAGCTTAGGAAATAGCAAAGACCAAAATAATTCCAAAAATATGCAGTGGTCATGTCTGGGCTGTGCTAATGTAGCAAAAATGACAATACCACCCAAATTATTCTACAGATGTATTAAATTAAATTAATTTAATCACAAGTTAAATCACAAACAAAATACTTTATAAATTATAAAATTCATTTGCAGGTCAAAAATTTCAGTGGAAATAATAGAAACAAAGTTATGGGAGAGTTGGCACTACAAATCTTAAACTATACTATAAAGGGGTAATTACCGAAACTCTCTGGTATTGGATAGGAAAGAGAAAAGAGTGAACCAAAAAGATAAGTAGAATAAATGATAAAAGTAAGATTGGCTATTAAAGCAAATAGCTTATCCTCAGAACAAAAACTACCAGTATGAAGGCTTCTTACTTGAGAAGACCTATTGATGATTCAGTTCCATAAGGTTTTATTAAATATGTGCAGGACATTATATGCTAGACTCCACAGACAAAAAGGACAAAAACAAAACAACACTTGCCCTTAAAAGACCATACATTCTGGGGATGGGGGTGCAGATATGGGAGATCTGGAAGGTAGTTTGGTGGAAAAAAAGGGACATAGATCAGAATCTTAATAGAGAAGTACTTTACACAAAAATCGATTCCAAATGGGTAAACAACTGAGACAGAAAAAGTCACGCCATGAAAATTTAGAGAAGGGAATATTATATCTTTAACAACTCATGACCAGACAAGTGTTAAAAAAACTATCATAAAGACAAAATAGGCAATATCAATTACATAAAATTAAAAAGCTACTGCAGAGAGAAGTACAATTTAAAAGAACCCTGAGGTATCATCTCATACCCACAAAGCTAGTAAAGATATTGAAGGATGGGAAAATTCATTCATTGTTAGAGGGTGTGTAAAAGGCATATTAATTCACTGATGGTGGGGCTGTGAAGTGGCTCCACCATTCTGGAAGATTGTTTGGAATTACAGAATACTAAAATTGTATTTCAAGGAGGTAATTAATTGATAGAAAACACTCAGATCAAATGTCCATAGAAACATTATTTGTCATAACAAATAACTGGGCATAAAATATGTGCCCAACAATTGGGGGATAGTGGAGCAAATTATGGCATATGAATGGAATGAAATATGACTTCACCACAAGGAATGATGCATATAAAGAAGTCAGAGAAATATGGGAAAACTTGTATGAAGTGTTGGAAAGTGAAGAAAGTAGAGCCAAAGAAAAATATATATTATGACTGAAATAGTAGAAAGTTATCATGGAGAAGCAAAAATAAACAAAAAACCCAATGGTCAAATACAATGGTCATTGTTAGTTATACTTAGTCACTGCCTGAAGTAAAGGACAATCACACCATTCTGCTAATAATCAAAGATCTGACTATTCAGGGTGGAGTAGGATGTGTACTTTGTAAAGGAGCTTACTTGGGTGTTTCCTGAGATGTATTTGCTATGGGAGAGTATGAACAAAAGTTGTGCAACATGAGACTATATGGCTAGATTGTGATCTATGTAACATACTGTTAGGAGGATACACACATTGGTGAGACCACAGATATACTGAAGCATCAACATATTGCCTTTTATGACCTTTGTTAAAACAAAACGTATTGATACCCTAAAGATGAATAGAAAGATGAAAGGGAGGGAGGGATGAGATTGGAAGAAATAGAAGAAGGGCAAAAGGAAAGAGAAAAGGAAGGAAAAACAAGTTAGAATTAAAGGGAAGAAAAAATCATATAGGAATTAGCCAAGATAGAAAGTTGTTGTTAAGTCATTTTTCAGTTCTGTCCGACTCTCCACGACCCCATTTGGGGTTTTCTTGGAAGAGATGTTGGAATGGTTTGCCATTTCCCTCTCCAGCTAGCAAGTGTCTGAGGCAGGATTTTAATTTAGGAAGATGAGTCTTTCTGATTCCAAGCCCCATAATCTATCCAGGACACCACCTAGCTGCCTGGATGGAAAGCAAGCATCAGCAAAAGTCAGGTCAAGTCAATAAGCATTTATTAAAATCATGAATCTACTTAATTAGTATTTATTGAGCATGTACTGTGTGCCTAGTACAAAAGACATTGTCCCTGCAGTGATGATCTTTTTATGTATGTAATGATAATTTTTAGGTTTTAAACATATATAAAGATGACTACCTACGAAAGATAGTTGTCCTTTGATACATGTCAAAGTCACACACTTTATGAATCATGGAATAAAACTGAGCTGTATGAGCTGGAAATTGAGGTTTAGGAAATTTGCCCACAGTTCTATAAAATTGACACCACTACTAATGAGTCTTTAAAAAAAAGAAAAGAAAAAAAGAACCAAGGTAAAAAAAAGCTCCTTATGCCAAAGCCAAACTACAAAAATTCCCTGACCCTAATAATAATTTCTCACATTTATACAATATTTTAAGTTTGATCATACCAGTTCAAGTTAGAAGGGACTTTGGACATCATGGAATAAGGAACCTCTTCATTTTATGAAACAAGCAATTGGGGCCAATAGAAGTGAAACAACCCAACTTCACAAAATTTACAGAACACTTTCCTTAAAACAACCCTGTGAGGTAGGTAGTAAAAGGACTATTATCTTCATTTTTGTACAAGAGGAAACTGAGGCAGAAATATACCCACATAGCCATAGTCACATAGCAATCATCAGAGGGAAGGCTCAAATTTCGATCTCAACCTCAAGGACAACCTTCCCACTGTATCGAGCTGCCTCTCCACAACCATGGCTTGGGTAAAAGCAGTGCCAGTGGCAGGGAGGTGATGTGAAAGCCAGGATTTGCTTCTTGCCGATGGCTTTGGATTGCTGTTGCTGTTAGCTTCTGGTTACTTTGCAGAGATATGTTATTGAAGTATCCGGGAAACAAGTGTACAGATCTTCCTGCTGCAGCAACTCTTAGCATTCAGTGAAGAGAGAAATAGAAGAAAACAGAGGTCTTTATTGCTAACAGTAGGTGGAGATGGGTTCCTCTGGTCCTTACCTTTACCTCTCCTACCCAAAGGTAAAAACTATTGCCTATTGAGTAAATCACTTTAACCTTCTCCCTTTCTCCATTTGCACAAACTTAAAATGAGGGGTTAAATTTAGTGATCTCTAAGATCCTGAGAGAGTATAAACTCCTTGAATTCATAATAATAGCTAACATTTACATGATATTTAAAGTTGGCAAAATGTTTGACATATATTATCTCATTTGATTGTGATTTGATATTCTCAATCCTGTAAAAGAGGTGCTAATATTCCTTCTGGTTACAGATGAAAAAATTGAGATGGAATGAGGTTAAGTCACTTAGCTAGGGTCACAGCTATAGCAGGTGTCTAAAGAAATATTTGACTACAAGTCTTCCTGACTCTAAGTAGAACATTTTCTCCTCCATGTTACTGAGTAGAGAATGTTTCAGTTTTTTTTATTATTTGTGTCTCCTATACCTAACACAGTGCCTGGCACACCAGATGCTCAATAAATTCCTGTTTGATGACTGATTCAAGCTGTAAAATTTATAATCTTATAATTAACCAACTATCATGACAAAAATATAAATAAAATTGACCA
This sequence comes from Trichosurus vulpecula, assembly GCF_011100635.1. Classification (NCBI taxonomy): domain Eukaryota; kingdom Metazoa; phylum Chordata; class Mammalia; order Diprotodontia; family Phalangeridae; genus Trichosurus; species Trichosurus vulpecula. The sequence goes on from NC_050581.1 coordinate 84,065,400, forward strand.
GGTGTTTCTGGGCACATAAACTGCTAACATTTGCCTGGTACTTCACACTTTGCAAAATTTCATATATCTTAAGGTATTTGATCCTTTTAATAACTCTTGTGAGGTAGGCACTAGAGATAATATTAACGCCATTTTACTGATAAAGAAAGTGAGGGCCTAGGATGTCATTTGGCATGAAACATCAAAACTACACAAATATCCTGGAAGAGGACTCTGTATAAGGGTAAGGGCATTTGCAAAGGCTTTAATATGAAATTACTCCAGGGCTAAAGGTATAAATGAACATCAGTGGCTCATTTAGGCTGGCCTTAAAATCAATCCCAGATTCACAGTCTGATCTACATATAACTTTCCTCTTAACTCAGGAAGAGCAAATGAATGTTTTCTCCTCCACTCCTAGACAGTGTGCTGTGGTTTGTTTAGATGCCTAAGTGAAGCTATACACTACTTTCTGAATATTATGTTGATTTGAATCAATTCCCTGAAATGCAACAGGCAACATAACCCAGTATGTCAGTTAATCTCTAGTTTTCACAGTTCTGCTAATGTCAAACCATTCTATCCCCATAAGATCCTATACCTTGGAACCAGATCCCCAGGAAATCCTAGCAGAGGGTTTTCTGCCATGCATGCATGACACACAGCCAAACATTTAAGCCTTTGAGGAAGGGCACTTGCCAGTATAAATTTGGCTTTTCCTTGCTTCCCACATGAGCCAGATGTTGGATCTTTTTGACCCCACAGGATCTTAGAGAAGCTTTCTCTTAAGTGTCCAAGTCTGAGGACAATACAAACAGTTGGAAGCACCATGCTATTAGCAAGTCACCTGCAAATGACAACTGTAATGAGAGCCAGTTAAAAGGAGGATCACCTAAGCTGCAATCTCACAATCCGATCTCTTTGTCACTTAAAGAATGCTTCTCTCCTCCACAGTGATGCAGAAAGCCTAGAATACTTATCTGATCCTAATTATTGGAGTTCTCCTATACTTTCAAATAAATTTGATCGCACAATATATCAAAAATAGATTTTTTCAATGGAAGGTCAGGTGTTTATTTTCTAACTATCCACTTTGCTGTCCTCCATAATCACATGCCTCTTCTAAAAGCAATGGTAAGGAACAAAGGAGATCAGCCTGACCTTTAAAACACTTAATAGTGAGTCTTTGCTCTAGCCTCAGAATCTCTACCCTCTTTTTAGGGGAGAGACGCTTCAATAACCACTCTTAATAGCTGGACACTTGCCAAAGTCTCTCTTCATAGTCGACCAGTATTTGATGAATTAGTAATGCTGGGAAGTGTTGCAGTCTTGACACTTAGGGCTGGATCTCTGAAACAGTGATCTAGCCAAGAATTTGGTGAGGTGACCTCGTATCTCCTTCAGGGTCAGATTGTGGAAATGTTAACTGAAGGGCTGATAACAAGCATTACACAGACCTCATTTTAGGCACAGAGGGCATAAGACAATTCTGGTAATGAATAATTTAAAAGCACTATTTTGTGCACATTTTAATTTAGAATTCATATTTCCATAAATGACACAAAGGATTTGCATTCCATTGGTTGTCTGTCCCAAGATTTTTAAAGGCTACGCATGTTCTGTGTTGGTCAAAGAGAACTGTGGTTTACCAGCGGGAATGTACCACATTTATATTTACTGAGGATATTTTAATGATCTGTATGGAGTGCTTGCCAGAGAAGCCTAACTATGAGCTTCCTAATTAAAATTCTGATTTAATGCATAATATGATACTCAGTAACAGCACATGACAAGTTGTGTGGCTGAACCAGCTGCACGAGTGCCAAGAAGTGTGTGAAACGGATATGTGTTACAAAAATGGATTGTTCATTTCAGGCATCTCTCATTGGAAGGTGTGTTTGGAAACATGTTTGTTGGTTGTTACTTTTCTTTAAGGGAAGGAGGCCAAAAGAGAGATTTCTCCCTGTAAGTTCTATAGTTTGCAGCAGCCTATGCAATCTTAAATTTTAGTTTACAGCATTCTCCTCCACCCCACCAGAAAAAAAATGAAATATCAGTGAATATGTAAGAGCAGATGTTGGCCAGTTCCCCATCTACTGGTCCTACACACCACCTGTTCATACCACCACATGATGGACCCTTATCTATGTCCAGGCCAGATTCTTCACTACCTGCCGCATATGCCTTATAGACATATTTCTTGGCCAAGGGATTGCCTGTATTTGGAAAGTAATCTCCTGCCTCTGTTGAGTCACGACCACTGCTTTTTGTTTTTCCAGATCGAGCTTAATGTTCACCTCTTCTAGGGCTCCTTACATGAATAATCTTCATGGTAAGTGAACATTGTTTCATTTTTTCATACGGGTGTACTTAAGAATAGTTTCCATTTTGAATTTAATTCAATAAACGTTTATTTATTTACCTATGAAAGGCAAGAAATTGGAGATGCAAAAACCAAACAAAAAAGGGAGAGGGCTCCTTGATTACAAGAAGCCAATAATCTAATCAGAAAGCTATGCCATCAGTAGAAACATTATAAAACAAGGAAGAATGTGGTGATGGGGGAAAAGGGATAGCCAGAAAGATCCTTTAGGAGAGTCCACTTTCATTTAAGATGAAGTATTTCTTTAGAGACTCCTATGTGAAAAGCTTCTGCTAGGTGCTGTAGATACAAAGTGAAATATTCCCTGACCTCAAGAAGCTTACCTTCTATTGGATCAAAGAGGAAATGACAGCTGATCTGGACCTTAAAGGAAGAAAAGGATTTCCACAAGCAGAGAAGAGGAGAGAGTGCATTCCAGGGCACAGAAGCAAGAGGCAGGACAAGATTGGAGAACTGTTAATAGCACATTTTGACTAGAACAAAGAATACTAAAGGAGAAGGAAGATGCTATAAAGTGAAATGGTTTGATTTCATTTAGCTGTCTTTGGACATGGGCGGTGGCAGGTTGAAAACTAATGGGCCGTGACCTTGCTTTAGGACCCTCTTTAGGGGCAATCCCTTTGGACAGCTGCTAATCATCCTTAGCCTCTTCAGATGGATGTTCAGTACTCATGTAATAGTCCCTAAAGTGTTCTGACACAGGAGGAATCACTGGTCCTCACTGTGTTCGTCTGCAAAATGAGCAGGCTGAACTAGACAATCTCTAGCCTCCACCAGAAATTTGAACTCCACCCCTAAAGCCACACTGGGCTCTGATAGGTGTGTTTTTGCCTTATTTTCCCCAGATCTGGACCTGTATGTGATTTCCCAGCCATCTCCAAATGTATCACCTCACCTTCCCCCCAACCCTCTAGCTCCCAGCTAAATGGTGTTGTCTTTCCTCATTAGGATGTGAGTTCCTCTAGAGCAAACTGTCTCATTTACTTGCATTTGTATCCCCGGTGTTCAGTACAGTACCTGACCTATAATAAGTGTTCTATCTATCTGTCTGTCTATCATCTACCTAGAAGCAGCTAGGTGGCACAGCCTGGAGTCAGGAGAACCCAAGTTCAGTTCTGACCTCAGACACTTACTAGCTGTGTGATCCTGGACAGGTCATATAACCCTGTTTGACTCAGTTTCCTCATCTGTAAAATGAGCTGGAGAAGGAAATGGCAAACCACTCCATATCTTTGCCAAGGAAACCCCAAATGGGATCAAGAAGAGTCACACACAAATGAAATGAATGAACAACAACAAATCGTCTAACTAGCTAATTTGCTAGCTCTTTCCAGCTCTAGATTTTGTGATTTTTTTCAGTAGGGCAGACAAACCTAAATACCATGTTTTTTCCTGCTCAAATTGTTATTATATTCAGTCTTTCCAACACCTCTTGTCTTCTGTCATAATACACTTCATCATATATTTTGGAGAGATTTCTTACCAAAATCTCTCAAATATAAGATGCTCCTTCGTGTATTGTCTTCTTATGTTAGAATAAAATGTAGGGTATGGATTGAGTTTTGTTTTTATTTTTGTGTTTGGACTGTATTTGTATCCCCAGCACTTTGCACAATGCCTGGTGCATAATAAACACTTAATAAAAGTTAATTTTCTTTCTCCCTTTTTTCCCTCCCTCCCTCCCTCCCTTCCTTTTTTTCCTTCCTTTCTTCTATAACTCTTTTGCAAAGGCTAAATCAAATGTTGGGTTCAGAATTTGGAGATGAAACTCAGAACAATTTTAGTCTGGTATGGATGTCTCACTTGATGGATTGTAAGATCTTTGAGGGAAAGAATTGTTGCTTTTTTGTCTTTGTAGGCCTAGTACCTAATATAGTTCCTTGTATATGGTAGACACATAATAAATGCTTGCTGATTTGATTGAATGATTAGTTAAAAGAATAAGGACGAGGCTTAGAGTAAGAGGATCTGAATTCTAATCCTGATTTCATTTCTGATTTGTCTGATTTTGGACAAATAACTTAATCTGTAAAATCTGTAAAAAAGTAGGAAGTAGGATTAGATAATCTCTTAGATTCTTTATAGCTCTGGATTTCTGTAGACTATCCAGTTTGACTTGTAGAAACGCCTGTTTCCCCTACCCTCCCTGCTACATATCACAGTGTATTATTTATTTTGTATATATTCTGAGGCAGCTAAATGGGACAGTGGATAGACTGCCAAACTTGGAGTCAGGAAGACTCATCTTCAAGAGTTCAAATCCAGCCTCAGGTATCTACTTGCTGTGTGACCCTGAGCAAGTCACTTAATCCTATTTGCCTCAGTTTTCTCATCTGTAAAATGAGCTGGGGAAGGAAATGGCAAAACACTCCAGGATCTTTGCCAAGAAAACCCCAAATGGTGTCAAAAAGAGTCGGACATGACTGAAACAACTGAACAACCACAAAATATGTTCTGTATTTATTCATCAGGGAACATGTTTCAGTAAAGAGTAAGTTTCTTGAGGACAGAAATTGTCTTACTTTTGTATTCATATCTTGGGAAAAACCAGTTTGCTTTGCACAGTTTTGTCCATAATCTGCTTGGTGACTTTCTTCCCTCCCCTTTCCAATCACCACTGATGGGCCCACTAGCCATTCATGTGAATTATCCAAACCCTGCTGCCAGGCTCCAGGATGAGTGTAAATAGGAAACAATAATATAATTAAAATCATGTGTATTAGCACATAGGCGGAGCATGTTTTCAGATCTATACAGGATCTTCCTACCTGCTGTTCATAATTCACAGTCTGCAGCTATTATTGGAAGAAAAAAAAACTTATTAGTCCCCTTCATCTGTTCTCTGCTTTCAACTGACTTTCCACAAAAGCTGCCAAAAGAATTTGGGGGAAGCATGTTCTTTATCCCTCCTCCCAACTCTACTCCCTAGAGCTCCAGTTTGAAGGCCTTGGCTGTAAATTCTCCCCTTCACACTCCTGCCTGACAGGTAAACAGTGTGAAAACTGTTTCAGTCACTATTTTGAGCATTGGTTTTTAATCTAAAATACATCCTCTGTCTGGATAGGGGAAAAAAAAGTTTAGAAATTTGCATTTTACCATTTAGATAAAAAATCTGAGAAAACAGCCTAGAGCTGACAAATACAATTGACCAATGGCTCTCAAATATTTTTCTACCACTTATCAGAATGATGAGAGAAATTGTCTAACCAGTCCAATTTCTGTCATGGCCATGCCTGAAGGCATTTTGTTGGTGGGGCTGAGAGGCAAGGGAAAATATTTCAGGAGGAGGAACAGCGCAAAGTACAAATAATAATGATAAGAGCTCATATGTATATTGCACCATAATTGAAAAAGCACTTTCCTCACAACCGTTCTGTGAAATAAGGGTAATTATCCACACTTTTGGGGATGAGGAAACTGAGACCAGAATGATGAAAAGTGTCCAACATCAATAAATATTAAAATGAAAAATCTGTACTCCCAAAACCATAACGCTCTTTTCTCTTCTTTTGGCATGTGGCGACTATGATGAGAATATCACACTGGCAGCATGATATAATAGATACAGTGTGGACATAGAATCAAGAAGACCCTAGATTCAAATCCTACTTCAAATCTTTACTAATTGTGTGACACTGGGCAGAGCCTCATCTTTAAAATGAGGATAAAGAGACTTAACAGTGAGGATAAAATTATGTAATAGGAGATAACTTATTTGTCAATCTTCAAGGAATATATAAAGATGTGAGCTGTTATTACCATCCCTTACACCACGATGTTAGAAGAGGGATATGGGATACAACATATTACCCAAGGCATCTAATTGATTTTCCTTCTTTGCTTACTGACCAAATTCTTACCCTCTCTGTGAAGATAAAAAAGGAGAAACTTAATAAGATGACCACCATTTCTTAAAGCAATATTGTTGTTACTGTATATAACGTCCTCTTGATTCTGTTCATTTCACTCTATTATTTTGTGCAAGTCTTTTGATGTTTTTCTAAGATCGCTGAGCTCATCATTTCTTATAGCAAAGTAATGTTCCATCACGATCATATACCACAACTTGTTCAACCCTTCTACAAATTAAAAATAAAACAAAAAATAAGATAACTCCCATTTCATAAAAATCTCCCAGAATCAGACAAAAAAACATTGATCTTCAGACAAAGATCTGATATGGTAATCCAACTTTCCAGTTGGCGGAATTGAAATCACACCAAAATGGTGTCTCTGAGAAACCTCTGATTGACATGTGAGGTTAAGGTGACCATTGTTGGAAACTAGGCCTTGGAAATTCTGCAGAACAGAAACTCACGCATCCTACTCATCTCCCTAAAAGAGTAAAGGCCTATCCTGAAGACCCTGTTAAGGAAAAGATAGCCAGATGAAAGCCTTAAGACTTGTTATACCCAACCTAGGCCAGTCTGAGGCAAAACTAGAAGTAAATAAAACATGTTCGGCTTCCGTATCCATATTCATTCACCACCCTGTTTGCCTTTAGGTACTATTCCAGTCCTGCTTTCTCTGGCCTGGCATTCTCCTGCTGCCTCTAGGATTCCAGGCTTGTTGTCTTGGCCAAGTTCTCTCTCACTGATACTTAAGGGTAGGGTGTCTCACCCCTTTAAACTAAGTCAATTAGATAATCTGATTACCTAAATCTTCCCCCAGTTGTTAATGTTCTCCCTTCCTTCTACCTTGTGTATCTACAAAATTATTTACAGAAGTATCTATCCTGTATCTACTCATCTGTGAACATATTGTATCCTCCTACTAGAGCGTAAGCCTCTGAAGGACAAGAACTGTCTTACTTTTGTATTTGTATCCTTGTCATCTAGCACAATGTCTGGCACAAAGTAAAGCTTTCCTTATCCCTCTCCTCCCACTACCCCCCCCCACACTAATTACTTTGTATATTAGTCTATCAGTCAATAAGCCTTTATGAAGCACCTATTATGTGTTGGGCACTGTACTAAATTAAAGTAACTTTTATTGTTGTTGTTGGCAGCTAGATGATACAATGGATAGAAGACATGATCTGGAGTCAGGAAGACTCATCCTCCCTAGTTCAAATCTGGCTTCAGACACTTACTAGCAGTGTGACCTTGGGCAAGTCACTTCACCCTATCTGCTTCTGTTTTCTCATCTGTAAAATGAGTTGCAGAAGACAAACCACTCCAGTATCTTTGCCCCAAATGGGGTCACAAAGAATCAGCCATGATTGAAAATGCCTAAATGACAACAATGACAAATCTCTAGCATCTACCATGGTGCCTGGGACACAGCAGAGACTTAATAATTTCTTGCCAAATCATCGATTGGTGCTCTTTGACCAAACCACTTTTATTCAGTCTTCTCACAGGGCGGTCAGGCAATAAAATGCCCCTTTAATAGCCATTTGTTCTCAACTATGAAGAAAACAGATTCCCTTTTCCATCACTCTCATTCTGCATCTTTGTCTCCTCACAAAACTAAAGAAATCACTGAGAAGAGGCAATCCAGAGGAGACGGTTCTTCAGGCACATGTTTTTTATTTTCTTCAAACCAACTATTAATTAATCAGCAGATATAATTACATTTTTTTTGGTCAGATCCAGTTGAGGAGTTGCGGATGCTAAGATTGTTGGAGGGGAGGGGACACAGGAGGCCGGTAGCATTCTTCCAGTTCTTCGTCATGGAAGTAATTCTGGGTTCTCAAAAGCTGTGACCCTAAAACACAAGCTCTGGTAAAAGCTCATCCCCAAAGAACTAGCCACCAGGAGAAGACCATCTGCTAAGTCACAGAGAGATTGCAATCTGCATTAAAGGAGGAATTACTCACAAGTAGATTTTAAAGTGGGGCTAATAGGTGGGGAGTGGGGAGATCATTTGGGGATGAGTTAACAGGTCATGATAGGGAGGGAGGAAAGGAGGGAGGAAGAGACGAAGGGAGGGAGGGAGAGGGGGGAGAGGGGCAGAAGGGAGAAAGAGAGAGAGAGAGAGAGAGAGAGAGAGAGAGAGAGAATCAATAAAATATTTTAAAGTATGCAGAAGGAAGCCAAAAAGACATTACAAAGGAACACAGAGGGTAATTTTATTGTTACCTTGTTAAATTTAATATTTACTTAAAAAACATATGTAACAGAAGTAGAGTTGTACACACAATCCTCTTTGTTTTTCTTGTCATTTTTAAATGTCTGTGTTTGCTAATGACTGCTAAGTTCATGATGAAATAAGAAATAGACTAAAATAATTAAGGAAACGGTGAGTTTCCGGCTTGAGTCTCTGTAGTAACGGGCTATTTTATTTTCAATGCTAGTTGCTAGAATGATGCTAGCTCACAAAGAGTTAGCAGCTCTCTCTTGGGACAGAAAGCACTTCAAGAAAGGTGTATAAGGAGCAGACCTTGCTCAGGGATGATGCAAGAATGAGTTTTTATTATGCCATCGGGTGCTGCCTTCCACCACCAAAAGAATCAGAGCATGGTTGGCAAAATTATTTGGAGGTTAAAAAAAAAAGACTTCTTTCCACTCTCCTGCAGAACCATTCCTGAATGGACACCACGTGCAAGAGCAAACAACAGATCCACTCATATGGAGCACAAGGGAGGACGGCCATCTCCCTTGTTCAGCCCATGTGGAAAGACGGCTCCTCAGCTGTGCCACATACACAAGGTGGTTCATGCTCATTGTTTATGGTGACAGCATATGGCAAAAAAATCTCCTCTTGCTAGGGAGAGGCAGCAAGGCATGCAAAGCGGCTGGCCATCCCTAAAAGTGACCCAGGAGTTTTGACCAGTCCATCAAAAGTACTGAAGGGTCTAATCGGATGTTGCATTTGGCCTAGCCTTTTGCAATCCCCAGGAAAACCCACTGGGGAAGCAGGAGCCATGATGGCAATTGGGAAGGAGGAAAGGTTGGGCGTATTCTGGACTGGGCTGCTTGGACCCTGATGTTCCTGCCAAAGGTTGTTATAATGTTCCCTGCAGGTCTGTGTTACATTTGGCAGAGAAAAAGCAGCTTGGGACAGGGCAAAAGAGAGGAAGAGGAAGAGCAGAAGTGTTGCAGATGAAAAACACTCCAGGATAGGAATCGGTAGAGGTGTGGGGCGAACACTAACGGGATCTGGCAGCGGCATGGATAAGAGAAGCCCACTTTCCTCCTGCCAGATCCATCCCAATCCACCTGCCAATGCAAATAGAAACAGTCAATGTTAAAGCTGGGGCCCTATAGACTCCAGTCCCTCTCTTTCTCCCCTACCTTTTTGAAGTGTCCTGGTCTACTCCTGGCTAAAAGAAAGCCAAATGTACAGCTCAGGTCCTTCCTTTGCTGATGGTGGTGGTAGAAGGCTCAGATGCCTGAGCTGATTCCCACTACTAGTCTAAGGGTCAAGGCTGAGTTCCTGATAACCAGTGAAGGTGCTGGGCTCTGTATTGCCCATAAAGAGAAAGCATGGGATAGCCATCTGCTTCCCAGTCTTTGAAAAAGGAGCTAAATGGGAGGTGTCTGACGATGAAGGGGAGGGGGCAGAACGGTCCCTTGTCATCTAGAACTGAAGAAGCTAAAAGGAATGCCATGCTGCTCAAATGCTAGAACTCTTCTTTTAATTTAAAGCATTTGTATCTCTACTCCTGTTAACTGCAAATGAGTTACCTGGGACTATGCTCTCAGTATAATAGATATCTATCTATCTATCTATCTATCTATCTATTTATCTATCATCTATTTATTTTTGGAGGGAGGAAAGGCAGGGTAATCAGTGTTAAGTGACTTGCCCAAGTTTCACAGCTAGTAAGTGTGTCAAGTGTCTGAAGCCAAATTTGAACTCAGGTCCTCCTGACTCCAGGGTCGGTGCTCTACTCACTGCACAACCTAGCTACCCCTAGACTCTTATTTATAAATATTTGTTGAATAGAAAAGGAATGGAATTAACCCCTTATCATGGATAGTTTACAAGATGAGCAGAACAGAACAGGGCCCCCAGAAGATGGATGAGAAATAAAACAGGTAAGTTTTGATAGTACTATATGTGTGGTGGGGGAAAGTTCACAAAACCAAGATTTGCCTGGTCAAAATTTGGCCAAGGCCCACCTTATGGTGGTTTGTCATATAGTAGCATAGAGTCACCTAGGTGGTGAAGTGGATAGAGTACTAGGCCTGGAAGTGGAAAACCTGATTTGGCCTCAGAGCTGGAGAAGAAAATGTCGAACCATTCCAGTATCTTTGCTGAGCAAACGCCCAGAGGGATCGTGAAGTCAGACACAGGTGAAAAAAATGACTACACACACATATATACATACACACACACATTTATCTTCTGCTTTATGTACTCCATATATAGGTCTTTGGGATCCAGAGCAGTATTAGCCCAAAATCACATAAAATGGATTCAACACCAAAGTCTTGGGAGACTCCTCAAAGTTTGAAATTTCTTTTGTTACTGAAAAAGACTTCCTGACCAAAGCCTTTTATGTTTCCTCTCCATCAGCCAGTTATCTTGTTCATCTTCACATCAGCTTCTTCTTCATTTAAATAAAAATTATTTCCCCTCCAAAGAGCCAAGGAATGAGACTGGCACACATTGGAACAAAGGTTCTCCGTAGCTCATGACTTCCTCTGGCAATTTGGTCATGCTTATGGACCCTTTCTCACAATAATGTTTTTAAATGCATAAAATAAAACACACAGTATTACAAAAAAAGTCAAGGTCAGTAAAAATGTAAATGTAAATATTTTCCCCCACCTACATTCATAGACCCCCTAAAATCTATTCACAAACCTCCTGAAGACCACGTGCAAGAGCAAACTCCATGCTCAGAACTCCTGCATTAGAATCAGCTCAGAAGTAAGAGGAGTGGGAGAGGGAGAGGGAGAATCCAGACAATAGGGGGATTAAAAGTTAGACAATTGCATTTGTAGTGACTCCAAGGAGCCCCCCAACAAGAAAACAATGCCTTTTTCCTGGCCTCTGGACTTCTCTTTACTTGTAAAAATCATCTTTGCCCACCCACCCCCATTCTGTTCAAGAAGAGGCTCTTATGTTTGACCACAATCACTCAGATCCAAAACAGACTTTGAAAAGCCTCCTCCACAAGGCTGTACTCAATCATTCAGCATTAAATGAGACATCTAAGAATCCTGCCACTCACTGTTTCTGTCATGTTTTTTTCAGCCCTTTGATGACTCCATTGTTGTGCAAAACCACCACAATCCCATTACCAGCTGGCAGATGATCAAATGATAACTAAACCGAACACAAACACTTAAACTGTTCAAGGAATGACTGAGGTCTCACTCTTGGGCAATGCAACCCTGGAGGTTTTCTGATACCCGATCTGAAGCCTAACAATCATAATGCAAAAAAATTTTTTTTCAATGTCGAGGAACTGCGGTACAATTGGCCATCATGCGCCTGTCATCTAGCCCTGAGTGCTTATGACAAAGGCCCATCAGCCTTTATTCTTCCATTAATAACTTCTCTCTTTCAGGAACCACATAATTATTCTATCCCAGAGTATTAGCTCTCCCCACCCCTTCTTCCCCCATGGTTTTAAAATGCCTGATCTCATTACAAGGTTGTCTTGTTTTGTCTGTGCACGAGTGCCAGAGACTGGCTTGAGCAGAGACTCTGAGGACAGATGCTGCTTTGGGTCTAGGGAAGTGATTGTATCCCTGCTTCGATGAGTCCTTTAACCATGACTTTTCTGTCACTCCCATTTACATGAGCAGCCAGCTGGGATACAAAATCAGTTCAGCAGTCGATCAACAGCTATCTGTGGAAGAAATCCTTTGTGCTAGGACCAATGGGATGGAGGTTGAGGGGGAGAGCAAAGATCACGTTTGGTTGCCTTTCCCTTTGACTGTGGGATCCTTGAGAGCAGGGACGATATTTTTGCCTTTCTCTTGTCCAGAACTTAGCAAAATGCCTGGCACTTAATAAGTGCTTAATAAATGCTTGCTGACTTATCCTCAAGAAGCTTCCAATCTAGGGTTGAGGCAGCAAGCATGGTATACAGGATCCTGGCCCAGAGTTGGAGTCAGAAGACCTGGGCTCTAGTATCAATCTGGCCAGTTCACTTTACATCATTCAACTCTTGCACTGATGTGTGCCTCTGTGTCTGGGGGTGGGGGGAGGCCTTATTATGTTGCCCAGCTGATCACTGTCTTTCAGTCACATCTATTTTATTCCCATCTTTGGGTGGGCCAGGCTATACCTCGCTCCTAGGAAATCTTTTCCTATCCAACTAAGCTGGGAAAAAGGGGAAAGAAAATAGCAAAGGACTCATTTCCAGTAGCAGCCCAGCTAGTTATAGACCCTCCTTCAAAATTATCTGGGTCATTCATTCATTCACTAATTATTTTGGAATCCAAGTATAAACTTTTCTTCTTAGGAAATTTTAAAAATTCCGCAACTGTCTCTGTCTCTCTCTGTCTCTCTGTCTCTATCTCTCTGTCTCTGTCTCTCTCTCTGTCTCACTCTCTCTCTCTCTCTCTCTCCCGCCCTGATTTCCCTCCTCTAATGTTCCTTTATAGCCCCTCTCCGCGGCACTTGAGCAAAGATACTCATGGATTAACAATGCAACAGTAAACCAAGTTTATCATCATAATATATGACTCAAAATCAAAGTAAAAAAAGTAAAGGATTCACAAAATAGGCCCATACCCTCTGAAGGAAAGAATGGAAGAATGACAGACTTGACTCCTCTCATCAATACAAGGTTCAAAGACTGCTCCAAAAGACTCATGATGGAAAGAGCTATGCACATCCAGAGAAAGAATTATAGAGTCTGAATGCAGACTGAGGCAAACTATTTGCTCTCTTTTATTTTTCTCCTTTTTTGATTTTGTTTCTCCTTTCTCATGATTCAATCCATTGGTTATAATTCTTTAAAACTGGACTATTATGTAAATAAGCTCAATGTGAAGGTAAATGTAGAACCTACATTGGATTACATGCCATCTTGGGGGTGGGGAGGAAGGAGGAGAGGGAGGGAGAGAAAATTTGGAACCCAAAAACCTGTGGAACTGAATGTTTTAAGCTAAAAATTTTTAAAAAAAGAGTAGGGGTGGGATGCAGGTGGGGAACAGAGTGGGATCAGAGCTATATTATCTAGCCCAACACTCCTCAAGCATGACCCTCCAGCATAGCTGTAGACCTGGAGCTCAAGGCTAAGGCTTTCACAGCTGGTGATGTTTTCCTCCTTTCTCTTCTCCTGGTGCTGGTATGTGACCATAGAAAGGGGATGTCCTCCTGGCTTCAAGCTAAACCACAATTCCATAGGCTGACAAGGCACTATTTACCAGTAAAATACCAAGCAGAGCATGGGAGAAGACACTGGGGAAAGGGAAAGGAATAAGAATTTATATAAGACCTATTCTGTGCTAGGTATTGTGCTAAACTCTTTACAAATATTATCTCATTTGATCCCCAAAACAATCCTGTGAGGTAAGTAGTGCTACTATCCCTATTTTACAATTGAGTAAACTGAGGCAGGCAAAGGGTAAGTGAGTTGCCCAGGGTCACACACATATGAACTCAGGTTTCCCTGACTCCAGATGCAGAGTTCTGCCCTTCTTTTTGCCCAAACTGGTAGGAATTCACCTTTATCATCTTAATCTCCTTGGCAATGCCATGCTATCCCTACACAACAAACATTTATTAAGAACCCGCTGCATACAGACCACTCTGATAGTCCCTGGGTGAGATCCAAAATTCAGATATATAAGATCCCTGCATTCATGGACCTTGCAGCATTGGAGCAATACAACTTAATAGAATTTTGACCTTAAACGAATTTGAAAATCTCCCAAATTTTTCATTTTCTTACATGTAAAATGTGGAAAACCTGCCTCCCCTGCCCAGAAATAACAGCCCTTCCACCTCAGTACCATCTATGTCCCATCTGAACAGCTTGTCAATTTGGGGGAAGGCAAGAGAAGAACTGCTTAAATCTTCACTTTGTAAATAAGTTATGTAGGATTCATATAGGTTTTTAAGATCTAAGAAGAAAGAATGGGAAATATCTGTTTCTTAACACAAATTCTGACACTTGGCTTTGCCTCTTTTTTTTAAGCAATAAGACCCTGTTACATGTTTTAATCTTCATCTTCCTCCTGTCATTGTCACATCATGACTGTTTAGTGCTTCAAGAATTAGCATCAAGCTGCAGTACACATTAAAGCATACAATACACACAGTGAATTTGGTTTCATGTTTCACACTCTCTGGCTGTCTCTTTGATACAAGCAAATTATACCAGGCAGGCATTTCCTGATTACCTCAGTAGTTCAGCACATTCTAATCAACATCTACATGACCCTGCTGCTAGAGCCAAAAAGCAGATTCTCTGTGACCTCCCGGGGTGAAAGGGAGTGTGGAGACACTTGGGGAGATGGGAAGTTTGGACAGTGAGCTTAGGGAGGTGGTAACTCCTGCCTTTAAGTCTTAACAAGAATATCCCCCTCATTTCTACTCTGAAGCTATCTATAGGTGGCATATCAAAATGGGGAGCTCAGGCTTCTGGACCAGAGTTACAAAACTGACCTGTAGACTTGTAGCTGAAGAAATGACTGCCATGGGAGAAAGAAAAGAAAGAGAGACAGGTGAAACTTCATTGTGGAAGATCAATTCAATTCTGGGGAGTAAGATTGGCAAGTCAACTTTCCTCAAAGGTCCATATTTGTGGTTCATTGTGCTCTATAAGTCCCCGAAGAAAGCAATGTGCATTAAAGTGTATTCTATGCATCCTTAGGTCTCAAGAACAAAATACACCAAAGGTTTGGGCAAGGATGAGTCTAAGTCACAGTTAGCCATCAGCTGAATCCTTTACAACATATTCTGAGCCATTTGTTTCTTTTTCTGTCTCTCACTATCTCTCTCTCCTAGAGCTTCAGCACTAGGACAGAGGGAAAAAGAAAGAGACAGAGACAGAAAAAAGAGACAGAAAAGTGTCATGGGTCCCTGTCAGTCAAGAGTATGAGACCATGGGGCAGCTAGGTGGTGCAGTGAGTAGAGCACTGGCCTCGGAACTGGAAGGATCTGAGTTCAAATTCAACTTCAGACACTTGAAACACTAGCTGTGTGACCTTGGGCAAGTCACTTAACTCCAATTGCCCTGCCTTCCCCCCTCAACAAAAAAAAAAAGAAAGGAAAAAAAGAATATGAGACCCTTAGAGCAAATAATTTGTTCGAGAGATTAAAATGAGAAATTCATATGCCTGATATGAAACTTACTCAGACAAGTTATTCATGTTCTCTGATGCCAACTCTGTATCAAGTAGACAATGTTCTAGCTAAAGGTCAAATTCTGGATGATGATAAAATTAGTACATAATATGTTAGCTTAGAAGAACAAACAAATGTGCAGCTCGATTATTGCTAAATTGATACCATTACAATCAGTAATTACTAGCATTTCCTGCATGAGTTTGACATCCTTCTACCCCTAGTTAAGGAACCAGCCTACTCTGGTTCTTTGTAAGTCTTACATGACCCAAAATTCACAGGTGGACGTTAAGTTTAGTATGTTAATGTGAACACTGACCAGCATTTGGACCTTAGCTGAGAGATCACAAGATCTCATCTTCACACGAGTGTTATTTTTTATAGAGTGTGTCTTGCCAACCTTTAGTTTGAAATTTGTCTAATCTCTGGCAACTTTTAGTGCCTCACTTTCCACTCTTTAAAAATGTACTTTCAACACGCATGCCTCCATTGTGCATTAGTCAAGTTTCCTGTTCAACAATCTCACCAAATGTAATACAGATGAATCTCATTTTAATGAATAGTATTTTTAACACCCACTTTGACATAACGAAACTATTCTGACATTTCCTGTTACAAAGTGTCTTGAGCCTAAGGGACTAGTAGGTACCTTTTTCCAGAGCTAGAGCTAGATAACAAGCTCCTGGTGCTAAATTGTAGATAAGTTAATGAAACACCAGCTAAGCACCATGAATTACTTTGTGCAGTAACACCACCAGTTTAGCTTCAACATAGTAAATTAGAAAAGTATGTGCTGGTCTTCACTGTCTTCCTAGAGCTGTAAGCAATTCCCTTTCCACATCTGTTCATGATATCGCTTGATGCTGTGGTACTGCGCACATAGCTTGGGGCCCTTGAACCAATAGAGAGAAAAAGTATGATGATCCCAGTCCTAAGGGTAAGGTCTTCCAAAATCCTTCTTCCTAGTTCTAGCAACATTTACAAATTCCTTATTTTACAGAAAATATCTTTATATAGAAAAGAAAGGAAGGACCTTGGTTTTGATCTATTTGCTAAAAATAGAACCTTTTAATATAGCTATATATCTGTATGGTTCTAATTCATCCACAGATTTAGATGATGTTTGATCTCCAAATTTGCCCCAAATATCCTTTCCTTGGAACACATCTTGTGTCATGATAAATTTACCTCATTTTAGGGTCTAAGCTTATGGTTCTCAATTGTGTCAAGTATCCACATGTCACAAAGTACAGTGGGTCCTCAGGAAATGTGACTGACATTTTCACTATACCTGCTCCTCTGTAGCATTTGGTAAAGCAGTGGGGGCAGGCGGCAGAATAAACTTGCAGCCCTGCTCACTAGACCAGAAAAAAATAAGCCTCTTAGGAAGAGATTGTTGGACAATGTGACACTCCTTCAGACAGCCTGGGCATCAGTATCTCTGAGTGTATGGAGAAGAAGCTCAAGAATGTCAAAAATTTTGTTAGTGGCCTCCTTTTCATATTCAGTAACTTCCTGGGCTGTTTGGATAAATGCTTAAAATGGGAACCATAGATAAAAAGAAAAGGAAGAAATGCTGTTTCTGAAAGACTTTCAAGGAACTGGTCCTGGAACCTCATATTATACATAAACTGTGGCCAGCTGGGCATAGATGGTTGGGGTACATAGTGCATCCAAGAAGACATACATGTATAGGTTGCTTCCCTAGACAGAATGTAAGCTTCTTTAAGGGCAAGAACTGTTTCATTTTTGTCTTTGTGGCTCAAGAATATAACACAGTGCCTGGCAATTTGAATAATGCTTATTGACTAATGTATTGAAAAATAATTTCCTCTCTCCAAAGACCACCACTCTGTTCCTGGACTCACATGCCTTCTTTCTAAAGAAAACTAGCAACATTTAAAACACTGCTTCCCAAGTGACCTATCATGAAGAAAATTTTAGCAACAATGATCATATCATTAGATGTGCAGCAGTCTTTCTCCTTGTTCTGGACAAATCTTTGTGAACCCTGGCCTGCCCAAGGGTGCTTAGATCAGGCTTGTAAAGTCAAACCACATACACTTCCTAAGAGGAGAGGTTTATCAAAATTTCTGTGATCCTATTCTAATTAGTAGAATGGCTGTACATGCTGCAAATGTGGCTGTCATCACATCGAAAAATCAAAACCAAGGTCATGATAATGACAGTGTGGATGGAATTAATTAATTTCACCCTATCTCCATCACAGTGTGAGCATAATGGTTTTTCAGTTGACACCACCCCTTTGGAGACCCTCCACAGCATGAGCCCTGTATCTATGTGGCTAAAGCATAAAAGAAATCAGTCCAGACCCTGAGGAAGTCCAGTGAACTCTGTCCCTTCTTGCTTCTTGCTTTTCACAAGTGTTTGTCTCAGTGGGGAACTTTGATTGTATTTTCTTTGGGTTCTTGCTTATCCTTTAAGAGCAAAGGAAGAGAAAGCATGGGCAGCAGAAGGGTGTGAAATTAATGACAATCAGTGGAATCTATTGAATTACAGATTGGCAAAAATTGTAATTGGGATAGAGGGCTAAGATGGGGGGGGGTTGGAGCCTATTACTAGTATGGCAATCCTTATAAGGAGGAATTAAATCACTTAAAGATCTCAACTTTCATATCCTCTTGAGGAGGATTTCTTTTGACCTGTTAGTCACTAAATTGAAAAGATAGGATTAATTATGAGTCCTACACAACCAATAAAAGGAGCTTGACTCTCTAGATTTCCAAAAGTGACAAATGCTTTTAAGAGGGGACAACCTATAGTGATAGAAGATTTATTAATCTAAAGGGAGAGAAGTTCCTAGGAATTAAGAGGTGAAAAATTTACGATGACTGGATCCTTTGGGGCTTTTGAAATCATTCTCTATTTCTTCTTGCTTGAGTCAGAAAGACCCAGAAGAAGAATGGCTGATGCCCAGATGGAGTATAAAAGCTCAGACCTGTTTCTTTACTGGAATAGTCTTCAGGGAGTCATTTAATCAGGTTATTCTATATAAAAACTTGTTTGAATTATAAAAATGAACACAGTAAGTATAGCAGAATTATTTCATAGCACAGTTTGTTCTTAAACGGATTTGGATAGGCCATAGGTAAAATCATATTCTCTGCGACCTGTAAGCTGCATACAATGAAAGCCTGATAAAATGGCTTATCTACAAGGTAGGAATTATTCCTGAAATCCAACAATAGGTTACAAAGGTGTGCCACCACCATTTTACAGATATTTAACCTAAATGACATCCTTAAAAGATGAGTAGAGATGAATAGAATGATTCTCATTTTAGTTGGGAGAAAATTATTATAATTATTTAGCATGTAGTGGGCACTAACAGCACACTAGGCATGGCACAAATTAGTCTTAATTATCTCTCTAGTTTCAAAATCATAGGCCCATTGAGTTTTCATAACAAATAAACACTTACTTTTCACATCTAACTCTGTCTACAATATCTGCTCTGACCAAAAATGCCTCTGGCCATGCACATGTTTCAGACACTCTTGCTGGTATATTTTGTTTGATAATCAGATGGAATTAAATCTTGAAAGATAGATGGTAGAAGGAAAACCCATGTATGCTGAATACATTATGTCAAATACTTAATGGTTCTGGTTCCCTGATTTTCTTGGGGTGGCAACAACTTGGGGTAGCGACAACTTCTGGGGTTTCATGGAGTCCTAGATGGTCTTCACGAGTGTTTGTCGTGGTTGTTGTTCAGTCATTTCAGTCGGGTCTGACTCTTAAGACCCCATCTGGGGTTTTCTTGGCAAAGATACTGGAGCAGTTTGCCATTTTCTTCTCCGGCTCATTTTCCAAGTGAGGAAACTGAGGTAAACAGGGTTCAGCGACTTACCCAGGATTACACATCTAGTAAATGTCTGAAGCTGGATTTGAACTCAGGAAGCCTGGCATACTATCCACTGTGCCACCCAGCTGCCCTCTTCCTGACAAACTATGGTCAATTATGATTCAACTAGACATTTATAAAGCACTGTTTCAGCTTAGAGATGACCTTTTGGGCCAACCTGCTGGTTGTGAGTCTTTCATTCTATTGGAGGAGCTTAGACTTTGACTAAAATGTCTTCAAGTAAAGGTCAAGTGTTGTCCATTATGTTGTAGAGTGGATTTTGTTTCGGATGTGGGGATTAAGTAGACAATAAGGTCCTTCCCAGTTCCATAACTTCTGCAATTCTGGGACAAATACAATCTGTCACATGCTAGCACTTGTCCTCTGCTGGCATAATTAAAAAAAAACCTCAAGGTCACCATCATGCCACTAAGGGGCATTAGAAAAGAATTTTAAAGATAGATGTAATTCAATTAGACTTTTGCAGGAGATGGGGAAATCTAATATGTTACAAGTGAGATAATATAGTAATATTCAAATCATGTTACAATGGATACCACATTTTACAACTTAGAAAATCGCCCACTTAAAAAAAATCCCTTCCCCCTCCAGATTTTGTAAAAGAGATCTATTTTCTCTTTAAAAAAAAACTCATTTGATTTGTCAGGTGCCAACTGAAAATGAGCAAAACAATACATTTCCATGCTGTCCATTAACATAGATTCACAGGTGAGACCTAAGGTGGTAGAGGATTCCTGAATATTTCTGTGGTTGTAGTGGGTGAGAAAATAAGGGGCAAGATAGAACTAGGATTCTCCCTAATCTTATCCCTGCCTTAATCTCCTAATCTAGAATTGTGGCTTTACAATCTAAAGGGGATTGTAAAGGAGACAGAGCTAGTGTCACTTAGACAGAGATCCATCAACTAAACACCCTCTTCTCCATTCACCTCCAATCCTACCTAGTAAACAACTCTCCAGGTCACAGCTTTAATGATTTAGCTTTCAAAAGAAAGAAAAAAAAACGAAAGAAAAAAAAAGAAAACTATGTCCTGGAGCCAATCCATGCCTTTTTCACATTTGTGAAATGTCTTCACAGCACTCAGAAAGGGTCATGGTTCCAGGGCTTTAAAATACAAGGGTATCTTTAGCTTTGCAAATTGGCAGCTGCTCACAATAGAAGCAGTTTCGCTGAAATCAAGAATCACTGGATACACAGGCATGCTTTCCAGGTTCGCAATACATTATTTTAAAGCAGTGCCATGTAAAGGAAAACCAGCTTCATTTTGTGATTGAAATATTTTCAAGATAGACTAGGGAGGTGGGTGGTAGAAATTCAGCCTATCCTTTTGTCCTAGAGGTTTGGGGTGTTTCGATTTGCTTCCCCCACCCCCACCTCCATCCATATTCACTTGGTTTCATTGTTCCCTTAATCTAGAAGCTGAAGAATATTTTAACTTAAATTTGAGCACAGGATATGTTATATTTTGTTTCCAAGGCATGAGAGTGTGAATGCCATAAATAACATGCATCGTGCTTGTTCCTTGTTCCTAAACAATTTGATAAGCTCATATTGAAATCATTTAGACAATCTCACTTGACAGCTTATTAAGTGCCTGTTCAATCCAGCTTTCCAGTCAGTCCATTATTCCTGTCAGTTTGCAGAAGGACAAGACATTCAGAAACCAGGATCTGAGTGAGAATATGCCCTGGCAGGGTCCTTGCAGAAGAGGTATATTCTGAGCAAGCTAGTTCTCTATATGTCACTGGCTCTTAAGATTCATCCCAAGGCAAGTTTAACACTATGGTTAAGGATGAAACACCATTGGTGAGGCACATATTAAGGTTCATTTCAATGGGCCCATAGCAGATAATTTGTATCCAATAATTAACCAGGACAATGCTGGTTAATTGAAGCAATGGAATATTTATCTAATGTTTGCAGGTATTTCTGTCTGCTAAGACAAGGAGAAGCAGCATGCTCTGAGCTTGGAACCAGAAGATCTGGGTTAAAATCCTTCCTCAGATACTTAGTAGCTGTGCAACCAGTTTTATCACCTGTAAAATGAGGATAATAATATTTGATATATCTACCTTTATAGGGCTCTTGTAAGAAAAGTGATTTACAAACCTTAAAGCATTATATAATGTGAGTTATTATCATTGTTAAAAGGGGAGAAATGCCCTTTCTATACAAATGGAGTTACCATCAATCAAAAGTGTTCATTGACCCCTTACCTACCTATGTCAGGACTAAGACCCAGGTTTGACCACAGCAACCCCTCTATTCAATATATTCCTGTCCCTCATTATTTCCAGGATCAAATATAAAACCCTCTGTTTGACTCTAAAACCTAGCCCTTTCCTACCTTTCCAGCCTTCTTATTCCTTATTCCCACTCATGTATTCTGTGATTCAGTGATAACGGCTCCTTGCTGTTCTTGAACAAGACAGTCCACCTCCAGACACCATTCATTTTCACTGGCTGTCCCCCATGCCTGTAATTCTCTGCCCCCTCATCTCTGTCTCCTGGCTTCCCTGGCTTCCTTCAAGGCTTACCTAAAGTCCCACCTTCTGCATGAAGGCTTTCTCAATCCTTTTTAATTTCCCTCTGAGATTATGCCAAATTTATTAATATATGCATATATACACACACATGTATGTATGTATATACATGGCGTATCGTGTTTATACATAGTTGCTTGTGTGCTTTCTCCCCATTAGAATAAGAAGTCTTTGATAGCGAGGAGTGTTTTTTGTCTTTCTTTGGATAGCCCGTGCTTACCACAGTGCCTGACACACAGTAGGCTATGGAATCTACAGACAAAGAATGAATGAAAAAGGATTTAAGGTGCATTTATTACATGCTAACCACTGCATTAGACACTGGGAATACAAATACACAAGGGAAGCAACCTCTTCCCTCAAGGATCTTATGTTCTAATCATTAAGTGGTGGCAAGGGACGGGCATTTTGGTTGAGAAACAACAAGGCTGATAAGTGGAGTCATTGAGCAGATGATTGGCACACCAGTTCTAGTAGCAAAAGCAGTATTGATTTGCTTACAGTTTCAGAGCTGGGAAGGGCACAGCAAAGGAGAAGGGGCAGTAGACCTGCAAGCAGATAGCAAGAGAGGAACATGAAGCATGCCTAGAGACAGCTAACTCTAGTGGGTCATGTGACACTCTCACTAACCAGGGCAGCTCAGGCCTTCGGAATGATTTCCAGAGCTGAGATGGTCAAGCCTCCTGGGCACGGTCTATAGCCAAGTTGTTTTTTAGATTTAATTAACAAAATGATAGAAGCAAACAAGGCAAACAAGCCAGTTTTAGGGGGAAGGGGAAGAAAAGAGGGTGTATTCCTTAGGATTACTGCATAATAGGGTGAAAGTTCTTTACAATGCTGTCTAATTGGAAATGATAGAAATATAGGGAGAATCTTCATTCCTGCCACTTATCACATCTTGTTTTTTTTTTTCCAAAGAAATTCATGATAGCCTTTGGAAACGGAAATATGGATACCAATTCCAGGCCTTTTTTTGAATGGGGGAAATTATAGCCAAGTATACTATTATTGTTAGGCCCCAAAATATTTTTCAGCTCTCACTTTTCTACTTTTATAAGCTATAAAAGAGAGTAGGAGATATCAAGTGAGAGAACCCCCCCTCCAAATGCTCCTCAGTGTCCATATATTTAGACCTAGAAGGGGCCTTGGAAGCCACCAAGTACAATGCCCTCATTTTTACAGGTGAGGAAAATGAGTCAGAGGGGTTAAATGACTTGTTCAGGTTCATATGTGTCTGAATAAGTATCTGAGGTAGAATTTGAACTCGAGTGCAGAAATCTAAGCTAATTCTATATCCTGTGCCACCTAGTGACCCCATCCATGTTATCTTTCAGGGGTAGTCATGTTTTACCAATATTCATATGGTAATTTGGTAATTAAAAGCCACTTCAGAAAAAAATCCAGGTTTTATACAGAATTTTCTCTTCGAATGGCTACCACTATAAAGATCAAGGCCAATTTGTATAGTTACAACTGTTTTATTGCACCAAAGAGTTTCCTAGCGAATGTCTGTCATGCGTCCCTGGGCCTTGCGTCAGCTCCCCCCTCCTTGCATCTGTGATTTCAGGAAAAAACAACTACAACAAATCCCCAGAAACTGAAAAATGTTCACCCTCAGTGTCACTTAGAAAACAAAAGAAAGGGAGTGATTTATATTTATTTATTAATTGATTGATTTAATGTGAGGTCATTTGGGGAAGCTCTCCACAGAGTATATGGGCAATGTCACTGATTCTTTTTTATATACATACACATATATACATGTATATATGTATATGTGTGTATGTATATATGTGTGTATATACATGTGTGTGCACATATATGTATACATACACATATATACATGCATGTATGCATGTATACACACACACACACACACACATATATATATATACATATATAACTTTTTTAGCAGTATAAGGGATTGGTATAGAGACACTGCAGTATGATGATTAGAGAACTAAGGGTCAGGAAGACGTGTGTTTTGAACCCTCCCTCCTCTGACACACACTGGCTATGTGGTCCTGGACAAGTCTCTCATTGAAAAAAAAATTATTTGTTTTATTTTCAATTTATGAAATAAAACAATCATTTCCATAACATAGTATGATAAAAAAGATGATTGCCCATGAAACTGCAAATCTATTATGTACAATTTGCTATGCCTTTTAAGAATATGGGCAAGTCTCTTAATTCTTAAATACTCCCCAGACCGGAGGTGTCAGCTACTGGTCCTACTTCTGAGTGTAGCCTGAACCAAATAAAAGTAAAATTGGAAAATATTTAATAAAATAAATAAAAATACAACAGAACATAGATATTGTTAATATGTGGTTTTCTTCTTCAAGATTTTTAAAAATTTCTTTCATTAAATATTTCCCAACTATATGTAAAATATTTTTTTCAGGTCATTGATTCTTAAAAACAACTCATAATTACCTATAGCCCTTTAGCAGTAGGTAAATTAGGTAAAACTTACTCAAGCTACCCATCAGCCCTGAAGCATACCTGAACCTTTGGGGACAAATAAGTAAATTAACTGGTAACAAGTTTATCACAAAAAACATGATCATCAAGAGGTATTATAAAAAAACAGATAATTTTCTATCCTGTTCTAGAGGTTTGGAAGCCCTTAGACAATCACAATGAGCAAAAATAGCAATTGCTTTGGTCAATGCTTTTTGTGAAAAAAGTCTGATTTAAAAGCTTTTTTAAATAGTTCTGAGTGAATATATTCATTTTTAATGTTACTCACCTTTTCCATTGTTATATGTTATATATATACGTTATGCATATTGTGTTTGATCCATTATATTCATTGACTCCCTGATCAAGGTCATTCTGAGCTGGATACACTTCAAAATCATTTCAAGCTGGGAGAGTATTTGGAAACTGTAAGCAAAGCTGACTCAAACTTTGGAATTTTTGGACCAACAAATATAGGGTATCCCAAAAGTTCAAGCAGACTAGTTTAAAAGTCCATGTACTCACGGCAAGATCTTGAGTAACTCACCTAATCTCTGTCTCACATTTCTCATCTATAAAATGGTGATAATAAGATCTTTATTATGTACCTCAAAAGAGCATGAGGAAGGGATTTTGTAAATCTTAATGCACTATGGAAATGAAAATTGTTATGAATATTAGTGTTGGGTAGAACTATGGGCAATAGAAAAAAGGGAGACACAAAGCAGTGTAGCCTTGGAAAGTTAAAGTTGGGTAGGTAGCTTCTGAATTCTACATTCTAGCCTTCATCCTCTTGACCACCAATAACCTTACTCTTTAGAAAGGACACTACATAGTTAATGTGTTATTATTATTATTATTATTAATTATTATTATTATTATGGTAGCTGTGAAAACAGGGAAGCTATCAAGTCCAGGATGGGGGAAAAAATCACCTCAAAGGATGGAACAGCTACAAACCAAGCCTCTCTTGGGAGTTGGGAAGAGCTTTAGGAAATAGAACTCCAGTTTAAAGACTAAAAGCTCCCTTCCCTCTTCCTGTCCACCTGGTTTACATGCTATAAACCTGGTATAAAACTTCAAGGAAGTGTGAGCACATTTTATCACTCTTGGATAATTCATTTTGCAATTAATCAAGGGTTTTATTTTAGGCTGATTAGCAGCCAGTCATTTTCCAGTTTTGACATTCCAAAAATATTATCCCTTGATTGACTACTTCTTTTGAAGTGCGGCTGAAAGTTGCCCAACTTGTTACCAGGCACCGAAAATTCTTTCTGTTGACACACAGGGAACCCTCTCATTACATGAGTCAGTGTCGTTTTGCAACTGAATAAACTGTTAACTAAATTGGAAAAAACTGTCATGGAGATGATAAAGGCCATTCGGGAGAGAGCCGCCAACACTCTCTGAACTCTTTAACTCCTACCTTTCAATGAAGAGGCCGCTTGTAAAGAAATTGATGTCTGAGAGATTAAAGGTGAAATCCAATACGCTTTCCCGCCCCAACAAGCTGCCTCCCCATGATTAAAAGGAAATGCCTAGACATGTCCCTAATGTGACAGCAGCCTAGCAGCAAGTGGACTCGGGAGCTCATTCAGCAAACCAACACGCAAAAAAAGACAAGACCCAATGGTTTGTGATTCAGTTTGTCAATCCAATAACCCTTCCCAGGTTCAGGAGAGGGACTTTCACCTTGATATAATTCTTTCCTTTGCTCCCAAGCCCACACTCAGATTCCTGACACCTAAATCAACAACTCCAGGCTCTGCAAAAACTAAGGCTTTACATATGTAAACACTGGAACAGGAAGATCAGGGTTCAGATCCTAACTCTGCCACTTAATACTTTGGTGACCTTGGATAAATTACTTAATCTCTTCGGGCTTCAGTTTTCCTTCTTGCAATCTAGCTGAATTTGGGTTCCTCCATTTTCACTGACCTATCCAACCAATACTAAGCAAGTATAGATTCTCCTACGTCAACAAAGATTAAAGTTTTCCCTTCTTTCCTTAAGTTTCTCATAGCATTTTGCTTTGCTCTCTTTTGCCTCCATCTCATCCTACCTTGTATTACATTTATTTCATGTGGTATCACTGCCTCTTCTCCTCCCATATTTGACCCTTGGAGAGCAAGAATTGTGCCATTGTTAGTATTTGTGTCCTAGTCCTGAAGGAAGTGCCCTGGCCATGCTTCAGTGGATCTATGACTGCATCCATTAAGGATTCATTCCACAAGTATAGCTTGCAGCCCATCCACACCTCATTCTGTCACAGAATTTCAGAATTGGAAGGAACCACCAGGGCCATTCATTCCAATCCACACCTGAAAAGGAAGAGTTACTACAATGTACTTAACCAGTCATCATCCAGCCTTTATTCCAAAACTTCCAATAGGAGGGACTCTACTATCTCTCAAGGCAACCCAATCAACTTTAGGATTGCTCTAATTGCTAAGAAGGTTTTCCCAACATTAAATCTAAACTTGTTGCTTTACCACTTTCATCACTGCTCTTAGTTTTGCTCTCTGGGGACAAACAAAACAATTCTCAATCCTTCAACATGAATGGCTTTCAAATATTTAAATGGCTATTATGTGGCCCTAAGCCTGCTCTTCTCTGAGTTAAATATCCTTAGTTCCATCAGCTGATCCTCAGATGGTCCGTATTATAAATGAATCTATTTCCTCTTTCCATCCAGGTTGTCCATAGACAAAATCTATCTGATTTCTTCCTCCATTGACCTTCACTGACAGACTCTTATCTCTATCTTTCCATTAAACCTCCACAGAAAGTCCATCCATGGGAACTTTCTCTAGATCTCCGGAAACTATGTAGAAAACAGAATTTGAGCACTGTCTATTGGTTATTCTAACTATATGACCCCCATCTCATTTTCTAATCATATATTTTCTGGTAATACCATTTATGCCACTTTACCTGTATAATTAATTGATGATAATATGCTGCAGTCTGCTTCTGCCCACCATGTATTTCTCCCTGCATTGACTTTCTGGTAACCTGAAACTTGAATTCTTTGGAATTTGTATTTTGTATTATGAATTTTGTATTATTGTATTATGAATTTGTATTTGGTATTACGTAACTCAAAGTAATATATTTGAGATACAATAAATAATATTTCCTTTTTTTTGGAGGGAGGAGGGCAGGGCAATCGGGGTTAAGTGACTTGCCCAAAGTCACACAGCTAGTAAGTTTGTCAAGTATCTAAGGCCAGATTTGAACTCAGATGCTCCTGACTCTAGGGCCAGTGCTCTACTCACTGCACCACCTAGCTTCCCCTAAAATAATATTTCTAAAACACTTTGTACAACACCTGGAAGATAATAGGTACTATATAAATGCTAGATATTATTATTACTATTATTAGCTAAGGAATATTTAGGCTAGAAAAATATTCCTTCATTTTAATGCAAAGCTTAAGGTCATTAAAAAAAGCATTGTACAATTTTCCAAATATAATACATTCTACTCACCTCCTCCTATTTAATTCCAGTTTCAGTTCATTATCCATCTCCACATGTTGCAAGATTCATCTGGACCTTTTAAGAAGATGACGTACAGTCTGCCCACTCAACTGTATATCATAATCTGGACAGTATGACTCCTTCGTCCACTTGGTTTTTACTTTGTTGATAGGAGCAAATGTGAGTAATTTTGAATCTTATTTAGGAAGTCCGTATGGTTCCAGGCTTTGATGCAATTAGTACAATGGCAATTACAAACAAGAAGACCTCACTGTCTATAGGAAATCTTGGCCTGTATCTGGCAGAGAGTAGGAGCATTGTTGAAATGAAAAATGCTGAAGGAGATGTGGGAAAAATAGGTACAGTAAAGAACTGCTAGTAGAGTTGTGAACTGGTCCAACCACTCTGGAAAATAATTGAGAAGTATGCCCAAAGGGCTACAAAATTGTGCATATAGTTTGACTTAGAAATACCACTAGTAGGTTTTTATCCCAGAGAGGTCAAAAAAAAGCGAGAGAACTTATATGTACAAAAATATTTATAGCAATTCCATTTTTCTTTTTGTGGTGGCAAAGAACTGGAAATTGAGGGGATACCCATCAATTGGGGAATGATTGAAGAAGCTGTAAGATATGATTGTGCTTAAATGCTATTGTACTATAAGAAATGATGAGCAGGATGGTTTCAGAAAAACCTGGAAAGATTTATATGAACTGATGTAAAGTGAAGGGAGCAGAACCCTGAGAATGCTGTACATAGTAACAGCAATATTATATGGTGATCCACTGTGAATGACTTACTACTCTGATCAAGATAATGGTCAAAGACAATTCTGAAGGTCTCAATGAAAATTGCTATCCACCTCCAGAGAGAGAACTGATGAACTCTAAGTACAAATGGAAGTATAATTTTCTTTCTTTATTTTTCTTGCTTTTTTATGACATGGCTAATAAGGAAAAAAATTTTTAATGCTTTCACATGTATAGTTGATATATTGCTTTCCTTCTCATTGGCTGGAGGATGGACTAAAAGGAGGGAGAGAATTTGGAACTCAAAATTAAAAAAAGATTGCTAAGAACAAATAAATAATAATTAGAAATTTAAAAAGAGAAGCAGAAAAGAAGAAATAGTTAATGCACTCTAAGAGCCACAGAGCCCATCTATTTCTTGGCTATAGAATCCCAGAATAAAAATGAAGTGATCCTTCAAATAAACAAATGAATGAATGAATGGATAGTCAATCAACAGTCGTTGATTGATTCCATTTATACACTTCCTACACATCCTTCATGACAGTGGTAAATATATTTTTGCCTCACAAAATATTAAAACTGGGTTTGCCAACCAAATTAGAGTTATTGTATCTTTCCACATATCATATAATTTGGCATATGCAGTGGTGTCACCTTGTTGAAGAGAAAGTCTTTAAGGTGACATCTTATTCTAAAGAGTTTAATGCTTTTGGTAGAGTCAACAAATAATGAGAGTACATTCTTGATACCTTTAGATCGAACATGTGACTTTGAAGACATGCTCACTTATGGAATATCATTTGCAAAAGCCTGTCAACATCAAGCATGACCTTGATACAGATTATTCTCATTAGGCTTTCACAGAGATGGAAAGGTAAGTATGTGGGTTGGTGTTTGCTGACATGGATGCACCCTGACATTGTGGATAGGGCACTGGTTTTATTATCGGGAAGACATGGGTTCAAATCTTACCTCAAACACCTACTAGCTTTATGACCCTGGTCAAGTAATTTAACTTCCCAGTGCCTCAGGGTCTTCACCTATTATGATGAGAGATTTGGGACTTGATGGCTTCTAAGGTCCTTTCCAGATTTATGTTTTTAATCCTACGATACCTTTTAACACTGAACTCCTCTGTGGATATTTAGCCTAGTTCGCATGCTCTTGCTATCTTTGTTTTCTTTAGAGACACTTCTATTTCCTTAGCCTTGGCATATTAACTACCTAATAATTGTGTATTGAATTAATCTGATCCTTTGGAGTGTGTTTCCATATAATATTATGTGTTCCAGTTTATTTACTTGTTAAGCACCTTCTATGACTCTAGCACCGTGATGAGCAATATCAGGGATATAAAAGAATCATAAGACATAGCCCTTGCCTTCACAGAGCTTATAATCTAATTACAGAAATAATCAATACATATAAAACATTGGAGAATAGAAAATACATAATATAACAAATTGTTTCTTTGAAAACAATCTTCTACTTGAAAACTACTTGAGGTTTAAATGTTTTTATGATAATAAAGTACTTAGAACCCCAAACACATTTCCCCATAAAATTAATGCAAAAACAAGGTTAAAAATCATAGTTAGCTTCCCAGGCAAGACCATAAAAGCCTATTTAAATCATAATGCATCTTAAATATTTTGCATTTGCAATAAAAGATGGTAAAAATTACTATTACAACACGAGCAATTAAATAAAACAAATTAAATGACTTTGCATTTCTCTTTTAAATATATTTTCAGTTTGTCAAGAGCTTTTCCTCACAATAACCCTGTGAAGTAGGTAGTATAAATATTATCTTTTTACAAGGCATTAAAAGTGTATTATTTTCTTAAAAGCTGCATCTTACATAGTAATTATATTGGTTTTAGAAAACCAAATTGCTTTCCCGGATTCCCACTGACAACACTCCCTAGTTGTTGATTTCTCCATCTATGATATGAGTGGGGGAGGGCAGAGAGGTAGTGCAATGGACAGAGTGCCAGACCTAGAGTTGGGAAGACTTATCTTTCTGAATTCAGATCTGGTCTGAGACACTTACTAGTTGTGTAACCCTGGACAAGTCACTTAACTCTGTTTGCCTCATTCTCCTCATCTGTAAAATGAGCTGGAAAAAGAAATGGCAAACCACTCTATTATCTCTGCCATGAAAACCCCAAATGGGGCCACAAAGAATCAGACACGACTGAAAAAACAGCTGAACAACAAATATGAAGGGGAAGGCAGATGGCTGATCCTAGGATGTTCCCTCAAATATCCCCCAAGAACTTTGGTTGGCATCCTTCTAATGAACTTGGCCAGTATGTTGGACGGTAATCCATCTGTGTCTTATCTCCCTAGTAAGCCCAGTAAGTTTAGGATGGTATGTTACCCAAGCTTCATATCTTCTTTTGCATAATGTCCCATATGCAGAAGCTTAATAAATGTTTAATAAATTAATACGTATTTTTACATGAATACATGGAATCTTGAAGGAAGTAAAATGGCTTATGGAAAGTTATTGACTAGCAAAGTACAAAGCTGGCACTCATGCCTTTTTCATTATAACACTGACTCTCATAAGAAATAGAGATGGATAGCAACAGATCTTATAACTCATTTCATTTTAAATTTGTAGTTTTAATTATTCTTGATATGGTTGTATCACTCTAACTAGTCTTACTCTTGTCATGAGAGGCAGTATGGTATAGGATAGGCCTCAGATTCAGGCTGACCTCGATTCAAATTCTAGCTTCTGATACCTACTGGCTATATGACTGTGGACAAGTCACTTTGCTGCTCAATGCTCCAGGCAACTAAGACTCAAATTTGTGGAACTACTGCCCCTCTGTGCTAGTGAATGGAGTTTCTCCCCCAAGAACTTCCAATATTAATGAAATTAGTCCAAACCAAAGCAATTCAAAACCAAACAAATACATGATTGTCAGATTGTACTCGATTTGGGGCTTACACATGAAATAGAAAGCTGGAGAAAGAGAAGATTTTCTTGAGGTAATTCAGCAAGAGTTGTTTAAAAATGGGGAAGAAGGAAAAGAGAATAAAGATTATATTGGTATAGGTGGTGGGGAAAAGATTGATTCAGAAGACCGAAGAGAGAACAATGAAAAAATATGTCTGTCATCCTCTTGAGGGAGAAGAAAGGGAGCAAAGGGGAAGAGATGTTAGGTAACACAGTACCTCTTGTTAGCCATCAGGTGGCAACATTAACCCAGGATTCCACTTAAGTTGCTCTCTGGACTTAAGTGGGGTGTGGGGGTGAGGGGAGAGGGAACAGGAAAGCCTCTAGTCTAGAAGACACACAGAGCAGAAGGCAGTGCAAAGGCAGCTACCTGTTAATATGCACCAGGCTTCACCAAGTCAGATATATGTAATGTAGGCTGTGTCTCTATATTGAAACACCAATACAAAGACAATAAGAACAATAAATGGTCAAAAAAGTAAGAATAACCACAGGTTTCTTGGAGGAAGTGGAATTTGAAGTAGGTCTTATAAAATGGACTAAATTTGGTAGCCAGAATCCATTCATCTTCCAAGAGGTCCTTCAGATGAATGAATTCCAGATAAAAGCAGTCCTCCCAGAACTATTCTGGCTCAGACCTCCTGAGCCTACCATGTCCCTAAACCAAAATCGTTTTAGAACTGAATAGGAAATGAGAACACAACAACAGGCGAGCTCACACAGAGGGTTTTCCTCACCTTGTCAGAGAAATACACACTTATGTTGAATTTCTGACCGCCTGAGAGGGAGAGGCTTATGGAAATTCAGGCCATACAAATAGAAGAATAGGGCTGAAAGAGGTGACAGTTCAACTGTCCTCTGTTCCATCAGACTTCCTATAGAAAACTGAGATCCTGAGTGCTGCCGTATGTAAGGAAGGACATGCCCAACCTGGAACACATCCAAAGAAGGTTGGCCTGCATCATGGGAGGACTGAAGACCATGCTATACAAATGTCATTTGAAAGAAGTTAGGATAATCAGTCTAGAAAACAAAAGAATGGGAGGAGACATGAGAGTTGTCTTCAAGCATCTGAAGGATAGCCATATGTGAAAAGGTAATAGACTTGCTTTCTTAGACCCAAAGGGCAGAACTAGGAGCAATAGGTGGGATTTCCAGAGAGGTATAGTGGGATGACATATAAAGGGGGAGAGAGAAAAAAAGTTGCTAATAATTAGAACTGTCCAAAAGTGGAATGGCCTATTGCAGAATGTTTTGTGTGTCTGCCTGCTTTGTGCATATATTAAGATTCTCACTGGAGAGTTCTCCACCACTGAAGGACAAAACTGGATGAAAACTTGTTGGAGATATTGTACAGGTATAATCTATTCGGGTATGGGCTGGACAGGGTGCTAACAGATATCCCTTCCAATCCTGAGGTTTTGTGATTCTATGGAAGTGTTTGGGGAAAATGGCATGCTTCTGTTCACAGACATGTATTCACCATATTTAAGCCAAACTTCACTGGATAGGGCTCTCCCTTGGCAAGAAGAATAGGTTCATCCTTGCCCTATGCAGATGCCCTAGGCTCATAGACATCATTGTTCTATGTTAGGATATGAAAACACATCATTCTCCCCTTTTAGGTGCTACTTTTCCTGTATCTGCTCAAGGGTAGGACAGTGGGGAATCATATCCTTATCATCTAAGGTCTAGGGAAAGATTCAGACTCCTCTGATATTGCTATGTGATTCTAAAAGTCTTCTTTGATGGGAATTTTTTTTTCCTCTTCCTAGTCAAATCAGGAAGATCGCCTTCTCCACTCTGCTAATCTCCAGAATTATATCTGTCTCTCATTGGGTGCAAAAGGGTCCAGAGTCAACATCAATAAACTCACACTAAAATGAAGCAAGGGCTTTTTTTCCAGACTGACATTCCAGGTTCAAAGTTTTTAACTGGAAGGTTTTTCAGCAACCGTACAATGGCTACAGTACCATCACATATTTTACAAAAAGATTTAAACGTTAGGGTAGCATAAGGACAGGAGAAGTTGGGTTAGGACTAGAAAAGACTGAATCAAAAAAAAGACAGAGTGGGGTAATTGAATGAAAACTGAACTTGGGGTCAGACGATATGGGTTCAAATCTCAGTTCTCTTAATTATTAGCTGTAAGATCTTGGGGAATTCATTTCCCTTGTCTGATCCATGGTTTCCTCAATGATGAGGGTGACCATATAATTTCTATGATGCTCTCCACCTCTGAAGATCTGTGATATATGAGGACTAAGCAAGGCACCAGGAAAATTTTGGGTAAAACAGTTAATTACTCAGTATTGTGCCATCTACACTAAAATTCACCTTGGTTGAAAGTCCATGTCATATGAGGATAGCTTGAAAGAAGAGCGGATGGTGAGCCTTGAGATGGGAAAAGTCACAAGCAACATAATCTCTATCTTTTAAGGACCAGAAGAGCTGTCATGAGAAAGAGGGCTTAGGCATCTTCTGCTGGGCACAGAGAGCAAACTAGAAACAAGTGGTAGAAGTGACAAAGGGGACGTCAGTGGCAAAGGCAATGATGTCAGGAAAAACCTCCTAACAACTAACACTGTTCAAAGCTCAAATGGGCTGCCTTAGTTGGTGTTGGGCTCTTCCTCTTTGGAGGCCTTACCGCAAAGGATGGGTGTCCACTTAATGAATCTAAAGTGGCAGGAACACCTTGTAAGTATGAGTAGGATTACATGGACTCTCAGGTCTCTTCTAACTCCAATATTCTGTAGTTCTGGGTAAAAATAGGGGAGCAGGAGGGGAAACAAACTTCAAGATCTTTTATGAAAATAACTGACATTTCCATGGTGTTCTATAGTTTAAAAGTTGTTTCTTCACCACAGACTTGGGAGGCAAGCTGCATATATGTGACTCTCCCCACTTAACAGATGAAGAAACTGAGGCTCAGAGAGTTGAAGTGATCTGGCAAGAGTCACCCAGGTAGAAAAGGGCAGATCCATGACTTGAACCTAGCCTTTATGACTCCAAATTCTCTCCTCTTTTCACTATGCCACATTGACTTTTCACTTAAAATAACATAACACTCCAAAGGCAATGAACACAGAGGATGCAATGGCAGATGAACACTATATTCCTTAAAAGCATTCCCCCCCCCAAAGAAAATGGTATTAACCTTGAAGCCAATCCTACACAGTACATATATCTGTAAGGAGGGGGTATGTATGTATGTGTGGGGGTGCAAGCTCATTAAAGCTTGCTTGAAGAAAATGAAGTGGACTGATAAAACAGTGTGGGCTCTTAGAGCGGCAGATCCTGAAACGTAAAAGAAATGGCCACATGTCTGCTAAGAAACAAAAATTTTTCTTTGCTGTGTCTTGGGACGCAACATTCTCAGCTGGCATTTTCTTTGCATTTAGAAATGTCACCCACACCTTCCACCTCAGCCCCTTTCTGGATACCCGACTAACACAAGTCTTTTAACTCCCCTTAGAAATAAGCCACTTTTCAGTTTAAGAGTGTGCTGAACAAGGATAGGTTTGTTGGCCTTTTGGCTGTTTGTAAGCATTTGTCTACTCCGTCTTTTTTTTTAAACATCTAGTTTGGTATATTGACCTCAGCTTGGCATCTTTCTAAAGAAAAGAAAAGCGACTATTCATCAGGATGAGAAAAATTGCTGTTTTCCATAATACCTGTGCCAGAGGGTTACACGGAGGCCATTGTGAGCCTGACATGATGGAGAAACAGTCCAGTTCATACAGCATAAAGACCAGTGCCCTGAATGACTAATAGGAATGATATAAATGCATTTCTACAAACATAATACAATAATAACACCACCTTACATTTGTGTTATGCTTCATGGGTCAGAAAAAAGTTACCATGGGCATTCTCTCATTTAATCCTCCTACGTAGCCAAGGCCTAAAAGAAATCAGGCAGTAGACCTGAGAATTTCAATAAACCCTGGAATTCTATTACCTTTTTTTCCTTTTTGATTGTCTAATTTTCATCCTCTTTTTCAATTTCTATAACATGCCATTATCCTGCTTGCCCCCACTATGCCTCTGACTATTCTTCTCCTATCTCCTTTTTCTTTCTCCTATCCCTATCTAAATATCGGTCTCAGTTCTCTTCTATTTGATTTCCTCCATTCTCACCTCTTTGACACTAACATCTAAAGAGATGAGTCTCCAGGGTCCAACTCTACTTCTGCGTTTCCTACCGGCCACCAGATAGCTTCATCCAGATGTCCTATCACTTCAAACTGAACATGCCCTAGACTGAACTCCTTTTCTATCCTTAAAAGTCAGCTACTTTCCCCTAGAGTCCCAGAATATTGGAATTAGAATGGCCCTCAGAGGTCATCTAAGACAACTGCCTCATTTTAGACAATAGGAGAATGAAGCCCAGAAGAGTGAAGTGACCTTAAGTAACAAACCTGCTGGAATTCAAACCCATGTCCTGGACTCCAAATCCAGAGCTTTTCCTACTTCCCTTTGCTATGGTTCCTCCCTCCAATGAACCCTTGTGTTTGTCCTTCGTTTTCGAAGAGAACCATGACATCAAGGAAATGATAACATGATGTGCAGTTGACTTTGATTTGAATGAGGGAGGGCTGTGCAAGGTAACCAGACTCACTTTCTCCTCCAGAGCCATCCAGATTCAGTGGCCTGATATTCACCACGATGACTGGAGATAGCCCAGGATGCTATCTCCTGGCCCTTTTAAGCTAAGGCCTTTTCAGGTTCTCACTTTGAGTGAGGTAATGCCCATTTAGTGAATACTGACTTTGCAAGTGCCTCTTTTGGCCCTTAACACACCCTCTCTCATGCTGTATTTATTTGTGTACTTGTCATATCCTCCCTACTGGACATTAAATTCCATAAAGGTAGGACTATGTAATTAATTTTGGTCTTTCTGATAGCACCCAACACAAGGTAGGGAAGATGCTTAAATATGTTTATAAAATGAATTTGAGAAATGTATTTATCAAACATAAAACCTTATATGTGTGGATAATTAAGAACACCTGGTATATCTGGTCCAGTAGCCTACTCTAAATATTGATATTTTATAATAAAACATGACTTTTATAAATAAGATATTATTAGGGCTTATTCTACAAATTTGGGCAGGTAGGTGGTACAGTGCTGACCCTGAAGAAAGGAAGACTTATCTTTATGAGTTCAAATCTGGCCTCAGATACTTACTAGCTGTGTGACCCTGGGCAAGTCACTTAACCCTGTTTGCCTCAGTTTCCTAATCTATAAAATGATCTGGAGAAGGAAATGGCAAGCTGTTCCAGTATCTCTACCAAGAAAACCCCAAATGTTCCACAAAGAGTCAGTTACAACTGAAATAACTGCACAATAACAAAAATTCTACAGATGGGGAAAATTAAATGAAGGTATTAGATTAGATGTCACCAAAGGTCCTTACAGCCTGAGTTCCATAGAAGTGAGGTATTCAAGGTTAGACAATGGTAGCAACCCAGGTCTGCTGACTCCAGATCCAATTCTTTTCCCACCACACACAGATCATAGCTAGCTCCAATATGAAAATAATATTGGACCTCCTGGTCCCATTTCTGCCACTTACTAGCTATGTGACAATGAGCAAATCATTGAATTTCTTTCAGGTTCGGTTTCCTCATCTGTAAAAAGAGGACCATAAAACCTGGATTACTGACCTTGCTGGGCTATTGAAATTAAAATGTTTTGTCAGCCTATCAGCACTAGAGAAATGTGAGCTACAGCTAGAATGCAGCCCCTAAAGTAAGATATTGCCTCTTCTCCTCCTCACCCCAGAAAAAGTAGAAAGGATGTTAACTTGGGAGGTCACAACAGCATCACCCTAGCTGTCTGAATATTCATTTTCAAATTGTATTGACCTACTTTGATGGTAATGGTCTCATTTTAAGATGGAAACCATTTCCAGGAATGAATGAAGCATCTATTATCC
Organism: Trichosurus vulpecula; assembly: GCF_011100635.1. Taxonomy (NCBI): domain Eukaryota; kingdom Metazoa; phylum Chordata; class Mammalia; order Diprotodontia; family Phalangeridae; genus Trichosurus; species Trichosurus vulpecula. The sequence continues at coordinate 84,103,009 of NC_050581.1, forward strand.
TTGTGATCAACAGACAGTAGTATCTCTTTTATCATTAGATGTAATCAGTCAGATGTAACAGCATCATAATATTATCCCTCTCAAACTCATTCCTTCCCAAAGTCAGCCGGAACTAGCCAATCAGGCAGCCTAGCCTTGGACAAACATCTTATCTACAACTTGGTATGTTTTCTGCATTTAGGCTCCATTCTGGGAATAACAGTGGTATGGCATTGTCCTCCTAATAACAATTTCAACATTACTATTTAAAACCAGCTCTGAAGTGGCAATGACTTCACTGCATTCTTTTACTTTGAAATAGTCACCAATATGTGGTGTGATGAGTTCAGAGCAGGCCAAGATTCAAAATAGTTACAGGCACTGAAACTTAGTCAACAAGATATATCAGCTCTGAACATCTTGTGCATGTATCAGCATTGAGCAAATAATCTTGTTCGATACATATTGGGTTCCAACTGTACAATATTCCATATTAATACCAACAGTTGTTTGTTTTTTAAGAATATTCCAAGTACAATAGCGAGAAAGATCCCAGAGCTGCCTCAGGTATCCAGGAAAATAAACACCAATGTCTGATTACTGAGGAATTCTGGGACCCTGAAAGAAAGCACACTTTGGCACATTGGTATTATTAACACTAAATACCATTTTGTGGCTTCCCTACCTCTTTTTCTCACCTCAAGTTTCTCGTATCTTTTTTTCCTGACTTTCCTTTGCTCCTCTCACATTTTACTCTCTACTTTACTTTCTGGTACATGACATTTCTCCCCAGCACTGTGCCTCCCTATCCTTCCCTTCCTCTCCCTCTTTCCCTCTCTCCCTCTCTGTCTCTATCTCTGTCTCTCTGTCTCTCTGTCTCTCTCTCTCTCTCTCTCTGTCTCTCTCTCTCTCTCTCTCTCTCTCTTTCCCTCTCTCTCTCTCTTTCACACACACACACACACACACACACACACACACACACACACACACACACATATACATAATTGTTTCCTTTTCTTTGCTTGATTCTTCCCTGGTTTAGATATCAGGCTTCTTATATTTGTCCCATAAAAGGAGTTTGAATGAATGCTTTATTCTCAATTTTTCAAACTAATTTGTATAGTACTGGTATTAATTGTTCTTTGAAAGCTTGATCAAACTGTCACATAAATCCATTTGGACCACTTTCTTAGTTCTTTATAGGTACTTTTAAAAAAAAAGGTGTTGTTGTTCAGTTGTTTCAGTCATGTCTGACTCTTTGCAACCCCATTTGGGGCTTTCTTGGCAAATGTATTGGAGTGGTTTTGCCATTTCCTTCCCCAGCTCATTTTACAGATGAAGAAACTGAGGCCCAGGGTTACATAGCTAATAAATGTCCAAGGTCAAATTTGAACTTAGGTCTTCCTGATTTCAGACCTCACACTCTATTCACTGTGACATCTAGCCGTTGGTAGTTATAAATAATTGATACATAGGCCATTTCCTATACCTCTGCCTTTTACCTTTCAGAGTTTCAAAAAATGATTCTCAGAACATTAATTTTCTACTAATTTTATTATGCTACCCTGAAAAAATAGTTCTTGTTTTTTCTTCTATTTTGGGGGGGAGACTTAAGTGGTTAGGTAAGGAAGGGGGAGCAAGAAAAGAGGTGACAAAGGACATTTCTGAAGATTTTTCTATACTTAGATGGGACCATGATCTCATCAATGCAGATTCCATTTCTGTTTGCACCATTTTATACTGTGCAATTCTTATCTAGGTTTTTCTGCAAATCTCAAGGGAAATTCAATTTCAAAGGATTCCCGATGTGGCACGCACAAACTGGGCACCTTTTTTTGTCTCATTCTTACTATAAGACCTTCTCACCTTCTTTTCCTATTATGCAAGCCCTGTATTTAGTCTTTATGAGCTGTTTCTCATGCTTAATTAATTCTCAATACTGGAAAGATGTTTTAGCTTTTTACGTTCTGCCATGTTGAACTACAAATTGGTTAAAAAATAATTTTCCACAGTAATTATAACAGTTTCATAATATTTTTAGGTTTATAATCAGTCAAACAAAAAGCATTTATTAAACACCTACTATGTGCCAGGCACTGTACTAAATAATAGGAATACAAAAAGAGGCAAGACCGTTCCTGACCTCAAAGAGCTTACAACCTAACGGGGGGCGGGGGGAGGCAGTAAGCAAATAACTCTGTACCAATAAGTTCTATACAAAGAACTTTATCCATAACAACCCTTTGAGGTAGATAGTACAAATAATATTATCCCCATTTTACTAATGAGGAAATTTGAGGTAAGAGAAATGAAGTGATTTTCCCAGAGTCATGCAGCTAGTTTGTGTGGGAGCCAACACTTGAATCCAGGTCTCGTGACCACAGTAGCAGATTTCTCTCCATTATTCCATGTTGGCAGCACCTGCTTCCATGTCCAGCACTTGTTCTGAAGTCACAGCATCATAACTGTAGAGTCCGAAGGGACCTTTGAAGACATTTTTGCGACCTCATTTTATAGATGACGAAAGTTAGGCCATGAAGGGAGGAAGTAACTGAGTCAGGATTTGAACACAGGTCCTTAGACATCAAATCTCGTGCTATTGGCACAAGAATATACTATGACTATTTTTTTGTTTGATCAGTTGTGATTTCCTTCTTCCTGATGTTATACTGAGGGGCACAGGGTAATCTAAGCTCTCAAATTACCCCCCTCCCTTTCCAGATGACCCATACCTACTCACTAAAATCTGTATCTGTGAGCACCAATACAGAGAGGCTTACTATGGCAAACACTGAATGATGTGGGATAGCAAAATGGTAGAATGACCTCAGAGACCTAGGAATGATGGTGATGATGACAGCTAGCATGACACCTCTTTAAAGCTTACAAAGCACTTTTCATACGTTATCCTGCTTGATCCTCATAACAACCACATGAGGTAGGTGGGAGCCAGATTTGAACTCAAGAGGATGAGTCTTCTTGAGTCCGAGGGCAGTGCTCTATCCACTGAGCCACCCAGCTGCTCTGGAAAGAGCACTAGATTTGAAATTGGGAGAGGTGCCTTCGGCTCCTGACATTTCTACTTATTGACTGTGGGGGACCTTGGGAAAGATGGTTCCATGTCTGCCAGCCTCAGTTTTTCCCTCTGTACAATGTGGAGTGTGGCCTGCATGATATTGCAGCTCTTCATTCTGTGAGTCCATATCAGAAGGCCAAGGATTTGGAATGTCAGGAATCAGTCTGCAGTCATTTATTAAGCACTCACTATGGACGAGATGGCAGAGTGAGAACTCCCTCCACCAAGATAGGTCACATTCTGTATCACAGTATGACTTAGTAGAAGGCAGAGAAGGAAAAGAAAGTCCTGGATTTGTAATACCTGTGTTCAAATCCTTCCGTTCTGACTTGCTATCTGGGTGACATTGGGCCTCAGTTTCCTCAACTGCCAATGAGGAGATTGGACTGCATGAGGTCTAAGAACCCTTCCAGCTCTAGAACTATGATCCTTTGATCCAAGTATTAATTGCCTAAGGCTGAGAGAGTCCTACATAGTCCTACAGCTACAGTAATAAGTGCCATAAGCAAGATTTGAACCCAGGTCTTCCTGACTCCAAGTCTACCTCCTTGTAGATGAGCAACCACACAGGATTTACTACAGGACTCAGTTAGTGAAGCCTTGCAAAGCCAGCTCACAAAGGGGGCCATTTCAAGAGAGAGGAGCCCTGTGTTCCCATTCTGGTTCCTGATCTTCTACTTGCTATAAAATGCTGCAGTGATATACTGAGTTGAATTCAGAATCTGAACGTCCATTTTTGAGGGTGCAGCACCTTTCGGGACCTTTTCAGAGCACCGCTGTATACGCCAAATGTAGGACAAATAACAGCCACCAATTACATGAATAGTCCTCATTAATCAGGTATTTTTAAAAAAAAAGGCTTGGTACAGCAGCCATAGATGCTGTTCTTTTCTTTTTTGGACAATAAATTAACTGAGCTCATTTTTGAGTGCACAAATAGTACAAAACACTGACTCCCTGCGGCTTTCAAATGAGGCTTGGAGAACTCTCACTGCAGGTGGCCTGCCTTCACCCACTGTTGACTCCAACCCAGCACTCTTAGGGCCACTTCAGTGGAAAGCCTTCCCCATGATTACCCAGGGTCATGCAGGTAGTAAGGAGAAGAGCCCAGATTAAGTCCTTCTCTAACCACAGCTCTATTAGACAAATCACTTAACCTTTACGGTCCTCAGTTTCCTTTTCTGTGAAATGGAGGGATGCGGAAGGTTCTCAGCATAGATGTTCTGGGAGCTCCTTTTCATCTCTAATAATAGCGATTTTACTAGTCAGGGAGCCTTAGGAATCGAATTGTCTTCTAAGAGCTGTACAACCACAGACTTAGGAACCAAAAGGACATCTAGTCTAATGTCTCTCTTCCCATGCCCTTTCACAGATGAGAAAATGAAGCCAGGAGAGTTTAAACAACTTGCCCAAAGTCACACAGATAATAATCAACAGATACGGAATTGGAATCCATGTCCACTGACTTCCAAACTTATCCGTCATCCGCTGCAAGGATTTGACATCTTATTACCACACTGCACAGCATCTGAGGCAAACAGGGTGAAGTACTTGCCCAGAGTCACACAATTAGTAAGTGTCTGAGGTCAGATTTGAATTTGTGAGAGTAGTTCTTCTTGAGTCTGAGGGCAGTGCTCTATCCACTGAGACACCCAGCTGCTCTGGAAAGAGCACTAGATTTGAATTCTCAGAAGTGGAAGGAACCTCAGAGGTTAATTATTTCAAACCATACCTGAACATGAATCTCCTCTACTTCATACCAAATAAGTCATCCAGGCTTGGCTTAGAAGCCTCCAATGAGGGGGAAACCATCACCTCAGGTGAAACCCATTCAGCATTTGCATGATTCTGAGAGTTAGGAAATGTTTCCATCCATTGGGTCTAAATTGGTCTTTTTGTAACTTCTACCCAGTGCTCCTAATTCAGTCCTAAGGGGCCAAGAAGAGCAAGCCTAAGACCACCTATCATGACCCCAATGAATCTTTTTCCCCCTTGAGGCTGAACATTCCCATTTCCTTCATTTAATCATCATGTGGCATAAATTCATTTGTCTTTTATTGGACATTGTCCAAATAGGGCTATCTCATTACATAATTGAAAATTACCATATCAAGCAAATTGTCTTGGTACACAGTTTCATATTAATAATAATAATAATAACTAATCTCTTTAAGGTTTACAAAATGCTTTCTGAATATTATCTCATTTTACTGTTACAACTCAAGAGGTAAGTACTTTTGTTATGGCCATTTTATGGACGAGGAAACTGAGGAAAGTAGGGGTTAAGTGTTCAATTTTGCACAACTAGTAAACGTCAGCATCAGATTTGAAACTAGGTCTTCCTAATTCCGTGTCCCGTGTTCTATGAGCTCTGCCACCTGGCTGCCTCTATTTGAATCACTCCTATATTTTCCCAAAGAGGTAGGAATCCAAGGTGTGATATTGTAAGGCATTCCTGGCCCTAAATCCCATATTTCTGTACTGGATTATCCATTTCCCCTTGATAGGTGATAAAAATCCTACTCCATAACCAAAGAAGCAAATACCCCTAGGGAATATGGTAAACCACTTCTCTGTGAGCCCACATTTTACTCATCTCCAGGATTAAATGGTCTGTGGTGGTCTCTTACAGTTCTCAAATCTGCTGTGACTAATATTCACACTGGGGTATATGTTATTGATTTTCGATTCCCTCCCTCCTCCCTCTATTCCCCCAAGCACTATTGGTAGGAGAAATCAGGAAGATATGGAAGCTACAAGGAGTAACCAGGAGGAGGTATTTCTGTAGATTGTAAAAAATAGGGGGAGCTGGTGGCACCAAAGACAAAATTTCCTTATTCCACAAATATGCTTTATGCCAACGTTGATCCTTTGGGAAATAAATTGTGAGGGTTCAGACAGTTTGGTTTCCTGAAGCCGGCTTCCTAAATGTGTTTTTCTGACTGCAGATTTGTGCTTTCACAGAGCCCGAAGAGAGTACCCAAGAGAACAGCTAAACATCGGATAGGGAAATCAGAAACTGTGATAACCCAGGAACTTCTCTCTTCTCCTAACTGCAGTCTGTCCACCAGAGGAAAAAAAAACTTAGAGAAATATCTGAACATCTCTTCTGATGAACACAAACACAAAAGCCCAGACACAGGTGGCAATGATAATTAAATAAATGGATAATTAGAAAGAAAGGAACAAAAAGAATAAAGGCATTTTTTTCACTCTCTGGAAAGAGTTCAGGTTCAATAAGCATTTGAGGACAATTTCAGGCTTATTATTTGTCCTTGACTGAAAGGCACAGTGTAAAGTCACATTTTGTGGGAGCCGGTTCACCCTTCTCAAATGAAAGAAAAGAGGGGGAAGAAATAAAGGTCATGTTGACTTCCCAGGGAATATAAGAAGAGCTTTAAAAAATAGTTTATTCAACTTTTTCCTCTATACCAAGAAACCTTTGACATTTCTTGGAAGAAACATGAGGAATGCTGTCAATGGCGGAGATCACAGGGTCACAGAATTTGGGGGCTGAGAAGGATTTTATTTAGCAGCCATTTAGTTCAACCCCCTTCCCCAAAATGGAATTCCTGCTGCTGTCTCCCCAACAATTGGTCATCCAGCCTCTGCTTAAAGCTCTGCAATGAGGGGGAGCCTGCTACCTGCCGGGGTAGCCAATTAGACTTTTGAATAGCTATAATTCTTAGGATTTTTTTTTGGTTTGTTTTTGTTTTATTTTTTTCCCCCAAACTCAAGCCTATATTTCCTTCTTTTCAATTTCTATCCTTTGCATCTAGTTTTCCCATTTGGCACCGAAGAGCCCCAATCCAATCCCTTTTTCATGTGACTGTCCTTCAAATATTGGAACAGAGCTAACACATCTCCCGTAGTCTTCTCTTCTCTAGATGAAACATCCCTACTTCCTTTAAGTGATCCTCATATAGCACTGCCTCAAGGCCTTGGATCATATTTATGACTCTCCTATGGATGTTCTCCAAACTATTACTATCCTTCCTAAACTGTGGTTCCCAGAACTGAACATAATATGTCATATGTAGTGGGATGTAGTATAGAGGACAGAATGACTATAGTCTCCTTATTTTTTGAAGCTATGTCTCTATTTTGTTGTTCAGTCATTTCAGTCATGTCTAACTCTTCATGACCCCATTTAGGACTTTCTTGATAAAGATACTTGCCATTTCCTTCCCCACCTCATTTTATACATGAGGAAACTGAGGCAAATAGGGTTAAGAGACTTGCCCAGGGTCACACAGCTAGTTAGCGTCTGAGGCCAGTTTGAACTCACAAAGATGGGTCTTCCTTACTCTAGGCCTGGCACTCTATTCCACTTCACCACCTAGCCACCTATGCCTCTATTAACGAATCTCAAAATTACAAAAGCTTTCTGTTCATGTCACACTGCTGATGCAAGTTGAACTTTCAGCACACTAGAATTTCCAGATAAATGGCTATTTAATCACATTCTCCTCATCATCTGTACTTATGAAGGACAATGCAATGAATAGAGCATTGAGCATTGAGTCAGGAAGACTGAAGTTCAAATCTGACCTCAGACACTTACTAGCTGTGTGACCCTGGGCAAGTCACTTAACCCTGCTTACCTCATTTTCCTTATCTGTAAAATGAGCGAGAGAAGGACATGGCAGACCATACCAGTATCTTTCCCAAGAAAACCCCAAATGGGGTCACTAAGTGTCAGAATAGTCTGACTGAACCACAAAAGAGTCCATTAATCATAGTGATATTATACAGGCCAAAGACCTGGGAGTGATAAACTTGATCATCTAATTCAAGTTAGACAATACTCACACTGCTCTTTAGCTATTCTCTCCTCTTCCACCACCACCTTGGGGAATCTAACTAGAGATAGAGTATGGGATCACAGAATGAGAACTAGAAGTGACCTCACTGGTTTTATTAGATTCAATCCAATGCTCTATCCTGTCAGGATCATTTTAGATCTTCTTTCTGTCCTCAAGTGTATTAGCTGTCCCTCATCATTGTGTCATATCTGCAAATTTGATAATCAACCCCTCTGTACCTTTATTTAAGTCACGGAAAAAATATCAACAACTGAACGTCAAACACAGATCCTTAGGGTACTTCCTTGGCAAGCTCCTACCAAGCTAACATTGGGCCCCTAATGATTATTCTATAAACACCAGTATAGAAAGGCCATTTTAATGTAATAAAAGTTATATGCCTAAAGTTAAAAGCTGGAAATATATGCAATAGGAGAAAAATAACATTCCCAATGTTTATCTCCATTAGTACCTAGTAGGTACTTAATAAATGTTGGTTGTGTTAAATACTTCATAAGTTCCTTCTGGCAATTTAATTCAAGTCCACGTGCAACCCAAAAAGGGGCAAGTAGTTTTCCATTTGGGCACATCTTCAGAGGGTCCCCTTAAGTGTTGGATATATGCTACCAGAAGATAATTTTCTGCCCAGTTGGTATCATCAGGTCAAGAAGGCAAGGCAACAAGCATTTATTGAATGCTCAATATGCACCAGGCATTCTGCTACCCCAAGACCACTGAGTGGGCACTCACCAACCATCATTATTCTTAATTTCTCTGACCCTCTGATCTTTAATCAGCTGAGAGTTTCTGTAGCTCTACTTCAGGATGACCCTCAAATGTGCTTTGTTTTGTGTCTAGCTCCAAGTGTACAGTGGTTCTTTTCCTTCCCTTCATCCCCTGATCTCCAATCTCCTGCCAAGGATCAAGTTTTGCCTCTGCTATTTCAAATCCTTTCCCCCTTCACTACAGCATCATATTTTCTGCCCCCTCACCCTCTTAAAAGGAACATTTTATTGTCCCTGATAAACCTAGGGTGTGGAGAGGCATTCCCCAGGTCCCTTCAAATTGACTCCTAGGAGGGAGAACAGTCTACACCTAGAATAAAGGGAGTGGTCTCTTCACTATGGCAGAAATGCAAATATCACACGTAATGCAAATTGCTGCAAAATTCTCCTTGCTCTTCAAACTGATTGTATGACAGAATGGCCTCTGCTGAGCAAATCTTAGAAAAGAGATATAAATGATAGACATTTGCAAAGAGCATATGCCCTCTGCTAAAAACTTTAAATTGTTTACATTTGGAAATCCAAGTGTAAAGACAACAGAATATGCTGTAAACATCTATAGGTGTTTTCCCCCCATTTTTGGCTTTAGAATACACAGACAGTCCTTGCTTCTCTCCTGCCTGTTTCCACATGGACCAATCATCACCTATCCAAGGTTTTAGAAAGGGCAAAGAAAGCATTATTTGGAGGACAATCTGACAAACAAAGCTGCAAAGGTCATATATCTAGGAACAAGGTCCAGAATATACATCTTGCTTTGAATATGCCCAACTATCATTTAGGAAGGGAACCCAGACTCCCTGACTCTTCCTCACCCAGGAGCAGGGTCTACCTACACAGCTCATATTTTTGACCCCTTTCTACTTACCAGGGCTGCACACAGTCAGCAGGCAGCCTAAAACCAGAGCAGAATCCTAGATACATTTGTCCAACAATAAAATTAGTCACCATCTTCAGAAGTGTTGTTATTATGGACTGGCCCATTCCACCAAACACAGAATATTAGAGCTATAATGGGCTTTAGAGATCATTTAATCTAAACTGTCTTATTTCTCAGAAGCTTGCATACCTGGATTCACTGATACTACTATAGTTTTGAGTAAAGTAAATATTTTGAGTAAATTAAATATTCCTTTGTAAGAAGGTATTTATCTGGTATTAAGTATTTAAAGGGACCTCTGGTACCGGTTGCTGGGCCCTAAAATTGAAGGGAATATAGCCAGTGGGGACTCAAGCCAATGGCAGAGAAAAGAACCCCCCCACAAGTTCCTTAGTGCACCTCTGTGTGAAAGAGAAAAAGAGAGGGTATGTGTTTAAGTGAGTATGATATAAAAACCTCAATAAAAAAGAAATTAAGTCAATTAAGAAAAGATATGGTCTAGTAATGAGACGATACAGATACAAGTTATATATGTATGTATATATATGCATTAGCAAAGCACAAAAGCAAAATGCTATGCAATACATGAGATGAGAACTGGCATTTTCAAGAATACAGATGATTACAAAAATGCAAGAATGAAAATGATTTCTAAGTTTCATGTGTGTCATTTCAAATCAATATCTCAATAAGAAAAATACCTTACATGCAAAGAAATAACTTTAAAGTACTTCAAACTTCCAGAAAGAAAAGCAATCTATTATTTTTTAATAAGCTCATTAATACTGGGTACAAATATATTGTATTTCATGAGTTATTTCTATTGCATTGTTTACTCCTCATTCAACTAATATCAAGTGGCTTACAAGGCTCAAACTACCATTAATGAATGTTGAAGAAAAATTTTTAATAAAATCTTGGAAAGATTACAGTAATATGTCCAAAATTATTCCATGTGACTAAGTTGCTTTTAAACTTGGGATGCAAGTACGAATCAACAATAGGAACATTAGCATAATTAATTATACTAAAAACTAAAATATTCAAACCCACATGGTCATAGCAATAAATGCAGAAAAAGTCTTTGATAAAGTGTAACACTCATTTATGCTAAAAATCCAAACACCAATATAGAAAGACCATTTTAATGTAAAAAAAGTTATATATCTAAAGCTAAAAGCTGGCAATATTTGCAATAAGAAAATAATAACACTCCCAATAAATACAGGAGCAATATAAGAATGCTTTCTCTATTTTTATTTGATGTATTTTTGAAATACAAACTGTCAATAAGACAAAAGAATGCCACAAATATAGACAAAGAGGGAACGAATCATCCCTATTTACTAATGACATGATGGTTTATTTAGAAAACCTCAGAGAAATAGTGAAGAAATTGAGACAATTAATACCTTCAGTAAATTAGAAAGATAGACAACAAAGCCATAAAAATTAATAGTAGTTCAGTATGGCAAAAATAGAATCAAGGGGAAAATAATAAAATGGATATATTATTCAAAATAACTACAAAAGTGCAAAAATAGCTAGGAGTCAAATCTATCTAACCATACTTATGATGTATAAATTTAATTACAAAATGTCCTTAAAAGAAATACAGAATAACTAAAATAATTAGAGGGATATTCATTCTCATAGTTGCATCAAACCAATTTTAAAAAATATATACACAATACTGCCTAAATTGCTTTACAGGTTTGATGCAATATCAATTAAATTGCCAAGAGGGATTTTTATAGAGCTAGGCAAAATAACAGCGAAATTCAGGTGGAGAAAGAAAATTCTAGAACCTGAAGGGAAATAAATAAAATTAAATTAAAGTAAAAAGCTAAGAGCTCCTTTACCCAAGTCTCCCAGCTTCCAAGTGAAAAGGAAGGTTAGGAGACACCAGAGGCTCAGCTACTATTTCCATCCTTCCTGATTTAAAACTAATAACAACACATAGATAATCACCTCTCTATTCAATCAACTCTAGTGGCTTCCTATTGCTTCCAAGATCATGTGTAAAATAATTTTGTTTTGTCTTTAAAGCTCTCCATCATCTGGCCTACCCCTGCCTTTCCAGTATTCTTACTCTTTATACCCCCACTAAGTACTCTGAGGTCCAATAACATTATCCTATTTGTTCCTCACACTAGATACTCTCTCCCAACCCTGGGCATTTTCTTACTGTCCCCCATGCCCGGAATTCTCTCCCTCCACAACTTTGCCCCCTAATTTCCCTGGCTTCCTTCAAGTCTCAGCTAAAATTCTTCCTCCTACAAGAAGTCTTTCCTGATACCCAGTTATGCTAGTACCTTCTCCCTTTTGATTATCTCCATTTCAGGAGTGTGCTGGAGCTGGATCAGATCAGCTCTTAGAAGATCCTTAACTTTTTCAGTGCGAGCATTTACACTACAGAAACCAGCAAACACAATGCAGGGATCAACCTATAATTTGTTGATTGTCTAGACTTAAGAAAGTGAAGGAGAAATGTTAGTAATGCAGATTAAACATAAAATGTATTATGCTTTTTCAGAGACCCAGCTGTTAACATTTATCACCATAATCCGTACTTAGTTGCTTACATGTTGTCTCTCCCTTTATACTGTGAGCCTCTTGAGAACAGGGATGGCCTTCTGTCTTTCTTTTTTGCCTAGTGCTTATCACCACACCTGGCACATAGTAGGTACTTAATAAATGCTTGTTGACTGAATAAATGATTGAAAATACAGAATAGCACCTTAGTATTTCTATTTATTTTACAAAGCAGTAATTATCAAAATCATTATCAGAAAAGTATATCAGTGCAACAAACTGGATGGCAAGAATTAGAAACAGAGAGACTCAATAATCCAATGTTCAATAAATCCAAGAAAAGAAATGATTTGGGGAAGAATTCCCATTTAAACAAGAGCTGCTGTGGTATCTAGAAAACAATCTGGGGAAAAAATTTAAATTTAGATAGACATCTTATACCATATGCTATAATAAATTCAAAATGTATCTCTGACCTGAAAGTTAAAGATTAAATCATAAACAATTTTAAGAGAATGAAATCAGTTACCTTTCATAGCTCTTGGTAGGGGGAAATTCTTAACTAACCAAGGGATAGAGGCAATCATAAAATATACAACCTATGATTTTAATAATGTTGAAATTGAAAAGTTTTGTATGAATAAATTGGTAAATTAATAAAAATAAGATACAAATGGAAGTTGTTGGTTGGATAAAAGCTTCACCAATTAGAATCTGAAAGCTAAGAGACATAGGAAATTCATATAAATGTGTATTAATCCAAGAACCATTCCCCAATGGATGAGCAATTGAAGTACATGATTAGGGCAGCCAGCAAGTATGGTGGAGTAGAGGAAAGAAGTATAACCCAGTTCTCTCCAATAACTACTCCAACAAATATCTCCACATGTGCAGAGTATGGCATAGAAGTACATTCAACTCAATGTGGAAATCAGAGGGAATATGAAGAGAAGAGGGGGGAGATTGAAAAAAGAGAATAGATTTGAGGTGGGATTAGTCATAAGTGAAATAAAGGCTAATCTCAAGAGGTGGATAATGCAAACATGTTTTAAAAAGAAAAAAATAGAAAGGGTAAGAATCTGGTATTAGGGTCTGGGTGAAGGGAAGAGAAAAGAGAGAATGAGATAGAAGTAGATTGAATCAAGTATAGAACACTGGAGCTAAGTACACTCCTTTCTCATCATCCTTATCATGTCTGTAAAGAGGGCTATGTGAGCAAAGATGTGAAAAAATATAAGAGAGAGAAATAGGCACTTAATGATCTGATTGTTATTGTGATTGGGATGAATTCGATCATATAATTGAAGAGGGCAAAATTCAATAAAATGTTGTCTACAAGGAAAAAAATACATGAAACATAAATATTCACAAAGATCATTAAGAAAATTCTATTACGCTTCAGGTGAATTGATTGAAAAGCAAAGTTAGCGATAATGCTTTCAGACAAAGCAACATTAAAGACACTTGAAAGAGATGAGCAAGAAAACTATTTTATGATAACAGGTACCATAGATAATAAATTAATATCAATACTCAATATAAATCTACTTAATGGAATAGTATTTAAAACAGCAGTATCAAACTCAAGAAGAAACAGGCAGCACTAAACTATACATAAGAATCCCTTTAGACCACATACTGACTTAGAAAATCAAATATTAAATAAATAGATGCTTAAAAAAGGAAAAAGAGAAAATCAAATATTAACATCTATGTTTTATTGTATTTTTACTTTGTTAAATATTTCTCACTTCGTAATAGTTTCCTGATTAATTTTGTTAAATATTTCCCAATTTTAATCTGAGTCAAGCCACATTTGGAAGCATGGGCTGAATGTAGTTTTGGGGCTGCAAGTTTGACACTTCTAATCTAAACACTTAATGAAAAAAATAAATTAAAAGAGAAACAAAAATAAAACTATAATATTGGCAGAGATCAATGCACCTGTTTCAGATCTAGACATATCTTTTTAAAATAAATAAGAAATGAGAGAAGGAACTGAACAGAATTTTACAAAAATTACACATTCTAAATTTTTTGCCATTACTAAATGGAAATAAAAAGGAGTATACATATATCACAGCATTGATGGCATATCTACAGATAGCAAATATGTATTAGGGAATACAAACGTGATAAACAAATATAAAAAGGAAAAATATGAAACACATTTAAGGAGCATGTACAATCAAAATTATATCCAACAAAGGATAATTTAAAAGGTGTATAAATTACAGAATAAATTACCTAATTCTAAGAAATTAGTGAATCGAAGAACAAATTACAGAAAAAATAAATAACTTCATAAGTGAGAATGACAACAATTAGATAATACATCAAAATTTGGGGATGCAGTCAAATCAGAGAAATTAGTATTAGGGGATTATTAGGAACATGTGTGCCTTTAAGTAGTTTCATCAATGAAATAAAGACAGATTAATGAGGTGGGGATTAGAAAATGAAACTTTTTTAAAATCCCATTTAAACACAATAGAATTCTGAAAATCAAAGCAGAGTTTAACAAAATTCAAAACAAAGCAAAGGATAAAAGCAAACAATTCTTAAAAGAAGAAATGCAAAGTATTAATAACTATCAATTGTTCCAAATCATCAATAGAAGTGCAAATCGAAACAAATCCCATACCCAGAAAGATGATAAAAGATAGAAATGTCAATATTTGCCTAACTGCAGAAACATAGGCACTCTAATATGCTGTTGATTGACCTATGAGTTAAAACCATCCTAGAAAGCTACTGGAAATATGCTAAGAATGTAACAAAAAATAACCGTATGCATTGCTCCACAGATCATACTGCTGGGTACACATCCAAGAGATCAAAGATAGAAGAGTCTCGAATATAACAAAACATTCATAGCAGCCTTTTTCTTCATAGCAAAGAGTCAAAAACAAAGCAGATACTTGTCAATTAGGGAATGGCTAAATACATTGCAGTACTTCAATGCAATATATTATTGCACCATAAGAAATGATGAATATGAATATTTATAGTTTCCAAATCTCTTTAATTTTACCTCATTATTCTTTAGATCAGTTCATCACCTCTCACCTGGACTATTTCAGTACCCCGCCAATTTGCCTCCCCTTATTGCATTACTACTCTTCTCCCTATAAAAAGGTTATCGAAACAATTTTTCCAAGTCCCAAGCCTGACTACTTTACTCTCCTATTTCAAACAGGAAATTCTATATGAACTGATGCAAAATGATGCAAACAGAACCAAGAAATAACATAGATGATGGCCATAGAAATGTAAGTAGAAAGAATAAATATAAAAGAAATTGGATGTTATGCAATTATAATGACCAAGTCGGTCCTTTATTTTGTTTTTATTTTTTTTAAAGATAGGTTTTTGTTCCTTTGTTTGTTTTTTGGTTTATTTATTTTTCCCAGAAGTGGGGAACTATGGAACCAGGAACAATGCATATGCCATCTGATTCTGTTGAAATGCTTGGAGTGTTTTGATGCATTGCTTTTTTCTCTCTCTTTCATTTTTATTCTATGTTATAAGGAATTGCTCATGGAAGAAGTGGGAGGAGGAAAGTATTCAGAAATTAATTCATGTAAAAAGAAAAGATATCCACATAAATTTTATGCCCCCAAAATAAACAAAATCATGGCTGGGATAAGATGTGTATCTTTTGCTGCTTTGTCTTGGAGCATCTCCTACTCCCTAAATATGGGTGTCCTCCAAGTCTTTGTCTTCAGTGATTTTCTGAGTACCCCCTCCACTAATGATCTCAATCTTATAACATCAATGATGATCTCTATGCTAATGATTCCACAAACCATATACCCAGTCCTAATTTTTCACCTAAAAATCTAGTCCTACATCACTAACTTCCTGGTGGACCTATTTGGATGTTTTCTACCAGCACTTCTAATCGAATATGTCAACCCATAGCCAAGATAAGAGGTAAGAAATACCTTAAAAATTAATATGAGGATAGGATAGGGAGGAACTCATATTGGGTAAAGCAGTCTAGTAGCTTCCAATTTCAATTAATTTGTTTTGTTAAGTGCTAAGCTCAGTTGCTTCTAAAGGATCAGTAAATCTGAATGCCAGACATATACTTGCATAAAAGACTATAGTATGAAGAATTCATGCAAGGAAGGTGATCACATGGTGGTCAGAAAAAGAGATACAAGGACACTTTCAAGGTCTCTCTGAAGAACTTTGGAATTGACATAGGACACTGACAAAAGCCCCCCCCCAGCACAGCATGCCCACATCAAAGAAGGTGTGCTGCTCTCTGAGCAAAGCAGAATTATAGTAGCTCAAAAGAAATGTGAGATGTGCAATTTTAGAGACATCTCCATCCCAAATAACATTATCCATGGACTATTTGTGCCCAACCTGTGGTAGAACATTCCAAGCTCATGTTGATCTGATCAACCATAGTCAGATACACCGTAACTTGATTCCAACATAGTGATGTGACTTTGATCCTCATCAGAAAGAACAACAACCAACCAACCAAATTTGGTACCCTGGGGCTAAGCTCCATTGCCCCATCCTTGTTATTGCTCTAAACAGCCACAAGAAATCCTGGTTCTAATATGCATTTCCAAGTGGCCTCAAGGAAATCACATCTCCTCTCTTCGCCACCATTTTACTCATATGAAATGAGATGGAACTACTTTATGACTATCCACTCTGAGCAGTGCGGTTATAAAAATTAATGTCTGTAGAGTATTATGCAACTCATCATTGGAAGGTGCTAAGTAAATATAAAACAATATGAAAATGATATATCGTTCTCCTAAGTCGTATTTAGCTTGTTTCCATTTAATTGTTTCCATTTGGGAAATTAACATTTATTACTAATATTTGCATTTCTCTAGTGCTTTACAATTTGCAAGCCTTCACTGACCTATGGTAAGGAAAATGCTTTGTAAATTGTAAAGCATTAGAAAAATGAAGATATTACTAATGATAAAATATTTGTTATTTCCAACAAATCATGCTGCCACTCAAAAATCTTGAGACTCTAGTCAGAATAGCGCAGATGTTCCAAAATTATTCTTGGTAATCACTACTTTAACAATGTGTGTTTCAGATTGAAGGAAGAGGTTCTGGATTTTTCAGTTCTGTGCCTGTTGGTGCCAGGCACTGACCACTGATATGCAGATCCTTTTTTAAATCCATATAGCAAGATCAAGGTCTGATATCTTAATCCTGTCAAGTTTAATGTTATTATTTTGAGTCATTCTAGCCTATGAACATCTTTTGAAATTTGATTCTCTCATCCAGCTTATTTTTTCACTCTTCTAGCTTTATATCATCTGGAAATTTGATACACCTGACTTCCATTTCTTCAACTAAGCCATTTGATAAAATTGGCAATTGGGACAGAGACTCCTAGCATACTACTCAAGACTGCTACCATAACAACATGGAATCAATGGTATTCTGGGTATAAAGCAATTCAAAAGGCTAAGAGTTAAATTAATAAAATAATAATAATAAAGAGCTAAATTAATATCAGATAAGTACGTACAAGTGGGTGGTGTTGAACTGAAAGTTTGGTTAAAGGAGGCAAACAAGCTAGGTGATATGTAAATTCATATTGTTTATTCCCTTAGAGTTAGCTTACTTGTACGTACAAGGAGCCAGAGCATAAGTTCTGACTGCCTGAACAAAGGAATGAGAAGGTTTAATACATTATTATTCCCAACTCAGCATGTCTGTGTTACCCAATCTTATGATCTCCATATCATAAGAAAGGAAGTTTCTTAGTTGAACAAGACAATTGACAAGGTAGTGTCACTTAGAGTTTATGATCCCAAGATGCAAATGTCTCTAGAATATCAAGATAAGAGAAGTCCCACTGTTCTGATTGCAGACATCCTGTTACCAACAGGAAAGATACCCCTTGTCAATCTTATCTGGTCTTTGAAGTTGCTGACACAGAAAGGGCATTTTTAGAGTAGAGCAAAAGCAGTTTGGATGTTTTGGATATTATTGGGGTTCAAATAATCTGAAAGGATTATCAGTGGTGATATACAATGTAGGGAAAATGCCACATTGTGAGCTCAAAAATCTCCTTACGCATTGAAATAACTATTATGTTGCTTTAAACACCATCATGGGTATTTTATAATGAGCTCAGCATTTGAAATCTTTATTTGGAGTTCAATTTTTGGAATCAAGGGCATGACCACAACAAGCTAGCCTATATGATATTTAGGAGCCTTTCCTCACCCTCTCTCCAGCTGCCAAGTGTTAGGATCTCTTCCACCAGAAATTATTTTATATGCTCTAGACTAATCATGTGTACATGTTATCTCCCGCCAAGTAGAATGCAAGTTTTTTGAGGGCAGGCACTGCTCTGCTTTTGTCTGCCTAGCCTGCTGCTTATTTACTTCACTTTGCATGTAGGAAAAGACTGAGGAATGTGTCCTGAATTGAATTTGTATGTATCTACATACATAGCAAAGGGACAAAGTGTCTTATTTGGGAAGGGGCATGTCTAAATGCACAAAATAACAATTAGGAAATGGTCTGTGATCCCTAAGGAAAGGGTTGACAAATGATCACTAAGCTAGCTAGGAATTATTTCTTTATTAAGACTAGGTCGATTCTTTCTCCCAGAAAAATCAATCAATAAATGCTTATTTAGTACTTATAAGTACTTACTATGTACTAGGTACTGTGCTAAGCACATGCCTACGAATAACCACCTACTATAGATGAAAGGAAGTATGGCCTGCTGGATTACATAAGGACTGGAGAGTAACAATTTTGAGGGCCCTTTTTCAACTTTTTCCTGACTCATAAGGGTCCCATCTATAAACTAATACTGTGGCAGCAAGAAGCCTCACAGAGAGACTAAACGCAAAGAGGCTCTTGGATATAAATGACTTGGGAGCAAAAAAAGAGGACTTTTTTTATTAGTTTTCATTCTTTTACCTCTATGCCTTTGTTAGTTCCTATTTCAATGGTTTTGAAATCTTTTAGATAAATAATTATAAATCTGCCCAAGCAAAAAAAAATTGGACTTCTTCAAAATGGCACATTAAATGTGTTGCTTTAATAGAAATTCCTAACTCTTCAAATTAATGCACTAGGTAACACAAACGCTTTACCAATTAGGGAATTGTCTTCCAAAGATAATACTTTAACATACTAACGTTATAATTTTCCTCCAGGCCAGAAAAAAAGGGAAGAGGGGAAAAAAAGGAGTCTAACCCAGAAATCAATCTGCTGCCAATTAACTGGATAGATTCAGCACAGAATATTGCAGGTGAAAAGACTTATTCAATACGCTAGGATTTGGTGCTAATATATATTTAGATTATATTGGTAAAGACTGTTCAATTATAAGTCCCCCTATCTATCAGACCCCAGGAAAAAAATGTTCTGCAGTTATCTAAAATTAGGAAGAACACAATGAAACGAGTATCATGTGATACAACTTTTTCAAATAAGAGTAAAATGAAGGATTAGATCTGAGACATAGCTAGATATACCAACTCCGCCACACCCTACTCCCAAGTAAACTTTAAACTGGGCTTTTTTATCCTTTGTTAAAAGAAAAATAAGCAGATACCAAGCCTGGCCACCCTACGATACTGCCTTAGGTAGTATTTCTACATACTGAGAGAAAAAAGGAGGTACCTGGAGGAGTTCATCTCCCTAACTCTGACTCTATCTTGTTTTCAATTGACATCTCTACTTTTCCCAGGGAACAATAACCCTGGGCAAGCTGAGCATAGAATTTTAGAGTTGGAAAGCACATTAGATATCACCTGGTCCATTTCTCTTCTTTTACAAAAGAAGACCCTGACACCCAAAAAGAAAAGTGAGTAATCTAAGATGGAGAACATATTTAGAGATTCAATAGTGTATGTAAACATATCTAAAAGAGGTTAAGGCTTTATTAAATGTGCAGATCTGAGAAACCACTGGTTCACCCTGAAGTCAAATTACTGAGACTTTGAGATTTTCTCTTGGCATCCTTTCAGGCTTGGAGGCAGGGGTGTGCTGGTAAGTGTTTCAACAACTGGCTCTCCAGAAAATACACACACACACACACACACACACACACACACAGAGCCAGGACACACGTTTAGTTTCACTTGCATCATTAGCATTTTCTCCATCACTTTCTTAAGTCTAGACAATCAATAAAATAATAAATCCAGCTCTAATTTGTAGTGTTTGCCAGTAAACGCTGGCTCCAACATACAGCTACTTAGAAGTGATGTGCCATAAGGAATAGAATGTTGAACCCAGGTTCAGAAGACTAGGATCCCAAATCCCTCTCTTGCATTTATTGGCTGTGTGTGACTTGGTATAGCCACTTTAATTCTCTGTGCCTCAGTTTCCTTATCCCTGTAGTATCTACCTCATAGAGTTATTGGGAAGTTCAAGTATAATGATAGCAACTAATAATAATAACTTTTATATAAAAACCTATAACATGCCAGACACTGTTTGAACCTCACCTGGGAGGAAGGTGCTATTATTGTCCTAACTTTACAAATGAGGAAACTGAGGTAAATAGTTTTTTTTAATGACTCACTCAGGGTCACACAGGTAATAAGTTTCTGAGGCCAATTTGAACTTAAGTCTTCCTAACTCCAGATCTCATGTTCTATCCACTGTGCCACCTACCTGTCTCAAACATATTAAGTATACAAAGCACAGTATAAACTTTAGGCTGTTCAGTAAATATTCATCATTATGCAGGAGCTGCTTGAGGGACAGATGTCCCTTTGTGTCAGGATCCTCCAGCCCTCTGAAACTCGAAGCCTGCAAACTTTTCAGTTGATTTCCACAGAAGAAGGTAGAATGAGAAACACCCCCATTTACCCTTAAAAGCTATTCAAAATGTTCATTTTCTCTGTTCCTACCCCCTCATCAAGGGCTTAGTCTTTGAGCCAACACAGACCATCCAGATCACCCTGGTTATCTGTTTTATAGTTAAGTATTTTTCTTTCAATTTAGCTGCCAGCTACCAGGCATTTTGCAGGATTATTTTTATAAAATCATTTTTCAGTTGCATTCTTACATCCAGGTTGAAGCAAGAAGTGCTCTGGAATGAAAACTGATTTTTTTATCTACAGTGAATACTTAAGGAGAAATTAAACCACTAAATTTAGACAAGGGCCTTTTTACAGCTGTTACACTTTTTTTTTCCTTTTTTGCCAAAGCTCTTTTATGTGAGAATTGGGAATATTTCTAGAACACCACAATTCATTTTAAGAGAACAACCAAACATATACTTGCTTAGGGGGAAGAGGGGGAATTCCCACTGCCCAGATACTGTACCTATGCTGGTTTAGGAAGTTATCAGAGGAAAAAAATCAGTTTGGTTATACCCTTGGAGATATATTTGATGGCAGAAAAAGATGATGCTCTGAGTACAGTCTAGCCAGCCCCAGAATTATTGGTTCAAATCCAGGATAGAGGGCAGAAATGCTCTGCAGCCAACCCAGGCAATAGCATCTCTGTTTCATCCATAAACTACTGATTTGTAGCTATTTGGAGCTACACAGAACCTTTTAGACCATCTAGCTTAATCCAGAATCTTTTAGTAGTGGGGCTCGCTAGCAGAAATCTGTGTGTTAGACTTACAAATTGATTAAAAGTTGAAATACAGGGTGTCCCAAAAGTTTTAGCGCAGCTAAAACTGCACTAAGATTTTTGGGACACCCTGTTGAACTTGTTAGCTATTCAAAATTATGACTATTTTATAAATAATATAAAAGCAGCCAAAACTTTATTCTAAAAGGGCACAATTATGAGCCTAATGCCAATACTTAATCAAATTATATGTAGTCACGGAGAATAGTGATTTTACCAGAGTAAACTATCCATAGAAGCTCAGTTGGAAGGACCTCTGTGAGCATTTAGTGTATTCTAAAGAAAAATGTTCTTTACAACATCCCTGGGATCTCAGACCATAGCTGGTCTGTGGGGTAAATTCCATCATGGCACATCACAATTCTGACTCCAAGTCTGCCATGCTGCTGGTGGTAACTCTTGGCTTTGACTCCAGCAATTTCATGAAAGAGAATATACCTTCACAGAGTGAAATGGGTCCAAATGGTGCACAGAATTTGTCCCCAGAGCCAGATATTCTAGTTAGTTAAACCCTACTGGTGTGTGGGCCTGGCTAAAAAGGTACAACTTTTTTTTTCCTTCTCAAATTCTGGGGCAAGTCATGTACCCTAAGGTCAGGAGGGCAATACTGGCCTATGGATCCCATTTTTTTGAGGCCAATCAGGTTTAAGTGATCTTCCCAGAGTCACACAGCTATTAAGTGTCTGAGCCTGGATTTGAATTAGATTTGAATAAGTCCTCCTGACTCCAGAGCAGGTGCTCTATCCACTGCAATACCGAGCTGCCCCTTTTTTGGACCTCATGATCTAATACTTTTATTTTCCAAGTGAGAAAATTAAGATTCAGTGAGATAAAAATAGCATTCCTAAAACAATGCAGTTAGTCAGCAGGAAAAATAGGATTCCCCTGCAGGTCTTCTGAGTCCTTGTTCAAGGCTTATTCCAATGGGCTACAGTGAATTCTCATATATGTAAAAAAGACACTGTCGCTTACATATTTTACGGCAAAAGAGGGAATATAACTGCATTGTGTACCAGAGAAGAATATTTACACAATTTAAAAAGTAAGGCTCCTTGTCTTTTGTAAGAGATAATCATATATTAAGATCACACACTTCGATAAAACACTGACCAATTTGTACCTACTGAGACATGTTTGCATAGCACATATCCTAGAGGATCGAGGACCACCTCTCTACCAAAGGGAAACATCAGAGTAAATCTTGAGGGGACAAAGATAACCATAAAAGTACTATGAAAGTATGAAAATGGACTGGAATGCTCCCATTTCATGAGGATCAACCACAGTGTTCATCATATGAATGCTCACAAGCTTCATTCATGCAGTTATTAAGACACTGTAATTACTGGGGGCATTTTTGATTGTTTACAGTAAAATCAAAGTATTTGAATCAGAACTGAAAATCATGCCCCAGTGCATCCTCCTGCCTCACACAAATAACGGGACAAACATATACAAACAGGACACAAATATACAGGACAAACCATCCCCTCTGAAATCTTATTCCACCAGGCATCCATATTCTTCCTTTCATCTATCTTCACTCTTGCTCTCCCCCAATCTAAACCCGCCCCCTGTGACCTCCTTATTTTGTGAATTTGTGCAGGCCATTCCTCAAACCTGAACACACAGTCTTCTATTTAAATCTTCCTCTTTTTTTCAAGACAATAGCTCAGATGACACTTCTTCCACAAAACTTTCCCTGATACCTCCCTAGCTTTGTGATTCCTTGCTCCTTAAATTTTCTACATGTCTCACACTCTAACTTACAACATAGTCATTTGTAGACATCTTAGTCCCCTATTAGACAATTAAGTTCCATCAGAGCGAGAGATGCATCCTAACTCATTGTTGTACAACCTCTGGTACCTAGTGCAGAGTTCTTCACACAGTAGGCACATAATAAATGTTCATTAAATAAAACTGAGCAACACACTACTAGGTCAAGTCAGCCCTGATGAGTTATCTCCTTGATGATTTTAAGAGTTTTTGTAAATAGTTGGGTTTGGGGGAAAGGGACAACTTACACATAGCACTGACTAGAAGAGCCTAAGGGGCCTAAATATTCTCAAGCACTGGCAACTTGGAGAACCACTATGCAAAGGCACTTGTACCCCCTCTGGGGAGTAAGAATCAGAAACTTTATTTAGTCACTAAATTATGAAAACTATTATGTTAAGAGGTGAAAGGAAAGGGGGAGAGGGCTGGGAGGAATGGGAAAAGGAAGCAGTTCATGAATTTATAATTACCTAGAATTAGAGAACCTCAGAGTTTGAAGGGATCTCAGGGGTCATAAAATACATCTCATATCTATATAGGAACCACTTCTACCCTTAACCCCAGCATTTAAGCTCTGCCTGAAGCCCTATAGCAACGAAGAACTCAAGATATCAAAGCAGCTTATACTTTTTTTATACAACTGTGGTTGTCACAAAGTTGTTCTTTTGTTGATTTTTTTCCAAATATTTAGTTCAAATTTGCTTATTTCAACTTTCACCCATTGCCCCTAGCATGGCCATCTGGGGATAAGTAGAAAAAGTGATCTTTCTTCCTCAGAGTGACCCTTCCATTACTTGAAGTTGGCAGCCCTTCCATTACTTGAAGACAGCTATCATATCATGACTCAGTTTTCCCCTCTCCACATTGCATACCCCTAATTCTAATAACCAATCCTTGTATGGCATGGTTTCTTGCCATACATCATCCTTTAGCATGACCCAGCTGGTCAATATCATTCTTTAAAATATGTGCTCCAGAACTAAAGACAGTATTTGGAAATTGATCTGATCAGCAGGATTATCACCTCCCTTCTGAATCTAATGGAATTTAAAATAGTTATGTGTTTCTCAGACAACACTGCACTATCCAACACATGACTGTAAACAAAACATTATTTTATTTTATTTGCTTCCTTTTCTTTTCAGAGAAAAACCAAATTAAGTGGGAACATCTTATTATGTCATCTTGCCTGTGATAGAGATTTCTACATGTAAAAAAAAAGTTGCTTTCCCGTTACAGCTGTGTTTTTCTTGTTTCTATTTTTAGGATTTTTTTTCTTTTTTTAGATAATGACAGACCTTAAAGTGAAAAGAGACTGGAGATGCTATCTGTGAAGGACCTAATGGAAGAGCTATTCTTACCAAAAACTACCAATTTTTACCCAATCAAATAAAAATCACAAATTATTTTTTAAACAATTGTTAAATAAAAGTGTGTGCTTTATCTTTGAAATTTAAACACATTTAGCATTTTTCCCATAGAAATATTGTTTTGATTTGTAAATATTGATGCCTAATTTAAGGAAAATATCTAGTGACCACAAGTCTCCATCCTACTTTATTAGAAGCTGGAGACAATTATATTTGCATTTTATAGCTTTTTAAAATCAGACTTCTAAAGTAAGAGAATACACTAGAAGAAGTGTATATTCGTATATTGGCAAAAACCATGGGTGAAGAAAAGAAGCCTGGAAGAGGCCTTTCCTCACTGGCAATGCTTTGTACGGCCGCCTCCTGATTGGTAAGCTCATTCCTGAACCTCCACTATAAGTTCCCATGCCAGCCATGCTCACTGGAAACCTGGTTCAGCTAATGATTCCCTGGACTCTTTTTGAGCTTCCCACCCCTTTAAGCTCCCTTTTTTATGTGTTACCTTCCCTTATTCAAATATGAGATCCTTCAGGTCAGGGACTATCTTTCTTTTTTATTATATTTGCATTTCCAGTGCTAGCACTTGTTCACTCATTTTTCAGTTCATCTAACTCTTCATGACCCCATTTGGGGTTTTCTTGGCAGAGATACTGGAGAAATGGCTTGCCATTTCCTTCTCCATCTCATTTTACAGATGAGGAAACTGAGGCAAACAGGGTTAAGTGACTTGCCCAGGGTCACACTGCTAGTAAGTGCCCAAGGCCAGTTTTGAACTTAGGAAGATGAGTCTTCCTGACTCTAAACCTGGCATTTTATCCACTGCGCCACCTAGATGCCCACTTAATGCTATCTCTCAATCTATCTCTCTGCAGAAAAAGCTGGTTGCATGCTCATTCTCATAATTTTCAGTTTGCTATGCACAGATCTAATACATCCACTTATATTTTCCAGATTCATCCATCTAATTCTTCCTATTGATTTTTCTGATACAAATTCCTTCATTTCTTACTGGCACATCCAATCTCTGTTAGGATGCCCAGACTGAACTGCCTCTTTCTAAGCCCCTGGCTCATGGAAAAGTAGAGTTAACTTCCATCTAGGCCTCAAGTCTACTCAGTAGCATGGGGCTAAAACTCCATGTCTTACAGTCACTTGAATCCTGACCTAGTGGAAAAAATGACTGGGAATGAAGCATTTCTCTGAATTAGCTTTCTCTCCCCTCTGAGCACACGGCATGCAGCTAGAGCCTTTTATTCTGGAGTTCCTCCTACTATCTTCATATACCTTGGCTTCCATATTTTTTAGGGAGCTGATTATTTCAGTCCCTCCAGTCTCAACAGAGTCACCCTATATTCTTCCTCAGTTCTACATTCCTTTCTGCTAGGGGCAGTTAGATGGCACAGTGGACTGAGCCCTGGGTCTGGAGTTGGGAAGCCCTAAGTTCAAATCCAACCTCACATCCAACTTACTAGATGCATGGCCCTGAGAGAATCATTTAACCTCATCTACCTTAGTTTCCTCAACTATAAAATAAAGATAATAATATCACCTACCTCCCAGGTAGGTGTAAGGTTCAAAGGAGATATTTGTAAGAGGCTTAGCACAGAGCCAGAAACATAGTAGGAGATTAATAAATACAAGTCCCTTCCCCCTTGCTTTTAAAATCCTCAAGCTACTTTTACAAATTTGCACTGCCTCTGCCTTCCGCAATCTGGGGCTCTCAACCTCCCACCCAGAATCATCTCCTCCTACAACTACTACCACAGGGAGCCACATTTCCTTGCCCTCATTTCTGGGCTATTGTCTCTTGTCTCATACAACATTTGTACAGAACAATAGTATGTCAACATCTCAATTATACTCCAGTTCCTCTGGCTTCTACTAGAATGGGAATATCCCAAAATGCACAAATGATTTTGGAGAAGGAAACTCTGTGGCATGAATTTTTGCCATATCCAACCACTAGGCAGTATTTTGGCATAGGAGATAATTGCCATTCTCTAGTCCCCTCTGAAGAAATACAAAAAGCTCAGGTTATCCTACAGATCATAAAACAAATGTCTAATTGCCTCTTTGGCAACATTCAAAGCATTACACATAGATATATACTTGGAGAAGAAAAATACTCACACATGACTGGCATGGCTCAACTATTGAGTTCCAGACTCAGAAAGAAAACCAGATACTGAATTATTATTATTGAAAATAATAACTGAATTTTATATAGTTATGTACAATTTACGAAATTCTTTGCATATGCAATTCTTACTGAATCTTCACAAGCATTACTTTTAGATGCAGAAACCAACTCACCAAGGTGGACTGATTTGCCTCAAATCGCAAAGAGATGTCAAAAGAAATTGCAGCATAAGTATGATGGTACAGAATACTAAATTGGTGGTTCCTCTTATCTGAGAGTGGGGTTAAATTGTATAGCAATCCTTCCTTGAAATCCCTAAAATGCAGCATCGTTCCTCTTGTGGAGAGCAAGCCCTGATTTCTGATCCTGGATTTAAGCACCTGTGATTCTCATCTCCTACAGTCCTCTCACCAACAACCTTCACTCCAATTGGACACAATGCCTTATTATCTTTTGTCTTTGTTCTTCCCACCCCTTCTTCCACCTTCGATATAATCATAGTGGATTACGACTACATAGAGAGTTGTCTAATGAACCTAGGTTTCAAGAGAATACACAGTAAAGTTGTAAGGGGGATAAAGAATTGATAAAATAAATACAAGGAAATAACAGAAACTTGTAAGACTAGACTCTGGAAGGCTAAATAAAAGCCCCGAAAGCTAAGTTTGAGAAATATTTTGGCAACAAAAAAGAGTTCCAAATCAAGACAAGCAAAGAAGGAATTGGTCCAGTGTTTGTGCCAGATAGCATCATGCTACAACAAAAGGGGATGTAGAACAACTTAATTATTTTGCTTCCAACCTCTCTGTCAAGGAGAATGATATTCATGCTGGGAAAAATAGAAAAAGAAAAAATATTACTAGTCAGTCAGTCAACAAGTACTTATTAAGCTCTTATTGTACGTCAGGCACTGTGCTAAGCACCGATAATACAAAGAAGGGCAAAAGACAGTCCTTGCTCTCAAGAACTTCCAGTCTAAGCATGGAGACAAACTACAAACAGCTTGATACATACAGAATAATCTCAGAGAGAAGGCAATGACTATTAAGAATAATTCAGAAAGGCTTCTTATAGAAGGTGAGACATTAGTGAAGACTTAAAGGAACCTGGAAGTAAGCAGAAATGAGGGCAAGTGGTCCAGATGTGGGGGACAGTTAGTGAAAACTCTTAGAGGGAGTGTTAGATACTTTAAATGCATTTAAGTTCATGGAATTGGATGGTTCACACTCTAGAGTACTAAATGAATTTGCAGATATAGCTGCTAAACCATTATTCAGAGTCTCTTAGGAATCGTGGAGAATGGATAAAATATTAAAAAGACTGGAGACAGGCATTCTTTCTAAGCAAAGGGGAAAGGTCCATTCCAGAAATTTCACCCCAATAAACTTGATGTCCACCCCTGGCAAAGATCTAGAGCAAAATTTTAAACAGATAGCTGTGAGCAGTTAGAAAACAAAATGGTGATCACAAAGAGCCAGCACTGGATCTACAAAAGCTAGACACACCAAGTTAGCCTATTCTGTTGTTGTTGTTGTTGAAATAATTACTAGAATGATAGATGAAGTAAATGCTAAAAACATAGACTATGTTGATTTCAGTAATGGATGGGGGAAAGTGTCTCTTGGTATCCCTGTGAACAAAATGAAAAATGGAGGTGAGATAACAGAATATAGTTAAGTTTATTTAACAGCTGGTTGAATACCAGGACAGGAAGAATGATTAAAATAATGTCAAATGAGAGATCGACCTTGAGTGGTATTCCACATGGTTATGTACACTACCCTATCATGGTCAAAACTTCTTTAAAAATCAATAAAAAATTTTAAATCAATTATAAATAAAAAACATATTTATCAAATTTTCAGACTACAAAAACTTGGTCAGAATAGGCAATACTTTCAATGTCAGACTCAAAATTCAGTAAAGATCTTTGTAGGTAGAAATTATAGCCCAAAA
This sequence comes from Trichosurus vulpecula, assembly GCF_011100635.1. Classification (NCBI taxonomy): domain Eukaryota; kingdom Metazoa; phylum Chordata; class Mammalia; order Diprotodontia; family Phalangeridae; genus Trichosurus; species Trichosurus vulpecula. The sequence continues at coordinate 84,131,926 of NC_050581.1, forward strand.
CTAGTAGGATGACATTTAATAGGGAAAATATACTGTAACATCCTACATTTAAGCTTTAACTGTCAACTGTACAAATACAGAATAGAGAAGATTTGGATTAATAGCAGTTCATATGAAAAAGACCCAGGGGTATTAGTTGACTACAAACTCGATATGAAGATGACAGTGTAATGTAGTTGCTATAAAAGCTAATTCAATCTTAGGCTATATTACCAGCAGTGGTGTCTAGATTAAGGACATAAAGAATCCCCACTGTACTGCGGTCAGTGATTAGACCACATATGGGGTATTTTATTGAGTCCAAGGTACCAGTTTAACTAAGACAGTGAATACCTATAGCATCCCTAAAGGAAGAGATAGTGATGGGATTGAAAAGCATGGCATGAGAAGGACCAAGGAGAATCCTAGCCTAGAGAAGAAAACCCATGGCAACAGGGTTGGAGATATGGCAGGAGTCTTCAAATGTCAGGACTGCGGTATGGAACAGAGATGAGATTTACTTAGCACTGCTGCAGAGGTCAGAAGTAGGACCAGCAAAACCCACAGAAAGGCAGATGTCAGCTGGATGTAAGTTTCTCAACAATTAAAGTTATCCAAAAATATAACAGGCTCTTGATCAATGGTTCCCCTTCACTAGATGTCTTCAGGTGAAGACATGAAGGGGCACTTGTCACGCAAATTGTAGATGGAATCTTCAAGGCCCTGGATTCCAAATCCAGTAGTCTTCCCTGCACATTTTCCTTCATGTGAGCTATGATGACAGCTCATAATTACAGAGAGCTTTAAAAGCTTGGAATACTGAGGAATATAATAATTTATAAACTGTTTTCCCAACAGCAAAGAGTTGGCAAGAGAATTATTACAGAAGCGGCTACGTAGAGATATTGACAGATTGCAGGGCTTGGTTTCAGGAAGCCCTGTGTACAAATTCTGCCTCAGATATTTCCTAGCTATGTGATGTGAGCAAGTCAATTAATCTCTTTCTGCCTCAGTGTCTTCATCTGTAAAATGGTGATAATTCAAGCACCTCCCAGGGTTGTCCTGATGATAAAGTGAGATAATATGTGTAAAGCACTTTGTAAACCTTAAAGCATTATTAGCTATGATAATAATACTATAATTATTTTTGTATCACACAGGATTTTCTAACATAGCTCTCTGTGTTGGTATTTTAACCTATTATCAGAGTATAAACTTCATGAAGAGTGGGTCTTATTTTGTGCCACCACCCACCTCATAGCTAGTTCTGTATATAGCAGCTTAATAAATGTTTCTTTACTTGTATAACAGCAGGTAGGTGGTGCAATGGATAGTGCACTGGGCCTAGAGTCAGGAAGACCTGAGTTCAAATCTAACCTTAGACACTTCACTATGTGACAAGTGGCTTAACCTCTATTTGCCTCAGTTTTCTCATCTATAAAACACAGATAATAATATCACCTACCTCCCAGGGTTATTGTGAGGATCCAATGAGATAATACTTATAAAGCATTTAACACAATGCCTGACACATAGTGAGCACTATTTTAAAAAGTTAATCCCCTTTCCCTTTCTTTTGCATTATATAAATCCCATTTTACAGATAAGGAAATTGAATCTCAGACAGATAAATGAATTGTCCAGTGTCAAGCAGTGAGACAGGACTCAGTCCCAGACCCTTTGACTCCAAGAATCATGTTCTATGGAGAAATAGACTTCAGGAGGCAGATAGGTGCCTAAGTACATGGAGCACTGGGGCTGGAGTCAGGAAGACCAGAGTTCAAATCTGGCCTCAGACACTTAGTAGTTGTGTGACCTTGGACAAGGCACTAAACCTCTGTTTGCCTTAATCCAATAGAGAAAGAAATGGCAAACTGCTCCAGCATCTTTGCCGAGAAAACCCTGCGGACAGTATGGTCCATGGGGTCACAAAGAGTCAAACATGACTGAATGACTAAACAACAGTACATGATTATCTACTATGCCCAAGTCTTGCCTTGATATCATAGCTGAAAGTACTAAATGAAACAGGAGTTTGATTCTGAATTCTGGGTAAAGGAAGGGAGAAATAATTCTAATTGTGGTACTGCTGTTCCCGATGTTAAAGACAGGTCAGCATTTTGTTCATCATAATCTCCTTTCTTTTAAGAGTTCATAACATAGTTATAAAAATCTTCTCTTGCCTTAAATTTGGCATGAGAATTTATGGCTCAAGAATGCATTCCCTTTCACTGCAGCTGAAAAAAAAATTCACTACCTCAGAGTTCCAAGAGAGCATTGAAAATCCCAAATAAGAGAAATTTGTTTTTAATGCTCATGTGTGTGCTTTGTAAACTATCAACTTTTTTTTCTTTACGTTTTTTTTTTCCGGGTTGTTTCTTGGTAATGCATTTTGGATCTTTCGAAGAACAGCTGAATAAAGGCTATACCTTTGCAATATTCAACACCCCTAAACATAAAGCAATTGAGCAAAAGTAAGAAGGTTCATTTAAAAAGGTGGCTTGCTATACCTTTGTTACACTAAGGCTTTGTTTCAGTTAAATGCCCTTCATTTCTGTAAACCCCAGAACCAAGACTGTGCTGCTAGGTTGGTGAATTCTAGGTGTATTCATTTGTCTTATTAGAGTATTAATAGCTTGCATATAGGTGATAGAAAATATGACCAAGCACTCACAGGACATTAGAGACCACCTAGTATAACCTTCTCACATTACAGATGGACAAACTGAGGCCCAAGGAGGTAAAATAACATTTTGTTGCTGTTCAGTCCTTTGGGTCATGTCTAATTCTTTGTGACCCCATTTGGGATTCTCCTGACAAAGATACTGGGCTGGTTTGCCACTTCCTTCTCCAGCTCATTTTACAAATAAGGAACTGAAGCAAACGTGGTTAAGTTAATTGCCTAGGGTCACAAGCTACTAAGTATCTGAGGCCAGATTGGAACTCAGGAGGATAAGTTTTCCTGACTGCAGGCCCAACACTCTATTCACACTGGTCTACCGATCTGCCCAGAAAACCTGAGATGTAGCATTAAAAATCAGAATTTAAAGTCAGAGTCAATTGTTTATATCTGATTTTATATCTGTGTGAAACATGTTTTGTAATTGTGCTTATATAGTTCCTTGGTTTGCATTGTCAGATAGACTCCCAAGTATTTTATATCGTCTGCAATAATTTTTAATGGAATTTCTCTTTTTTTATCTCTCACTGTTGGACTTTGTTGGTAGTATATAGAAATGCTGATGATTTATGCAGCTTTATTGTATATCTTGCAACTTTGTTCAAGTTAATTGTTTCAACTAGCTTTTTAGTTGATCTCGAGGATTTTCTAAGTATACTATAATGACATCTGCAAATAGTGATAGTTTGCTCACTGCCTATTTTTATTTCTTCAATTTCCTTTTCTTCTCTTATTGCTATAGCTAGCATTTCTAGTACAATATTGAATAATAGTGGTGATGACAGGCATCCTTGCTTTACCCTTGATACTGTTGGGAAGGTGTTTCAACAATTTGGCTAGCAGCTGCTGTGGGAGTGAGAAACCAACACGAGCCCAACAACAAGAATGCTACAAGCCTCCAACACAGGTTCTTTTGATCTGCTTTACTAAAGAAAGCAATGTTGAGGGGTTAACAATATTACCTTAATCCAACATATACATATAAACTCACTTAGTTCAGGAGGAAAAGCCAGCACCCTGAACTTCAGAGCAAACACAAACAAATTACAAACATCAACAGACAGATCTTGTCTGACTCAAATCTCGGATTCATAGCTACCAGAGTTTAACAAAGTCCGAACATCCGGGTTTACAAGCTGGAGGGCTCTTAACTATAGATGCCCAGAGTCTCCACATCAGCACACCACCAAGAGTGAGAACCCTAAACAAATAACTTTGTTCTCCCTTTATATGCACTCTTTAACTGTCATCAAACGTCATCTGAGTAACCAGAACTTAGGCTCTTACTATTGGCTCTGGTCTTAGCAACTCCCCTTAGGACCCTGAGGGCTTCACACCCATATAGGCTTAGCATCTAATAGATAGGGGTTTGGGCCTGGGGTTTAGCACCTGGTAAGACTCAATCAAAGACACCTAACTTAATTATTTTAAAACACTAAGAAAGGCCCACCTTAACTGATATTACAGAAGGCTTTTAGCTCATCCCCATTATAGAAAATGCTTGCTGATAGTTTTAGATAGACATTACTTATTATTTTAAGGAAAGCTCCATTTATTCCCATTTCTAGTGTTTTTAATTTCTAATATTTTTTAATAGGAATGAGTATTGTATTTTGTCAAAAGCTTTTTCTACAAATGCTGAGATAATCATATGGTCAATTATGCTGATAGTTTTTCCTAATGTTGAACCAGCCCTTCATTCCTGGTATAAATTCCACCTTGTCATAATATGTGACCTTTGTGATACATTTCTATAATCTTCTTGCTGTTATTTTATTTAAAATTTTTGCATCAACATTCCTTAGAGAACTTGGTCTATAGTTTTCTTTCTCTGTTTTCCCTCTTCCTGGTTTAGATATCAGCATCATATTCATGTTATACAAGGACTCCTTCTTGGCCTTCTTTTCCCATTAGTTTATATAGCATTGGAATTAATTCTTCTCTAAATGTTTGGTCAAATTCACTTATGAATCCATATAATACTGGGCATTTTTTTTCTTAAGGAGTTCATTTATAACTTTTTCAATTTCTAAAATAGTTTTATTTAAGTATTCTATGTCCTCTGCTCTGATCTGAGCAATTTATATTTTGTAATAGTCATCCATTTCATTAAGACTGTCATATTTATTGGTATATATTTGGGCAAAGTAGTTCCTAATACTTACTTCAATGCCATCTTCATTGGTGATATATTTATTCTTTTAATTTTTGATACTGGTGATTTGATTTTCTTTCTTTTTTCAATCAAATTAACCAATGGTTTATTTTTTATTAATAAAACCAGCTTCTAGTTTTATTTACTATTCAGTAGGGTTTTTCTTTCACTTTCAATTTTGTTATCTCTCCCTTGATTTTCAGAATTTCTAGTTTAATGTTTAACTGGGGATTTTTAATATGTTCTTTTTCTAGTTTTTTTTAATTGCATGTCCAATTTGTTGATCTGCCCTTTCTCTATTTTATTAATGTAAGCATTTAGAGATAGACATTTTCTCCTAAGTACTATTTTGGCTGCATCCCATAAATTTTGGTATGCTGTCTTATTGTTGTCATTCTCTTCAATGAAATTATTGTTTCTATGATTTGTTCTTTGACCCATTCATTGTTTTTTTTTTTTGTTTTTGAGGCAATTGGGATTAAGTGATTTGCCCAGGTTCACACAGCTAGTAAGTGTCTAGGGCCAGATTTGAAATTCAGGTCTTCTTGGCTCGAGAGCTGGTGCTCTATCCACTGCACCACCTAGCTGCCCTAACCCATTAATTCTTTAGGATTAGATTATTTTTTTCTAGTTAGTTTTTAATCTATGTTTCCATGTCCCCTTTATTAAGTGTAATTTTATTGCATTATAATCTGAAAAGGATGCATTTAATGTTTCTGCTTTTCTGCATTTATTTGTGAGGTTTTTATGCACTAATGTATAGTAATGTTTTGTGAAAGCACCATGTATAGCCGAGAAAAATCTATATACTTTTCTATTTCCACTTAATTTTCTTTAGAAGTCTATCATATAAAACTTTTCTAAAATTCTATTTATCTCCTTAACTTCTTTTTTATTTGTTTTATGGTTATATGTATCTAATTGTGAAAAGTTAGTTGAAGTTTCCCACTTGTATAGTTTTGTTGTCTATTTCTTCCTTTCTTCCTTCCCTTAACTTTTCCCTTAAGAATCTGGATGCTCTGCTATTTGATGCATATATGTTTAGAATTGATATTATTTCATTGTTTATGACATCTTTCAGCAAAATGTAGTTTCCCTGCTTATCTCTTTTAATTAGGCCTATTTTTGCATTTGCTTTGTCTGAGATAATGATTGCTACCCCTGCCTTTTTTTAACCTCAGCTGAAGTCATAATAGAGTCTGCTCTAGTCCCTTATTTTTACTCTGTGTGTATGTCTCTATTTCAAGTGTATTTTTTGTAAACAACATATTGTTGGGTTCTTGTTTCTAATCCACTCTTCTATATGCTTTAATTTTATGGATGAGTTCATCCCATTCACATTCACAGTTATGATTACAAACTGCATATTTCCCTCCATCATATTTTTCCCTGTTTATTCTTCTTTCTCTCTCTTTTTATGCTGTCCCTCTACAAAGACTGTTTTGCTTCTGCCTCCATCAATCTGCCCTCCTTTCTATTAACCCTCCCCTCTTCTCTTATGCCCTTTGCTTCCCACTTCTTTGTGTGGGTAAGATAGATTCCTATACCCAACTGAATGTGTATGTTATTCCTTCTTTGAACCATTCCAATGAGAGTGAGGTTCAAGTGTTGCCCACTTCCCCCTTCTTTCTCCTCCACTGTAAAAGCTCTTCCTTGTATGCCTATTTTATATGAGATAATTTCCTCCATTCTTCCTCTCCTTTTCTCCTTGTTCCAGTGCATCCCTCTTTCTCACTCCATCATAGTGAACTTACACTTATGCTTTCTTTCTATGTACATTGCTTCTAACTGCCCTAATTATGATAAAGTTCTTAGGAGTTACAAATATCATCTTCTCATATAGAAATATAATTAATCTTATTGAGACCCTTATGATTTCTCTTTCATGTTTACCTTTTTATGCTTTTTTGAGTTAGGTGTTTAAAAGTCAAAATTTCTATTCAGTTTTGGTCTTTTCATCAAGAATATAGTCCTCTATATTAAATATTCATATTGTCTCTGATAGATTATACTCAGTTTTTCTGAGTAGGTGATCCTTGGTTCTAATCCAAGCTCCTTTGTCTTCTGGCATATTATATTTCAAACCCTCCCTCCTTTTTATCCAGAAGCTGCTAAATGTTATGTGAGCCTTACTGTGGCTCCATGATATTTGAATTATTTCCTTCTGACTGCTTGCAGTATTTTCTCCTTAACTTGGGAGCTCTGGAATTTGTCTATAATATTCCTGGGAGTTTTCATTTTGGGTCCTCTTTCAGGAGGTGATTGGTGGATTCTTTCAATTTCTATTTTGCCTCTGGTTCTCTAGGATATCAGGGAAGTTTTCCTTGATTATTTCTTGAAAGATGATGTGTAAGCATTCTCTCTCTCTCTCTCTCTCTCTCTCTCTCTCTCTCATATCATGGCTTTCAGGTAGTACAATAATTCTTAATTTTTTTCTCCTTGATCTATTTGCCAGGTCAGTTGTTTTTCTGATAAGATATTTCATATTTTCTTCTATTTTTTAAAATTCTTTTGATTTTTGTTTGTTTGTTTCTTGATGTCTAGTCATTAGCTTTCACTTGCCCAATTCTAATTTTTAAGGAATTACTTTCTTCAGTTTTTGTATCTCTTTTGTACCTCTTTTTCCATTTATTCAATATTTCTTTTTTAAGGAATTTTTTGCTCAGGGAATGTTTGTGTTTCTTTTCCCATTTTTCCAGTTCTACTTTTTAAGGAATTTTTTTTCTTCAGTGGATTTTTTTGCCTCTTTTACCATTTGATCAATTCTGTTTTTAAAGTTTTATTTTCTTCAGTATATTTTGTGAGTTTTCCTAAGCCATTGACCCTCTTCTCATAATTTTCTTGTATCACTCTCATTTATTTTCCCTGTTTTTCCTCTACCACTCTTACTGGATTTTTAAACTCCTTTTTGAACTCTTCTGGGGTTGGGGTAAAGCTGATTTATATTTTTCGTTGAGGCTTTGGATGTAGCAGTTTTGACTTTGTTGTCTTCTTGGTTTGTGTCTTTATCTTCCCTGTCACCATAGTAGATTTTTATGAGCAGGTTCTTTTTTGTTGTTGCTGTTTGCTCATTTTTTCCAGCCAATTTTTTTTTTACTTTTAATTTTATGTTTATGTTGGACTTTTCTCCCAGGATGAAGGGGGCACTGTCCCAAGCTTTGGGTTTTTTGTGCTTCTGTTTTCAAAGCTACTTCTGGGGACCTATAAGTTTTCAGTGCCTTTAAGGTGATATGATCCAAGAGGAGGTGTGGTCACAGTTCTTCTGGACAGTGCCCTCATCTTGACCCAGGAAGGGACTTTGCTCCCCTTCAGCCACAAACTATAGAACTCTTCTTGGCCCTGGAACTGTGACTAGGACCTCTGCTCTCCTGTGGCCACAAGCACTAGTGCTGTTCTTCACCCTGGAATTGTGACCTGGAACTGCATTTAGGCAATATAACAGAATTCCGTATCCAGTGCCATGAAAAGCATTCCCTATAATCTCTTTCTGACCAGTTGCCTGACTCCCTTACCTTCTCTGGGCTATTGCAGCCACCGCTGAGGCCTAACTGCTGGTGTTGCCACTGTGTGCACTGTGATCTGGGCTGGCTCCTACCTTCATATCACAGACCTCTCCTGCCAACCTCCTAAGTTTTCTTCAACTGCAAAAATGTCTCACTCTGATCTTGTGTTGGCTCTGCCATTCCAGAATTCAATTTGAGGTATCATTTTAAAGTTGTTTGGACGGGAATGTTGGGAAATTCAGTTGAGCTGCTACTTGTACTTCACCATCTTGAGAATTTACCTTTCTAAAGCACTTTGGCTCATGACAACCCTTGAGGTACAATGGATAATATAGTTATCATTATAATGCCTTGATTACTAATTTTTTTCCCACTCACATAGCTTGTTACAGCTTCCACAATTATAATTATTATTCCATTGTTATCTTCATTTCACAGATGAGGAAACTGAGATTCCGAATGGGCCAGTGATTTGCCCAGGACCATGTGATTATTTAGTAGTAGAGCTGAGACCCAAATCTAAGTGCCAAACCAATGTTCTTTCCATTTGAGAATGATGTCTGAACAGTGGTTAGGTTTACAATAAAAACAATGTTGGTCAAAATCTTTTTTGATCATGTCATCTACATTTTTCTAACATGCAGCCCAAAAGACTTCTACTTCCAAGAGGAGCCTAACATATTTCCTTGCATAATCGTTGCAATTTTTTTTTTAGTTCAAAAATTGGTTTATAACCTTTCATCATGTAATCATCACATGGTATAATATTGTTAGTCATGCCACTTAAAAGGTAAACAGAGATACTCATTTGTCTCCCATGCATTGTGAGCTGGGAGCCTAGAATTCTCAGTGCTTGTGCATCATCAATATATTTCCAAAGTAACTTGTGTGGTTTGTTTAGAGTGCTGCAATATTAAAGGTACTGTCACTCAACCCAATGAAGAGTCGTAGGTTCCAGGGGAACAGGCAGGCAAGCAAAGCTGCCATGAGTGAGTCATGTAATATGGTAAGACTTGCATCTTCCCAATTTTAACATGTATTCACGAGTAATACCTGCATCCTAATCTTGCGCCAAAGACAGTTTAGTAATAAATGATTTTAAAGTAATATCAGCAGAAAGTTTTAAAAGCTTTACATAATGGCCACACCCCACTTTTTTGCAAAAAAAAATGGCATAAAATTTGTGACAATTATGTGGTGAAATACGATATTCCTTAAGAGCCCTCTCTTAGAGTTTGGAGGATTGGCTCAGTTGGTGATGTACTATAATAACCACCTCCCCAATCCTCTGCCACTAAGACCATCCTAGTGCCACAAACTGCCATCCTCTCCTACCTGGATTATTGGCTACTTATTAGTCAATAATACTGCTTTCACTCATTTCTCTCTTCAAACTCTCCTTCATACAGTGGCCAGAATAATCTTCCTTGTGCTCAGTTATTATCTTGCCCTCTCATCTCCTGAATCATATTCAAATTCTTTTATTTAATGTTCACTTCCTTCAACAATCCCTCAACCTTTCTAGTCTTACTTTATTACTGTCTCCCATATGATACAGCCCAGCCACATAATAGATATTCTTTCTCTTAAAATATGCCCTATGCTCATTCCTTCTGTGGTGGCTAAGAATTGGGAATCGAAGGGATACTTATCAATTGGGGAATGGCTAAACAAGCTGAGGTATATAATTGTAATGGAATATTATTGTGCCCTAGGAAATGACAAGAGGATGATTTCAGAAAAACCTGAAAAGACTTACATGAACTGATGCATAGTGAAGTGAACAGAACCAGAACATTGTACACAGTGACAGCAACATTGTTCGATGAAGAACTGAATGATTTTGCTATCCTCAGCCATACAATGATCCAAGACAACCCCAAAGAACTAATCATGAAGCATACTATTCACCTCCAGAGAAAGTACTGATATTGTTTGGATACAGCCTGAAGCATGCTATTTTTCACTTTCATTCTTCTTTAATTCAAGTCTTCTAGTACAAAATGACTAATATGGAAATGTTTTACATGATTGCACACATATAACCTATATTTGATTACTTACCATCTCAGGGAGGTGGGAGGCAAGGGGAGGGAGGGAGGGAGGGAAAGATAGAATTCCGAATTCAAAACTTTAAAAAAACCAGAATGTTAAAAAAATTGTTTTAATATATAATTGGGGGAAATTACGTATATGTATACATATATATGCACATATATACATATACAAAAAGAAATGCCCTATGCCTTCCTAACTCCATGCCTTTACTCACAGTATTTTTAACATGTTCATCCTTCCCCTCTTTGACTATCGAATTATGACTCTTATTTTAAATCTGAACTCCAATGCTACCTCCTCTGTGAAGACTTTCCAGGTACACCCTGGTCAGCAACACATGGAAACAATGAACCTCACTTTGCATGCTCGCTTCCCTTAGTAAATATCCAATGCATATATCATGCAATCTTGGACATTATATTCATTTGCATTAGTGCCTTATCTCCCTAGACTGTAAGCTCATTGAGGACAGGAACCATATCTTGTTCCATACCTCATCTCTGCCTACAGGCTTTCCCAGTTTCCTTTAAGTCCCACCCAAAATCCCATCTTCTGCAGGAAGTCTTTCTCAAATTCTCTTAATTCTAGTGCCCTCCCTCTGTTAATTACTTCCTATTTATCATGTATATAATTTGTTTGTATATATTTGTTTATATGTTGTCTTCTTAACCACCTTTTGCCTCTTTTTATATCCCCAGTGTTTAGCACTGTGCCTGACACATAGTAGGCACTTAATAAATGCTTATTGGTTGATTTTATCTCCTATCATGCCTAAGTATCTTGCATATAATAAAGGCTAGGTAAATTTTCACAGACAGAATGAATGTATGAATGAACCCAATTCTACCCTATTGTGAAATATATGCAGCATGGCACATGTTCAAATTTAGACCAACACTCCAAAATATTGATGTATCACTGATGATTTCAGTGAAATACAATTACCATTCTGTAAGAAACAGTGTGATCGAAAAATGTTGGGGTTTTTGTTTGTTTTAAATGAGTGTTGCCTTTTCTGTAACAGAATATTTAAGAAACAACCCTAGTAATGACTCTCATGAAATCATTGTGAACCCTCTAACCACCCCCACCATTCTTGCCAACATGACTAATGATTTAAATTGAGTTTTTCAGCTCATGCCACCCAAACTTGGAGAAGCAGGGGATTTTGGGGGGGGGGGCAAGAGAGAGAAACAAAGTATTCCTAGAAACCCCAGTTAATTACAATCAACGAAAGACAAATGATTCATGCTTCTTAAATACAGCCTCATGTGCATAATCAGCTAATAACTTGAATACAAATAAACAATGGAGAGATGGGGGGAGAGAGGAGGGAGAAGTCAGAATGGTAGCTGCCAGGGAGACATTTAGGTTTTCTCTGCATGGATTCCTAATGCATTCCAGTGTCTTATAAATATGATTGTGCTCAGAGCATATCATAGTTGACATCTTGTCAAAACCAAGAGAAATAATTGCATCCTGGAGTAAGAGTATCATGAAAGCTGCAATTTAAAAGTGGTGTTGGTTATCAGCACCAATTTACTAACATCTTACTGTATGTAACCACTTGTGGGTATACAAAAACATGTATTTCCTTACTGATGTTGATGGGCTCTGCCAAAATTCAAACTATTTACCCTTCCTGGTCAGATCTTGGCAGAAGAATGGCAAAGGAGATAAGAGGAGAAACTAAGCCGCTGTCTTTTGGAAAAATCTAGTTTTAAAACTTTTTTACTCTCATTTATGTTTCTGGGCAGATAGATACCAATCTGTTCAGTTCTTGAGGGGGAAGAAAAACAACCTATCTTTCGAGGATATTAAACTAACACCTCAGCAAGCCTCAGGCATGCTTCTCATTTATTACAGAAAACTTAAGTCTTCTGACAGTCCACAATTATGTGCTGGGAAGTATAATGAATAACTCTGTGTCAGAAGGATTCATAGAACTTTGATCAGTGTCCCGCAAGGCACTGAGTCAAGATGAACCTTGAAATCTGATTAACATCACCATCTCAAGCCAGGATACTAAAAACAGAGATTTCCCCTCTCACCTTAGATGTTTTGAAAATATTTTCTGGGATCTCCCTAGCACAGTGTGTAACGAAATTAAGCAGTCACTTCTGATGCAAGATATAGAGGGATTTTACATATACTTTATGCAACTGCCTATGATTTTTCCTACTTCAGAGACCACAGTCAGAAAAACAAAGGTAGAGAGAAGGAGGGAGCTTCAGAGATCAGTGATATATTCTATATTATGAAAAGATCTGAATGGCCATCAGTAAGAATAACCTGATCCCTGGAAATGATTCACCATCTGTAGGTGTACTCTGAATTGCATTTACAATGGCAGCAGTTATTTGTTTGCACTCAGGCTTCCTGGTTCCACCTATGTTCAAAGAAACACATTTGAGCTAAGAAACCAGAATTTTGATATGTAAAAAGCCAGCTGGTATGTATGAGAATGGACTTTGAGGCCTTAAACTCATCAATACTTTGCTCTAGACCCACTGATCTGATCACCTGGGTAACCAGTGCACAAAACCAAACAATGACTGCCTTATAATATTCCCTAAAGTAGAAGGTATGTCTGCCTTTGCCCAAGTTTTTTGGATTTCCCCACATTTGTATTCTCTCTTTATAAGACTTATGCCTCTAGAGTTTTTACTGAACAAAATACCAGAGATACAAGAATCAAGATTATTTAAAATGTGTTTTCCAAGGTGAGTTAGGAAATTTCAGCCTCTGAGGTGGGATAATACATAGAATAAGATGCATTTTTTTTTGGAAATGGACAATGTGAAACTAATGTTTTGTGTGACTATGGATATTTGTTACAAAAGTTTCGCATTTCTTTTTTCTTCACCCATGGAGGGAGGGAGCGGGGAGAAAACTTTAAATGCTTGATAATTGAAAAAAAGATTTAAAAATATCTTCTAATTTTAACTACTAGTGAAAGGGGAGATATGCTATGGCACTCCCAAATCAAGATATTTCCACTCTAGAACATTAAACTAGATATATGATCTGTTATTTCCTACCTTGCCTCGCTCTTCATTTCTGAATGAAAGGTTAAGTAACACATGGTAGAATATAACTCTAGAAAAAAAAAGCTGATTGTCATACATTTTTGAGATAGGTCATTATGGCTACAGTCTTCAAAAGATCCAGGATTGCCTCTATGTAGAGGTTCCTGCTTCCCATCGTCATTGTCATCATCGTCATCATCTTAGCATTTAAATAGTGCATTAAGATTTTCAAAACACTTTACATAAGTTATTTTATTTGACCCTCACAACAACCCTGTGAGGTGGGCACTATTATGACCCCTGCATTTAACAGATGAAGAAACGGAGACACAAAGAAGTTAAATGACCAACTAGTGAGGGTCTGAGATCAGATTTAAACTGGGGTTTTCCTAACTCTGAATCCCATGCTTTCTCTATCCACTGCTCCTTATCATTGCTTTGGACTATAGAAAATAATGATACATCTTTTCTCCGGTCTAATCTTTGCTTCTTCCCAAGGAAGAACACAAGGCAAAACCAGAAATACTTTAACCCTCAATGATAATAATTATACATAAGTACATATTATAATATATTCCTATAATATATAAATATATTATACACAAAATAGGTAAATGTAGTGTATATTATTGTTATATGTAAATGGAAATATAGTATATAAATATTATGATAAATAGATAAGTATAGCATAAATATTATAATAAATATAATAAATAGATAAGTATGGCATAAATATTATAATAAATAAATACAACAAATATAAATACATAATATATGTATATAGTGAGTGTGTGAGTGTGTGTGTGTGTGTGTGTGTGTGTGTGTGTGTGTGTGTGTAAAAAGGGTTTTCTCCCCTTGGATTTCTCCCAAGCTGATCAATATCTCTGACATCTCTTTTCCTTAGGGTTTCTTTAAAAATATGGAGGACCATTTCAAAAGAAAAACTCCAAACTGCTTTGGCTACCATGCCAAAAAGCCCCAAGTAAATCTCATGGCAGTAGAGAGGCAACAAGAATGTGGAGAAGGAGTAGGCCAGGGAGAGAGAAGAGAAAAAGGCGAGCAGCTGGAGAGGAGGTGGAAGCGGGTGACTAAGACAAGGAGCCAGAAATGGAGTTGTGATATAGAAGGGAGAAAGAAAAAGGCTGAGCAGCCGAAGAGATGGTGGTTAAAATAACTCATGGTAACAGAGTGTTCTTTGTTACCATACACTGTTCTTTGTTATCACACATTACAGAGAGTTATAAACAACAGAGGCATGCTGTACAGGAAAGATGTGCCTCCAGCTTGGGGCTCGACTGACCTAACAACTCTCTGGCTTCCACCTCATCAAGAGGGATGCCGGTTCCAGAACACCACGTCAGAACTCAGCCATTAATCTGTACATCTAAATCTACACTCAGTAACCCTCTAGAATGGCCGAGGCTCATTCTCAGAAGCCACCTGGGCCTGTGCTGACGTGAGTAGAAATGCGTAGATGGGGCTGATTCAGCCCAATAATGACTTCCAAATTTTACGAGTCAAGAGGAATACACTTTTTGAAAACATGCACAAAAACAAAATGACTATCTGTGAGTTTACACAAAGATTCAGATATGACAAGGGAATAGAAAAAAACCCAGCAAAACTAAAGTAAATGCAATAGCCCGACAATAACCTAAGTTGAACTATAAGAATGTGAGTTCTTCTTGATGATCATTCACTCATTCTCTATCTTACCTACCCATTTCCTACCAAATTCTACCCACCCACCTACAAAGTTCAACCTCCCACGTGTAAGACCTACCCTCAGTAAGGTCATTGAATAGATGAAGGTTTTTCTTGCTCTATCTACCCAGTAGTTAGTGCCCTAAAATGGCCACCAAAATGCTCAGTTCTTCTAATCTTCTACTTCTGCTTGTCCTCCCTCCGAGGAGGTCCTATTCCCTCATAACACTTGTCTATTTTCCAAGGTGGGAGCTAATCGAAGTGATAACCTAAACCATGATAATATATGAATAAGTGCTAATGGATTAATAGACCACAAGGATCCCCTAGAAATAATGCCTTAGCAATGTATCCACACTTAGATACTGTCATGAGAAATGTACTATGCCAGGTTAGGTGCTGAGAAATAAGAGTTTCCAAAATTTTTAATGTAATAGACCCCTTTACACCCACCCATTTTTGTGTATGCATCCATCTATTCACCCTCTCCTCTTCTCTCTCTCTCTCCCCTTCTTGTCCCTCTTCTCCTCTCTCCTCTCTCTCTCTCTCTCTCTCTCTCTCTCTCTCTCTCTCTCTCTCTCTCTCTCTGTCTCTGACTACAAGCTTCAGATGCCACTTTTCATCGTTAGAAATTCCTAACCAGGAGTTCTCTATATTGACAAAGTCATGGGTCTGGTAAAAAAGAAATACACAAACATATGATGAAATATATAATATTGCATGCATGTATCCATATTTCCATATATATCCATATTATATATGTGTTTGTTTACGTGTGTGTGTGTGTGTGTGTGTGTGTGTGTGTGTATGGCACATGATAAAACAAAATTTATATCAGTTTTCTGTCAATGATCCATATTAAGGATTAGGGGTAGATGGTATCCTTGGAGTGATAATAATACAATAAGAAGAAGAATTAAGAATAATTCATATAGAACTTTTAAGAAACACAAAGTGCTTTCTCTACATTTGACAGGTGATGAAACTGAAACTCAGGAAAGTCAAAAGACTGACAGGTCCCACAGTTAATAGAACCATAGCTGATCTTCAGA
Source organism: Trichosurus vulpecula (assembly GCF_011100635.1). Classification (NCBI taxonomy): domain Eukaryota; kingdom Metazoa; phylum Chordata; class Mammalia; order Diprotodontia; family Phalangeridae; genus Trichosurus; species Trichosurus vulpecula. The sequence continues at coordinate 84,148,086 of NC_050581.1, forward strand.
CTTTAAATCTTGCTGTCTTCTCACTGCTTGAAGTTGGAAGTTTTGTGGGTTATTGCAAAATCTGCCCCCTTGTTCTGTGGTCCTTTATGCGGGTCGGATCCTGGGGAAATTCATATAACAAATTGGCTACCTATAGGGGGCAACACTTGCCTTGCATGTGCTCTAGTCCCATCTCTGATCACACTTGGGCACAAACGCAGGGAAGATGAAAGTTTGATTTGTGGACCACATGGCAAGAGAATCAGAACTGGTAGGAAAATGAGAAGTATATCATTTCATTTAACTTTCTCATTTTAGAAATGAAGAAACTGGTGGAAGAAAAGGAATTTAATTGAATTTCAAGGTTATCTCTTACTCAAAATGTTTAATAAAAAATTATCAATTTCACATAAATATCTCAAATTTAACTCCCTTTAGAGCTTTATCATATTTCCTGGGATCACTAGGATTCCAGAATTTTGTTGTTTTTTTAATCCTCTGGGGACAGAGAAAATTGTAAACCTATGATTCTAAATAAAAATGCATCCCTAAAAGATGAGATCTAAGTTTGGAGAGAAGATGACAAGTGAAAAGTCAAGAAAAACTCTGAGCTGATCAATTGTACTTTGTCTTCCATAAGGCACCAGATGACTCATCAATAGCTAAAAGAGGAGCACAGATATACAATAAGTGCGCAAAGACTTCAGAGGAAGGTGAAGCTCTTGAATAATCTAGGAAGACCTCATTGAAGTTGGAGGGCCACGAAAAATAAGAAGGATTTGAGAAAGAAGAGTGTCCCAGGAGGGGAAGAAAGACAAAGAATTGCTGAGTGTCTGGAATACAACAGACAAAGAGAGGATTTCCTGGCTGACAGGAGTAATGGAGTTTCAGACAGCAAGGCTGGTGAAGAGACAACCACAGGAAGGTAGATCTTTCATCATTCCTTAGATCATATCATGTAGGTAAGTATTAACTTTGTTTACAAGAATTATTAACCCCATTTATCTGTTCTCTCAGCTACCCCACAGACTTAATTAGGATGTGTGTGTGTGTGTGTGTGTGTGTGTATGTTCATGACATAAAGCGCATCCTCAGATGAGAAAAAGTGATACCACCCCAAGGCAGGAGAGAAAAAGACACCAGCTCACCAACTTGAAGCCAGATCTAGAGGGGAAATTGGGAATGAAGGAGGGAAGAAAGTAGATAGAGTTCACTCCTTAGTACACAATGTTATTTTTTCCTCTTTTAACTATTCTTGATAACTAGGTGACAAGCTCTGTATTGTCTATGCTACTGAAGGCCTATAAGTACTGTCAGGATTCCCTAATTAAAAGCACTGTGCAAAGCTCTTATTGCTCCATCCTAGTTATGGCCCTAAGTTCACTTTGAATTATCTACCACTGGCTTTAAAAATAAATGTGTGGATACCTGAATGTGTTTTCTTCCACTTTGTTTTTCTCTATGCGCGGCTATCTGTAGATATTGGTGTGAATGCTTATGTAGCTGTGCATATGAACACACGTGTGAGAGATGGCTGGTTGAGAGCATATGATGATAGGACTGTAGCTTTAGAATGGGAAGGGACTTTACGTTACTGAATCCAACATATCTGTGTGTGTGTGTATGTGTGCGCGTGCACATATACATATACACACACACTTTGTGAAAAGGGTTGTATAAATAGAATACGTACAGACTGGGCTCGAGGCTGTGTGTGTGTGTGTGTGTGTGTGTGTGTGTGTGTGTGTAGTCAACTAACTCCATCACTCACAAAATCTTCTTAGTTTTAAATATTGAGATAATTTCGTGGAGAATTCATTTAAGTGACAATCATTTAATGGTAGAGTAGAAAGACTTTGGAGTCAGAGTTCTTGGGTTCAAAACTCACCTTACTCCCTTACTACCTGTCTTGCCCTGGTCAAGTCATTTAAACCTCTCCAATCATCAGTGTCCTTATCAACAAATTGGTGGTGGGGGAAGGAAATGTTAGATTAGTTGATCTTTAAGGTTCCTTCCAGCTAGAAATCTATGATCCCAAGAAAGTCCATGGGAAAATCATAACATTAGAGTTCCATAAGATGCATATGTATGATTCTGAGGTTATGCTCAAGGCCCAACATGGCAGGAGCAAGCCATTTCAGCAGACTCCTCCCTACAAATTGACTATACTTCTCAAATTTGATATTCTACATTCTCTGAGAGAAAAGACTAGAAGGAAGAGAGAGAGAATATAGTAAGGAACATAAGATCATTTATCTAAAGCTACAAGGAACCTCAGAAGTCATCTACTCCACCTGCCTCATTTAACAGATAAAGAAGTGGAGTTCTAGGAATGCTCAGTGAATATGGCCAAAGTCACAGAGGGAGTATCAGACAGAGGAGGAACCACTTATACCACACTGCCTCAAAGATAAGTAATGAGAAACAGTGAAAAGGAAACCCAGAGCAGCATGCAGACTCTCAGAAGTAAGGCAGTAAAATTAAATACAATTGGATAAGACACCATCTTTTCAGGGAAATCAGTACCCTAAAAGTCTATGTCCTTCTATTGACAAGGAAGATCTATAAATGGACAGTATGTTTTAAGCTGAATATGAATTAACACTGCAAGTCAAAGCTCAAAGGCCCCTAATCCACACAGTCTTGCCATCTTTGTAATCCTTCATTCACCATTTCAGATTCTGGTTTGGGTGTCTAAACCAGTACACCTTTTACAAAGCAAAAAAAAAAATTTAGATGTGGTTAAACACCGCCATATTTATGAAGTCCCTAATTATAAGCAATGATCAAAATTAACACAGGAATTTTCAAAAAATCTTTCAAAAACTCAAAGCACTCAGTCCTGTAGCCAATATCCTAAAAGGCTTCATGCCAACAAGGCCAACATCACCCCATAGGCCTAGTTTTACCCCCTCAGAGAGAAAATGGCATAGATGGCCATTCAGATGAAGTTACCAGTGCATACATAATTTTTGACAGAGATGCCTATACCCTCATATCCATGCGAAAGCTGTAACAGGATTCTCTCAATTTTAAAAAATAAATGTTTGCTTTTCTTTTTTTTCCTTAATGGATGACTCTCAAATAGCTTTTCAGTTTGTGCAAGTTTTCCACCCCTCCCTTAATAACCCAAATATTCATGTCTCTTACAATTGCAATTGGATGGTGTAAGCTCCAGATCTATGGGCAAGCAATGTCGCCCCAGCAGAAAGAGTACTATACTTGAGAAGCAATTATCACCTCTGAGAGAGAGTGTTCTGTTTAAGCCAGAAGTAAAAATAACCTGAAAGGTCTACATTGGAGAGGTGATCCAGTATTCATTTTTTTTTCTATCACAGAACTTTTTTTTGGTGAAAACTAAGCTAATTCAAAGAAATTGTTATTTTAAAAGATAATATCTTATCATATATTTGGTTTATATGGACACACATCTATGTTTATACATACTTCTTTTATACCCATGAATTCTTACTACTTCTAATATTGCTGCCAATGCAAGGTAAATGTGTTTGAGACGAGGGTGCGGTGGGTGGAGTACTGTATGACTGCTTCAAAATTACTGGAGAAAATTTTTAAAATAAAAAAGTTCAGTTAACAGTGTTACCTACCCCGGGGCTCAGACTTCCTCTTCTCTAGATATACTCCCTTTCAATGATACTATAAACTTCCATGGATTCAACAGTTGTCTTTAAGCAAGTAACTCCCAGATGCAAATATCCAGCCCCAGTTTCTATCTTCAACTCTAGTCCTATATCACCAATTATATATTAGATACCTTTAATTAGATATCCCAGAGGTACCTCAAACTCACCATATCCAAAGCAGAGCTCATTATCTTCTCCCCATCAAACTATGCCCTTTTGGAATGTCCCTACTTTTGTTAGGAGCACCACCATTCTTCCAAGATCACCATCATCCTTTTGGATTTACAACCCCTGTCAGTCAAGAGGTCAGTTTACATTTGTTAAGCACCTACTATGTGTCAGGCATTGTGTTTAGCACTGTGGATGCAAAGAGTGGTAAAAGACAGTCCCTGCCCTTTAGGAGTTCATGATCTAATGGGAGAGAAAACATGTAAATCATTACGTACAGAGAAGCAATATGCAGGATAAATTGGAAATTATCATTAGGGAAAGACAATAGAATTAAATGGAATTAAGAAGAGAATCCTATAGAAGGAAGGAATTTAACTGGCACTGGAAGGTAGCCAGGGTGGTCAGGAGTTAGAGGTGAGGGAAAGCATTCTATGCATGGGATCAACCAGTATAAGGAGGAGAGTGTCACTGGAGTACAGAGTGCATGGTGGTTGTTGGAGGTGGCAGAAGTTATAAGAAGACTAGAAAGCTGGGGGTCAGAGGGAGAAATTATGAAGAGTTTTGAATGTCAAACAGAATTCTTTATTTGGTTCTGGAGGTGTCAGAGAGCCATTGGAGTTTATTGAGTAACATACTCAGACCTGAATTTGAGGAATATCACTTTGATGGCTGAGTAGATAATGGACTGGATTGGGGAGAGACTTGCAGCAACGGACCAACAAGTAGGCAATTACAATAGTCCAGAGGGCAGTGAACCAAGATGGTAGAGGTGTCAGAAGAGAGAAGGAGATGCGTGCAAGGTAGGAATTAGGAAGGCCAAATTGACCTTTGTCTCTTTTCTCTCCCTCATATCTCCATATCCGATAAATTGCCGATTTACCACCCTCCTTCCTCTGGAGAATGCAAGTGAATTTATATTGTTTGCTAGAAAAACATACATGCATAACACAATTATGCATAGCTCTATTGATAATTCAGGCCTTCCCATCTCAAGTTAGGATCACCAGTACTCTGGGAGTTTATTCCTTCTTCCCTTCTAGAATCAGAGTTAGCATTCATATGTAGAATCTCAAGGGGAAAAGCTTTCATTTTAATTTTAAGGAAGAAGCCTCCATCAGAGGCCTTTAATCCTCACTTGAGAGAATAACCCAAGTCTATCCTCCTGGCAACAGCCAGGCAATTTAGAGGAGAATTCCCTGGGAAGATTCAAGCCTGTATTAAATTGCTGCTATCATGTAAAGTCATGCAGATTTAATTGTTTCTCACTTTCTTTCGCTTTTACCCCTAAGTCAGGTGAGAAGGTTTTCCCTTTCTTCCTAAAATTACCGCTTCTTAAGTATCTATGTGGGCCCAAATGACCCTGGGATCACAAGTAAGACCCTTTCCACCCACCTTGTTGGTGGACCTTAATTAGGTAATCCTATGCTTTATATCCTATTCAACTAATTATAACCCTCAAAGATCCCAATGCATACATCCGGAAGCAAGGTAACAGGCAACATATGGAGGTAACAGGTAACAGACAGATTCATCCTCTATTCAACCACTATTTTAAAATTCTTTGGAGAGGTGGGAGCATGCTTTACACATGTGCCCATGAGGCAGCTAGGTGAGGCAGAGAATAAAGCATTGGGCCTGAGTTCACACCCTGCCTCCCACAATTACTAACAGTGTGACCGGGGGCAAGTCACTTAACTTCTGCATGCCTCAGCTTCCTCATCTGTAAGATGGGAACAGGAACACTACCTACTTCACAGGGGTGTTGTAAGGACTGAATGAAATAACACATGTAAAGCCTGACATAAATGCTAACTATTAGTGTGTCCGAGACAGGAAAACCACCGGACAACAAAAAAATAAAACCAGAAAGACATCTTGGGACTTGCCACACTGATCCCTCAATCCGTAGGCAGATTTGGAGTACCCTAATATCCCCCTCCAATTTCTTGCCTTCCGGAGACCTCAGCTGTCTCTGCAGAATATACTCCATTAAATTTCATTTGAGCACATAAGTCCTGCGTGGGGACTTTCTGCTTTTGCCTTCCCAAGAGAAGACGCAGAGTTAGCACATACACACACTCCTTTGGAGAGGCCTTTTCCAGCAAATTTAGGAAGTGAAAGGCATGGAAGGAACTGATCCAATCTCATTTTAAAACTCTAAATTCACATAGAAAGCTCTCATTCAAGCTGCTACAACGAGTGGCCCTCACTCACAAATCTCATGGATTGTCTCTCCCCAAAGTATCTCATATCTAGCCCCTTTCCTCCACTTTCACAGCCACCAGCCTAGCTCAAGCCCTCATTATCTCTTTCACTTGCCCTATTGCAATGATGGGCATCCCTGCCTCAAGTATCTCCATTCTCTGGTTCATTCTCCACACCGTTGTCAAAATGATATTTCTAACATACAGATTGGATTGTGTCACTCCCTCATTCAAGAAGCTCCAGGGATATTCCTTCTTGTCACCATAATAAAATACAAATGAATCTGGTTGGTTTTAAAAAGCCTTCAAAATCTGCTATCAACCTTGTTTTTTTTCAGGCTTCTTACACATTACTTGACTTCATGAATGATACGTTCCGGCCAACTGACCTATTTGCTGTTCCTCATACAAGATATTTCATCTCATCTATGTGCCTATGCCCAAGATGATCCTCTGCCTGGAATGCTCTCTGCTCCTCACATGTTTTCAGAAGAAAAAGAAAAATGATTAAAAACAACTCCTGGGAAGATGCTCCAAATCACTATTATAAGGGAAATAAAATTAAATAACCAACAAATTGACAAAAATAATAAATTTGCAAATTACAAAAATGATAAAAGATAAATATAATCAAAGCTGGAGGGGCTATGGTAAAGCAGGCAAACAAATATAGTCTTAAGCTAAGAGCTAAGAATATGGGCAGATAGGTGGCAAATCAAATAAAGTTTCTGGGCTGGAGTCAGGAAGACTCAGCTTCCTGAGTTCAGATGTGGCCTCAGATACTTACTGGTTGTGTGACACTGGGCACAGTTTGCTTCAGTTTCCTTGTCTGTAAAATGAGCTGGAGAAGGAAATGGCAAGCCATTCCAGTATCTTTGCCAAGAAAGCCCTAAATGGTGTCATGAGGAGTCACATACCACTGACACCAAAAGTGCTAAGAATCGGTCTAACCGTTCTGGAAGACAATCCAGAACTGCACTAGAAAACCTTTTTTTTTCTGGAAGAAAGGGAGGGAGGAAGGAGGGATTACAGTTAATAGAGAATAGGCCACACTCTCCATTTTTTTTCATCTAATACTTGAAGGCATCAGTTCCTCAAAGGATCTCTATAGCATGCCACAGGTACTGCCAAGAGAAATAAGGAACTCTGCCCTTTGTGAGTGAGCAAAAACAAGTTCCGTGCCCTAGTACATAGAGGAGAAAAGACGCATTTACTAAAGTTTTTGAGCCAGAAACTTGTGCAGATTTGGGTCACTACTTGTCATGCCTCTCAAAGGGCTGCTACTTCTCACGCAGAAATTCTAATCATAAACTTAAAACTGGAAAGGACCTCAAAGATCTTCTCCTCCAACACTGCCCTCCCCCTTTTTTTTTTAACCAAGAAAGAAACTGCTGCCCAGATCCTATTTGCGCAGTTCACATAAAAGTTCACGCAGCAGAGAAGAGATTGAGAGCCAGGCCTTGGGTTAAAGGTCCAACACTCATTCTCCTGTAGCACCTAGCACCTACATTCTGACTCAGGCCATGCCAGGAAGCCATTCACATTCCTCCTGAATAATGGGAAGGGTCCAAGTTCACTTCCCAATCCTCTGTGTAAACCAACAGCAACACTAGTGGTAATGATAATCACCCAAACAAAGAATAATGTCTTTTTTTCCTGTACCAAATACTTATAATATTTAAGATATGGGAAATAAAATGCTTTCAAAACATAAAAGCCTAGTGAATAAAATTGATACCATGTGGGAAAAGGAGTGGATGTATGTCATCGCTATCATCCTGTTTGCTATTGAAGTTGTCTCAAAGACACTTTAAACGATTCTGCAGAAGATGGGCTTCTATCCCGATACTTTTATTCAATTACAAAAGCAATTTTTTATTCAACTGTGTAATAGTCCACAAAACATTTAACATAAAAGAAAGCAGTATAGCAGTATGATGACTTGTGCCAGGAGTGTTTCCAACAGAATTCCAAAAAAAAGATGAAAATGAGATGAGTATTCACTAGCACATATATAGCAGTTATAGGTTTACAAGGTGCTTTGTACATATTATGTCATTTAAGACTCACTATGACCTGGGAGGTAGCTGTTGTTATAATTCCCACTTTACAGGTGAGGGGGCTGGCACAGGGAGAGGTTAAGTGACTTTCCCAAGGTCATACGACTAGTAAGTGCCTGAAGCTGGATTTGAATTCAGGCCAGGCCTCCTGACTCGAGGTCCAGCCCTATGCATCCAATGTATCGCCTAGCTGCCTGCTGCTGCTGTATTTATGTAGAATTTTAAGGTTTAAAAAGCCTTGAAGTCAAAGGGGGATAGAATCAGATATTTAGAGCTGTAAGGTAGTTTGGACTTCATTTTGTTCAGTCCTCTTATTTTACAGATGAGGATGCTGAGATCCAAAGAAGGGAAAATTGCCCAAGGTCACTCAGATTCCAACCGGCAAAGCCAAGAGTCAAATCTAGGTCTCCCATTTTGAAAGTGAAGCCTGCTATCAGTGGGCCTGGGTTCTAGTATTAGCTTCATCATTTGCTACCTTTGGGGTCTTTCTCAAATCATTTCATTTCCCTAGACCTTGTTTTCCTCATCTGTTATAAAAGGGGGTGGGGGTGGAATGGGGTGGGGGAATTGTGGTAGATGACCTCTAAATGAATACTTCCAGCTCCAAATCCTATGATGTCTATGAAAACAGCAGCATTTCCATATTATTTTGTATCAAGGAAATTTGTTATTGTCAATATATAAACAGAAATCAAATTTGAGGTATGTAAGACCCAGTAGTAAAATAAAGTTTAAATCTTGGTTCTCCATAGAAATATAGCAACAGATATTTTTTTAACATCTCAATTCTGTATCACATCAAGGCTTATCAAATTCTTTCCTCATAACAATCGTGTGAAGTAGCTAACACAAATATTATTATTCCTAATGCTAGGTGAAAGGAGGTGTCAGACATATCATCTCCAATCCCTTTTTGCTTCCTCTCTTCTGAATATTTCTTTTTTCTTCATGTTATTGTATTCTAGAGGGCAGTTGATGCAAGTTTTGTTTGAATTGGCAGGTTTGAGAGTTAGCTGCTAGTTGAGAATGAAACAGCATTGTACTGTAGAAAGAAGATTGTCTCTAGAGTCTAGTTCAAATCTTGCTTCTGATGCCTACTGCCTGTGTGATCTTAGGGAAGTCATTTAAACTCCTTTGGCTTCAGTTTCCTCTTCTGTAAGATGAGTGGGCTAGACTAAGTGGCCTCAGAAATGCCTTTTAACTCTAGAACTAAGAACAGAATGGTTCTTAGTAATGAGATGTGCTGTAATGGGATTTTATCTTGTTCAGTCCTTCAATGGAACCATAGTGTCACCAATCAATCACACATTTTCCTTCCATTGATTCAAATCACAAAGCAGCCAATTTTCTCTTTTATAATATTCTCTGTATCACAGCCCTCTATGAATTTATTTTTATCTCTAGTCATGAGAGATCTAATGTCCTATGTTTCTACAAATTTTTAATGGTGAGACTTTTTACATTTAGTTCATCCATTTGGAATTTATGGTAGTATATGGCGCAATATGCTAATACGAACGTATTTTCTGACAAACTGCTATATAGTTTTCTCAGGAGTATTTTGTATTTATGAGTTTATTGAAGACTGGATTTTTGTATCTGTTTCTAAGTGTTGCTTATATTTTACTATTTTAATCTTTTTTTTAAAAAAAATTGTATATCTAATACAAGATAATCTTGGAAATCATTATTATTTTTCCTAGACCTGTGATTTCATAGGTTTGGGGACTCCTATTGAGGAAACTCCCTCTACTAATCCAGATTGGCAGCTTTTCTGCAAGTTGTACTCTTGGAGATTTTCCTACAGTAATTATAGGGTCAATCGGGCAAATGACTTGTCCAGGGTCACATAGGTAGTGTATGTCAGAGACAAGACATAAAATCAGGTCTCACTCTCTAAGACTCAAGCTACTAAAAGAAGGCGTTTCTTTATGATTACTGTGTTATACTATAATATTAGCTCTGGTGATGCCAACTTCACTTTATTTCTACATTTTCATCTTCTTGAAATTTTATTCCTACATATGAATTCTGTTGTTAAATTTTATGATTTTTATGAATTATTCTTTTGGTAGATGGGTAGAATGTTAAAAATTACAGCTTAATTTGGACAGTATACTTATTTTTATTCAATTGATACAGCTGCATAATGAACACTGAATTGTTCTTACTTATATTTTCCTTTAGTTTCTGTGAAAAATGTTTTCTAGTTGCATATATAGAAGTACTATAAATGTCTTGGCAGGTTAGTTTTGATATTTCATGTATTTTGTTGGTGCTTCTCAATCTCTTCCTGGTGTTTGTTAGTAATATGGAAAAATGCTGGTGATTTTGGATTTATTCTACATAGTATTCTGCTGTAATGATTAGCTATCTTGATGAATTTCTCATTAATTCTCTAGAATTTTCTAAACAAAATATGATAAAATTATTTTTCTCATTCTTTCTCAATACCTTTTCCCTTAATTTGTGTTTCTTGTCATAGGTACTCATAGTTTATTAAATCTGAGGGTGACAAAAGATAGCTAACCTCCATTCACTGATGGTCATATCAGCTAAGTTTAGTTAGTACTGTTGTATTACAAGGATTGCTACCCCATGGTTTTAAGAAGTGACTTTGATCATCTTAAGGAATTATCCTATCATTCTTAATTTTTTAGTCCATTTAGCATGAATGATTGCTACACTAGTATGAAGGGTTTTTCTGAATCTATTGCTTCTACCACTTGAATTTTTTTATTAATGATTTACTAATTTTCCTAAAATTAGGTCATCCTTAGTTTTCTAGCATAAATCCATCATAGTCACAATGAATAATTTTTAAATAAATTGCTATCACCATTTACATTTTTATTTGATGTTTTATGGTCATTAATGATATTTGTCTGTAATCAATCTCTCTCTCTGCTTAATCTTACTTTGATTTGAGAATCATAAACACTTGTTTCACAGAAGGCATTTGACAATTTTTTTCTCTATTTTCAGACAGTTATACAGCACTGGAATAATTAGCTCCTTAGATGTTTACAAAGATTTATTTTATAAATCTTTCTGATCTCAAACCCCTCCCCTCCCTCTTCATGGAAAATAATGTACAGTTTACTCAATTTCTTTCTGAGGTCAGGTACATAAGTTGTCTATTTCTATTTGCTAATTGAGTATTTTGTATTAGTATAACAATATATTCATTTCATTTATTTGTATTGTAGTTTATGATACTTTATTTTATTTTTAAGTCATTTGTCATGGATTCTTCCTTTTAATTTTATTCTGTTTGCTTTGAATAATCAAATCAGCACAAAATTTTTTTCAATTTTGTTAATCTTTATCCAACTCTTAGTTTTATTATTCTAGTTTTTATTTCCAATTCCTTTTATTTCATCTTTAGATTTCAAAATTGTCTCTTTATTCCCACCTGGTTATACTCTCCTGGATTACATCATAACAACTGGACTTCCCCTCTATCACCCCCTCCCACCCAACTTTCCAGCTTCCTTTTTTTTTCTTTCCTTGTTAGATTGTGAGCTTCTTGAGGGCAAAGACTGTCTTTGGTTTTGTTGTTGCTGTTGTTGTTTGTGTCCCCAGGGTTTAGCATAGTATCTAGCTTCTAGTAAGTGCTTAATAAATGTTTATTGACTGGCTTTAGAACTAGTTTGGGGATTATTCATTTGTGATTTTTAATGTGCTTTTCAAATTATTAGTTTTCTCTTTTTTATTCTACTTTTAATGAGTATTAAATTCAACCCATATATATTCCAGATTACAAGTGTTCAATCTGGTTTTTACTGTATTAGATCCTATTATATTACCCTTTTTTTCCTTCTTTTCAGTCTATGCCTCACACAAATAAAGCACATTTTGTTTTATAATAAACCATTCTTTTTCAAAATAAATTTTTATTTTCATCTTTTGTTTTTACTTTACATTTATCTCCTCATCTCATGAAAGAGCTATTTTTTATAACAGGGAATAAAAAAGAGAAAGAAAAAATGGTTCAGAAAAACTAACCAGTATATAGAAAAAGTCAGACATTATCTGTTGTGTTCCACATTCATAGTATACCACCTCTCCAAAGAAGGGACATACTTTGTCATATCAATCAACGAGTATTTATTAAGTTTATACCATGTGCCAATACCGATATGTGCTGGGGGCATAAATACAACTAAAGAAACACTGTCTACTCTCAAGGAGTTTATGCTTTAACATACCTTCTTTGGAAATAAAATAACTGAATATAATTTTGTAATATTCAGTTTCAATGGATATTTTGGTGTTACTTCCATTTACATTTTTATAGTGATTATATGTATATATGTATGTATCTATATATATGTATATATAATATCTCATTTTCTTGGTTCTGCTTACTTCACTTTGCATCAATTCATATCAGTCTTCCCATGCTTCTCTGCATTATCTTCATCATTTCATAAAGTACCATAACTTATTTAGCCACAGCCCAATTTTGTGAGCAACTGCTTTTGTTTGGGCTACCTAGAACTTTTTATCATTGACCTCAGTGGAGTATATGCCTCCACTCTCAGTCAAACAGTATAGATATTTTTGTCACTTTCTTCACATTATTCTAAATTGCTTTCCAGAATGGATAGACTGATTCACAGTTCTACCAACAGTGCATTATGTGCTCATCTGTCTTTCCACAATCCCTCCAACACTGACTGTTCTTTGCCAATTGGCTGAGTATGAGGTGAAATTTTATTTGTTTTGATTTGCATTTCTCTTATTGTTAAATTGTTGGTGATTTGAAGCATTCTTTCATATAGTAAAACAAAATATTATAAATCAGAGAATCAATGCCTTCTCACACCAATATCAAAGCAATATCTTAGGATTTTACTTTTAAAGATTTTTTTTAATTCTCCTCCACATGGCCAAAATGAGAAGGTTATCATAATTTCTCTTCCTACTTCTTTCTTTGATTAACCCTCTCCCGGGGCATAAAATTTCTGGAGTTATTATTTCACTTCTTATTTCTTCCCTTCCCTTCAATCCTCCACATAATTTAATTCTTTTTCTCCTCTAGAGTCCAGAAAAAATTGCCCTTTTCGATGCTCCTCTCCTATTTTCATGCTAGTGCAATCTGGTCCCAATGACTATAAGATACTCCTTCCTCACCTATACCTCTCAGGATCCCTAATTTCCTTCAAAGCTCAGCTGAGGACCTATCTCTTACTTGATACCTTTCCCAATTCCCCCAATTGCTAATTGCCTTATACATATTTTGTATACACGTTCCACATATGTGTATATATACATATACATATATACATGCATACCCACACACTATCATCCTTGATAGAACATACGTTCCTTAAGGACAAGGACTGTTTCATTTTGATCTTCGTATGCTCAGTTTTCAACAGAGCATAGGTATTAATTCAATGCTTATTGACTGATAATCAAAGAATTTTCCTCTCAAATTCTTGGCCTCCCAGTTTTCAATTATCCTTATATTGAGTATGATTTAAAAGATTTAAAAACAGTTTATTACCTGCTTATAGCACATAGGTATTAACTCAACCCTTAATCATTACTTGCATTCAAATCTAGATTACCTTCATAAACTTCAGCTGCTTGACCAATCTGTATGTCAAAGCATTTTTCTAGATCTCTTTTAAATTTAACAGAATGAAGACATTTTTTTCTGAAATCATCTTTTGTCATGATAAAACAAGGTCAGTTTTACAGCAGAGGTTAATTTGGGGTGAAGATCTATTTTCCTGTATGGTTGGTATGATGTAGTCTATATCTTTATCATTACCTTCTTTATCTCTCATTTTTCGTCATCGAGTAGTCCGATGTAATTCTAATCAGTGATTTTTGATGTGTGAATTACTTGCTCCTCGTTGCTTTCAAGTTTCTCTCTTCTACACTGAAACTCTAGAACTAGGTGATTACATTTCTGGGGAAGTTAAACTTGGGACTCCTCTGCTGCCATTTTAAAGATTCTATAGATCTGTACTCAGCCCTCTGTTTCCATACTGCCAGGCAATTTTCATTTTCTGGAAATGTGGCATTCAGATTCTTTGTTATTCTTGTTTTGTTTTGTTTTTTTCCTAGAGACTAGTAATTCTCAGATTGTAAATGACTCAGTAAGTACTTAATAATACTTGTTGACTGGTTGGCTAACTAGTTTTTGGCAATCTTGTCTTCTTTCAGTTTTCCCATTTTTAAAACACATTTTCTCCTGTTACTTGTTTTTTCCATGACTACATTTCTTTTGTTCTCTCTTTGCTATTCTATTCTTTGTAGAGTCCATAGATTCACTGAGATTTGCCACTGTCTTTTCTGTACTGCCAATTTTCATGTTTATCTTCTTGCTGTCTTACTTCTACAAAGTTATTTCCAATTTTGTAGATCCCAGATCTTCCTCTTTTATCTTTTATTATAATTCTAAATGACTATGGAGGTTCTTTTGGTAAGTTTAGTCTCTCTTCTTTTGAGATGTAATTGTAGATGCAATTTGTTCAGTGGGAATTTGTTGCTAAAGCCAGCAAAAGTTATATATCAATCGTAGAGTACAACAGGGTACATCACGCTCCCAGAGTTTCTACTTCCACAGTTCTTTGCTTAATATTAATAATCAAAGGGTCAATGAACAGAGTTATCTTTATGGCTACATTTATCAAATAATCTCATATGCTCTTAGCATATACATGGGATTCCTTTTCAGAGGTGAGCTTCTAAGGGTCTGTTTTGATCTATCAGTCAAAGGATTTTTTTTTTAATGAACCTACAATAAACTCAGCAAGATCTTGTATTTTCTGCATCTTTCATTGGTGTGATGTTTTACTTGTATTAGCAAAATCAAAGGTGAAAACACCTTTTTGATGGAACCCAGGAAAAAAGAACAGAGAGGCAATGCAATATAATGGAATGAGCGGTGGCTTTCTAGAGGGAGAGGACCTGAGTTCAAACCCTGGCTCTGATGCTTACCCCTGTGACATTATGCAAATTGTAACCTCCCTTGCTCTGATGGGGTTGGATTAGACAGTTTCTAAGGTCCTTCTGGCTCAAGAGCTTTGATCTTCTAGCTTAGCTAGTTACACAGAAGCTAATAGTTGAAAGTTTAAGGAAGATAAAAATTACAATATACCACCAAAGAGAAACTTTATTGTACAAGATTTAGAGTTCAGAACAGAGCATTAAAGTTTAGAGATCATCTAGTCCAACCTCTTCTTTCTTCATATCAGGAAGCAGGGGCCTAGAGGGGGAATATATTTTCTATAAGGTCCCGTAGGTAGAAAGAAACACAGCCAGCATTTGAATCCAAAGCCCTCAAATTTCAAGTCCTTTACCATCCCATATAGACTGTGTATATGATTTCAAAACAAAAAGCACATTGAGAAAATAAGTTAGACTGGTTAATTGGCATTACTTCGACCTTCCCCAAAAGTGGCTATTGGGTTTAACAAAAATAAAATAACTTTCTGCCATTTGTATAATGGAGATATAGTCTCTCACCAGGAAACACAGGACAGTAATGGTTTCAACATAGTGGCTATTTAATAAATAACTCAGACTGAAATGAAAGTAAAAGCATCTATCCTTTGGATGGCTTCATAATTCTATGTTCTCAATCTTCACTCAACATAATGACTTCCTGCCAAAATGAAAATCTAATGGCCAAAGAAGTAACCTCCACAGACTGAAGCTCATGCCCTTTGGTTGGTGGAGCCTGATCATAGGCTACAGAGCATGCTCCTAGAGGCCTCACTCCCACGGTTCTGGGGCTTCAGATTTGATCTGATCCTGCCTCCCAGGAAAGTAAGCCTGGTACTAGAGCCCAGAGTAACTTCAGTTCAAATGCCACCTCTGACAATCGCTAGCAGGGAGATGCTGGGCAAATCACTTAATTGACTGAGCATCAGTTTCCCCACATTTAAAATAGAGACGGTGAGAATTGTTCTGTTTGCCTTAAAGGATAATTGTGAGAGAGGAGCTTTGTTGGTATTTAAGTGCAAAGTCAATATCAGTTCTTACTCTAAATTCAGGGAAAGATGGAAACGGAGAAAAAGACAAAGTGGGAAGAATGGAAGAAGGCAATAAGAATAAGAATGGGGAAGAGAGGAGAAACGAAAAAGAGATAAATACATCTATCTATCTATCGATCTACCTATCTATCTACCACCTGCCTGTTTATAGATCTCCACCTCTGAACTCTATTCCTCTCAGTGTCCTCTTTAACCTCTCCCTACCTCTGCCTGTCCATCGTTCTAGTTGGCTTCATACATACAGATACACATATGTATGTGTATGTATGTGTATATACACATATGCATGTATATATACACACATACACACATACATACACACTCGTGATTTCATTGGTATAGGAAACTCAAAATGAAAAAAAAAAACCATCTAGCTGCTCAACAACTTATAGTCTTAGAGAATTGCATGGGGCACTGAGAAATGATCTGTCTGTCATCACATAGTGTCTATGTGATGATCAGGGCTTGGCCCCAGGTCTTGCTGTCTCTGAGGACCATTAGGCCACACTGCCTTTGTGCATGTCCAGTCAGCCTCAGAGGGTGATTTGTTTACTGGATTCTGCTAGCAGACACACACGCAGACTGCTTTGTTTTAGGGCCAGTAGATGAGGTGATGAAGCGATTTGGGATGTTTCTGTCACAGAGTGTATTAATAGCATTTATGGAAAATTTTAAGGCATTTGCCTGTCATACACAAACTCTAAATAGAGCTCTGGGTCTTCTTAAACTTGGCTACTCTGCCCCCTTTGCCTTTGGGTTAACCTACCTATAGAGATTCTTCCACTGAAGGCAGAAAAACAAAGGAAAAACCTCACTCCCAGGCTTAATTATTAGCAAAATGAATGAAAATCTATCTGTACAAATGCCTCCAATATGAATAGTCTCCTTGCTGTTCTTCAAACAAGACACTCCAACTCTAGGCTCCCAGCATTTTCTCTGGCTGTCCCCAATGCATGCATGGAATGTTCTCCCTCTTCATCTTTGCCTCCTGGCTTCTTTCAAGTCTCAGTTAAAACCCCACCATCTACAGGACCTTCTTTCTGTTGATCATGTCCAATCTATCCTGTAGATATCTTGTTGGTACATGATTATGTACATGTTGTCTCCTCCATCAGATTGTGAACTCCTCAAGAGCAGAGACTCTTTGTATCCTCGGTGCTTAGTACAGTGTCTGGCAAATAACAGGTGCTTAATAAATGCTTACTGACTGATTGACACCCTGACAGTGAACAAAGGAGAGAACTTATGTGTACCAAACTAAAGACTGGACCTTGAGGGCTCACCTAGTCACAATGTAGGTATCCATTACCATTTGGCTTTCACCTGTCTCAAGCCTCCCGAGAGACCTGTCATATTTTGCCCAGGGCTGACATCTCACTTATAGGAAATCAGGCAAATATTAAAGTGTGGGAAGGACCATTCTGTGGGGGTAGAGAATGGGAAATCCAAATCAGGAGAAAAATCATTAACCAAAATTGAAGCTACTAAGGAGCTGAGATAAATGAAAAGATGAGTTCCAGATATTCAGGCCTTGGGGTCACTATTGACTCAGGATGAGAAATACAGACATGCTAAGAAGCCAGAAACTTTTCTGGATCAGTTAGTCTCTCCAAAGCACCAGTATTTTTGTGGCATTTGCTGAGGTGCCCGTCTCTCTACCATGTGTGATCAATGGCTGTTTGCTATCCCTTCCTCCTCACTCAGTCATCCTGCAAAGCATGGGTTCATGTGAGATCATAGGTTTCCAAAGGATGCCCAAATCATATGAGGTCATTATTCTTCCTCAACTTCAGAATAGAGAGAGTATTCTGCCCCCCCCAAAAAGGATAACTATTCTTACCTTCCTTTTTTTTCTTTCTTCTACCTCCCTTTCTTTATTCCCTGCCCCCCTCCAGTGAAATTCTGGCAACTTAGTTTTACTTTGCCTTAAGAAATTATTAATTGCTCTTTAAGACAGTACAAGATGCCAGGGACTTTACCAGCATTGCACACTGACATTTTGCAAGGATGAATTCTTTTGGCCTGAGATCAAGAGTCCACACATGCTTTTGTTCAACATTAGGCACACATGGTAGATCTTCTGTTCCTTAAGCAGCCATTATGTGGCCTCCATTTTCTCTTATGTAATTGAGCTTCCCATTGTACTGTTTATGATGATGGTTATCATGATAATCTCATTTTTGTGAACTCATGAAGAGCCTAATTATGCTGCCAATTGCCTCTTGCATAAGTGGGGTTAGCATAGTTGCTAAGCTGAGCATTGCCCCATTATCCAGAGGGTTTGGGACAGCCTTCAATAGCCCATTTAGAGAGTTCAGGCCAAAAATGGAAACGGGACTTTGCACCACAGCGTCTCATGGCTCTTTCATGCTCAGGGTAATGTTTACTGGTTGTCAAAGGAATTGCTGGCATCCTCAAGGGGATGAAAAGAAACCCAAAAATTCTGGACCCTCCAAGTCAGCTTTCTCATTGAAGCCAAGAGGTGTCCACTTTCAAGCCTTCCTAATATTCTCTGATTTAAATGCAAATTTCCATTTGCAGTTCTGAGTAATGTTCTGCCCGAAAAACATAATTACACAGTCATGTCATTCTATGACCTTGGTAGATCTCTAATGAGATTTGCCTCAGTGACACAAGAATTACTAAGGAGGGGGAAGGGGGTTGAGAAAACAGGAGGGGACAGGGAAGGAAGAGGAATCCCTCTCCTTTCTATGGGGGGAGTAGGCAGAGTGGAAGATGAGCAATACAGAGAAAACACTAAAAATTTTCCATCAACAAAATCAATATGCTTTGCAACAGAAACATAATAAATCGCTTCAGCAACTAACCCTCAGTCCCTAAAAAAGCAACACATATGTCTGGCAGCAGAACCCCAGCAAACAAATCACCCGTGGAGATTAACTGTGCATGAACTAAGGCCTTTGTAGCATTTCTTTCAACAGACTGTACACAGCATAAATACGCCTTTTCAAAAGCAGTGATTGGGTGGCTTTAAAACTATTTAACCTTAATATTTGTTGTAATATTTTGACCTACCAGAATCTCTCTTATTGTGAAGCCAGAGAACCCATAAAGCAGAGGTGAGAACAGAGTGCATGACAGGCATAGGGGACACAGCCTTTGCAGAGGTATGGTGATTGGAGATGACATGTCACAAAAGGGCAACAGGAAGTGGCCACTCTGGTTGGCAACAAAGTGCAGAAAGGTGAGTGATGTGAAGTAAATTTGGACAATGAAAACTGGAAAAAGATCTTGAAGGGCTTTAAAGGCCAAAAGGAGGAGTCAGGAAGTAAAAGGAAACTATGGAGCCAAGGAGGTGAAAGGAGGTGTTTTCCCACTCAGTGTACACATATCCTATTAGTTAATGGGAGTGTAACATGGTTGAATCCATACTTTTAGAATATTAATTTAGCAGCTGAATGAATGAGGGAATAGAGAGAGAAGGGACTAAAGACTGGGAAACCAACATGAAGGCTATTGCAATAGTCTAGGCAAGAGAGACTTTTTCAATATGCTAATTATGCTAAACTATTTCCCTCCCCTTTTATTTTTTAATTTTCTTTGTTATAGGTGATTGCTCTCAGGGAAGGGGGTGGGGCTCATCGAGAAATAGAGGGCATGTAACTACAAAAGATATCAATACAATTTTATTCTTACAAACACAATCTAGGTAAGGACTGATGAAGGTCTCATTTAGTCTGGGGCTACGTGAGTGGAGAAAAAAAGAGTGGGTATTAGGTATATAGTGGAAGTAGCAATATTATAAAGTGTATAAATAACTCTTTGACAGGAGCTCAAAGCATTACATGGATTGGGTGAACAGGGTAAAAGAAAGGCCAGAAGAGAGTGTGCTAGCCCAGTATTCTCTGAGTGTGAGTTCTCAGTTCTTAGCCTAATAGCATTCCTACCAAGGATATTCCCACTGACTGCTAGATAAAGTTAATAGAGAGACTTGGAGAATTAGCTACTTCATCAACCTTTCCGCCCACAGGCAAAATCAAAATGTGGCAATTATGAAGTAAAGTTTAGCTCCATGTCAAAGGAATTAATGCAAATCATACAGAAAGACAGCAGCAGTAATAGAAGAAAACAGAACCGTATGGGGGAACCAGGAGATTCACTGTAAACCCTGACTCAGATACTAACTGCGTGACCCTGAACAAGATACATCATATATACAGAGCCTAGTCTCCTTATCTCTGAAATAAGGGGGAAGAGGGATGGAGGAGATAGGATAATTCTTATACCTCTTACCTCACAGGTTTGTTGTGTGGGAAATATTCTGTAAACCATAAAAGCATATAAAACTGTAATTATTATCACTTTTACAGGGAACGAAATACATGGCTGATTTTGCTTTCAAATGCAAAAAACATTTAAATGCCTACAATGACTGTTTCTGTGGAATAATTATGATTCCCTCTATAATATCAACTAAAAGTTGGAAGCAACTAATAAGTTTAACCTTGTGTGTCTGTGTGTGTGTGGGTGTGGGTGTGTGTGTGTGTGTGGGTGTGGGTGTGGGTGTGGAGAGAGAGAGAGAGAGAGAGAGAGAGAGATGGGCATACACATACAAACACCGATAGATAGATAGATGGATAGATAGATAGATAGATAGATAGATAGATAGATAGATAGATAGATAGATAGATGGTTGTTATCCTTTGTGCTCAAAGAGGAGCAAAATTACATCACTATGTTGGGGTTAAGTGTGTCTGACTATAGCTGATCAAACCAATATCAGAGCTCAGAAGGCTCTACCACAGATCAGGCACAAATAGTCCATATGAACATTTGGAGGGGTGATATCTCTAAGTTTACACATCTCATGTTTTCTTTTAGCTACTGCAATTCTGCTGATATCTGAGGTGAGGGTTCCTTTTCAGCTCCCCTCTATGTTCCCCCCAAAAAATGTTTAACGAACAGCTCTTGTGGTGGGGAGAGAAATGTTCACCTGACACACTGTTAAACTTAATCTGTATTAACATTCATTCCATCACTTTCTTAAGTCTAAATTATCAACAAAACAATAAATCAAGCCCTGATTTTTTTTTTTGCTGTTGTTCAGCTGTTTTGGTCATGTCTGACTCTTCATGACTCCATTTGAGGCTTTCTTGGCAAGGATGCTAGAGTGGTTTGCCATGTCCTTCTCCAGCTCATTTTAGAGATGAGGAAACTGAAGCAAACAGGGTTAAGTGACTTGCCCAGGGTCACTCCTCTAGTGAGTATCTGAAGCCAGATCTGAAGTCAGGAAGAGGAGTCTTTCTGACTCTAGGCCCAGGACTCCATCCACTGCTCCACCTAGATGCCCTGATTTTTAGGGTTTACCAATTTCTGAGGCACAATTGCTCACACTGAAAGTCTAATAGTCAGCTAGCAAAACTGGCTCTAGCACCCCCCTGGTTGTAATCACATTGATTGTATCCCATAATTGAGGGAAGGTGCAGTGGACAGAGCACTGGGCCAGAAGTCAGGAAGGCTTTAAATGCAAATCCAGCCTCAGATACTTAACTAGCTGTGTGACCTCAGACAAGTCCCTCACCCTCTGTTTGCCTTAGCTTTCTCCATTGTAAAATGTGGACAGAAACAGCATCTACTTCACAGTGTTGTAATGAAGATCCAATGATATAATGTTTGTAAAATGCTTAGCACAGTGCCTGGTACTATATAAATAATAGCTGATATTGTTACATCATAGTCTCACTTTCTGACTTGCCTGAATTGTAAAAAACCAGCAAATACAAAAACCTAACCACACACGGGCAAAAGCCAACAAAGTAAGTTACTCATATAAAGGATTTCAAGTGGTTATCTGAGACAGGTCAAAAACTCATAGGGTTAATTCTAGAAAAACAGGAAGTGAAGTCAACTCATACAAAAGGGAATTCACTTGTCTAGACAGGTTGGTTCCAGGGATCCTCAGTGTCTGTACCAAGGCTGGTCTGACTTTATATAAGCTACACTTTTCCTAGACCAGTGGAAAACCTGAGAGTCACTGAATCATAGGAAGAGAATGATGAAGTGGTAAAGACAGAGAAAGCTGCAATGATAAAAATGGATGGCATCTTTATATGAATTAATCAAATGGACACATCAGAACAGCAATGATCAATGATGTCACCAATACCTGCGCTTCCTCCCTAGTGATGAGCTGTGAATTGGTCCAACAATTCTGGTAGGCAATTTGGCATTATGCTAAAGAAATGACAAATATCCATACTCTTTGATCTACGGATTCTAATATATACCAGGCATATGCCCCAATGAGGTCAGACAGAAAGATAGGTCCTCCCGTATAGAGCAAAATATTCATGCGGCAATTTTTTGTGGGAGCCAAAAACTGGGAGTGAAAGTAGATGCCCAACAACTACCAGCTAAACTAAGTGTGGTACATGAATACAATGGAACATTACTGCTCCAGGAAAATAAAAATGCAGAGAAACATGGGGAGACTTCTATGAACTGATACAGAGTATAAAGCCGAGAAGAAAGTATACACGATGGCTACAATGATGTGAATTGAAAGAATGATAAAAACTAACTGAATGGTATATGATAAGAATGACCTAGTTTGGCACCACAGAAAAGATAAAAGAAAAATCTTCCCTCTCTTCTTTGTAGAGTTAGGGCACCACAGCCACCGAACATTGCCTATGTCAGATTTAGGCTGTTGGGTTGATTTTTTTTTAATTCGTTGTTATAGGGGAGTGAAGGATATGCTTGGAAATGAATATGGCTGAATCCAAAAGGGTAACACATGTCATCTCAAAATAAGAGAATGTTTTTATCATGTCCAAGTTCAGATCATTTCTTTAACTAAAAGAAACTTTGAAAAGAAAAAACAGTCTTTTTTTCCTTTTAGCAAGACTCAAGTGGCTACTTCAGCTCACAGAAAAGTGTGCATTATGGTCTTTTAAGTGATATACAGAATGGAACGAGAAGAAAATGGATCGATCTCCTCTAAGCTTCCAGGTGGGTGCACTCGTTTTATGTACTTAGTACATCATGCCTCGGTTCCAGAGCCAATGTTAACACTGAAACCAAAAATGTTCTTGTGGATTAAACACTGAGTAAATGTATGGTAGCCAAGGCAAGGTGCAGGGGAACTGAAAGCACTTATAGGTAGACCTGGAGAAAATTCTGGAGCAGAGAAATGAGTCCTGTGTTTTAAGACTTGACAGACCTCATGATCAGCTTCACATTTCTAGAGTCCTCTACCAGCCACAATGATAGCCCCCCATTGCCATGCACATGAATGGTGGCAAAAAAATCCAAGCCAATTTTGCATTCCAACCCTCTTATTGTAAGTAGATGGACCAAGGTAGATGGTGAGAGGTTTATACTTTGCAAACTGTAGTTCTAGGAATAATACAAACAATATAAAACTACTATAGGCAGAATAGTTTAATGTATGGTTTAATGAACTGGTCTTGGAGTCAGGAATATCTGGGTTCAAGATCTGCTTTTCCCACCACTATGTCACCTTGGGCAAGTCACTTAACCTCTAAGGTCCCCAGGCAAATAAGACTATAAGTTGCAGACAAAATACAAATTGGCATTAGGAAAGGAAATTACTCACCAGGAGCTGATGAAATCATGGGTCCGGTTAAGTACATACTCACACATATGATTCTATGTACATATATCACATTATACTTGGATCATCCTCAAACCTAGGTCATGACTGAAATATTGACTTATTTGTTTGTTAATCTATTACATGATGCATGATGCAAATTGTCATATTTTAGGGTCATGATTAGCACAGAAAATATAGAATTCTCATTACTTTCTCTAGGAAAGAAGAAACAAAACAAATTTTATTTTAACAAATAAGTGGCAAATTGTTTAAAGAATACAGTGGGACTGCAGAACAGGCAATATAGCAGCAGCTGGTTCCTTTATAAAACTCTAATTCTTCACTGCTTCCTAGCTTCCTATTTGTGTGACCCTGAGCAATTATTTAACCATTCTGTGCTTTGGTTTCCCCAACTGTAAAATGAAGAAGTTAGATTCAATGGTTTCTCAGATCCCTTCTGCTCTAAATCCATGAGACTATGATGATCTTCCCTTAGGTAGTTCTACTATGGCACTGTCAATCATTGGTGATAAGCCAGGCATAAGGACTGGGCCTCCTTTTCTTTGGCCAAAATTCTAAGAGTTTTAGTAATAGATTCTCTGAATCAAAGTAAGGTGAAAACTACATTAAAAAACAATATCAAAGTATCTTTGACATGCAAATGGGCCGTGTTCCAAAGGTTTATTCATATACTGATCATCTAAAATTCAGAACACATTTTTTCCACTAAAACCATATAGGATCATCTGGGTCACTTTTGTGTATTGGACTAGGAACCTAAACACCACCTATAATATGATTCCAATAAAAAATTTTGATTCATGTTCCATCTTAACTTACGACACAGATAACATGTATATCCTTCTGTCCCACTTCACCTGGTTATGTTGAGACTACCCCCTTCCTGTCTCAAAATGGCCTTGGTGTCATCATCCAGTTAACTACAAGCTGGACAAATTGTAAGAAGGGGATAGGTAATGGATGAGGCAGCAGGGACGGGAACACTGGTGGCAGAGGAAGAACGGGAGATGAGAGAAGGACATTCATATGTACAGATAATGCACACATTGTATAATATTTTTTATCCCATCTCATTAAAACTGTGTCTCTATCTCCCCCCATGCTTTCCACCATGCTCTGTACACAGAAGGCCCTTAATAAATGTTTTGGAGTTGTAAGAAATTTCAAACCCTGGATCATATTAGAAGTCTAGACTTTCTGTGGTCTCACATTTATTATGTTTCCAAATATATTTTTGGATATCCAAGCTCCCCCAGACTATAGGAACAATCAACCATGCCTCAAATAAAATATACATTACATTACATTATATATTATATTACCTTACAAATATATTATATTACATATTTTACATTAATTATTGTATTTGTATTGTATAATGTAATTAATTACATTAAATGATAATTTGGCTGCACTGATGTGCCAAATGTGCTATTTACCAGAGTCACCAAATCAATCAAGCACTGATTCCAGAGGCTACAAGCTCTGACTATAAGATCCACAAAGGTAGAAAACACATCATATTTCAGTCAACAAGCATTTGCCAAGAATCTATATTCTAGACACTGTGCTATATATTGGGGACATAAAGAGAAAATGAAATAGTCTCTTCCCTCAAGGAACATCCATTCCATCAGTGAAATTTTCAAAGTAGAAACTATGTGCAAAATAGATACAAGGATTTGGGAGAGGACAGTTAGTTGGGGATATCAGGGGAAGCCTCTGAACTCAGTCTAACAATGACATCAAACACCTTTTATGAGCAAGGAGCTTCAGTAGGCAGCAGAAGTCAATGATACGGGTCTCCATCTTCTGGAACAATGTGAACACAAAATAAGCAGATCAAAGAGAATGTAAGGAGGGAGGAGGGGAGTCCTGCTAACAAGGGGGGTGGTGGGAATGCCTAAGAGTGGGAGTGAAAAAGGTAAATAAGCTTGGCTTGTCGGGTTTGAGGTGCCAGGAGGATATCTGAGTAGAGATGCCCTATCAGCAGCTGGAGGTGCAAATGTGGGCCTAAGGAAACTATATATCTCTATGGACCCTGGGGGAGGGCTCTGCAACCAGGATCCACTTAATAAGTATTGGGTTGCTATTTTTTTATGGTGAACCGTTTGTTGTCATCTTGAAGCTCACCTCTAACACCTCTGTATAGGAATATAAATATGATATATATGTGACTATAATATATATGAATATGATCTATAAATACAATGCGATAGATGGTATAACATAGCATGGTGTAATGATATGCTATAATATAGTGCTGTGACTTTGTATGACAACACAGTATGTTATGACTTACGGTGTATAACAGCTAACATTTACACTGTACTTTAAGGTCTGCTAAGCACTTTACATGTTTTAATTCATTAAGTCCTCACAACAATCCTGAAGTAGGTGTTATCTTTATTTTACAGATGAGGAAACTGAGGCACAAAGAGGTTAAGTGACTTCCACAGGATCACATAGCTAATGTCTAATAAAAGATTTGAACTCAGTTCTTCCTGAATCCAAGTGCTGCATTCTATTCATTGTGTCACTTCATATTACATTATATTATTAGTATATTATATTATATTATATTACATTACATTACATTACATTACATTACATTACATTATATTATATTATATTATAGAAAGGGTAAGAAAAGGAAGAAGGAGAGAAGAAGAGGAGAGGAGCTAATGAAAAGCAGAAAAAGATGAGGAGGGGAAAGAGAATGAAGAAATAGAGAGGGAAAAAAAATACCCTGATTTTTTCTCTGGCTGTAGACATTGAAATAGCACTTCAATTAAACAAAAGAGGCATCCTGCCTGAGGCAATAAAGTTTTATTGCTGTGGCCATGAAGATCATAAAACTTCCAAAAGCTACCGATGTAGGGTGTTTTCCCCCAGATATCATAATCATGAGTAAACAAGCTCAATACCTGGTATACAAAGGATATTTCATGAACCTGTGTCAATAGTAAAAGGTGTTGACTGGTTGTTGACGGGAGGTGTTAGTCTTAAGAAGGAAACTTTCTGTTTCCATACACGGCAATTCCTATTTTGGCTTCGATAGCCAAAGAGGGGAGAGAGAATCATGGGATCACTGGTTGGGAGCCACAAGCAACCTTAAAGTTCCAATTTTCATTTTATATGTGAGAAAAATATAGCCCAGAAGAGATTAGGTGACTTCTCCAAAGTCCCATAAGCAGGAGGGTTTTGAACCCAGGACCTATGACTCCAAATCTAGCACACTTTCCACTGCATCATTCTGGCTTGATTTTCATAGAACATACACATTGAGAACATAAAAATGAGTACAAATCCCTCCTCCTTAAAGCCTCTACCATTTGATTTACAAGTCATTATTGTCATTGGGGCATGTCTTCCCAGTACACCATGTACTCCCTAAAAGCAAATCAGGGACTCTAGTAAACTACATTTATTTTCTGAGGCTGTAAGGTACCATTTAAACTGGTAGAACAGCTATTTACCAAATATTACCTTAATGGCATGAAAGATTTCATACTGATTCAAATGCTATAATATTTTCAAAAAGCATTTAGCACAATACCTGGCACATAGTAGGTGCTACATAAAAGCTAATTCCTTTCTCTGTTACCCCGTAAGTACCTGATTTTTCCCCCTGAGAATAGCTCACACGCTGGGAGAACCTCATTCTATAAAATTAGATAGCCTGGTTTATGTATTCCTCCTACACCATTTTGAGAATAATTGAAGCATATTTCTCTTCATGGTTCTTACATCCTTCCATTCTCCATGTATTTTTTTTCATTATTTGGACACTTTTGAGAATTTGAGGGTGAAAAGAGCCAGATGCACATCTCCCAGAAGCCCAGCAAGCTTTGTTCCTCACCAACCCATTCCTGATGATAGCCCCAAATCCAATGGCCCTTTGATGCTACCCTACAATGCCAGCTGACCATCCTCTCCATCAAATAGAAATGTGAGGAAAGGCCATGACAAGGTCAGGATGAAGCCTAATTCAGAAATATAATGAAGAATCATGGGATTAGCATTAGGATGGTGAGACCATGATCCACACACTCATAGCACTGATCTCGTTATATGTTCTACCTACTTAACTGGATTTTCAATGGGGTCCTCCTATTATTTAAAATGTTGCCAACTGTAGTCATCTGTACTTATCCTTAGATAATAAAGAGGAATAAAGGAATCTCAAGGGAGAGATGAAGCATAGACAATAGTCCAAGTACATTGTTTTCCTCATATAGACCCAGTCTTACTGTAAACAAAGTGCTTTATGATAAAGTCATTATTACTTTTTAAATAATAGTCATTGCCATGTTTACCCAAAGACAGATGATCTCCCTTTTGTATCTGTGATATCCCTCCCCTTTTATATCCTTTCTGTGGATTCAGAGAGAGTTCAGGCGCAATGGTAGACTATGGAGGAGGACAACTCCTGCAATCCCATGCCATGTAATCATATGCTCATATTTTATAACATCTTAGTACACATACATATATAGACATGTGTGTCTATGTACTTAACTTTAATTTTGAAAATGTCTAAAGGCTTTTTAATTTTAAAAAATTGCAATGAAATGCTAAGTCAGGAAGAGGATGAAAACTCCTATTTTTTTCAACATAAAGGTAATTTTCCTGTCCTGAATTCTGGGATATACCTCCCAGAATAGATGTGGACTAGCCAGAAGCAAAATGAATAACAATTTAGAGGTGGTTAAAGTATCTGATTAGTGAGAAGTATGTTTACATTATGAAAATTAAAGCTGGTTTCCTTTGCAAATACTTTCAACAAAGCTTATTCTAATCTTTGAGAGGGGCAGTTAAGTGGTACAGTGGATAGAGTGCCAGGCCTAGAGTCAGGAGAACTCATCTTCCTGTGTTCAAATTTGGCCTCAGATACTTACTAGCTATGTGACCCTGGACAAGTCACTTAACCCTGTTTGCCTCATTTCCTCATCTGTAAAATGAGCTGGAGAAGGAAATGGCAAACCACTCCAGTATCTTTGCCAGGAAAACCCCAAATGGGGTCACAAAGAGCTGGACATGACAGAAATGACTGAACAACAATCTCAGAGCAGTGAGAATCTGACTTCACAATTTCATTTCTGAGTGCATATGCCTGCCAAGTGCAGTAAGAGCTTTTCAAGATGCTTGGGGACCTGAGCTCGTCCCAGCACAATAGCTTTTTTTTGCCAACTCTTATTACCCATTGATGGTGATTAGCCAACCAGTCTTTGGAGGAAGTGTACAATCAGGCCACTAAAAATGCCTTTTATGAAACTCCCCCTCCCTGAAATAAATCATCTACACAGTAAACGGTCAAGGTGTACCTTCAATTTTGATCTAAATTACCCATTGATTTTTTCACCAAGATCTATGTCCTTGAGACCAAAATTAATTTTTCTCCAAGTTCTAAATTCCAAGAGTAACTTCTGACTACCTGTTGTTGGTTCTGATTAACTACCTCTATGGGGCAAGCAATTAGAGTGTTTTTTCATTATTCACCCAACCCATAGATCTCCTTCCTTGACTGGTTTCACCATCAAGGACCCATGCCCCAAGTACAGCATAAAACCAGTGTCCCAATCGCTAGCCCACGTTCCCAGTTCACACAATGGAGTTGGGATCATGCTGACCCAGACAGCCATAGAAGACGAAATCAAGTAGATGACTAGTAGTTTGGGCCTGCTTGTTCAAAGGAATACCATAGATAACAATAAACACAATCCCATGTCAAGTACACAAGTGTTCTCCTGATGAATTTATGAAGCAGGCCAAGTTTCTTAAACAAACGGGACCTATTTCATCGTGACACCACTTAACCGACTCCTGTGCCAACTCACCTCTCCAACCAACACCTTGGACAAGTTTTGACAAATACCTCTGAATCACCTGAGAAGGGCTAAAAGGTCATGGTTCTGAAACTTGGTCAGACCAATTATCTAAAGCTACTGGATAGCAATCTGAGAGTTGCAGTGAGTAGGAAAAGAAGGGTTTTTGTATTACAAAAGCAGCTTTGTCCTTCTATGATGTGAGGACTCCTAATTAGTATCAATGATTGGGGTTTTTTTTTTCACAATTGTCATTCCTGATAAGCCTGTTTGCATAACTTCATTTTCTTAAAATTGTCTAAACGTTTCTAGGATGTGAATGCTGTCGGCAGTACACAGAGACAGGCCTTGAACTAGGACTGTGGCATTGCATGATGTTTACAATTTGTCATCCGTGGGGGTAATTTTGCAAGCTTAACACACTAAAGGGCATATTATAAAGAGCCAGGAGATTTCATTTTGTCTGAATATATTGATGGAAATGTACCAAAAGTACCCATAGAAGCACATTGTCATTTTTTCCTTGAGCTTTCGCCAGTTCATGACCAAAAGCAAGCATTGAGAGAATAGACGAGCATTTATAACCATGCTGTGTGTATCAAGCAAGCGGCTTTATGAATAGATGGGGAATATTGTGTTTCAGGATCCTAGGCAGCAAAACAGTACTTGCAACCAAATTTCTTTGCACAATAGTGAATCTCTCAGTGATTCATGGATGGCCCTGCCCTCTATAATGAACTGTTCACCCTCAAGGGCTGGTGAGGAAGGGGAGGGGGGGAAGGGGGAAAGGGAATTGGGACACGAAGACCCAGAACATTCTCATAACCCACAACTGATGAGGAACAGAAGGAATTCTGCACCAAGAACATGTAATTTAGAAAAGGTGGAAGAAACTGAGTAATCCCAATGAGCTAACAAGATTTCCCAGCAGGGGTGATTGAATGGCAATGGAATCTACTGAGAGTAAGGGGGATTGACTCTACCACAAATAGGAGTCAATGAATCCAAAGTCAAATGACAGTGATTTGTACAAATAAGGAAGATGGTGTTTCACTCCCAACCTACCCTTTCATGAAGGTAGGAAGTCCAAAGCTATTATACACCACACTTTTTTTTATTTTTTCAATGTATTGATCAGTTCTGCTGAGCTTTTCTCTTCTCTAAAAAAAAAATACTATTTGTCATATGAGACGGCTGTCTGAGAGGGTATAACTATGGTGATGTTAAAAACAAACAAACAAACAAACAAAAACAAGGCAGCTAGGTGGCACAGTGAATAGAGTGCCAAGCCTAGAGTTAGGAAGACCTGAGTTCAAATCCAGCCTCAGATACTTACTGGTTTTATGACCCTGTTTGCCTCAGTTTCCTTATCTGTAAAATGAACTGGAGAAGGAAATGGCAAACCACTATAGTATCTTTGCCAAGAAAACCCCAAATGGGGTCAGAAAGAGTTGGATACAACTAAAACAATTGAACAGTTAAAAAAAACCATAAAAAATTTATAAAAGTCTTTGACAAAACTTTTTCACTGAAAATGGTTACCAAGAACAGTGTGGTACAAAGAAAAGTAAAATGGACTTGATGTCAAAATTTCTGAGTTCAAATTCTTACTTGGTACCTCACTACCCTATGTGACTGTGGGAAAGTTGACCAACTTCAAGAGGCCTTGTACCCTTGTTATTAAATGAGAAACTTGGACCAGATATCTTTTAAGGTACCGTCCAGTTCTAAATTGATGATCTTGTGATCACCATTACCCTTTCAGACTAGGTATTTCTGTTATATAGTTACCCTTGCACCCTTTAAGTAGAAGACATAGCAAAACTGAATACTCAGGAGGCCTGAATTCAAGACCTGAACAGTCTCCGTACTGACTGGCATAAAGGGAACAAGGGAAGAACAAAGGCAGCCTAGGAAAGGACTCTGTTTCCTCTTCTATCTCTTTCTCAGGAGATATTTTTTCAAAAGTCATCCCATCACCCAGGGGTTTCATTCATCCTGCCTTTAAGTAAGATAGTTTCTACTAACTTCTTAGAGATGTGGAGAAGAGTTATCCATAAGCAAAAGGCATCACTTTAAATTGGTGCTGGGGAGTTGGAGGAAACAAGAATTATTTCCATTTTGTCCTTTCTCTCCCCTCCACCAGGATGGCCTGTCCACCCCTTAGTAGTCATTGGATTTAACATCTTTTAAAATCCATCCGGCAGCTAAGTGGATGGAGCACTGGGCTTGGAGTCAGGAAGATCTAAGTTCAAATCTGACCTCAGACACTTACTACCTGTGTGACAACAACAAAAATCTATCCAGAAAAAAAATATCTGCTTTGGGTTGTAAGATATCCGCTGTTTGATGTGAGGTTTTCTCTTCTGGATCCCTTCATTCTCCCTAAGTCTTTAGGGTCCCTCTAGTATAAGACCCTGACTACAATCCTGAAATGAGATTTCCTGCCTTACTGAAATAGAAGCATGCAAATGAGAATCTCAGCAACAGAATTAATTGCCAAGTGCAAGTCAGTAGTCACGGTGAATAGGGGCAGACACCATGGCCAGGTCCTTAGAGGCTAGCTCTGAAATGCTACTTTTTCTCTTTTCCACAGAATCAATACTTCAAACTATTAGAGAATCCCACTATTTCTTATCCCTTTTCAAAACTGGCACAAAATAAAGGAAATAGAAGCTTAGAGACACACTTGAATGGAAGTAGCAGAGATAAGTACAGTAGGATTCACTGAGAGTGATAGGATAGTGACAAAGAAGAAGAAATGTCTAGAAAGCTTTCAGCCTGGGTAATATCAGTATGTCTACAAAAGGCAAGAAGGAATGTACAGAATAAACACAAGGAACTAGGTGAAAACGACATTGACACTGGGGCAGAGAGGTAATTTACAGAAAGTGGGAACCACTGAGCTACCCAAAGGGCACCAAATTTCAAGAGCCACTATTGAAGAAATGCCTAAAGAGCAATTAGGGAAGGAAGGACATCAGCCTTTGGGAATCCCCTTACCAAACTGGCCTGGTGACGACAGAATCACCAGCTCACATTGTAACCTCTGAGCAGGAGACAGAATAATACAGTCCTAAAACAACAATTTTCCCATCTCTGATCCATAAGAGAAATACGGACAATCAGTGAGGAAGGGCTTGGAAAGTTGGGTGAATTTCAATGGTGAGGAGAAGAAAGTATTAGGAGAATTTCTAATCTCAGGAGTAACCCCTTATAGGGCATGAATGGGAACTGGTTCAGGGTCTGGTTGAGTATAAATGACTCTTGCTGGTAAATGGGAAATACATAAAGAAAGAATCCCTTCAGGCAACAGAAACTAGGACCAGACCTTAAAACAGTACAGCTTGAAGAGGGCTGGTAAATATACCATCACCACTCCCCCTTCCTAAAAATAATTATAATAATCTATTACTGGTACTTCAAATTTGAGCCTTAGAGATACTGTTCTCTAGTTTAAGGATTGCTGTTATTGTTTGGTCATGTCTGACTCTGGGGTTTTCTTGGCAGAGATATTGGAGTGGTTTTTGTCATTTCCTTCTCAGCTCATTTTATAGATGAGGAAACCGAAGCAAACAGGGTTAAGTGACTTGCCCAGGGTCACACAGCTAGTAAGTGTCTGAGACTAGATTTGAACTCAGGTCTCCTTGACTTTTGTCCCACTACACAATCTAGCTATCCCCAATTCAAGGGTTGGCCTCTACAAAACTTCAAGTGAAGTGTGTATGTGTAGGGGGAGGGGAGAAGAAGAGGGGAAATACATATTAGGTCTTAATGTGTCCACATTAGGACACATTAAGTCCTGTCAATTGTTAGCCTTATAATAACTGAATATTTTATCAGATTCTCTCCTAAGAGCAGTTTGGATAAGGAGGCAAGGAGAGGTAATATATAGTAGACACTGGGAAAGCTCCTGAGATGAGAACAGGGAGGTGGTAGACCTGAAGAAAAACTACCTGTTCCAAGGATGGGAAGGGATAAGAGAAAGGACTCTTTTTTTAATGCTGTCACTGGATAGGACTTGAAGACCCAAAACCCATTCATAAAATTGGGAAATTAAGTAGGTTTTTCATCTTAATCCACAAAGAAATAAAGTGGGCTATTTGAGAAACCCTTGGAAACTACTCATAAGGTCATAGAACATAGAATTGAAAGTCTTAGTCATCCTCTGGCCCATCTCCTTCATTTTACACATGAAATGGCTACCTACAGCTGAGAAAAGTGATTTAGCCATAGTCACATGGGTAATTTCAGGATTACAACCCACTTGCATTATCACCAGATCTATGTTCCTTCTACAATACACTCTGTCTCTTTTAGCTACTGATTCACACTTGTATACTTGCCTAGGAGAAATGGTTGAATCATAAAAATGAATCACAAACAGAATCTTGGGTTCAAATGTCCATCCTGGAACTATCCAAACTATTGGAACCATTATTGGCTGGCCCATTTAGCCACATGACTCATGACATGTGCGGGGAAACCCAATGAGCAGACAGCATTGAAGAGGACATGGCATGATGGAAAGAGTTCAAAGATATAGATTCTAGTATTGGTGGTGACATCTCCTACCTCTGTGAACATGGGTGATGAGTCATTCACCCTTTCTGGGTTTCAGTTTCTTCATTTGTAAAAAGCGTACAATAATATTCACACTACCTACCTCACAGGACTGTTTGGAAGAAACTGCTTTTTAAACCTTGAGGAATTGCATGTAAATGCAAGGTATTGTTGCTGTTACTATTCTTGCCTGACTCTTCGTGACCCCATTTGGGGTTTTCCTGGCAATGATACTAGAATGGTTTGTCATTTCCTTCTCCAGCTCATTTTACAGATGTAGAAACTGAGGCAAACAGGGTTAAGTAATTTGCCCTGGGTCACTGCTAGTAAGTGTCTGAGGTCATATTTGAACTCAGGTCTTCCTGATTCCAGGACAAGCACTCTATCTGCTGCACCACCTAGCTGCTCATTGTGGTATTATTATAATATAATTATCATTATATAATCCTGACTGGAAGATTTACAAGACTGAATCTTCAGTTACTCTTTCTCCAAGGCTAAATATGCACGTTTGGCTTTAAGATGCTCCTTACTTAATCACTATAAATCGACTCCATTCTGATCAGGATTGATTCAATTTGTACTTCCCTAAACATTTCAGGCATTCATTTCTGTTGCTTATTAACTTGATATGAGTAGAAAAATTCCAAAGAAAATTCAAGGCTGACAAGAGAAACTTTTAAAAAGTTTGGCAAATTTAATGCACAGAGTGTCAGTCAGAAGCTTTGGTTAGCTGCAGTCCTCTCTTTTCAGATTGCAAAAGGAAATATTTAACTAAAGGAGAGCAATTCATACAAAATAATCCATATGGCATCTGTCTACACCTTAATCATTCTACCCAACTAATCAAATGGCTTCAGTCTCTAGTTTTTTACTTTTTAAAAATGGAAACT
This sequence comes from Trichosurus vulpecula, assembly GCF_011100635.1. Classification (NCBI taxonomy): domain Eukaryota; kingdom Metazoa; phylum Chordata; class Mammalia; order Diprotodontia; family Phalangeridae; genus Trichosurus; species Trichosurus vulpecula. The sequence continues at coordinate 84,183,046 of NC_050581.1, forward strand.
CCATAGTAAAGAATCACATGTATGTTCCTTCACATATAAGTGAGCCAGTGCTTCCACAACAGTCAGTTAACCTCCCTATTTCCACATCTATAAAACAAAGATGTTTGACTAGGTGGCCTTTCAGGTCCCTCCCAGCTAGAGAGTTACAATCCTATGAACTGAAGTGAATTGAATTGAAAACCTAGAACAAGGATAGCACTAACTCCCAATTAAATATTTGGGAAATCAGTAGGACAAGCTAATACTTCATCTCATCTGTACAAGAGCTCCAAAGCACCTCAATGATGACTAGTCATTTAATCTTAAGATTATTAATTAATGCACATTATCATTGGTTTTATGCTTGAGGTTTGTTTTAAAGATTGACATATCTTGGAAATGGCTTATTTCTTAAATTCACATACAATCAATTACAAAGGTTTACAATCTGAGATGCCCATTTAATAATCATAAGCAAGGACATGCACTGACCTTGCAAGGTCACATAAAAAGTGTACATATCTTGTTAGGCAAAACATAATTACTGTATCAGGGTTCCATGACCAGTGACTTCAAGAGTCATTCAACTACCAATTTTCTTTTTTTTTCTTAATGGTATTTTTTCCCAATTACATGTAAAGATAGTTTTCAACATTCATTTTTGTAAAATTTTGAGTTCCAAATTTTTCTTCCCTCCCCAAGACAGCAAGCAATCTGATATAGATTATACACATACAATCATGATAAACATATTTCCACGTTAGTTGTCCAATGACCAATTTTCAAAGATTCTACAATCACTAACAAAAAAAGCACACCTAAGGCAACTAGGTGCCACAATGGATAGAGGGCTAGGGCTGGAGTCAGGAAGACCTGAGTTCAAAACAAGCTTAGATACGTACTAGCTGGACAGGTCACTTAACCTCTGTCTGCATCAGTTTCCCCAAGTATAAAATGGTGATCATAATAGCACCTACTTCCAAGTGGTGAAGCTCAAATGAGATAGTATGTATAAATCACTTAGCACAGCACCTGCCAGATAGGTGCCTAATTAATGCTTGTTTCTTTCTTTTCCTAAGAGAATTGAGGAGTTTCTCAAGTGACCTTGTGAAAGAGTCCTCCCCATCTGCACATTTGGGATATACTGTTTATCAGACGAAGCATTTTACATCACAGTCTAGAGCGCAAACTTTCTCCAAAGTATACATAACATCATGGAACACAGGCAGGCAGACACATAGAGAAAATAGTCTAGGTAACCAGATGCCCCAGAACTTCTTTATGATGAAATAAGGTTTCGACTGACCCTATTGTTCTATCTCCATCTGATATACAATGGTATGGTCATGTTATAAAGTCCAATTTAAGAAAGACCAGATAAAAGGCTTGGCCTCTTCACCTTTACAAGGTGCCTACAGACAGCTTCAGAACAGGAGATATGTTGACATTCTCTTTTTTTGGAGGGGGAAAGGCAAGGCAGTTGGGGTTAAGTGACCTGTCCAAGGTCACACAGCTAGTAAATGTGTCAAGTGTCTGAGGCTGGATTTGAACTCAGGTCCTGACTCCAGGACTGGTGCTCTACTCACCATACCACCTAGCTGCCCCCTGATATTCTCTTAAGACCTACTGGCAAGTAGTTGTGGTTGTGTGTTGTGTGGCTTGTCATTCATTCTCAATGAGGACCATGACATCGGAGAGATGATGACATGACTTGCAATCGACTTTGATTTGAATGAGGGAGGGCTGTGCAAGGTCATCAGCCTACTTTCTCCTCCAGAGCCACCTGGGTCCAGTGGCCAGATATTGATCAGGATGACTAGAGATGGCCCAGGATGCACTGGGAGACCCTGGCCCTTTTAAGCTAAGGTATTTTCAAGTTCTCACTTTGAGTGAGGCAATACCTATTCAGTGAATGAGTCTCTTTAAGGAATGAGTCAAGGGATGGACCCTTTAATTAAAAAAAATCAAAATGGGAGGGGAAGACGCTCACGGTTGCTGACCAAAAGAGAATCAGTTACTATTTACATTCACTCTGAGCCAGGAGGGCTCAAAAAATAACCATTAAGGGGTACTTAGGAAGGGACCTATTATTGTCCAATCCTTGAGATCCAAAGTGGGTGCCTGAATTCATAACTCAGTTGTCCCGCCTCCCTGATAATATACTCAAGAGTACATCCTCTATATGCTAAAAATTTACTCATCTACCAAAAATTACCGGTAATTTTTCTTATCAAATACTCTTAATCCTTATAAATTCAAGTTGAAGACTGTTAGATTTACAGCCATTTAAACAACATTTATTAAGCACCTTTTATGTCTTATTTGTCAGGAAAACAAGGAAAAAATGTGAGCCTCTGCCTTCAGTGAGGTTACTGGAAGGGGGAGGAGGTGGATAGCAGATGTGAGGGAGATGCCACACCAGCTACACAGGCAAGTACGATAGAAGATTTGTCATTTGTCTTTTTATCATACAGAATCTAATGCGGAAGATGACACAAAATAAGTGTGCAACATATGTTTGTTGAATGAATGAAAAAAGGGAAGAAGAAAGGGAGTAAAAAAGAGAAAGGAGAGATCAGACAAAAGGTTCTAGTAACATTTGGGAAGGAAGAGAGCACCAATAACCGGGAGGCAGGGAAGGAGGAGAGGGAGAAAGATAAGGGAAGACTTCACCAAGAAGTTGAAAATTCCTCCCAATAGGTAAGACCTTGGAAAAGAAAATCAAGGGTCTCCTCAGAGCTTCCCTTAAAACAACAATGAATAGGGTTATTGCCAGGTTTAGCAATCAAGTGCAGCTCGCTTCCTTCTCTGGGCCTCTGTGTGGGGCTCCATACCTTCTTTTCCCCACTAATCAGACACTGATTTCTTCTGCCTTTCAGGGTGGGGAGGAAGGCATGGCAGTTCCACAGCTGGACATGGCAGCCAACAACCTCACGTTGCCAGATGTGAAACTACATCTATTTCTTCCAGTTTCTTTTGCCCCCCACTCTTTGTAACTGAATCTACTGCACAATTGGTAGTGCTGGCCTTGATTGCATAATTATAGTAAGAGTTCGCAAACCTGTCTGGAAAAAATAAAAATACTTCTTCCATGGTACTTTACTCAGAACTTGAAACAAACTTTTTTAAAAGATCAAAGAGGGGCTAACATTTTTAGAAAACTTTCAAAAAAAGTTTTCACTCTAAACAGTCAAGTCCTTTTTGGACTTGGAGCATGTCAGCACTTCCACTCAAAGAAAGTGTAACCTTTGCAATTTCTTTTGGCCAATTGAGCATCAGTAAGTTTTCAGATTCAGACAGGAGACTTCTCTAAGAAGGCTCCAAACTTATTTTACACACTTGTGCAGCTCAAATAAGTTAAGGCAAACATCTAATAATTGGAATCCATATAAGAACCAAACATTCAAGACAATCCATATAAGAACCAAAACATTCAAGAGGTTTTTTTTAACCTCACAGTGGGGTAATTGGTGAAAAATTTTACAGAAATTACATGAAAATAAAATATGCTATGCATGCACAAATAAGATGAAGCAACATTAAAAGGAGCTAAAAGGGCAATGTATTATCATGCATTTAATGATTTTTTTTCCTTCTAGAGAAGATGAATTCCCCCAAACAAATATTTAACCTCTTAAACAGGACAAGATGACTATTTAATAACTTTCATTAATGCTGGAATTTCAGAGAAAAGAAACACAAACCACTACATGCTTTGAAACATTGGCCCAAATCTGCTACTAATTTTTCTTCAGGACAAAGTTCATGAAAGGCTAGTTCCTCAGGTAAACTGGATCGAATGCCTCCTCAGGGGAAATGAAATTACTCCCCTCCTCCCTCCAATGGCAGATTCCTAAATTGGTTGTGGGATGTGAAATCCGATTTGGCAGGTACCTTATAGACCTCAGCCAATGCCACATCTGGAGAGAATTTCTGAGACTTCTCCTTTACCTTTTCTGGGGAGATGTGAAGCCTAGGGTGATAAATATATGTCTACAGGACATTTGTTATACATGCAAATATATGCACACATATCTCTTTGCTGTAAAGAAATCCCTAAAAGATATCTTGGGGTACTGTTTTATCTTTTGAGGAGAAAGTCTTACAATCATGTCTGTAATATTGGATATTCAATAGATTGATACCCTATGGGATATGAACTAGAAGCTACATTGTCTCTGATTTTTACCAGATGTTTCACTGGTGGCGTTTCGGCCCGGAGAGATGAGGAAGATATAACTTGTAATTTTACTCATTTAATCACATCGGGCATTTTGATAAAAGGGAAAATTCAATGTTTTAGTAATTGACTAAGTCTTTGGTAATTTACTGTATCTAAGTAGCAGGGGTGTGCTTGGAGATTAGGTATTACAAAAAATGGAAAGGCTACCCCTTCCTACTGGAAGAAGGTATTATTTTCAAAAAGTCTCCTGGTGCTATATCTGAAGTTAAATGACCTAGTTTCAAACCTGAGATGAACTATTTACTACCAGGAGGACTTTGGGCAGAACACTCCCTTTCTGAGTGTCTCAGTTTCATCATCTATAGGATGAGAGAGAATCAGACTAGAGAATCTCTAAGATTTCTTCCATTTCTAAACCCAAGATCCTACAATCTCCCAATGACCCATTAGGATGTAGAAGTGACTCTTGCATGTCAAAGGCTAAGCCCACAAAGCAGAAGCTTTGGACAGTTCTCTCTAGCTAGCAAAGCAGTGAGAGACTCCTAACGATCAGTCCAGCCAAATGAAGATTTGGCCACCTCTTTGGCCACAGAAACCCGTGAAATTAACAAAAACACAAAATGATCCTAAAAATTCTCTATTTTGTCCTGATTTTTAAATGAATAAAGATAGAACTTTTTTTTCTATTTATAAGCACTTTCAGAAATGATTCATAAAGGCTTAGCCACCCCCATTCAGGAAAGTTCTGGAACCAAGAGTTAATTGATGATTGTTTGAAAAGGAGGATGACCTTATGAGCAGGACTACCCATGGAAAAGGAAAGAAACTAGACAGCTGACATGACTTTCATTGCCGACAAGTCTTCAGCTTTTTTTGTCTCTCTTGCATCAATTTCATTTAAGAGAGTTGCTGCTACTCACTATAAGAAAATGGCTTTTTTTTTTCATTTTAACAAAGATAAATTCCCCCAAATATCTAACTTCTTAAAAAAGGGTCAGAACTAGTAATACTGATACTGTAAGAAATACTGCTATTAATGTTAATAATGGTACTGAAATAGCACTTTAAAGTTTGCAAATCATATTACATATATCATCTAATTTGATCCTCAGTATAATCCTGTAAGGTAGGCTTCCAAAGCCAAACCAATTCTAAAAAACAGCCAGTTTTTACCTAAATGTCAGTGTCAGAATGCAGAACCTTTTAGAATTTATATGTAGGAAATAATTATAGATCATCAATTAAAAAAAGCTAGTTTTTAAATCACGTTCTGCCACTAATTAGCTGTGTAGCCAGGCCTAGAGTCAGAAAGACTGGAGTTCAAATGTGAACTCAGATATTTACTAGCACTGTGACTGAGCAAATCACTTAACTTCTGCTTGCCTCAGTTTCCTGATCTGTAAAATAGGAATAGTAATAATGCCTACTTCCCATGACTGCTGTAAGGATCAAATAAAAATAGTAAAGTGCTTAGCACATAATAGGTGCTTTATAAATGTTAGTTGTTATCATCATCATCATCATCATCACCCCCTCCAGGCCTCAGTTTCTTTATCTGTAAGATGAGTGTAGACTCTAAATGATTCCCTAAGACTCCTTAGAGTCTAAAAGTCTATAATTACAAGTACCAAATCCTAGCCTATTAACACAATAAAAGTTGTAAGGTATCTGCACCTTTTGCCCTTTCCTAGGATTCATGATGAATTAGTTTTCCACAAGAAATATCCTGGCTGGATGAAATATCCTGGCCTAGAGATTCTAGGAGCAGTCAACAAATAGAGTAATAGCCTAGGCTTTGGATTTATTTTCTTGTATTCACATTTGAATGTTACAGAGATACACTTAAAAGCGAACTGCTCAAAATTCAGGCCAAAGAAAATATTCTAGATTTTGCCAGTCAAAATGCCTGTGGAGAAATGAGTCAATTCATACAAAATTCAAAGCTGTCTTTCGGTCAGTGACATTTTTATGAAAATCCATGGGTGGGTGAGAGTTTTGCAAAAGTCTCTTTTGTGATTGGGCAGGATTCATCCAGGAAAAATAAGCAACTTGCAAGTGGCAGTCCATAATCCCTTAGGTCCCTTGTTCCCACTCCCTAAACTCCTGGCAAAATTGCTTTCTATTGTGTACGATGGCAGATCATCAATTTCTCTAAATTCTGGAAACAGTTTTACAGCCAGAACTTAATCTCTCCAAAGCTCAATTTCCTCGTCTGAAAAATGGGGATATTAATATTTGCAGGGCAAATCTCACAGGGTTCTTGAGGGAAAGGTACTCTGTAAACTGTAAAGCAATCTACAAATTATATTTATACAACATGATGATGATAATGATGATGATGCATCCTCCCACCCTTGCTAATCCACTCCCCTTCATCTACCCAGAAGATTAATAAAACCAGACAGACTTTATTGAGAATTCTATTAAGGCAATAATTCCACATGTTAAATATTGTTCAGTCTGATGGGTATGTGTGTGTGTGTATGTATTTCCTCCTAGGTTTAATGGAGGTATAAACTTTATTAGAACAATCACCGCATAGAGAGGGGGAAATGGTTAGGAGAAATTGATACAATTTTTAAGGTTCAAGGGTTCTCCTTCCTATTGCCTTTTTGGGGCTGTCCCAGCATCATAGGACTTAGCAACAAAAGCATATTAAACCAACTCCTTCATTTTGTAGGTGTGGAGATCAATGAAGAAGGAGATCCTGAGGAAACTGTCCTTTCCACTTCTGGAACAATGATCAAGTCAATGCTACAAATGCTACTAGAAAGGGATATCAGTCTATGACTCTACTTACCATCTAGGTAACTTTACAAACCGATATAACCTCCCTAGCTACCACTCCCCCTGTTAGAATGCAATTTCCTTGAGGGAAGGAACTGCTTTTATTTTTATATCCCCTGAGCTTAGCACAGTGCTTGGCACATGGTAAGCACGAACTAAATTTATTCTTCCTACAAGGCTCCATTCAGGTACCTTTGCCTTCCCTCTTCCCCCGTGCAATCAAATGGAATTTCCTCTTCTCTTGGGCCTCATAGCAATTTATAGATTTTTAAAGTGCTTATGTCTTATGTCATACTTCTTTGCATACTTGTGTCTAGATCTACAACAATGAAGATACAGGGGAAAAAAGAGCTACAGAGAGAGAAGACAGAGAGAAAAGACGTATTTGAGACAGAGAGACACACACACACACACACATAGAGGCAGAGAGCGAGAGGAAGGGGGATTGGAGAGAGACAGAGATGGGGGGAGGGAGGGAGGGAGAGGGAGAGAGGGAGAAGAAGAGGAAAAGGAGGGGGAGAGAGAGAGAGAGAGAGAGAGAGAGAGAGAGAGAGAGAAAGATTAGAGAGCTATCTCAGATTGACTCATAAGAGACAAATTGCTATTCACCAAAGCATTGTGCTGTTCCCTCCCTAGAGTATATTCTGACCTACTGAGTATTGATCTCTTTACAGCTTTAACCCAATCCAGATTCAGTTTCACCACTCCTGACTAGGCCTCTCAATTCTTTCTGAGTACAATTTAACTGATGCCCTTTTCCTTATAACCTGGCGAGAAGTGAATTCTCCCATCCCTAAATCCCTCATCCTTCTCTGATCCCCAATCACTATTCATCACATTTTCACTTTTATAAACAGTTAAATGTGTCTTATCCCCCTATTGTTGTTAAATCATTTTTCAGTTGTGTCTGATTCCTCATGACCTCATTTGGGGTTTTCTTGGCAAAGATACTGGAATGGTTTACAATTTCCTTCTCCAACTCATTTTACAGATGAGGAACCTGAAGCACACAGGGTAAAGTGACTTACCCAGGGTCACACAACTAGTAAGTGTCTACGGCTAGAATTGAATTCTTGAAGATGAATCTTCCTGATTTGAAGCCCAGTGCCCTATCCACTGAACCACCTGGCTGCCATCTTATCCTCCCTGCTGGATTGCAAACTTCTTAATGACAGGGGCTGGGTCACTTTTCATCCTCGTCTACCTACTGCCTACCACAGTTGCCTTCATTGGGCAGATGCTTTAATAACACTTGTTGAACAGAATTGTTTTATGCGCCCAGACTGAACTTGGCACTGGCTGCACTGGCAGTAGCCTCTTACAGCAAGCATGCTGTCAGTGGGCGGGCCTTTCACATATTCTTTTTTTTTTCACTGTGCCTTTCAAAATCACCCTGTGTTGCCTGTAGTCATGGTGATTAGGCACAATTGGGCCATCATATCTGCTTGGGTCAATAAGCTGAGTGAAAATGATGACTAGCTCCAAAAATTGTACACACCAAATTAATCACAGTTAAACAATCATGAAGAAAAAAATGCAAACTGTTTTAAAATAGCACGTTCCTTACACTGACACCATGTGATGCAGCCACAGAAACCAAAAGATCATTTCATGTTTCCAAAAGAGAAATGCGGTCATTTTATTTGGCACTAATTCCAAAACTCCAAGTCTGCTGCCACTAGATTTTTTTTCAAGTGAAGAGAGATAAAATACTGCAGCTGAAGCAATTATTTGTATCTGGCTTCAAAAACCTAACGTTCATAAAAAGAGAAATACATTGCTTGCAATAGGTAGATACACATTTTCTTGGGTGCCTATCCATATTTGCAGTGGCAGATAGCTCTTCTTCCATCATCGGATGAGAACATTGCTAAACCTTTATTACACAATCATCTTGCTTGAAGTTGAGAGTATTCCCAAACAACAATCAGAAATTGTCTGGCAACATACGGTCTGGTATTCAGAAGACATGATGACTGTGATTCATTCATATAGTTTATGGAAGAATGCACGGCTTACCAAGAAATAGAGTCCTAAAACTAGAAATACAGCTTTTAAGAAACATTCAGATATAAATACTGATGCAGTATCTATTCATTCATGCATTTATTAAGCATCTATGATATACAAAGCACTGCGCTATTTAGTAGCATCATCATTAAGACATGACCCTGCCCTCACCGCACCTTCAATTAGCAAGAGACATGACCCCCACACAAATATTAATGCTCTATAATATTCCACAATAAGTACAGAGTAGAATGGAATGGAATCAAAGCCTTGGTACCACGTGCCGTATAAGACAGGAAGGCTGTTAAAAGCATTTCCAAGAAAGGAAAAAAAATATCAATGCCTTGGACTTCTAGTTTTAATAGGTCAATAGTGATTCTATTAAATGGATCAAGAAAAACAAACAGACTCACATGTAATAACCTCCCCTAGAGGAGAAAGTGGTGGTGGATAGGGACAAATGCAACTCTTAGGCTCATCCTAACCGAAACAGTGAAAAAACTTGACACCAGCCTGAAAAAATGTACCTTTGGGCTTTCTTTTTCACTGAAGTATTTCTATTTTTAATCGGAATTCTGGAGTTTGACAATAGCTGACCTTATGCCAAGAAAGATTTGTGTATTCACAAACTTTTGTAAACAATGATTATGAAAGTCACTGAATAACAGAAAATTGAAGAAATACTTCTGGAGAATTCATTTTGCAACACAATTTTCCCCCAAATTTCGTGACTTATTTGCTTATTTCAATCAAGCCAAATCCAGTGAACTATTTTCACCCAAGGTTAGTCAGAACCAGAGGTTGGACTGTTTTCTTTTAAAGCCTGAAGGTTTTTCCTGACTGGAATACAGCTGCAACCCACCAGCATGCTCTGAACTGTAAATATTATTGCCTACGATTATGGTTCTCTCTCTGATACATGTAATGTAGAATACCACTGACAGAGTAAGGTTTAGCTGGCTGAAACATTCTTGTTCTCCTGATTGGTCTAAGCCAGCATTCTCCCAATGTATCAGTTTCAGGTTTCACCTTAAGAATGACAACATGATGTCTGTCTCTCTGTCTCTCTCTCTGTCTCTCTGTCCCTCTCTCTCTCTGTTTCTCTGTCTCTCTGTCTCTGTCTCTGTCTCTCTCTCTCTCCCTCTCTCCCTCTCTCTCTCTCTCTCTCTCTCTCTCTCTCTCTCTCTCTCTCTCTCTCTCTCTCTCACACACACACACACACACACACACACAAAAATGCAATTTAATCTTTATTTCATCCAAAGAATTTTTAAAGATTGTTTTAAAAAATAACTACCATATAGCTAAAGAAAAGCTGCCTTTAATAATAACCTGAAATCAGTTGACACCTGTTTTGTTTGCTCGTAACATTAATTGAGGACAACTCAGCATATCATGTTGACAATCAAACATAAGCATATGGTAGAGATTTTTTATTATCGGGACCTGCCAGATAAGGGAGTGGAGGCTGGGAGGGGACAACCACAGTTCAAGTCAGCACCTTTTCCAAGAGATTTATGTTTCAGACACGTGAAAACCTATGGCATCTCCAATGTACAGGGAATTCCTGGAATTCCCACTTTTTCACCTCTAAAGAAATGTTTCTTTCCATCCACACTAATAGTAACTGTTAAAATAAGCTGTCTGAAGCAGTGTAAATCCTTCCTGCAGTTGCCAAGAGTATCATAGTTGAGATGTCTTCCATTAAGGTTATGAGCAAACAAAACAGGTGTCAACTGATTTCAGGTTATTATTACAAGCAGCTTTTTCACTATATAGGATCATAGATTTAGAGCCAGAAGGAATCAGTCCAAAATCCTCATTTTGCAAATGAAGAAACTGAGGCACGGAGAGGTAAAATTACTCACCCAAGGTTACATAGAGACTAAGCAAGACAGGAGGGATTTGAGCCCAGATCCTTTGGTGGTTAGATGGCTCAATAGATAGAGTACTGGACCTGGAGTCAGGAAGACTTGAGTTCAAATTCAGCCTCAAGCACCTACTAGCTGTGTGAGCCTGGACAAGTCATTAATCTCTGTTTTAATTAGCCCACTGGAGAAGGAAATGGCAAACCTTTCCAATACCTTGACAAGAAAACTCCATGGGGTCATGAAGAGTCAGAAGTGAACGAATGACTGAACAACAACCACTACCACCACCACCTTTGGATGCCTAGCCATTCCTTCCTCCCCTGTACCATGCTGCCTTTTATGTCCTCTACACATTCTCAGAGTATCTGCTAGGTGTGAGATAAATGGGGAGTCACTTACTTTAAAGTAGCTATTTAGATGAAAAGCAAAAATATTTTTAGGCCTTACACTGTGAAAGATAGAAAGAAAAATAACTCGGCATTTGAGTTGTTCATCTCCAATACTCAGAGACTAGGCCTTTCTCAGCTTCTTCTCATTGCACTTCTTCCCCAAATGCTCTTACCCTAAAACAAGGTTTGTGCCTGTTACAAGCCTGCTCACTTTAAGTCCTACACATTTTAACTATAGCTATCAGCCATAATAACTTATTTACCAACCTGAACAAAATGGCATGTGAGAGGCTCTGTGGGCATATGAAGTATAATTTTTTACTAGTACAGCTGCTTAATGGTGAGTTCTTTTCCAAAAAGCAAACTTTCCCCCACCCCACCTCCCATTATTTTTCACTTCCTATGAAGAATAGGAGGGAAATGCTTCAAATACTTGCTTTGGATAAGGTCTAAATCTTGGTTGCTGATGCTATGTATATTCCCCAGATCAGTTATATCCATAAATAGGTGAAAAACCCCAAGTTTATATGTATCTGGTCAACTTTGATTCCATTGGTTTGGATAAAGGACAGAGCCAATGCTCAAGAATTTCCCTTAACCATAGAACGCTTACTTTATGAAGGTTAGTATCAAAGGATGGATGGTTCTAGGAAGCCTCCACAAACTAAAGAAACATTCTGTTATTTGGCTAAACACCAACAGCTTAAGAATGCACAGGAAATATTTCACTCAACAAGTAGATGCTACTCCCCTCTTCAGCTTTCAGTTTCTAAAATGGGCATGTTTATTCTTCACCTAACATGCAAAGGTTAAGATGATCTATCCATACCTGGAAGCTATGTTTGGGAAAATTATATCTTAGACTTTCTACAAAATTAAACTTTGACACCCACCAAATATATATCTATATTTATATCTATATCTATATATGCATACACACATGCATATATACACATATGTATCTATATCTATATATCTATATATATCACCACCTGGGTGTGTATATATATATATACACACATATACATATATATGTGTATATATATATATATACATATACATGTATATGTATAGATATATACATATATATGTATATATCTATACATATACATGTATATGTATATATACCTGGGAAGTATCTATCTATCTATCTAAATATCTATATGCAAATACTGGGTATACACTTTTGTATGTGTATATTATATATATACACACATATACATATATAATACACATATACAAATACTTGGTTCTCAGGTGGTGAGACATTTTTGTGTATGTGTGTGCATTATATGTGTGTGTGTTTATGTGTGTATACACACACATGCATGCATACATACACACACATATCCAAAGGAGGCCAATGACAAAAAGAATTTTCAGTCCTTCATACAATAAAATATTTGTAGCAGAGCTCTGTATGATAGGGAAAAAGCCCTAGAAAAAATATAAGTACTCACTAACTGAATAGCTGAACAAATAAAGACATATAATAAGATATTGTTGCACCATAAAAAATGATACGTGTAAGGAATTTAGAAAAAACATAGGAAGACTTTTATGAACTGATTCAGAGGGAAGAGAGTAGAACCTAGAAAACAACATGCATAGTGACTAAAATAATGTAGATGAAAACAACACTAAAATGCTATTGAATTCAGAAATGAAATGACCAATCTGCATCCCAGAGAAAAGAGGAATATACACATCAACCTTTTCTCAATGGAGATGTGGTGAACATCATGGATAACGGTATAAATATTTTCAAAAATGATTAATTTTTGGTTTGAGCTTTACTTAAATTTTTCTCTTCTAGAAAGCAAGATTCAACTAAAAAGTATATTGGAAAATGATTTTTGACATTTTTAAAAGGCAAAAATAAAAGTTATTGTTTGGGGAAAACGAAAGATGCAATTAAAGAAATAAACGAATGCATCTGAAAGCACAGAAAAACAGACTTTGCCTTTAGCACATTCAAGTTTGGGCTTTTAAGACTCACCGTACACTTGTTCGGCTTCTCTCCTGAGTGGACTCTCATGTGGATCAACAGTTTGTATCGGGCATTGAATGGTTTGTATCTTCTAGGGCAGCCAGCCCAGAAACAAGTAAAGTCCTCTCCTTTCCTCTGGTCTATGTGGACTTTCTCTATGTGCCGTACAAGCTCCTCTTGCTGGTCATACGTGGCACTGCAGTCAATCCAGCGACAGCAGTGTTTTCCATTAAAATCATCTAATTCTCCATCCTCTTCCTGTTGGGGACCTTGAGCAGAAGGGGGCAAAGGAAGTGGATGGGGATGGTGAATGAGATCAGGTTGATGAAGGTGCTGATGGGCATGGTAAGGGGGTGGGGGTCCTTGTGGTGGTGGTGGTAGTGGTGGTGGTGGCAAAGGAGGAGGTGGGGGAGGAGGAGGAATATCAATGACGCCACCTGGGAAGTCATCCAATCGTTCACTTTTTAATAAACCAGCTGTCTGGCTGTCTGAAGCAGGCAAACCCTGCTGTACCACCATGTTGTTCATAATTGCTGACTGTAAGCTGCTCTGCTCCAGCTGCTGCATGCGCTGGTACTCTACCACTCCATTCTCATTGTAAGCAGGGATGGTGAGGCTACCACTGGTCACCAGAAGACTTCGCTGAGTGCTTGGGATAGAACATGACTGTGGAATACAGCTACCCCTCACTCCTAGGAAATGTCCATAGACCTCTGGTTGGGGAGAGATATTGGCAGGTGATGCCCGGGATCCATTGATATAGGCAACTAAGGATGTTGGGGAGGTCCTGATGATGGTGTTGAAGTCAATGCCAATGCCATCAGACAAAGGGGACAGAGAAAGAGCTCTCTTCTTAGAACGGGCTGAGTGAGACCTGGTTGAAGAGTGTCTGGGGCTGGGGTAAGGGGAGTGGCTGTTTTCCATGCCAAAAAGATAGGAGGGCAATGAATTGGAGACGCTATTGTTGGAAGCAGGTGTCCCAGGTGGGATGCTAAGTAAGTCTCCTAGATCACTGCCATTCTGAGAGCCTGAGTTGGAAGGAAGGGAAGGAAGAGTCCTGTAGCCATGAGACCACTCTTGCTTCACACTCAAGGCTGAATGACTTTCTGACAGACTCAAAGTCGTGGATGCCAAAGACTCCCGTGACATGAGGGACCTAGAATGGCCAAGACCAAAACAAAACAAAAACAAATGTTTTAGTAGAATCTTGATTTCCAAAGAAATAAAAGAATATTGACAAGCATCTATATCTTTCTCCTCATCATGTACCCAAATAAATAGCTCCAAATCAGAACCATTTCCTCCTACATCATTGATATTTACTGTGAAGATTGATGCTTACAGGAAAGATAAAAAAATTGTTCTTTTAAATATTTTTGATACTCAGAACTGACTAATAAATAGATCTTGGTTTGTTTTTGTTTTTTGAAACATTCAGGATGAAGGAGGAAAGAGAAACAAAAGAAAAAAGAAAACTGAATATTTTATAGGAGATTAATCTAGAGACCTAGGAATAATTTATTCACTATTTTTACACCAAATCAAACCAACTAGTACCACCTAAGCATAAAGTATTATAATAGATGTTATGGATACTACTCCCTCAGACTCCAACCCCCCCCAAAAATATTCTCTCATGGAGTTTATTGTATAGTTGAGAAAACAAGACATAAACATATAAAAATGCTTTCTTCTTTGCTTTTTTTGTTTCTGTCCTTTCTGAATGCTTCAAAGGAATGAAGGATTTGGATAACATTTTAAGACAACCATATAAGTAAGAAATGTCCCCAAGGCAGTATATGATTAATTGATAAATAAATTGTAATACAATTAATCATTTCAGGAATTCTGAATATGGAGATAGATGACAATTTAAATAGGGATAGTCAGGAAAGGTTTTACAGAGGAAATGAGATTTTAAGTTGCAAGATTGAAGGAGGAGGAGTATTTGGATGGAGAGAAGAAAATTTAAGCATATAGAATGCCATGACCCAAAGCACAGAGATAGGAAAATAAAAGGACCAAAAGGTAAAAGTTATAGATAGGGTGGAAGAATTCAACTCCAGGGAGCAAGTCAGGTAGCACCATGCATAGAGCATTGGCTCTGGAGTCAAGAGGACCTGAATTCAAATGTGGCCTCAGATACTTGACACTTTCTAGCTGTGTGGCCCTGGGCAAGTCACTTAACCCATGATTGCCTCAAAAAAAAAAAAAAAGAATTCAACTCCATATGAGGAAAAAGCTCTCTAGCAATTAATACCATTCAAAAATAGAATGAGGGGGTTACTTTGTGAAATATTGGATTTCCCATCAATGGAGGTGTTCAAGCAGAGGATAGAAAACTATTTATCAAGCATGGTAGAAGAGGGATTTCTAGCTAACTAGACTAGATGACATCTAAGATCCCCTCAAATACTGAAATTCATTTACTGTAAGAACAAGGTGTGTGCAAGGCTCAATGTATAAAGCCAAAGTGAAGGATTCAGGAATGTGAATTTTTGCCAATGAGGTAGAAAGTAGGGTGGGATCAAATAAGAAGCAAATATGTATTACTACCAATAATAATAGTAATGAGTGTAATAAGTATCTTCACGTTTCAACTGTAAAATCCATGAGGGCAAGAACTACATCTAAATTAATTGTTTTATTTGGGCCACTGCCCAGCAGCAATGTATTGTACACAGAAGGTGCTTAATAAATAGTTGTTGAATAGATGGATGGATTCAAAAGCACTACTCCTTAAAGGTCAGCCAATAGATATGTGAGCATCATGCATAGGTGACTTAATGTTGCTTCATGACTCCTGGAAATCTTTGTCCTTCATACCTTAAAGCATCATAGGAACATCAAGCAAGAAAATAAAAATAACAAGTTCAGCAAGTGATAACCCTATAGCCAATTATGAATACAGATCTATCTCATACCCCTGGAATGTAGCATGGCATTGGAATCAAAAGCAAACCTGAGTTCAAATCCTGCCTCAGACATTTAATTACTGTGCGCCTATGAAAAGTCACTTGATTTCTGTGAATCTAAGTCCCCTAATCTATCAAACGAGGATTAAAATTCATTTGCTACCTACCTTAAGAGTTAGTGAGCGGATCAAGGGAAGGAACATATATAAAGCACTTTGCAAACCTTAAAGTGCTACAAAAATGGGAGTTATTTTGTTACTATCATTACTATTAACTTTTAAAAGGCTCATCCTAAAAATAATTAAACTTCTCATAATTTCAGGTACAAATATAACTAAGGAGAGAGAAAAATTAAAAAGTCCCATCCCAATTCCAACCTGTATGATCTTCTATCTTGTTATTTATCTTCTATCTTGTTATCTATCTATCACTTGCTGAATTCTGCTTGATGATCGCTAAGGTCCCTTTCAGCTCTGACATCTATGACTCTAACACAAATGGTTTTTAATACTGCTTTAGCCACTTAAAAACTACATCCTGTTCTGTGATTTAGTTCTTTCCTTCACACATGTGCAAAACTAAATACAGGAGCAAATGTGTTAGAAATGGCTACGTTATCATAACACAAGGATTTATATGCCTCCCTTTACCCCACTGCACAGACACTAGATGGGTCTAGAAAACTGGGCTGCCTTTATTTGTACTTGTATTGACATCCTATTGAGATGTGGCCATCTTCATTGGTTTGTCTTGGATCTAAAAAAAATAATCCTAAGTCAAAGTTGTCTAAATCCTTGAAAGGCTTCTCAGAATGAATACCCCAATTATTTCTGCTAGAGAAGAGCAAACTATTACAAAAGAAAGAGTAGAATGTATCATCCAAGGTTCCTATCTCCCTTTCCTCCACCACCACCACAAAGTGGATCCAAAGATCACCATTTTCTATATCCAAGCATTAAACATTTCAGTTTCCAGGTTCTCCACATAAGGTGATCAAACAGAGATCAATAAGCTTTTCCCAGAGAATGAAGTAATGTTTGCCAATGACGTTAATGGTGAGAGTTGCAAGTAACTGTCCTTGACATAATTTGACTTGTTCACACACACCCTCATATTTCTGAAATTCACTTAGGTCACACCCAAAGCGGGAGTGAAGGCACAGTTGGCCTGGATTTTGATGCCCAGTTCTATAGTTTTTTTTTTCAGATTTTTGAGGAATGGCCATCATTGTGCTCCCCACAATGTGTTCTGGGGGTGACCCAGGGTAGGTCTAAATCTTATGATAAGAGAGTTTTTCTGCATGCCACTGGCCTCCCAGGCCCCTCTCCAGTCATGCAATGAAACAGTAGTATCTCTGATTCATTGAATGTTGTCAATGTCATTTTAAGTATTAAGTGATAGGTCTTGATTCTCACCCAATAGCTTGAGAGGGCCTTTAGAAAATAAAGTATCAGGCTTCTTTACTGACTGAGCTCAGTGATCCTTGTCGGGTGGAGGATATATATCCTGGATCCAGCAATACTGGTGTGTTTCTCATTTTAAAAGCAGAAATTGTGTCTAAAAAGCATTTCATTCCTCTTTACCTGATTCGCTTATGACAGACCCAAAGTTATTCTATGTTTGAGGTCAGGAAGAGTTCTCGATAGTTATCTGGATCATCCTCTCCAAAGCTGAAGGATTTATGTTGCCTCCCTCAAATTATGTGCAACTTATGGCTACATCTAACCCTAATCAGATAATAATAACTCACATTTCTATCATGCTCTAAAGCTAACAAATTGCTTTCCTCACAAAAACCCTAGAAAATAGGCACTGCATGTATTACACCCATTTTGGGATAAGGAAATAGAGATTCTGAGAGGTTTAGTGACTTGTCTATATTCATAACACAAAACTAGTGTCAGAGGCTAGATTTGAACCAAGTCTCCTGATTTCAGGTGTCCAGCACTTTATCACACCACGTAGCCATAAAGAGGTGGACTAATAACAAATGAGATAACGAAGCACAGTGCCTGGTACATAGGTGTCTTATTAATAAGAGTCTGTTCCCCTTTCCTACTTCCTGTTCTGATATACTTGATCATCCAAAGACCCTACATGCCTTGGACTGTATTTTTTTAAACTTCCTTTAGCACAGTGCCTGGCACATAATGAGAGCTTAATAAATGCTTTTTTATTGATCAGTTTCATTTTTCTAACATGGTTGTAATAAAAAAATTTCACCTCAAGGATATAGAGCTTATATTCCTCCTGCTGAACCATGAAACTATTTATTCCCTATGTTTCTAATGACTGGTAAGAACGATGCTTACAATGTCCTGCCTGTAACAATTGCTTTCCTCTCTTTGCTGTCTATCCAAATCCTTGTCCCAAGTAGGTACTAGACTAGAACATCTCAACCATCCATTCTAGCCTGAAGGCCTAGAACCCTATGATTTTTCTAGGTTCCCTCATTGGTGATGACTTTCACAGCTATGGAAGCCCTAAGGAATTCAGTTCCTATGAATTCCCATGGTACATATTGTCTCTGTCATTTATTTAGCCTAAATAAAACAACTCCTGCTTATACACTCACGCACTTCCCTTAGGATGACTCTGTGAGGTGGATAGTATAGATATGATTATCTCCCTTTTATAAATGAAGGTGCTGAAAAGCTGAGAGAGTAAAGTGAATAGCCTGAGATCACATAGGTAGTTTGTGTCAGACCTAGGATACATACCCAAAGCTCCTGAGTTCATGTACAGGCACTCTTTCCACTTAGTGCTACCTTCCGTGTACCTTTTTTATGTACCACTTAATTTATCATTTGCATATGCAACTTGTCACCTATGTGATGCTTTCCTGACTTCAGTTTCTTCATCTGGAAAATGAGGCAGTTGAACAAGAAATCCTCGAAGGTCCTTCCAGCTCTGATTGCTATGATCTTGTGTTGTCTTGTTAAATCGAATTACAGCCTCTTCAAGATCAGATTTAAGTTGATTTGTCAAGCATTAATATGCATCCATTATATGTCAGGCACTGTGCTAGGTGCTAGATGTACAAAGGCAAAAATAAAAAAGCTCCTTCCCTTACATTCCACAGGAGTATATTTTGTATGGCTTTGTTTAACCCACAGAGACCTTTTCCCACCCCCAAACCTCCTAAGGGTACCGGAGAAACATGAGTAAGAGGTGAAATGCAACATGCTTGGCCTCGCTAATGCAGCTTCACAAAGGTCTCAAAAAAAAAAATAAAGGGAGGGAGGTAGAGAAGGAAGTAAGGGAGGGAAGCAGGGAGAGAAGAAAGAGAGGGAGGAAAGGAGGAAAGAGGGAAGAAGAGAAGGAAGCGAAGAAAGAAAGAAGGAAGGGAGGAAAGGAAAAGGAGAAAAGGGAGGGAGGGGGAGTAGGAAGAGGACGGAAGGAACCATGGAGAGAAAAAGGGAAGGAATGGAGGGAGGGAGAGGAGCAAGCGGAGGGGAGGGAGGCTAGCTTATTCTCTATGGAGCATTACACACATCTTTATTCAATCATCTGTCCTACTGAAAAGGCAATGACTCTGGGAGAGGCTGTGAAGTATGCAGGGCTACATTTCTATCAATAGGTTGATAATGGTTTACTTGTTCTTGTTTTCATCCAATCCTAAAGGTGTTATTTCTGGTGGTTGGCCAATTTGGAGGTCTATCTACGTAAAAGGAAAGCAGATATGGTTCAAATAGAATAAAATGGATAGGAAAGCACAGAGCTTGTGGTCAAAAAGCTATTGTGGCTGGTGAGGTAACAATCCCTCACTTGTCAGGACATGACACATGTGTGCACAGTGTTTGAGCTTTAGGCCATGAGAGAAATTCAGCGACCAGAGTAACTGGGCCAAAAAAGATACCTCACCAATATTTTTCCCACAGATCCTCTGAGTTCCCTGAAGCAACTCCTTGAGTGTCTAGGTCAGTTGCTCAAATCTTTAATGGAAGATTTGCTCTACTCCTTGATTGTACTGGGAGTCCTGATCCAGAGAACTAGAGAATGTTGGACCATAAAACTCCCAAGACCAGAATTGCCTGAATTTCTTAACAAAGAATGGTTTTATAATATGTAAGAGCTGAAACAGTACCCTTAAAGATACTCCAGTCCAACCCACTCTAACCCTTGTCCCCACATTATACAGAGAAGGAAACTGAGATCTCCTAAAACCTGTAACTCTGTGGGTCACTCCATAGTCTATCTACTAAATATATTCCAGAGCAAACCAGAATCCCCACTGGGTGGGGAGAAGTCTCTTATTCCTCAGATAGGCAAGAAGAAAGTTAACTGTGGCAGCCCCTTTGGCATGTATTAGCCTGCTGCCTTGGCTCTGTCTCTAGCTATGACCTCAACCAGGGCTTTTAACCATGGTGCAGAAGAAAGAGCACTAGACTTGGCCTCAGGAGACCTCAGTTCAAATTCAAAACTCTCGCTTAGTAGCTGTATGATCCTGGGTGAGTTTTCATCTGAAAAAATGAGAATAATATTTGCCCTATTCAGAATGGATCATAGGCTCAAGACCAGGGGCCTTGGAGACCATATAGTCCAATACCTTCATTTTATGGATGAGAAAACTAGGTTTGAGGAGCCCTAGGGGTCATCTAGTCCAATCCTTTCATTTCACAGATAAGAAAAGCAGGGCTTAAAAATGAGGAGTGACTTCCTTAAGGTCTTCCTTGAACAGCACAGCCAGGTTCACAGGACTCATATAAAGGAGAGGACTTTGTCAATCTAAGGTGCTAGAGAAATATACATTCAGAATTAAAGAAATGAATGGTAGAAAAAGAAATAAAAATGTTTTCACATGTATGATGAGTATTATATTGCCCGTTTTCTCAATAAGTGTGGTAGGGGTTGGAGGGAGAAAAAGAATGGGAAACTCAAAATATAAAAATGAATGTTAAAAAATAAAAGGAGAGAAGGAAGGGAAAAAAGGGAGGGGAGGAGGGAGGAAGAGAAAAAGAGAAAGACAAACAGAATCAAAGAAGGACAAAAGATGCAATACCAAGCATTGTTCATCATCATCTATAAAATAGGCATAAAAATAACATCCTACATAACTCACAAGATTTCATAATAATAAAATCTACATTAATGTTGCATGAAAATGTATTTTGAAAGGTAAGAAGGTCTATATAAAAGCACTGAATCCTTTTAATTATTCTCTTTCCTGAATGATAAATTCAGGAAAACGGCAAGTTGCCCTGAAAGCATCTCAGGCTTCTCAGTTAGGGAAAGATACTTGCCAATGTATTGAATAGACAACTAGGGAGGTAAGATACACCTCATTTTCCTTTTTAAACAATAATTACAGACATGCTTATGAGACTTTAGAAGTCTTTGTTCCATTTTAGACTTTAATAACTTAAAATAAAGACTTTTGGAACACCCTATAGAATAAAACCCTATGTTCTTTCCCCATCTGATTCTTGTCCTCTCAGACAAAGTTTCACTGGGTGGAACAAGAAATGATTTTCCTATATAACCAGCAGAGGTTTTGTATTTCTGCAAAGCAGTCACACCTCACATCAAAAAGTTCATTTTTATTGGTTTGTTTGTTTGATTCTTTATTCATTTTTGCCAGGCAGCCCCTGGTGGGTAAGGCATGAAGGTAACTTTTTTTCCCCTTTTATCTTCTACTTCTCCCTAGAAACCAAAATACCTTCGAGTTGAGCTGACTAGCTCTCCATCCTCAAGCTGCTTGATGAGAACATGCACATACATTTTAAATAGCACAAGTAAATCTGCCTCTTGCCCAAAAAAATAGTTTAAAATTAAGTTTCCCATCCTTTAAGTGCCCCCTTCCAGCTAGGACTTTTTTGTTGCCCCTGTAAAAGATTCTTACTGCAGGGTAAACAATCTAGATTTCTTCCACGAAGAGTTTAACACACACACACACACACACACACACATATTTTCTCCATGTACCTTTAAAGTGTTTCCTTTCAAAAATAGAAAGTCATTCCAAGAAATTAAATATACCCCAAAACAAGAAAATAATGACCCATTCTTGGCCGACACAAGAAAAAGTGCTACTGGAGTTACATGGCATGAATTTTCTATGACTTCCGTCATGCTGTTCCATTGATTATGAGGGCTCTGCCTTCAAGGCTTGGACCTGGACATGGCATGGACAGGAATATGAAGGGCTCCTGGTGACACATACCCCATGAGCACATCTAATTTTGCATGCAATTCTCAGGAAGTTGGAGGAATCCCTCGAGGCAAAACCATCAATGGGGAAATGACAGGCAGCTTCCTATCATGAAATATCTCAGGTAAAAAACAAGCTTCTATCTCATAAAAAATTGGCATTTTTTTTTCTTTTGCTCTTAAAAAAAACCTAACCATTCTGGAGCTCTATGACTTTATAGCCACTCCTGAAACAAAGAAATATGCAATGTTTTCAGAAAGGGGGGGAAAGAGAAGCTCTTTTTTTCCCTTACAAATGGTAGACCTTGAAAGAAGAAATAATGTATTCCAATCATTGAAATAAATACATTATATTGCATAGCAGCACATTCTAAAATGGAACCTCAGAGCCTTAAAACTACTTTACTGAGTAAGATGGCTACCAATTCCCTTCATTATCCATTATCCAACCCACTCAATGGATCTCCCAGTAGAGAGAGAGAAAAAAAAATGGAACTTATTTCTGGTACCATTCATTGGACACTTACTCATATTAAGTGAAGATCATAATGCTCGAACTACAGTCCTAAGGCAGTAAGCTTTATAAACTTTGAGATGTTATATAAATGTGAGATGTTGATATGTCTATAATTACTGCCTTATACTTCTATGGTTTATCTCTCCAGCTAGGTTTTAAGTTCCTGAAGGGCAAGGACTCTTTTTTCCTCCCACTTAGTGCTTGAAACCAGGGCTTAAAAAGATTATAGGTACTGAAAAAATATTTGTTGAATGCATGAATAAGTGACAAAGTCACAAATATTTATTAAACACATACTATGTGTCGGGCACTATACTGCTAGGACATGTTGCAAATAAATCTGCAGAAGCATGCATATACACATATACACAAATATATACAGATACATATGCATATATATACAGTCATACACACACATACACACACACACACACACACACACACACACACACACACATATGACTAAGGCACATTATACAGCTTTTCAACAGGGAAGCTAGATGCTTAGATCATCTCAAATTTCTGTTGGCCACATTACAGTTCATACGTTTATGTCATTCTATACCAGGGACTTGACAATATTACAAATCAGGGTTCCACCACTAGGCACCTAAAAATTCCTCCCTGAATTTTACTAGGCTCCACTCATACGCTTCCCATCGCTAGCAAAATTTAAGTGGAGACAGGATGGCTACTTGCTAGAGATGCTGTAGTGTGGATTCCTGCCCAGGTATGAGTGGGACTGAATGGCTTCTAAAGTCCCCTCCCCTTCTATGATTTGGTGATAATACTTAGCTATAATGTCCTTCCTAGTTTTAAAACCCTTCCAATAAAGATTTTAATGAACCAAATATACATTCTATATATATATATGTTATCCCCTTAAAATAGGTTGAAATAGCATGACTATATGCATGCCCATGTGTATGTGTATGGAAAATGGAGGGAAAACACTCCTGGGGTATGTCATTATACTGTAGAGAGAGAAAAACAAATAAATAACTCGAGACCTGGTATCTGAAGGAGGTATATTCATGTTGGTTGCATTCATTGCCCTCTGTAAGCTAGGACTGATCTGGTTGCATGCTGTAGAGACCTGGCTTGCAGGAGGTGATATGGGTCCCAGCCGTTGAACCATCATGGGACTGCTGGTGACCACTAGATTGTTGCAGCTGCCTTTTCCAATGGACTTGCACTGAGGCCCATAGCCAAGACCCCCTAAAAACAAATGAAGCAGATTAGCTTTCAGATCCTGTATGCAAGAAAGTAGAATACATATACACCCCAATTCATGCTGAACCCCTTCTTCATTAAACCTCCTCTAGTCTCCATATTGTTTGGGGTCAGAGAAACAAAGAAGACTTTTATTTATTTATTTTACTAGCAGAGATGAAGTTACCATAATTACATAGCAGAGACCTTAGGGTTTACACAATCACTTCTCATCCACAATATTCTTAGATTTTGCTGCTATGCAAGTCATAACCAAGGCCAGGAAGAACTGTGTCTTACAAGCTCCTTATCTAATAGCTTACATTCCAATAACACTTAACAGTTTTACAGAATACTTCCAATAACACTTGACAGTTTTACAGAATACTTCCCTCAGAAAGACATTGAGAGGTGGGTGGTGCAAGTATTATACACCCTTCTTCTCTGGAGAAGTAAAGTGAACTTTAGAAATGTGAATTAACTTACTCCAGGTCTCCCAGCAAGTATGCAACACAACTGACACTTCATTCCATATCTGCCTCTAGATGCAAGGAGTATTGGGAAGATTAGCAGTGGGCCTGGAGTCAAGAAGACTTGAATTCAAATCTGGCCTCATACACTTACTAGCTGTGTGACCCCAGGCAACTTTTTTTTTTAATTTCTGTTTGCCTCAGTTTCTTTGACTGTAAAATAGAGATAATGATAGCACCTACCTCCCAGGCTCATTGTGAAGACCAAATAAGATAAATTTGTAAAAAAGCGCTTATTAGCACAGTGCCTGGCACATAGTCGGTGCTATATAAATGCTCATGCCCTTCCTTTCCCCTTCCTTACGTGTCTCCCAAGGATGACAACTGGTAGGACAGATAGTATAATAAACCATACATTCTTGAAGATGTTAATACATCTCACAGAGAAAAGACATTCTACTATGCATATCAATTCAACAGGTCTGTTTTCCTTCAGAATCTGCCCCTCTGGTGTTAAAAGAGAAATCTTAAAAAATATATACTTTACAATTCTTTTTAAAAAAATTTTGTGTTTCAAATTCTCTCCCTCCTTACTGCCCCTCCTCCACCCAACGAGAAGGTAAGCAATGTGATATCAATTATACACATGAAATCATGCATTAGTCATATGGAGGGGAGGGAGAGCAAGAAAAATGAAGAAAGTGAGAAAACTTCAATTTGCACTGAGTTCATCAGTTCTTTCTCTGGAGGTAGTTAGCATTTTTCAAAATGAGTCCTTTGGAATCTTCTTGGATCATTGCACTGATCAGAATAGCTAAGTCTTTTACAGTTGATCATCATTACAGTATGTCTTTCACTATATACAGTGTTTTCCTGATCCTGCTCACTTTACTTTGCTTCAGCTCACTTGTCTTCTGTTGGTTTTTTTTTTTCTGAAACCATCCCCCTTGTCATTTCTTATAGCATAACAGTATTTCATCACAATCATGTGCCACAAATTGTTGTTCAGCCATTCCTTAATTGATGGGTATCTCTTCAATTTCCAATTCTTTACCAAAATAAAAAGAGTTGCTATAAATATTTTAGTAATGTAGGTTCTTTTCCTTTTATCTCATTGGGGTACAGACCTATTAGTGGCATTGCTAAGTCAAAGGGTATGTATAGTTTTATAGCCTTTGGGGTTATAGTTCCAAATTGTTCTCTAGAATGAGGAGACCAGTTCACAACTCCACCAAAAGTTCATTAGTCTATCTATTTTCCCTCATTTCTTCCAGCATTTGTCATTCCTGATAGATATGAGGTGCTACATCAGAGTTGTTTTTCCATTTCTCTAATTAATAGCAGTTTTAGAGCATTTTTTCATATGACTATAGATAGCTTTGTTTTCTTCCTCTGAAAACTGCCTGTTCATATTGCTGGATAATTTATTAATTGGGAAATGGCTTTTATTTTATAAATTTGATTCAGTTCTCCATATATTTGAGAAAGAAGCCTTTATCAGAGAAACTTATAAAAAAATTTTAATATTACTTCATTATCTATGGTAACCTTTTATCAAAATGTCATTTCCTTGATTATCTCTTAAAACTAAGTCTATTTTTGCTTTGACTTTGTCTGAGATCATGCTACCCCTACATTTTTTACTTTAGCTGAAGTATAATAGATAGCCTCTTATTTTAACTCTATGTATGTCTTTCTGTTTCAAGTGTGTCTCTTGTAAAGAACATATTGTTGGATTCTGGTTTCTAATCCATTCTACTATTCATTTCAATTTTGTGGAATCTCATTCATATTCACAGTTATGATTACTATGTATTTCCCTCCATCCTGTTTTCTTTTATTTATCCTTCTCTCTCTTTAAAAGAAAAATTTGATGAGGACATATGAAAAAGGATACTATTCCAGACTACAACTTTCCAACCCTGGTCCATCCCCCTTCCTTCCAATAATCTGTTCCCTAAGACACAACCATGTATCAAAAAACCAAGATGACAGGATTCTTGAGCAAGTTTTCTTCTTGACAGCAGCATAGGAACCAACTCTGGTAGAAATTTTTTTTTTATTTCCATTAGGAACAATCTTCCAGTGTTAGAAAATTTGGGACAGCCCCAAAGAGGAAAAAAAAAAAGAAAGAAAGAAACCCACAAGAATCTATGCTGTTAGAGAAAAGTGAGAAGCAGAGAGAGGAGAGGCAAACACTGTCATGAGTCATTTGTTAAAAATAATAATCATGGCCAAATCATTCAAAACTTTCATTCTGCAAGGTTATACTTTTTTTTCAAACATTTTAGCAAACCACCTGGTCAAGTCTGGGTGACTGTACATTCTGTTCCCATTTCTGCTAAGTGAAATATCTCAGCCTCGTTTCGATGGGGTACAGGATCTGGGAGCCCCCTTGAATTCTCCTTGAATCTTCCCACTCCATGAGGCTTTTGCCTGAGGCCATAAGCCTTTCTTTATTGCTAGGCACAAATCTCTAGGTTATTCTTAATCTAGCCTAGCCCTCCACAGTCCAGCTACATCCCACCCTTGATCCTGTCAAAGTGCCTATGTCCAAATCTGTTACTCTCAAACTAGCCTAGCCCTACATTGTCTGTTATCTCCAGGTAGCTTTCAGCTATTTCCCACCCTTAATCCCATTCTCTTGGTTCCCATAGTCTGACCTCACTCCAGTCCCATCAAGCTCCTCCTTAGACTCCTCCTCAAGACTCTCCCTAAACCCCTCCTCCCATCACCCCAGGACCACTCTAGATACCTCCCACAATCTTGCTGTATATAAGTTTCATCTTGCCTCCATGAAGATGCTCAGATTCATTCTAGCTCAGCAGAGAGAATCTGGTTCCCTTATGAAAACGAGTGTCACAAATGGTGAGATTTCTTAAGACTACTCATTACGGCAAATCTGTAATAAACTTTTTTTTTTCTCTTTGGCTGTGAGAAGGCTTCAGTTGAATTCATTCGAGCAGGACCCGGCATGTTGGTATTTTGGGGTCTCAAGCACCCCTAAAAACATGGTTCCCTGACCTCATCAGTTTTAGTAAATTAAGTTCTAAGAATTTCTCACACAATTCTCACATACATATACGTATATATATGTACACACATATACATATATATGTAATATATGTATGTATGTGCTTTTTTTTCTCCCTAGGACCTAGGATCAAAGTAGGCTAAGACCTAACCACAATCTTCCTTATCCCCATTTCACAGCAATACTCATTTTGGCTTAATTTTATATATTCTTAGTGATTTAAGTAAGCTTTCTTAAATTCACTTTGTCATCTTCTCTAAAAGTCACATTTAAGAATTCTTAACACTCCGAGACACTGGCCCTCTAAACAGTCACCTTGACCAGAACTCTGAATTATGTTAAGATTAATTCACTCCTCAAAAATCCTAATTGTCACTAAGATTTCAAGTAAGCGCTAGGTATTTGGTCTTGATTTTAGGAAGCTTAAAATCCCATAATTTCCCATGGATGACATTCTCTCAGTTTTCTCTAATGTTTAAACTAAGTGTTCCCCACCCATCCCCAACTCATCCAGACTTCTTTTACCTTCATGAATCACCATCTCAGCTGTTCTGTATTCCTTAATCAAACACAGATTTCATCTTGACAACAAGTATGCTGAATGGTTTCTTTTTTGTTTGTTTGTTTTTCTTAATTCATTGTAAGCTTTGGCATTAAGAAGATGAGTCCCCTTTAAGATACTTACTAGCTGATACTTATTGACCCTGAGCAAGTCACTTAACCTGTCAGGTTATTTCTTTATCTATATAGAGTCATTTTTCAGTCTTGTCTGACTCTTTGTGAGCCCATTTAGGGTTTTCTTAGCAAAGATACTGGAAGGGTTTGCCATTTCCTCCTCCAGCTCATTTTATGGATGAGGAAACTGAGGCAAAGAGGATCGAGAGACTTGCCTGGGGTCACACAGCTAGTAAGCACCTGATGCCAGATTTGAATTCACAAGGACAAGATTTCCTGACTCCAGACTCTATGCATTGTGCTTAAAGTAGATAATAATAGTACCTCCCTCACAAGGTTGTTATGAGGATAAAATGAGATCACAAAATGAGTAGCATTCTGCAAACATTAAAACACTATAGAAATGTCAGCTGCTGTTGATTAGTAGTAGCAGTAGCAGCAGCAGCAGCAGCAGCAGCAGCAGCAGCAGCAGCAGCAGCAGCAGCATATTAGTGTATAGATCATCCTCAATGAGATAAGTCCTGTCTTAACTTTCAAATCTCCTTTCCATCCTGAGAGGCACTGTGCTGGGAGTAACAATGGACAGATAGATAGGCTATCTAGTCACCACTACCTACCACTGTTTATAAAAATGTCCTCCTGTTCCAAGTGCTACTATTAGCATTATTCGTAATCTCTTGAATCAATCAAAAAAAGGTCTAGTAAGTAATTACTATATATCAGACACTGAGCTGAGCTCTGAGCGTACAAAGGAAGGCGAAAACAGCTTCTGCCCTCAAGGAGTCCTTCATCAGAGTAATTTACTACTTCCAAACTGGTCTATTCCTTGGCCGAGCACTACTTGGTCATTGCTTGAGGCCTGATTGGCTCAGAGTAAATGTAAATAGCAAGTGTTCCTGTTTTGGCCAGAAACCTTGAGGGTCTTCCCTTCCCAGATTGATTTTTTTTTTTACTAGGGAAAGAGGCCATGCTCTGCCTCATTTCTTACTTAGCCTTAATCACTGAATGAGTGTTGCTTCAGTCAAACTGAGACCCAGAAAGACCTTAGCTTAAAAAGGCCAAGGTCGGGGAGCGGAGCCAAGATGGCAGCTGAAAAGCAGGGATTTGCTTAAGCTCTCCCCCAAATCCCTCCAAACACCTGTAAAAAATGTCTCTGAACAAATTCTAGAGCTGCGGAACCCACGAAATAGCAGAGGGAAACAGGTCTCCAGCCCAGGAGACCCTGGATGGTCGCTGGGAAGGGTCTACCACACAGTGCTGGGAGCAGAGCACAGCCCAGTGTAGGCCACGCCAGGACAGACCAGACCGGGAGTCAGCCAGCCGGAACAGGCCTTGGGGCCATGAATCAGTGAGCTGTGGCAGTTACCAGACCAACCCACAAACACCATAGAGCAGGTTAGAGGGAAACTGCGGAATTGAGTTCAGAGCAGTCCTATCACAAGCCCCGGGGGTGGTGGAGGTGGTGCAGTGGTGGCAGTAGCAGCAACAGGGAACTCCTGAGGCTGCTTACAGAGCTACAGCGTCAGCTGCTTCCCAAGTCCCTGGCTCACACGGTGGGAGGAATCTAGCAGCGGATCAGAGCAGGAGTGCAAGGAGTGCTTTGTGGGCACAAAGGCAGATTCTCTTGCTGTGCCCTGCTTGGATCTGTATTGTGGTCCTGGTTGGCAGTTCTTGGGGGAGGAGGAACGCTGCTGGGACAGAGCCTGGGGAGACGGTGCAGTAGAATTAGCTCTGAAAACAGTAGTGCTTGGACCCTAAAGCTTGGGACAAAGTACTCTCTACTCTACAAGCAGTCATATCCTGATAGAAAGCTCAAGGGTCAAGTATTTGGCTGAGAACATGAACAGGCAGTGAAAACGAACTCAGATTCAAATGCAGACACAAACCCAAACTCTAGATTCCTTTCTTGGTGACAAAGAATATCAAAACATACAGCCAGAAGTCAACAAAGTCAAAGAGCCTACAACAAAAGCCTCCAAGAAAAATATGAATTGGGCTCAGGCCATGGAAGAGCTCAAAAAGGATTTGGAAAAGCAAGTAAAAGAAGTAGAGGAAAAATTGGGAAGAGAAATGAGAGTGATGCAAGAAAACCATGAAAAACAAGTCAATAACTTGCTAAAGAAGACCCAACAAAATACTGAAGAAAATAACACCTTAAAGAACAGACTAACCCAAATGTCAAAAGACTTCCAAAAAGCCAACGAGGAGAAGAATGCCTTGAAAGGCAGAATTAGCCAAATGGAAAAGGAGGTCCAAAAGACCACTGAAGAAAATACCACCTTAAAAATTAAATTGGAGCAATGGAAGCTAGTGACTTTATGAGAAACCAAGATATTATAAAACAGAACCAAAGGAATGAAAAAATGGAAGACAATGTGAAATACCTCATTGGAAAAACCACTGACCTGGAAAATAGATCCAGGAGAGATAATTTTAACATTATTGGGCTACCTGAAAGCCATGATCAAAAAAAGAGCCTAGACATCATCTTTCAAGAAATTATCAAGGAAAACTGCCCTGATATCCTAGAACCAGAGGGTAAAATAGAAATTGAAAGAATCCACCGATCACCTCCTGAAAAAGATCCCAAAAAGAAAACTCCTAGGAATATTGTGGCCAAATTCCAGAGTGTTCAGATCAAGGAGAAAATAATGCAAGCAGCCAGAAAGAAACAATTTGAGTATTGTGGAAACACAATCATAATAACACAAGATCTAGCAGCTTCTACACTAAGGGATTGAAGGGCTTAGAATATGATATTCTGGAGGTCAAAGGAGTTAGGATTAAAACCAAGAATCACCTACCCAGCAAAACTGAGTATCATGCTCCAAGGCAAAATATAAATTTTCAATAAAATGGAGGACTTTCAAGCTTTCTCAATGAAAAGACCAGAGCTGAATAGAAAATTTGACTTTCAAACACAAGAATCAAGAGAAGCATGAAAAGGTAAACAAGAAAGAGAATTCATAAGGGCCTTACTAAAGTTGAACAGTTATGTTTACATTCCTACATGGAAAGATGATGTGTGTAATTCATGAAACCTTTCTCAGTATTAGGCTAGTTGAAGGGAATATAGACAGAAGGCACAGAATGAGTTGAACATGAAGGGATGATATCTAAAAAAATGAAGTAAATTTATGGGGTGAGAGAGGAATATATTGAGAGAGGGAGAAAGGGAGACATAGAATGGGGTAAATTATCTCACATAAAAGTGGCAGGAAAAAGCAGTTCTGTTGGAAGGGAAGAGTGGGCAGGTGAGGAAGAGTGAGTGAATCTTACTCTCATGGGATTCAATCTGAGGAGGGAATAACATACACACTCAGTTGGGTATCTTACTCCACAGGAAAGTAAAGGAAAGGGGATAAAAAAGGGGGGGATGATAGAAGGGAGGGCAGATAGGGGGAAGAGGTAATCAAAAGCAAACACTTTTGAAAAAGGATGGGGTCAAGGGAGAAAATTGAGTAAAGGGGGACAAGATAGGATGGAAGGAAATATAGTTAGCCTTTGCCAACTTGAGCATTGTGGAAGTGTTTTACATAATGATACATGTGTGATCTATGTTGAATTGTTTGCCTTCCTGGGGAGGGTGGGTGGGAAGGGAAGAGGGGAGAGAATTTAGAACTCAAAGTTTTAAAAGCATATGCTTAAAAAAAGTCATTTTTCGCGTACAGCTGGGAAACAAGATATGTAGGGAATGGAGCATAGAAATCTATCCTGCCCTACATGAAAGTAAGGGAAAAGGGATGGGGAGGGAGAGGTAGTGGGATGAAAGAAGGGAGGGCTGACTGGAGAACAAGGCAATCAGAATATATGCCATCTTGGAATGGGGGGGTGGGAATGTAGAAATGGGGAGAAAATTTGTAATTCAAAATCTTGTGGAAATCAATGTTGAAAACTAAAATATTAAATAAAAATGATAAAATTTTTAAAAAAATTTTAAAAATAAAATAAAAAAAGACCAAGGTCTCCCATTATATCCAAGGGCATCTCCAGTCATCCTGATCTATATCTGGCCACTGGACCCAGGTGGCTCCAGAAGAGAGAG
Organism: Trichosurus vulpecula; assembly: GCF_011100635.1. Classification (NCBI taxonomy): domain Eukaryota; kingdom Metazoa; phylum Chordata; class Mammalia; order Diprotodontia; family Phalangeridae; genus Trichosurus; species Trichosurus vulpecula. Next base: position 84,215,273 of record NC_050581.1, read on the forward strand.
TGAGACTGGTGACTTTTCATACCCCTCCCTCACTTAAATCCAATACACTTGCATATCATGGTCCTCTTTGAGTACAAAGGACAAACAACAACTCCTTAGCAAAATGGGACTTGTATGCAGTTCCAGCCAGTTGTTGTTATTGCTTAGTCATTTTTCAGTCCTGTCCAACTCTGCATGACCCTTTTTGAGATTTTCTCGGCAGAGATACTGGTGTGGTTTGCCATTTCCTTCTCCAGTTCATTTTACAGATGAGGAAACTGAGGCAAACAGGATGAAGCGACTTGCCCAAGGTCACACAGCTGGTAAGTATCTGAGGCCATTTGAACAGATTTGTACTCAGATCTTCTTGACTAGGTCTGGTGCTCTATCCTCTGAGCCACCTCAAAAGCAATAGTAATAATAAACAATTTAATGTTCACAGAGATCTTTCTTCAAAACAATCTGTGAAGTAGGTAGACTACCCGGTGAGATAATTTAAACACACACACACACACACACACACACACACACACACACACACAAACACACACACAATTTAGACAATTTTTTTGAGGTTGACCAAATGCTCCCCCATCTTGTCAGGTGGAGAATTCAGCCACTAGCATCCTTATTTTTCAGATGAAGACACTAAGTTTTAAAGGAGGTAAAATGACTCACTCAAAGGCATGGAGCTCGGTAGCATCAGAGCCAGAATTTGAGTCTGGGTCTTCTAATTCAAGTTCAGAAGCTCTTTCCACTGTGCCCCTAAGCCTACAGAATGGCATGCCTTGGGAATACTACTGATAGTATTCATAGGACTCCACAAATTAGAGGGGACTTTAGAAATCATTTAGTCCAATCCCTTTATTTTTCAGATGGAGAAACTAAGGACCAGAGAAGCAATTTCCCCAAGGTCACATGTTATAAGTAGTGTAGCTCAAATTTTCCTACATTCAGTAGTCACAAATTTGACTAGTGGTATAATTTGTAAGACTTTACATATTGACAGTTTGCAACTAAGAATGAATGGTACCCAGGATCGTGGTGGTAAATGTTTAACAAACAGCTCTCAAAATTTATATGTTATGTGTATGTATATGTATATGTGTATACATACACACACAGAGATATGTACATACACATATATATGGATCTATGTGTGTATGTGTACATATATATGTATATATACACACAGATATATACATACACATATATATGGATCTATGTGTGTATATATGTATACACACAGAGAGATATATACATACACATATATAGATGTATATGTATATGTGTGTGTATACATACATACACACACATATATATACATATATATATTCATCCACAGGATACACTTTTAGTCTTAATCTGTATTATTAATATTTTCTCCATCACCTTCTTTAGCCTAGGCAATCAACAAAACAAACCAAGCCTTGACGTATAGTGTTTGTTGATTTTTCTGAGGTGTAAATTGCCACACTGAAAATTTAACAATCAGTTCTCACTAGCTGCTGGTACTCATCTCTCTTTTGTATATGTAAAAGCAGACATATGCCTTGCCATTTCTGTAGCCCAACTGAGAATTCTCTATGAGAATAAATTGAGTCAATTTGATAAGGATACATCAGTTGTCAGTAAAATGGAGGCAAATAACTGTTTGACCGTAGACTTTTATGACAATCTACCTGCATGACAAACCTCTCAACCCCAGGCTCGCACCAACATATCTAGATTCTAGGCCTGTTGTATTCTAGGAGTTCAGAAATGTGCCAATTAGAATTCCACATGCACCAGGGCTATGTCTCCATTGCTTCCTAAATTCTGAGACCACTGCATGAGAGGGCGCTGGAAGCCAGAATCCAAGGCTTGAAGGACCAGCTGAGCATAGTCAGCCAGGCAAAGCAGTGGGCAAAACAGAATCCAGGAGAAGATCTGAGTTCATAAAAGACACTTACTAGTCTAAGTGAACATGGATCAAGTCATTTAGTCTTTCTCAGTATCGGTTTTATCTGTAAAATTGGGAGGGAGGTAGACTCTATGTTAGTTTCTATGGTCCCTTCTAGGCATAAATCTTTGATCCTATGATTCTATAATTGCCTTTGACAGAGCCAGACCCACTAATTCTAAGCTTCCAAGCTTCCCCAAATATGTAGGTATGTAGGTTCAAGCAATCTCTCTCTCTCAAAAATAGTAAAGTTAAACTATATCACAAATATGGTATTATTTGGGAAGGGACTCTGAAAACCTATGTGGAAAGAGATAGAGGCGCAGAAATGACAGAGATACAAGGAGAAATCCAGAGACAAAGACCCCTAATCAATCAATCCATCCCTTTCACTTTCACTCTATTTTATTAACTGAAAAACTATTGCACACTCTGTCACAAGAAAAACCAGGGATCCAATAAAATGTGAAAATGTTTTAAAGTACCTTTGTAAACCTTCAAATACTCTCTAAATGGTTGATTGCTGTTTCATTGTCATCATCATCATCATCATCATCATCATCATCATCATATTATGGCTTCTACTCCACTAAACATACTCAGTTAACAACAGCAAAGGAATGAACTGTTGTATTGATGCTTTTAAAGTAGCAATGGGAGGACAACTAATGGTTGCAGATATCTGCAGAAACGGAATCTTTTATCTGTTGGCCTTTCCACATTAGGCTCAACTTTAACAATATGTAATTACCATAATTCTAGAAATATGGGTGAAAATGCCAATTATGCAGGTATGCAGTCACCTTTTTGAATTCTTATCTTTTTGCTAAAGGCATTTAGATTCCATTGGGAAAGAAAAGGAAAGAAGTCTTCAATTCAAGAAGCCTTTATTGAACAATTATTATGTTCAAAGTTTTTTTGAGATTATGAAAGCAGATAGTATGGTGTGGTGGCAAAAACCATTGGAAATGGCTTCAGAAGACCTGGCTTTGAATCCTGGCTCCACTACTATGTAACTTTGGACATGTCATGTTCCTTCCCTTCCTGGGCCTCAGTTTCACCTTTGTTAAATGAGGGGATTAGACTAAACAATGAAGAAAACTAGATCTTGGGTTAGAAAACTTAGTTTCATATCCAGGCTCTGCCACTTTATGTGCCAGCTTTATGTAGATTTTGGTAAGTCTTGGTGTCTCACTTCTTCCCTCTGTCTAAACAATCTAAAATTCCATCCAACTATAAAATCTCATCTTAAGATGAAATTATATACAGTCCATGCCCTCCAGCATTTGAAAATCCAGTAGCTCTTCCAGATTTCTTGTGCATGATAAGGCTTTTGGTACATTATTTCATCACCCAATTCCAATGCTCTTTTTGTTTTCAGTTTGATGAAACCAATCATTTTACCAGGTGTCACTGTGAGAGAACAAAAAGTTTTCAGTTGGCCAGCTTTGAATGTTCTTTGGCTCATCATTCCCTGGAAACAAACCATATAGCTCTGCTAACTACCAGATGTGCCATCTCTACCCACGTGCTGGTTTTCTTTTTGAAATAATGCTTATTTTTAGACACTACACAATTTTTCAAAAAACATATATACTTATTGCTCAAATGAAGATAGATAAAAACTCTAAACAACACATACATTTTAGACACTGCAATCTAGTAGATATGGGGATTATTTTATATCTCAAAGTCTATGAACCAGCAGTTTGACCTAACAAACATTATTTTTAATCAGTGTTTTCTATTTGGGTCATAGGATTGTAAGATTTAAGATTGTAAATGTTCTTAAAAATCATCTCCAATTCCCTTCATTTTATGGAGATAGAATCTGACGCTCAAGAAGGGAAGTGATTTACCCAGGATCATATAGTAACTAAATGCTAGAGTTAATCTATAACCTGAATCATATAACTCTAAATCCCATAAAGGCTTCACCTGATACCAAGTATGGCATGGTTTAGCAATTTGCACCCAATTTGTTTTTTGTAATCAATCTACAAAAAAAAAATGATGAGGAAACATTCAAATCATCTTCAACATCTGGAAGATATTTATCAAAATCTTTCTCTTCAAGACTTGGATTATGATGCTACCTCAATTATGAAGCCTTCTCTAGCTGAAAGTGTGTCATCTGCCTCTTCAAATTTTCTGAGAACCAAAGAATTTGAGATGGAATCAATATCTGATCAAATTTCCCTTCAACAGTTTCTCCCCAAAAAATTTTCATCCACTATCTCCTGAAGCAGACAGTTCTACTTTAGCATAACTCTTAAATGTTTTGAAGTTTTTTCCTTATATCAAGCCTAACCCTTCTTCTCTGCAAATTCTATCCACTGCTTATAATTCTGCCCACTAGAGCTAAGCAGGAAAAGACTGACTTCCCTTCTACTTGACAGTCTTTAACATCCCCACCCCACTCCCACCCATCCAGTCCACTCTTCTGGGCAAAAAATACCTCCTGTTCTTTAAACAATTCTCACATGGCATGATCTCTACTCCTCCTATCATCCTAATCACTTGCACCTAGATACATTTGAGCTTTTTGCTACTTTTGCTAAAATTGTAAAAACTGGATTAACTGGGGTAGCATAAAATAGAACTATTAGCTCTCTTATTTTGAACATTAAACATCTCTAAATACATAGTAGGATAATTTGCATCCACTTTTTGGCCACCATATCATTTATCTTTTGATTATTTCCACTCCCAACCAATACTTTATGTTCTGTCCCAATTCAAAGATAATTTTCTCTGTCAGAAAAAAAAACTAAATCATGGACAAATTCAGATTAAAAAAAAAAGAAATTACAGAAGACAAAAACAAATGAAAATAACTGAAAAGGTTTACAGAAGTAAAATAAGACTTGAAAAGTTCAATCTTCTCACCAGTGTCCTTTATAATCATCCCATCCATCCTGAACACTGGTCCTGACCTTCCTTTGAGCCTTTTCTTAACCTCAACATAGCTTTAAATATATATACATACATATGTATATGTATGTATATATATATAGGCAATTGATGGCAATGTAGAGTCATTGCATCAAGTTCACATGAATCTTGCAAAGAACATCGACCTTTGCATCACCAACAATGGAGATCATATTGAAGATGTTATTTGTTATTATCCCAATTAAATAAAAATTTAATTCATTTCTTGAAAATATCCATTTTTACCTATGTATCCAGACTTTAGGAATACCCTGTGTGTATGTATGTATGTATGTATGTATATATATATATGTGTGTGTGTGTGTGTGTGTGTGTGTGTGTGTATACACACATATGTACACATATATATGAGTGTGTGTATACATATATATACACATATGAATGTGTGTACGTACACATGAATGTACATGCATACAGAAAAAAATTCCTTATGCCCTTAGTATTTTGCAACTCATTCTGGTATTTGCCATTTCTACAATACCCCCATTCTTTTGTATACCTTTCTAGTTATTTACGTTTGTCTCAAACTTCCATAACGTCTTTTAAAAATCTGAATCTGTCCACACATTAGTTCCCTATGCGGCCACATGAGCCTCTTTTGACAGCTCTCCTTCACAGAACTCCCCCACAGAACAATTTCTGTTCATGTCTTTAGAATTTCATTCTTGGGTGCACCTGATCCCTCTTGAGTCAACTTCTCATGCAAAATATTCATCCACTGACTACTACCTATCCTTTCTCTGAACTCCTAGAAATGTGCTCTTCACAAATCTATTCTGTATGGTCTTTTAGGTCCAATTTTCCTCTCCTTCCCTATCATGAACTTGAAGATGATAGACTTCCCCAAGATTCCTATCATTTCGGCTTTAGCAACAACCAACTCCTTCTTGTTGGCCAGAATCAGGGTGAGAATAGAAGTTTTTCTTCTCATTTCCTCCATAATTTGATGGATGAAATCATCAATAAACCAGGTTTCAAATTTATAATCTTCTCTAAATATAGCAAAAAGAAAGAGGGAGTACTCAAATCAACTTGGATCACCCTGTAAAAATAATTAGCTCTTTAAGTCTAAGAAAAATATAATAGTCTCTAATGTACATTCGTCTCCTCTGAATTCACTTTAAATCAAAAGTTATGAGAACAGTCACAATTGCTCTGAGCCCCAAGCTAGGAAAACTCCTAACATTTAGGCACAGGTTGGGTTCACTGCCTAAATTTACACTTATATTTATCTCTGACTAATGCTTGATTTCTCTGTGGTTGAAAAACAAAAATTCAAGTTACCAGAAAGGTTTAAGTAAAGAAACAGTAGACTACATTATTAGGCCTATGGACAGACAGGAACCAGGAAGGGAAGTTGTGGGGGAAAGCAGGCCTTTTCTCAGGATTTCTATCAGTCTTTGAATAAATGAGAACATGGTAGCAAGGGCTCAGATCTTATGATCTGAATGCTTATAGAGCATGTAACCCTTGTCTTCATCAGCCTCCTCTGACATAGCTTAGTCCTACCTTCTTTTTCTCCTTTTCTCCTTTCCCTCATTGCCATGGGGCAGATAGTTCTTGGTCCAGCTGTGTAAGAACAGCCTTGGACACTGTTTATCACTCTCTTTTCCAGGATACTCTCTCCTCTCTAAGTTTATATGACATTTCTATCTCCTGGCTCTTCTCCTACCTGTTTTAATGTTCCTTCTCAGCCTCCTTTGATGGATCTTTATCCAGGTTACACCCACTAACAGTTACTCTTCCTCAATGATTTGTCCTGTGCCTTCTCTCCTCCCTCAATGCTAGCTCACATAGTGAGCTAGCTCCTATGAGTTCAATGATCATCTCTATACAGATGATTCTTAGATCTTTCTATCCAGCCCTAAACTCTCCTTAGTACAGTGCCTGGTACATTGTAAGTGCTTAATAAATGTTTAACTATTACTGACTGACTGGCTAATGAAGTCCCCCATTACCACAATATCATGTTGCATACCTCATGTTGCAGTGTTGGATTTTTAATCTATTAATCAAACTACCCATCTAAGTCCTCCTTCTGTCTTGGTGGTCTGTAGTACAACCATCAGTATTTCTACTTTTGTCTACTCCATCAGAGAAGAGAAAGCACTCAGATGTGGCCCATCAGTGATGTGCAATTGTTAAAGCTTCTCCATTCTTTGTGAGTTTCGTGGCATAGTACATGAGAGAGTGTGGGAATAAAATGCCAGGAAAGCCTCAGGGGGCCTTATAATGGTTCCACTGAGTTGCTCACATGACCCTCTGGGTTCCTTTCTCTACTGTGTGCTTCTTTTGTGTTTCCCTGGACACTAGCCCTCTGAGAAAAGCAGGTAGGAGCACGGGTGGCATGCCTGAGTTTCTCTTGTACAGTTTTAGGGCCAGAACACAGAGTACATCAAAGTCATGATCTGAATTGTGTGTCTTGCAGATTTAGCCTTAAGCTATGTATCCAACTCTCCATGACTGAGCTTAATTCTTTTGTCCCTAGAAAGAATGCACAGCAAAACACATCATCACATGACCCAGATGGTGGATTAGTGACATAAAGCTCAATCCAGGTAAATCCAAAGAGTCTCCCAGCACCCCAAAAGTATGACATCATTTAATGAACATTTGTAGCCTGGTAGTTCACAAAGACTATCTACTAAGGTCCACAGGATTTCTGATCAGCAATGGTGAAGGTATTAACCATACAAGCAAAATGAAGGTGAAGGTATTAACCATACAAGCAAAACAAAGACATTTTAAAATACAGGAAAAATATCATTGTTATATCAGTATAAAAAGGGCTAGGGCAGCTAGGTGGCATGCTGGATAGAGTGCTGAACCTGGAGTCAGGAAGACCTGAGTTCAAATGTGACCTCAGACATGTGACCCTGGGCAAGTCACTTAACCCTGTTTGCCTCAGTTTCCTCATCTATAAAATGAGCTAGAGAAGGAAATGAAAAACCACTCCAGTATCTTTGCCAAGAAAACCCCAAATGGGGTCACAGAGTCAGACATGACTGAAATGACTGAACACATAAAATGGGATATAATGTGATCACAGTCCATCTTCCCACTCTTGTTCTCACACTCCTTCTCTTTCACCTAAAGAATAAGAAATATCTACAAAATATCCTGTATTTGACATCCATACTACTCTTTACAAGTTCAAATGGTTCACAGAAGCACAGCTATGGTGATGGCAGGAAAGCACATGATCTACTATGCTGAAATTACAAGAAAGCCGATGTTGATCAATGAACCATGAACCAATACAGAACAGATGGCTCTTCCTTCCACCAATGCTGTTTTGCTTCAATCCTTTGAAGCAGTCAAAGTCTCCCCAAACTCCTCCATCATTCAGGGTGACCACATAAGATTCCAAATTGAGGTGCTTTTACCTAGTCAACACTTCAGAAAAATCCAAACCCAAGTGCCAAGAGATGAATTGCAATGGCCTACCTCTTCTGCCCTCAAGAACTCTGCTGGCTTCCCTTACTCTGTTTGTACCCACAGGGAAGGGTATAACTTTCACATTAATACTCTTCTTAGTTTCAGTCACCATTCAGGAATGTTGGCCACATAGCACAGAATCTTGCATATTACTGACTTTATTTTCTCCCCGAATTAAAGGGAGTCATATTTGTTCTTAGAGTGATTGGAGAATATCATTTTCCTTCCTGCTCCTATCAGTACCCCAGATATGCTCTCATGGATCCTTTATTTTGTTTTCCCTACATCTGATAAGATGTTATCAAGAAGACCTAACTCCTCCCTACCTCATAAGGAAATAATGATGAATAAAATAACAATACATTTTAAGAATATTACTTCTGAAGTCCATCTTACAAATATCTATGATCATTAGTGTAGAAGAGGGTGTTTATGCCAGTGCTCCTGCTCTCTATGTCAAAATTTGCTTGTTTACCTGAAGGTTGCCACCTTCCATAATAGTATTTAGCATGTGAAAAGACTGTTAACATGCCCATCCTCCCGACAACTAGCCTTGGAAACCAGGAGGAAATACAAGCATCATCAATCATTCTGCCACTGTCAACATATGCTGTCTTAATCTACTCTAACACCTAATGATGACAACAAATGTAGTTGTCGAGTCAGCATATTACAATGTAGAGAACTAAAAGGATTCACACAGGCAAAATTATTGAATTTATGGATTGCTGGATTGGCTGAACTCATTGCAATGGAAGCTTAATTCCAATGATGCATCTTCACCTGTTGAATTCCATCCCATACTTTACAACCTAATTCAAAGTCTATCTCCTCATTGAAGCTCTGTTCTTATACCCTCTATTGGTAATAATCTTTTCTCTTAGCTCCTGCTTGAAACTTAAAATCTGTGTGACTTAACTTCAGTGGGCCTCAGTTTCCTTACCTGTAAAAGGAGGCTATTGGACTAAATGACCTCTGAGGTCTCTTCCAGCTCTATATCCATTGTCCTGTAGCCCTTTCTTTTGTACCATTTTAGCAATGCTAACCCTTTTTCACGTGTATTACAATTCTTCCAGGTTTCTCTAACAACTTTTTTAGGAGAGAGTTCCATGAGGAGCAGGGACTGGGCCTGATCTCACCCTTGTATTTTCCTCTGAAATATAGGACAGCATTCTGCAAACAATAGGAATTTAATTCAGGTTTGTTAAATATGGATACGTGTGAGAAGAAAGACTGGTTTGAGTTTTTGGTTTGCTTAGTCAGGTTTGTTCGGGTTTGTTTTCTTTTTTTGGGGGGGAGGGGGGTTGCCTTTCTTTGTGTCCTCAGCATTTTTATACGATAGGTGCTTAATAAATGGTCTCTGAATGACTGATCTTGCAAGCTCAGAAAATAAGAAACATTAGTAGGTTTTCAAGTAGGGGAATGATCTGATAAAAAGGGGATTTTATTAAGATTAATCTGGTAGTGGTTTACAGAACGAATTAAAGGGAGAAAAGTAGCGACAGAGATACCAACTAAAATGCTGTGTCATAATTCATTTGAAAGGTGAAAAGGGCCTGTATTAGAAGGATGACAATGGCATCAGAGAAGAAAGGGCAAATCTCCAAGGCATTCATGACAAAGGGACAAAAGTTAGCATGTTGTGAAGGATATGATTTTTATGTCATGCCAGATCCCAATCTCTTTCCCAAAAGTCAAGCATGTTGTCAAATTCAACGAACAATTCTTCCAAACATCTTTCCTATGACAACCAAAAGAAAGGTACCCAATCCAAGATGCCAATGCCAGCTACTTAATTTGAACCCTGACTATATGAAACAAAGAGCATGACTAATGTTCTTTTTAGAAGACAAGCTAGAAGTTTTATGTAGTACAAGGGCATTCTGACCATAGAACACACCACACCCTGCATTCACTCAGCTCTATACCTTCCCTGTGCTGTTCCTGATGCCTAGAAATCTTCTTCTCCCTCTTCACCTGAAAAACCTTGCTTGTCATTGAGGATCCAGTTAAAAGTCAGGTTCTTGACCTTGGTCAATAAAAATCTTCTCATCCACCTCCATATAATCAACCATTTTGTACCTCTCTATTGAAGTGATTCAATTCAATCTAACAAATACCTACTATGTGCCAGGTAGGCTATGTGTTAGACTCTGGAGATAAATGGACAATTAAAAAGAGCCTCCCTCAGATAGAATTCCCTCAATGAAGGGAACTCCATGAAGGCAGAGCTCTGCTATCATCAAAACTTTTTATCTTCTCACAGTGACTTTCACAGAAGTAGATACTTAATAAAAGTTTGATAAAGGAATAAACTAGTAAATGGTTAATCTAACGGTCTTCATAGTAAGTGTGTGGTATTTCATAGAATACACATAATGAGAATTAGGAATCTACTTCAGCAGCTTCAAAGACAATTTTTGTTGTGAACTTATCTCCAAATTGCTATAAAAATTATAAAACATTTCAAGTTTGTAAAACCTAGGACTGCAGCTTCTCCAACAGGTAAGAATATATCACTACAAGAATTGCATTTCTTTAGAAAATTAAAATGATTGGAACCACCATTTTAATGATCATAATAGATAAACTTTAAGGTTTAAAAAGGGTTATGCAAACTTTATTTTAGATGAGCCTCACAACAGTCACCTGAAGTAGGTACTACAAGTATTGTGAACTCCATTTTACAAGAGAAATTCAAGGCTCAGAAAAGTCAGGTGACTTATTCAGGGTCACAATGATAGTAACTGTCTAAAGTGCCACTCAAACCTAAGTTTTTCCATTTTGCCATGGTGGGTAATATAGGTAACCCCAAAGGGCATTCAAGTGAATATGTAAATACCAGAATGATATCTAAGGAATACATAGAGCATAAACTGCTCCTGAGAGTTTATTCCAGGGCAGAAATTCCAACTAACCCTTTAAAACTAAGGAGAATTAATTGTTGTTCAGTTATTTCAGTTGTGTCCAACTCCTCATGACCCCATTTGGGGTTTTCTTGGCAAAGATACTAGAGTGGTTTGCCATTTTCTTCTCCAGCTCGTTTAACAGTTGAGGAAACTGAGGCAAACAAGGTTAAGTGACTTGCCCCGTGTCACACAGCTAGTAAGTGCCTGAGCCTGGATTTGAACTTAGGTCTTCCTGACTCCAGGTCTGTCATTCTTTCCACTGTACCACCTAACTGCCCTGGAGAATCAATTAGACATCACAGTTTTATGGAGCAACTAGTTGTCTACTGACAGAGGGTAGGACTTAGAATCAGAAAGTTCTGAGTTCATATCCGACCTCAGACAATTAATAGCTGTGTGACCCTTGGTAAGTCACTTAATCTCTATCTGCCTCATTTTCATCGGTAAGATGAAGTTTAATAATATAGCATCTCTCAGGGTTGTTGTCAACATGAAATGAGATAATATCTATAAAGCACTTTGCAAACTTTTAGATGCTATATAAAAATTTTTAAATTCTGGGGACATGGAAGGAGAAGATAGATTCACTGAAAATGTTATCACACAAGAGAACAGAGTAAGCTAAGAATCTTTAAGAATATATGTAGGACCCAAGATGAGAGCCAACATGACCCCAACCTTATCCAAAAACCTATGGACCTGGATTTAGAGCATCCATTAATAATGAATGTTTACCAGTATTGGTGAGGACAAAAACTAGAGATTTCCTACTGCAAATAATAAGAGTTACATCTCTTCCCATTTTACTGAAAATATAAGGAAAACAGTTTGATACTTACTGTTGCCACTAAATAAAGCCTAAATTGTTACCAAGTTGATATTTTCCCCCAAATCATCATTTTTTGTGTAGCATGTTACAATAAGGAAATAGTTTTTAATTTAACATCATTATCATAACTCACATTTAGACAGCATGAAAATATTTTCAAATGCTTTTGTCACAAATCTTGTGAACTAGATCATACTAATAACTTCCCCTCCCCATTTTATAGACAAGGAAACTGAGACTCTGAAAAGTATATGGTTTCCTCACCGAGTCAGTGAGAATCAAAATCAGAACTAGAACTCAAGCCTTCTGACTCCAGGACCAAAATTCTTTCTACTTCACTATGATACATCTCTGTAGCAAATGGCTATTAAAACCAAGAAAAATGGCATGAACATAGAAAATATTTAGAAAGTGTCTTTGGGCAACATTCTTATTTGTGGAGCAGGAAGAGAAGGTATATCTAGACCTGGGATTTCATCAGTCTAGGGAATAAACTCTCAGTGCAGAATTTCTTTTCACTTATAAAGATTAGCAATTCATCTGTAACTTACAGTGTAAATTGCCTATGGTCACACAGCTAGTATGTGTCAGAGTTGTGACTTGAACCTAGCTTATCCTGAGCCTAAGACCAGCCCTCTGTCTACTTTTTGGGGGAACACAGAAGGAATGCAGATAATACATAAAGATGAGTACAAGATCTCAACACCTTTGAATCAAAAGTGAAGGATGATACTAAAATCCATAGTGATCCATCAAAGGCTCACTTAAATGTAATATTTTACCAAGTTCTAACAGGGCCTCTCATTCTGGCTGGTTCCAGTAAATGAAATGATAAATCCTCACAGCACTCCTATTTCTTCTTAACATTTCCTAACAAGACAGACAATAACTTCTAGACGTAGACGCCTTATTTAGTGTTCTTCTTGCATGGTGAGTAAAGTTTTCAAAGCCTCATTTAAACAATGAAACCTGAACCATGAAACAAGTGTTTAATGGTTTGGAATAGAAATGGTAAAATAAGTCCCCATAAAGCACTGGGTCTTTTTAGCTTGCTGTGATGGACAAAATGTTTATTAAGGTGCCTCTATAAAGATTTTCAATGCGCAGAATTCCTTTGAGATTCAACCTAGCAAGAAGATCCTAGTAATCCTAAATTCCCCATATGGAGCCAAAAATGACTTCTGCTCCAAAATTTCACAGAATATAGATCATTTAGTCCAACCTCCTTCATTATACAGAGGAGGAAACTGAGACCTAGAAAAAAAATTTAAAAATTTGCCCATGTGGTTCAACTAGTAAATGTCAAAGGCAGAACTAGAAATAAGGTCTCTTGACTCTCAGCCCAACATTCTTTCCATGACACCAGGCTTTCACTTAACTCTTTATTCTTCCACTGGATGCTGATGTGTTTATGCAACTTTATCTCTAGTATGTGTTTATATTTCAGAGTCAAGGCATCTTGAAATAGTACATTTGAATTGTCTTGATTAAGTATTAGTGAGCAAAGGAACAATTGATGTCAAATTTCACACATTTCTCTCCATCTTAAAGTTACTGAATGGTAATTCTTAAATCGAAAGTTTGGTCTAAAGGTCTTTGAATTACTTTCATTTTTTCCAAGTTTCCAAAAGAAAATGTGGAGAGGTTTTTCATTTTTTTTCTTCTTTCTCTTTTACCATGTTGAATACATTTATATAGGGCTGAGCTAACCATGTTTATTGTTTAAAGTCATCTGGTTATTTAGTAGAATCTCTGACAGGTCTTCAGAATAATACCAAGGAACAAGAGAAGGGAATGACCTGACCTTCCTATTTAAATACAGTGAACACTGTTGTTCAAAAAGATTTTCCCACCACCTTCTTTCAAAAATATGTCAATCTGGATGGTTTGGGGGGGTGGAGAATGGGGAGGAACAGGAAGGAAAGGTAATTGGAATTGTGCTTATTGTACCTTGAGGGAGAAAAATGGAGGGGCAAAGATTGAGAAACCTCGCCACAGAAATGCTCAGCTGCCACCTGACACCTAACACCACCGGGAAGGTGAGTACCACCTTCATATCAGAAGGAAGAATAGTTCCAAAGAGATTTGAAAAGAAGACATATAATTCAGCTTGACCGACTTGTTTTTTGACACGTAGCCTTGAAAAGAACAATTTTGCCTCAGAAAACTTGGCAAATACAAACTGATTTTTTATAAGTTATAACTTGCATTGAAAACAGAGAGAGAGAGAGAGAGAGAGAGAGAGAGAGAGAGAGAGAGAGAGGTGGGAGAAAAAAAAGGAGAGGGGGGGGTGGAGAGAGAAAATCCAGGTATCAGAAGACAGGAAGGTTGTCAGGTTCCTCTTTTCTATGTCATTTGTATTTAGTCGGTCAAATGAAAATTCAAAACCATATAATTAGATGATTGTTTATACATGATTAAACATGAGCTCACTGGACTTTACATGCCAAAAAGTCAGAGATGAGGTTAAGTGCAAGAAGGAACTATTAATAAAAGGATATAAAGCTGTGATACATTTTTCACTTATGAATAAAAAATGCCTCAAAGGTCTCTAAATGGAAAAGAAGAGAAAAATCATCCATTAGTGGGGACTAGAAACCAGATGATTCTCTTAACGGTAAGCTGTCATGAGCAGTAAAAACTGAAGTCTGGTAAGAGGAAACTTTTGCTTCTCTATTATTCTGTCAGTTTTTCCCCCTTAGTAAACTTAATTCTGAACAAGAATACAATAACTCACCTGTATTATATTTCTTTAGGATTGTTCTGGAGAATTTTTAGCATGAACATGTTGTTCACTTGATATGGTCACTTGTATATCTCAGCCACTTCTGCATGTAACAGAAGTCTTCTTTAATGGAGCTGACAAATGCTTCAGCTTTTTCTACCAAGGCAAGTGCTTTTCGATCTCCATAAATGTTGAGTTTCTCATTACACCAAGAAAAAGTGCCCACTGGAAGCATAGCTGAATTGTCCATAAACTTCATTTAAAAGGAAGGAAGAGCTCTAGCCTAAAGCATTTGGAAATCAGGTCAGGTCTCTGAGGAGTGGCAAGGCAACCCACTCACAAGTCAAATGCAAAACTCCAAGATGAGATCAGTGATCCAGCCAGGAGGATGACAGAAATAATGGTCTGGTTTGGGGTCAAAAAGGAGGCCATTAGGTAGGGACAACAGACCACTGTTGTCCCCCTCCCTGCTGGAAAAATATGTAGAAAGCACAAGGGCCAAGTTGCCCTCAGTTGTTCTGCTTATTTTAACTAGCTAAATAGTATGGTAGAGTGAAAAGTGTTGTTTTACAAGTCAAGTGGCCTAGATTTGAATCTTACCTCAACATTTACCTATTGCATGGGTTTAGGTAAGTCATTTCAGCTCTACAATGTTAAAACCAGGACAGATTTTAGAGATCATCATATCTAACACCCTGATTTTATAGATGAGGACACTGAGGTCAAGATGGGGACAGTGATTTGTCCATGTTCACACAGCAAGTCATCAATCCAGTATTTGAATGTAAGCTTTATGACTCCAAAGCCTGGGTTTTATCAACTCTGCTATTGCTGTCTCTCCTCAGAACTTTAGGTTCTTCACTTGTGAATCATTGAGAAATTAGATAGATAGATAGATAGATAGATAGATAGACAGACAGACAGACAGACAGACAGACAGATAGACAGACAGACAGACAGACAGACAGACAGATAGATAGATAGATAGATAGATAGATAGATAGATAGATAGATAGATAGATATACATATATACAAGCATTGGTAAGATTCAAGTGAATTAACAACCAGTTGTCCATGGAACCCAGCCAAGGCACCGCCCCTCTGCTGACATGATGGGTATAGGCCCTGCCCCCACTAACAAAAACTCGCAGAATTAAACCTAAATTAGGTACCGTTTCTACCAAACCAATGTGAACCGGCTGAATCCCACCACTGTATACATGTATACATATATACATACATATATACATATATGTGGGCATGTATACACACACACAGAGAGTCTTTCTCAAAGAGATGCTGTAAGGAAAGCTCTTTGTAAACCTTAAAAGTACTATAGAAATGCACGTGATTGAAGACCTAACTCAGTTGAGCCATTCACTGACCTAATCCGTATGTAATTCAGCACTCAAATGAAAACAATTCATCTGGTTGAACAAAGAAAGATGGTCCAAGACTGGAAAATATAAACTAGAACATGGAAAACCTTATAAACAGTCCTTGTGAAGGAGACCTAAAATAATTCAATGAAGATTCTTAAGCTTTAAAATGCTAGATACAAACCAAGTGGCCACACAACTATGCCAAGTGGCAGCCCAACTCTTCTAATTAATATCTGTGTGATTCTGGGCACATCATTTTCTTTTCTCTTCAAGATTCAGTCTCTTTATCTGTAAAGTTAAGGGATTGGATAAATAATCTCTAAAGGATTCTTCTAGCTCAAAACACCATGATCCTGTGATTAAGTAGCTCAAGAATTAGTTTTTCTATGACTCAACCACTACTGGCCTTCTCTCAACACATGGCCTCTAAGCTGCAAAAATCCTAAACAAGAATGGGCAGTCCTACCCCCAAGGCTAGTTCAATCCCTTTGTGTTAAGATCACTAACACAAGAGTCAACTGGACCACTTGCCAGGATGGTATAGAAAGGATTCCAGTTCAAGCATGGGTGGAACTAGTGTACCTATGAAGTCTCTTCCAACTCAAATTCTGTGATTCTACAATTCTAGAGGAAGAAGGCAGTATGCTTTCTCAAAGCCAAAATAATGAACTGCCGTAATAACATCCAAGAAAGTAACAGAAATCTAGAATGCATACCTGGAAAATGATTAGAAATATGAGATAAAGGACAATACTAATAACCAACTTAGCATTCTCCATCTTCTAAAGTATTCGTAATTAATTACACTTAAACTAGGCTATATTTTAACTAGATTTTTCTACTCTAAAATTCTAATCACATGGAATCTGAAAAAAAAATTAAAGGCTTTTTTTTTGTTAAAAAGCCACCCAAATTTGGGTGAGACATTTTAAAAGCTAAATCTTATAGGTATTAATGGATTCTATCTTTAGTTTTTTTTAAAACCCTTCACATCTGTTGAATTAATAAAAATTGATTATTTGAAAAAGTTCAGTATCTGCTAAAAGGAATCACCTTAGATAAGAAATAAGGCAATCCATTCCCAAACAATGCACAGTGTGTAACTCAAAACCATTTCTCATCAATAATTAGAATTAATAATTAACAAGTATAAACAGCAAAAATACCTTTTGGAAATGTTTCAATCCATCTCTTTCCTCATTCCTCAGCCTGCCCATTTCCCCTCTTTACCCTCTATTTTGGGTTAATAACTAAACCTCCCTCATCTCTGACATGCAACACTACCCAACTGCAATCTTCCCAAGAATGTGCTCACAAATACATAAAACTGAAAAGAATGAAAGCCCTATCAAAGCCACCTAAATCTGGCAAGCTGATTTTTTAAATAAACCTACACCCTTGGACGATAACTTCTTAGTAGTGTGAGGCCCCCACCCCAGTAAAAGGATAGGAGATTGAAGATGTTTACCCTTAAACATATTCTTCCAACCACTATAAAGACAGTTGTTTTCTGGATGAACTCTTGTATTTTCAAATTCCAGATTTCCTACGTGTTACAAATCAACCAATTCTTATTATCAGCGGGGAGGACACACTCCTTGCTTTTATTTTTCTAGAATTATCAATTTGTCAGCAATAAGCTGGGAAATATTCACAGAAAAATAATCAGTTTGGCAACCAAACTACCTCAAGTGGAAGGGCAGACAATATTTAGCCTGGAAGAAAAGAAGAATGAGGAGGGAAGTAACTGTTGTCTTCAAGTAAATGAAGCACTATCACCCTAGAAGAAGACTTAGAATGTGTTCAGCTTGACTCCAGAGGGCAGAATGGAGAACAACTGGTGGAATTCAAAAAGAGGCAAATCTGGACATCAGAAAAAACTTTCTAACTGTATGCCCCACTTCCTGACTCAAAAAACAAGTCCTCCAGAAAATAGCTACCCCAGGTTGTAGATTCCACGTTCTTAACCTATCTATACCTGTTGTTGTTCAGTTGTTTCAGTCATGGCCAACTCTTAATGACCCCATTTGGGGTTTTCTTGGCAAAGACATTGGAATGGTTTGCTATTTCTTTTTCTAGATCATTTTACAGATGAGAAAACTGAGGCAAATAGGGTTAAATGACTTTCCCAGAGTCACACAGCTAGTAAGTGTCTGAGGCCAGATTTGAATTCAGGGAGATGAATCTGACTTCAGTCCTAGCACTCTATCCACTACACACCTCGCTGTCCAAACCTATATCTAACCTATGCCTTACAAGGCAACATGAATTTACTGACCTTTAATGGCCAGAAAACTCAAAACAAAGGCATTTCATAAAGCAGTAGAGTATGGAAAGTAGCAACAAAATATTGTTCTCATAAACCTAAGGCAAACTCTTCTATAAATGTACCTAGCAAAAGCAAGATATGTGTAGATACATATAGAACACGTATACCTAGAGAAGTAGAGAGGAACCAACGGAGGGAATGAGTGGGGTCAAAACACCAAAATGGAAGAGGAGTAAGCACCACTGAATGCTTCAGGACTTCTGGATTTTGTTCTTGGTGATGCCAGTCTCATAGCCTCTGGCTGACACTACACTCTGTGAGAATCAGAGTCTAGGCCAATGCTGCTGAATCATGGTCCTCCTCCAGCTTCTGGCTCTGCTGATAACCTTAGCTAGGATACCACTAGACTCATTTATCTAGCTAGCTCTTTTAGAAAGAGCATCAACCCTGACCCTAGGACCATAAAAGGACTACCTCTCAGGATCTGGACTCTAAAGCCTCCCAGCTCTCACACAGAAGATTTTGAGACCCAAGTTTCATGTTCTTAAGAACAAAGAGATGAGTAGTGCCAGATAACTAATGCCTTAGGTTTAGTCTTGGGCTTTTTCTGGTATGGGGCTTGATCCCCTCACTCAGAGACCTAATTCTGAACTATGGAGAATGTCCAGTAAAATTTCAAAATCTGTACCTCTGCAAGACAGGATATAAATCAGGCAACGGTTATTTGCCTAATAATTAACACTAGGAGTTTGGAATTCCCCAGTTTTTAAACTTTAATTTGGGCAGTTAGGTGACACAGTAGATAGCTGGGTCTAGAGTCAGAAAGACTCATCTTCCCGAATTCAAATATGGCCTTAGACACTTATTAGCTATGTGACCCTGGGCAAGTAACTTAACTTTGTTTGCTTCAGTTCCTCATCTAAAAACTGAGCTGGAGAAAGAAATGGCAAACCACTCCAGTATCTTTGCCAAGAAAACCCCAAATTGGATTATGGAGAGTTGGAAACAACTGAAATGACTCAACAACAACAATAAACTTTAAATCTCTCCCATTCACCATGTAGATAAATGGATAGAAAATAGGTACAGAGGTAAGCTAGGTCCCCTAGCTAGGCTGATCCACATATCAAACAGGCTTATGTGTTGTATAACATAACAACCCCTGAAAACTGATATGAGTTACCCATGGAGATAGGGTGTTGGACTTCATTAGAAGTCTTCAATCATTTATTTTTTTGTCTTCAATCATTTTTTTTACATGATGACTTTATTATGTATTTTAAAGGAATAGCAAAATGTCCATAATAGATTTTCAGTTTCATGTGCAATCATCTTTTTTACCATAGTGTTAGGGAAATACTTGTTTTATTCCATAAAATAAAAATAAAATAAATACATTAAAAAATAAGCTCAACCAATAGATGAGCCTTTAACTTTGTCCACATATTTTTTTTGCCACATAACTTATTTTATTTAGTATTTTATTTTTCCAAAATTACATGTAAAACAATTTTCAACATTCATTTCAAAAATTAAGTTCCAAATTCTCTCTGTCCCTCCCCAACTCCCTCATTGAGAAAGTAAGCAATTTGATATAGGTTATACATGTGCAGTCATGCAAAACATATTGTCATATTAGTCATGTTGTGAAAGAAAACATAGACCAAAATAAAAACCCAAGAAAAATAAAGTAAAAAAGTATGCTTGGATCTATATTCATATTCTATCAGCTCTTTCTCTGGGGATGGATAGCATTTTTTTCATGATAAGTCCTTCAGAGTTGTCTTGGATCATTGTATTGTTTAGAATACCTAAGTCATTCACAATTGCTCATCTTACAATATTGCTGTTATTGTGTACAATGTTCTCCTGGTTCTACTCATTTCACTTTGCATCAGTTCATAATAAATCTCTCCAGATTTTTCTGGGAGCATCTAGTTCATCATTTGTTATATCACAATAGTATTCCATCAGAATCATATACCACAAATTGTTCAACCGTTCTTCAATTGATGGACATCCTCTCAATTTCCAATTCTTTACCAGCAGAAAAGAGCTTCTACATTTGGGCATAGTTCCAAATTGCTTCACTTAATGGATGAATCAGTTCACAACTTCACCAAGTGTACATTAGTGTCTCAATTTTCCCACATCCCCTCCAATATTTATCATTCACCTTTTCTGTCCTTTAAGTCAATCAACTAGGTATGAGGTAGTACCTCGGTATTGTTTTAATTTGCATTTCTCCAATCAATAGTGAGTTGGAGCATTTTTTCATATGGCTTTAGATAACTTTGATTACTTCATCTCAAAACTGACTATTCCTATTTTTTGATCATTTGTCAACTGGGGAATGGCTCGTATTTTGGTAATTTGGCTCATTTCTCTATATGTTTGAGAGATGAGGCCTTTATCAGAGAAACTTGCTTCAAAAAATTTTTCACAGTTACTATTTCACTCCATCTGATTTCCCCCCTGTTTATTCTATTCTCCCTCTCCTTTTACTCTGTCCCTCCTCAAAAGTGTTTTGCTTTATTGCCTCCCTCAGTCCATCCTCCCTTCTATGAGTACCCCTCCTTCCTTTATCCCCTTGCCCTTCTATTTTCCTGTAGGCTAATATATATTTCTATACCCAACTGAGTGTGTATGTTATTCCCTCTTTGGGTCATTTCCAATGACAGTAAGGTTCAAGGGTTCCCTGTAACCTCTCCCCATCTTCCCTTCCCACTGTAGTAGCTCTTTTTTGCCTCTCTTATGTTAGACAATTTATTCCGTTCTGCCTCTCTTTTTCCCTTTCTCCCTGTGCATTCCTTTATATATTCCTTCTAACTGCCTTAATAATGAGAAAGTTCTTATGAGTTACAAGTATCATCTTCCAATTTAGGAATGTAAGCAGTTTAACCTTAAGTACCTTATGATTTCCCTTTCCTGTTTACCTTTTTAGGCTTCTCTTGAGTCTTGTATTTGGAAGTCAAATTTTCTATTCAGCTCTGGTCTTTTCATCAAGAATGCTTGAAAGTCCTCTATTTCATTGAATATCCATTTTTCCCCTGAAGGATTATTCTCAGTTTTGTTGGGAGGTGATTCTTGGTTGTAATCCCCTAGCTCCTTTGCCCTCCGGAATATTGTATTCCAAGCCCTCCAATCCTTTAATGTAGAAGCTGCTAAATCTCATGTTATCCTGTCTGTGTTTCCACAATACTTGAACTGTTTCTTTGTGGCTGCTTGCAATATTTTCTCCTTGACCTGGGATCTCAGGAATTTGGCTATAATATTCTTGGGAGTTTTAATTTTGGGATCTCTTTCAGGAGGTGATTGGTGTGGTGGAGGTGATTCTGGATCTAGAATATCAGGGCAGTTTTCCTTGATAATTTCTTGAAAGATGATGTATAGGCTCTTTTTTTGATCATGACTTTTAGGAAGTCCAATAATTTCCAAATTATTTCTCCTGGATCTGTTTTTTAGGTCAGTTGTTTTTCTTTTTCTTTTTTTTTTTGTAGGGGGGAAGGCAGGGCAATTGGGGTTAAGTGACTTGTCCAAGGTCACACAACTAGGTCTGAGGCTGGATTTGAACTCAGGTCCTCCTGACTCCAGGGCCAGTGCTGTACTAACTGCACCACTTAGCTGCCCCGAGTTATTTTTCTAATAAGATATTTCAGTCTTCTATTTTTTTCATTCTTTTATTTGTTTTATTGCTTCTTGATATTTCTTAGAGTCATTAGCTTCCACTTTCTCAATTCTTTAATTTTTAAGGAATTATTTTCTTCAGTGAGGCTTTGCACCTCCTTTTCCATTTGGTCAATTCTATTGTTTAATGAGTTCTTTTCTTCAGTGAATTTTTGTACCTCTTTTTCCATTTGGCCAATTCTGCTTTTCAAGACAGTCTTCTCCACATTGGATTTTTTGTACCTCTTTTTATTTCACCTAGTTTGTTTTTTGAAGTGTTATTATCTTTGGTATTTTTGTGCCTCCTGTATCAAGCTGTTTGCTCTGATTTTCATTCATCACTCTCATTTCTCTTCCCAATTTTTCCTCTACCTCTCCTACTTGATTTTTCAAATAATTTTTGAGTTCTTCCATGGTTTTGAGGCCAATTCAACTTTTCTTGCAGGCTTTGCATGTAGGAATTTTGACTTTGCTTTCTTCTTCTGGGTGTATATTTTGATCTTCTGTGTCACCATAGTAACCTTCTATGGTCAGAATTTTTTCTGTTGCTTACTCATTTTCTCAGCCTATTTCTTGACTTTTAACTTTTTGCTAAAGTGGGGCTTTCTTACAGGGTAGAGGATGCACTGTTCCAAGTTTTGCAACTGTAAGGGACCTGTAAGTTTTCAGTTTTTCCAAGGTATATGATCCAAGGAGAGGTGTGTTTGCTACTCTCCTGGCCTGTGCTCTGGTCTGTGAGTGATCACAAGCACTCTTTTCTGCCTTAGAATTTTAATGAGAGTCTCTGCTCTGCTGCAGCCACTGGTGTGCTAGTGCTCCTCCTTGCCCTGGGACTGACACCCAGGATTGCAACCTGGATATCAGTATGGAGAAAACAACAGAGTCCTGGACCCGAGTGCCAGAAAAGAGACCCCATAATCTCTTTCTGACCAGTTGTTTGACCCCCTTACCATCCGGTGGCTGAGAGCTCCAGAAGCAATCATGACAGCTACTGATTCATTCACTGCCAAAGCCTGCTCCTGGTGTGCTGGGGCCTGTTCTCTGTTGGCCTAGCCTGCGCTGAACTGCATTCTACTCTCACCCCAGTGGGACACACCTGTCCTGCTAAACATTTTTTCTTTTCTTTTTTTTTTTTGCAGGGAGGAAAGCAGAGCAATTGGGGTTAAATGACTTACCCAAGGTCACACAGCTAGTAAAGTGTCTGAGGCCAGATTTGAACTCACATCCTCCTGACTTCAGAGCTGGTGCTCTACTCACTGTGCCACCTAGCTGCCCCTCCTGCTAAACTTTTAAATTGTCTTGGGCTGGAAAATTATTTCACTCTGTCCTCTTGTGGGTTCTGCCACTACAGGATTTATTTTAGGGCATTATTTAAAGTTATTTAGAGAGGTCTTAAGGAGAGCTTGGGTGAGTTCCTGCCTTCTCTCCACCATCTTAGATCTGCCCCCTTCAATCGTTTATAAGGTATGTTGTAGAGATGATTCATATTTATATATGGGCTGGAGTATATGACAGCTGAAGTCCATTCTAACTCAGTAACACTGTGGTTCTGTGATAGTTATGAAACACCACAACTGAGGATAGAGAGATGGACCTGGAGCCAGAAAGAACTGAGTTCATATCCAGTCTCAGATCTAGCTGCATGACTGTGGGCAAGTCATTTAATTTGTCTGCTTCTGTTTGCTCATCTGCAAAATGGAGATTATAAAATGAGATTATATTTGTACAACACTTAGCACAGTGCCTGGCACATAGTAGGAATTTAATAAATTCTTGTTTCCTTCTTTCCCTCTTTACTTCTATTCATCTCAAAAAAAGTTCCAATTCCAGATGAACCAAAAGACAATAGAAATACAGAATGAATTTAAATACATCTTATTACTAATGATGACTTGTGTGTGAGAAAGAGGCTAAAAAACACATTGTCAGAAAAATATCCCACCAGCAAAGGAAGGAGGCAGACATGGAACAAGCAACAACAAGGTAATTGCAGATGAATAGCATCTATGCAGCATGGGTACCAACAAAACAGTAGAAGAATCGAAGGAAGGGCCTCTGCACAGTGGGTCATTCCTGTATTGAAGTTGACAGGAAAAGACAAGGATGAGAATCATAAAGGATGAAAACGTATGGCCAGGCTGCAGTGAGCACCAGTTGAGCAAGTATCCACACAGAGATCCCAGATTGGTTAAAGGATTTATGCCCCCACCTACTTCAAAAAACGGTTTGAGGTAGTTTGCAAAATTAAGCACAAGGTAAAACAAAACAATGAAAAAAAACTCACCAAAGACCATCTAAATGGGGCAGAGAAATAAATATTACTAGGCCCTTGTGACGAGTTAACAAATAATTAGTGACTCTTAAGAGAGTTGTAAAAGACCCCATAGGACAACTAGGCCAACACATGCTGGAAGAGGAATGCTCTCTATCTACTTCCCTATTCTCTGGGTCCCTCCAACCTCTGACCTTCTCCTGCCTCTGAGCTTTAAAAAGCCTTAGACTATACTCCAGTTTTGGCTGGAGGAGTCTATCTTAGGGAAAATCTAAGGAGACTTCATGGGAGGTAACCTGTAACCAACACATCCTCCCATCCTCCATCTTCTTTCTCTGGGAAGTACAAGAAAAGCAAAGAGCAAAGGAGGGGTGGGGAGAAAAGACAGAGAAAGCCAGATAGAACATGGAACAGAGAGAAGAGAGGTAAGAGCAGTGGGGAAAGGAAGAGACAGAGAGACTGAACAACAGATCTGAAATGCCAGAACCTCAGGAGAAACTAGGAAATGGGCTAAGATAAATAAGGCCAAGTCTGTGTATGGTCTAGGGCAGAGGTGGGGAACCTGTGGCCTTGAGGCCACATGTGGCCCTCTGGGTCCTCAAGAGTGGCCCTTTGACTGAACTGTGAAGTTTGGATTTAGTCAAATGGCCTCACTTGAACACCTAGAGGACAGCCTGCCCAGGTTACCCACTCCTGGTCTAATGGAAAGAGGTTCTCTCAGCCACTCTTCTGGCACACACAAGGGGCTGGAATCATCTCCACCCCAATGAGGAGACTGGGGGCAGGGGATCACAAAGATCCCAAATTCACCAGTGGCCCCCTTTTACCTGAAGGGTCTGAAGAATTAAGGGAATTTTTCCCACCTCAGTCAAAGTCTGTAAAGGTATATAGAGTGGTGCAGGGGAATTGTGGAATTTTTTTTAAATATCATTTTTGACAGTAATTCCCTCCCTGCATCATTTGAGCCATAAATATCCATCTCAATGATTCTTTCCTAGCATAAGGCCTTCCTAAGACCCTCACCAGGGAGAGTCTGAAACTTATCCTTTTCTCCACCCATAGGGACTGAATTCTCATCCCAGGATACAGACTGGAAAGCATCCCTCCCAACCTTCCATCTGCGCCACAACCTAAGGGTTCCCCCTGATCTTAACTACTTGCATTTTCCTCATCTCTATTCCTCCCCTCCCCTTTACCTCTTCCTGAACTTAGCTCTGAATTTCCTAGCAGCTAAGGTAAAAAGGTAAATGTACCAGATTTTTAGCTCTCATCTAACTATTCTAAGATAGGACACCATTAACATAACAAGGTTTTAAGGTGGTTGGGGGGGGCTCATTTCAAATGAGTTGTTTCTCTGTTAGTTATGAAAAACATTAGACTTAATTTTTACAGTTGCAAAACATCAAATCATCTATGACAGCTTCTTTCCCATGCCTAGCTGGTGCCCAAACAGAACAGAGGTTGGGCATGTCAGAGAGAGGGGAAAAGCAATCATGGATCCACATCCTTCTTCTAGCTCCCTGTCCAAGCATATTATATCTAAAAGTATATGTTTAAAGGAGTCTATCTCTGGGCTATTCATCTGTCAAGAAAGCACTCTGTTTACACGTCAACTTGAACAGTACGTTCTTGGTATAATTAAAATCTTACTGTAAAGATGACAGGGTTCAGAGGAAGGGAAGAGAAGATACAAAGAAGAAGTCCTACAATTTCCCATTTTACAGATGAAGAAACTGAGGTACTGAGGAGGGTCAATGACTTGCTCAAGGTCACAAGAGTGGAATGAAGGCATACACTTCCAGTCTTCTCCTCCCACCTGCTGCCCATGTAGAATCACAGAATGTTTGACAAGCAAGGGACCTTCAAGATCACTGGGAAGTAGCGGAGATTCCCATCTAGATATGGGTTCTCTTTGAAGTCCTTTCCAACTCTACGATTGATTCTGTGATTCTGCAGCCTTCATGTACATTTCAACATTACTCTTATGAATAAGAAGTGAACCTAATTATGTCACATGAAGGACCTTATACTTGAATTATTCATGTCAGCATGCTGTGTTGTATCTGAGGGACAAAGTAGTGTAAGTAAAGTGTCCTTAAGGCATTATAAATAAGACATTACAAGGCATTGAGTATGCATTTTCACTTTATCCTTGTTTTAAATCAAAATACCGAAATAAACTTGATAGGGAAAAAAATATATGCATATATACATATGACATATACAAGGTGATGTGTGTGTGTGTATGTGTGCGTGTGTGTGTGTGTAATCAATCAACAAGCTACTTACTGTGCGCCAGGCACTGTTCTAGGCATAGGGAACACAAAAATAAAAAACGAAAACAGTCCTAGCTCCATTAGCTTCTCCCCATATACTGTATGGTAGGGAAATACGTGTACATACATGTTGCTCTTTTACCCTCTTTTGCTACTGTTGGCTATTTTCTTTTGCCATTTTTTTTAGCAAACTCTGCAAAATGCCTTGCATTAATGTTGTGGCTTGTTGTTGTGATAACATGAGATAATCAAGCCCCTGGGTGGAGCCAAGTTTGTGCACTCACCAATCTTCGTGTACAAAGAGAAAGAAACCCACAAAATGTGCAGAGAACACAATGTCTCTCTTCAAGTGGAACTGCCCTGTGAAGGTAGCCAGCACTGGCCGGTGCAAACAATATAGAGCAGGTAATTAACTTGGCTAGCTCAAAGCAGACAGCAGTGAGATCATCTACCTTTCTGGAAGCAGTTTTCCAAGGCTAAATTTATACAAATAAAAGCCCAGGTTTTCTAATGGCTAAACTCAGAGCAAGGAGTGCTCCAAAATAACCACATCTATGAGGGCCCTAACTGGAGGCAAGAAGGCACATCTACATCTGCTCCCCAAGACTGTACACAGCTTCATAACCCCTACAGATGTATTTTACTCTAGGTATGGATCAACATGAGCAAACCCAGCATTTAATTTAAAAAACAAAAATGTCAGATCCATTCCCTTTGAAATAGTTGTCTTGTACTTTCTCATTTTGGCTTAGGAAAGAAGTTAGTGGTTAACTTTCCAGAAGAGTTAACCTTTAACTTGACCAGTGAGAATGTGCTCACTGCTCATTCTTTTGTTGTTCTTTTCTTTTTGATATAGGGGATGAAGCAAGAACTTTTATTAATGAGTATAGCTCTTGAATGAAAGCCCCAAACACAAATACTCCAATATCTCCATTTAATTGTATTTAATTCAATTTGTAAAACTTCAGAAAGTTACTAGGGATACAACAATGCAAATGAAGCAGTTCTTGTCCTCAAGGAGCTTATAGTCTGTGGGATGGATTCAATATTGGGACAGAGGAGGAAATACAAAATAAATTCAGACACGAGAGAGCATTAACAATTTCAGGGCTCAGGAAAGACTTCTCTTATGAGCTGACCCCCGAAGAAAAAAGGAAAAGATCCTTCTTTCTATATTAAGATTGGGTCAGATCAGGGTGTAGGAGATGCTGGGCAAGTCACATAACTTCTCTGACTGGATAACATAATGGAAGTAGCAACACTTATACCTTTACTTCATTTAAGGAAAACACTTCTTAACAATTATAGTTTTCTAAAAGACAAATGGTCTGTCTAAGGAGTTAATGGGTTCCCCTCTTGTTGTCCTTTGTTCTAGAAGAGGACCAAAATGACATCACCATGTCTGAGTCAAGATTCAATGTGTCCAACTGTGGCTGATCAGGCTGATACGAGCTCGGAATGCTCTACCACAGGTCGGGCACAAATAGTCTGTGTCAACATTTGGGGTGGATGCTCCAAACTTGCACATCCTGCATTTTTTTGAGCTTTTTCGATACCGCTTTGCTCATAGAGCACAGCACCTTCTCTGATGTGCGAATGCCATACTGAGTGGTCCTGTGCCAGTGTCTCCCATGTCACACAATCAATTTCAAAGGTCTTCAGAGAGACCTTGAGAGTGGCCTTGTATCCACTTCTGACTACCATGTGAATGCTTGCCCTGTATGAGTTCTCCATAAAATAGTCTTTTTGGCAAGTGTGCATAGAACAACGTGGCCAGCCCATCAGGGTTTCCCTCTCTGAAGCAGAGTTTGAATGCTTGGCAGTTTAGTTCGAGTAAGGACTTCAGTGTCTGGTACAGAACAAATGTCTGTATATAACGTTTGTAGATCTGCCCAAGGCCGTTGATACTGTTAGTCATGAGGGCTTATGGAAAATTATGTCAAAATTTGGTTGCCTGAAGAAGTTCATCAGCATTGTACATCAATTTCATGACATCATGCTTGCCTGCGTTCTAGATAATGGACAATGCTCTCGTGTATTCCCAATCATCAATAGAGTGAAACAAGGCTGTCTGCTTGCTCCCATGCTTTTTAGCATGATGTTTGCAGCCACATTGTCAAATGCTTTAATGAGGTCAGCTACTGCACTGATGGTAAACTCCTGCTCATGCTCCATTACCAAAATTATACCTCCTCACCTATTCCCGGTTTTAATGGCTGATATGAGGACCTCTCTTAAAGTTACTATGCACTCTCCTTGTTTTCTTTTGAAACTAGTTTAGAATCCCCTGTCCTCCATGAAGCCTTCTCTAAGTGGGAATGAAACTAAGAGTGCCCTTTCTCCTCTCCCTATTAGTCACGCATTCTAGGAAGTCTAACCCTAATGTTATTCAGGTACAAAATGACCTTTGGAAATGCAGGCTCTTTCTCAAATTTAGATCTGCCTTATCTCTAAATTGTGGAAGGAAAAGGTATGTCTCCAGGTAAAAAGATTTCCGGCATTGCTTGAGGAGTGGCTACTTTGCTGGGCAAGGGAACCTAGTTAACCTTTACTCTCTGGATCCCTGGTTAGGCTTTATGCATAGGTTAAACAGATGGTTACTTACATGGTCTGATTTCAGAAACACATGGGAAGACTCAGAAAATAAAATGGAAATAAAGTTGAAAAGACCTCTTCAGAGAACTGGCCTTGGTAAGGGTTAGGAAGTAGAGAATTTCAGGGTACTAGCTGCATTAGGAGATGGAAAATTAGGGAAGAACTCTTGAGAACAATGGGTGGAGAAAGGGAAGGCTGGATGAATTCCCCACTTCACAATTTTGAGTAGAGCCAACATAGAGATTTGAGTCTGAAAATATCTTTGAGCCGAGTATGCCAAACTTCAAGACCATGACTTAGAATGAGAAACTACCCTGAAGATTGACCAATCCAACTTCTTCATCTTAGAAATGAGAAAATAGGTTCAGAGAGGCTGAGTTGCTCAGGGTCACACAGCTAGTAACAACAGAGCTGGGATTCAAACCCAGGTCCTTTAACAAAAGACCTAATGCTCATTCTATTACACCCAGGCTGCCTTCTTCCTGTCAACTGATAAATTCTACCTTTCTCCCCATTGGATTATAGCTTTGTAGATCATTTTTTTTTTGTTGCTGTTGTTTAAACACAAGTTACAAGGTGAGAATTTAGAGGGTAGAAAAGAAACAATTTTTTTTGATCATTTAGGAGAAGTTCAGTTTGGGTTTGTTCAGAGACCTAAAAGCTGAAGTTCATTTAGTAGGAATCAGCTTCTGCATACTCATAGGAATTTAAATTTACCATCAAAACAACCTTCAGTCTGCTTGTAAATAGCAAGCACCTTGTTAATAGAAGCAAAAAATCTAGTTGAGGCATCTCAGATTTGACAGCACAACATTTTTTTTCTTTTAAAGACTACCATCTCAAAGGAAGTTTATGAGCAGTCCATGGGGCTTTTTATTATTATTACTATTTTCCTGGCATGGTAATAATCACCAAACAATTGTCCAATTTGCAGTTGTGTGCTTAGGGAATTCCTTTGGATCTTGTGCTGGCTTCTACAAGTCTTTGTTCTGAAAGAAAACTAGGCCTTCAGGATTCTAAAATAATGAAAGGCCTCTTCATTATACCCATGGGAATTGATGGAGCCCCTATGATATGGGGCTTTGCCTACTGATGGAACACATCTGTTCATTCTTAAACCTACTCATGCTCCCCCCTGCAAAACAAAGAGAAAAACTAATGGAGAAATCTCATCTTGGTACACTGAAAATCAGAATCTGAGATGGGACTAACTAGGAATTACAAGCAAATTAAGCAGAAGCACCCAAATGTTAAGGGAAATAATCCTGCCATTAAACTAAAAGAGAGGCTATAAGGTATAGTGAATAGGGAGTCAGTCTTGCAATTAGGAAAATCTGGATTTGAGTGCCATCTCTGATATACTGGTGGTGTTACTCCAGGCAAGACATAACTTCTCTGTATCCCAGGCCCTGGGACTACAAGACTAAAGCTGTAAAATGGCAAAGCAGTTGCTGATTTGAACTGTTAGATGGAGTTAGATGGACAGTTTCTTGGCTTGGGAGTTCCTTATACCAACAAAAATAGAGGATTGTGACAAGATCCATGAGGGCTCTCATAAATAATAAATAAGAAAGAGGAAGATATACTATAGCCTAAAGAAGTGAAAATTTGGTGGATAACAGCAGTACTTTGAAGGATGTCAATATTGGTTGAGTCATGCTAATATATTAATGAAGCTATGAATTATTCTAACACTCCTGGAAAGCAATTTGGAATTTTGCTAAAAACTCATACTCCAAATAAGTCAAACACAGAAAGGCCTCATATGCAGCTAAAAAAAATCATGTCAGCATTTTTTGTGTTAATAAAAAAAACAGAAATAATGGGAAGGAAATGGAAGGGAAGAAGCATTATTAAGTGCCTATTATGTGCTAGACATTGTGCTAAGCATGTGACAGATACCATCTCATTTGATCCTTTCAACAATCCTGTGAGATAGGTGCTTTTAATTACCCTGATTTACCCCTAAGAAAACTGAGGCAGAGAGATGGTTGTAATTTGCCCAGGGTCACACAGTTAAGCGTCTCTAGCTGAATCTGAACTCAGGCTATCTTGACTCCAAGCCTAAGGCTCTATTCACTGTACTACCTTGCTGCCTATTGATTGGGAAATGGTAATTAATAAAATAAATTAAGAGCCTATCAATTGGGAAATAGATAAACAAATGGTAGCACATGAATGTAGTGGAATATTACTATGCTGGAAGGAATGATGAATATGAAAAATTCAGACTCTTGATAAAACTTAAATTAACTGATGCAAACTTAAGTAAACAGAACCATGAAAACAATAAACCCAGTGACTATAATGACGCCAATAGAAAGAAAAATAACAAAGATTAACGAAAATAAAATTGAACTCTATATAAATATAACAGCCATACTTGGCCCCAGAGGAGAGTTGAGACAATGTTTCTTATGTGTCACATTGTAGAAGGGTGGGATTACTGGTGGAATATTGCATATAATATCAGATGTGGTTGGTTTTGCTGAACTTTTTTCCCTCTTTCCTTTTAAATCACTGTAACAAACAATACCTTATTGGAGAGAGGAGGAAAAGCGAATGTATTTGGAGACAAATGTGATATAAAAACAAAAAAGATGAATGAAAAGAAGATTTTATTTTAGTCGAAAGGGAAAAAAAAGAAAATTGAAAGAGGACTGGAAGAGAATTCTTCCTAGCTCTTGGTCCCTCAGGGCAGCACTTTGACCAATGGATGAAAATTACAAGGAGTTAGATTCTGATGCAACATATAATGAAATCTTTTAATAGTTAGAATTGTGTAGAAGTAGAATAGACTGCTCCATTCACATTCCTATCACAGGGAGTACCTAGGCAGGAGGTTAGACTAGATGACCTCTGACATCCCTCCTGACTCCATATTTCTAAGGATTTCTGGAGAACCTAATATATGATAACCCAGTGTTGGGCATCAGAAGGGCACAAATTGACCTTCTGGTTAAAAAGAAAAATTTTTCTCCAAACTGAATTCTACTTATTCATCAGACAGACAGATAGCTGAGTATTCCTGGCTGTATATATCAGTAACTGAGATCATGTAGGTAATATGATTTGGCTCACTTTTGCTTGTATGACCCTAGGATGGCAAGCAGATGAGTGATTTCTTCCAATTGGTAGCTCCTTAAGTTACTACAGAGGCATCTGGGAAAAGTTAAATACTTCTTTAATATTTTCAAGATCCAATGTCCTTTAAGTGAAAACGCTCCCTAAATGTGAAAGGCAATCATTCTATAGCTTAGGGTATGGTGTTTGAGAGTTGCTTTGGCTGAGAAATTTATCACCCTATGGTCAACCAGATGATAAGATTTTTCTGAACTTAGCCAGCCACACCCTTGGCCAAGAGACATAAGATCCATCACTGAGTTATTACTTGAAGAAAGACAGTGGAGAAAAAAAGGCTGAATTTAGATCAATGGATTAAAATCTTGGGTAAATCACTTACTTAGCCTCTCTGCATCTCAGTTTCCTCCATCATTTGTGAAATGAGGGGGTTGAACTAAATGATCTCTTAAGGCCCCCTCCAGCTCTAAGTCTATGATTCTATGAAGCATCTCTGAACCTAAAATTGTTGGAAATGCCAACCAGAGATGACGTGTCCTGAGAGAGCATCTATCTAACTGGAAGGATTATAGTTCAGGACTGCCTTCTTGTCATCTGCCCTGCCGTAACATCCTAATGACCACTAGAACTTACCATCTTCCCTGGTACTATGATCTCTAGCCCAGCAGACCTTACCATGTGCCATGCTGTTAAACCCACTCAACCCCAGCCACCAAGGAATTGCCATCTGCTCTCCCAATGCATCTGAAGGAACCCATCTGTCCTGAAGCTGAACCCTGCTATAGGTGCCAGCTCCCCAAATCAGGAGGTGAACTCTTTGAGAGCAGTGACTGCCTCTCCCTCCTGTGCATCCTCAATGCTTTGCATAGTATTGGGCACATAGTGAGCACATGATAAATGCTTTTTCATTCATTCATTAGTAGAACCTGGCGGAACTTTACTTAGCTAGCACAGTCTTTAAAAGGTGAAAATCACCTGTAAGTGATGATGAGGCATCATATGATCACTAAGATTCCTTCCACTTCTAAGTCCTTTTATGATCCTGCTTTCTTACGGAGTTAAGTCATAGCCATGTGTCTTTTCATGAGCTTAGGACTGTATGTCCATTTATAGAGCTGCTGCCAAAAGAAGGACAGAGGGAGCCAGGAAATGGAGAAAGATTTTTAAAAAAAAAAGAAGCACCAAAACGGCTGAAACTATGCTAAGCATTGATCTGAGTCAGTAGACCTAAATTTGAATCCTGATTCTTGACAGCGGTATAACCATGGATAAGCCACTTCCCTGCTCTGTGCCTCCATTTCTCATCTGCAAATTGGGAAAAAGACTCTCTCTCCTTATCCTACACGTGAAAATGACTAGACTCTCTCATGAGACTGAAAGTTCTGTGATATGAGGGATTCTACATGTTGAGTAACTTTGCACTAGAGAAATAAAGACCATCATTATTCTTATTAGCATATCATTACAGCCAGCATCCCTGAGCCCACTGTGACATGCTTCCTTTAATCTTTAAGAAAGCCACTTTCCCATACTCATGACTGGTGGGGGTTTTTTGTTTTGTTTTTTTGGGATTCTCAATTTCGATTCTCAGAGAGTGGTTCACCCCAACTGCTTTTCAGCCTTCCGTTCTCCCTCATTCAAGGAGCAGCTCATCTGTTTTACATAAAAAGCTGAAAATATCTCTTTTCAAATAGACTCTTCTCATGGTAAAACATCTGAAAAGAATCCTTAATGCCAATCCAGAGGAATCCTAGTTTCTTGCAGCTAGTCCCTTCATGGATTTTGTCCCCGGGTTTTAGAGAAGGGGCTCTGCCACAGGTAGCCCTTGGATAATTCTTAGATTACATGGGATATAGGGTCTTAGAAGGTCAGGTTATTAGAGGCTTCCTACATCACAGCTGCTAATAGGATCACAAGACTTCAGGAGCAGTTTTGGTACTGTTGGGCTACTGCTGTTCTGATTTGAATTACACATGAATGGTTCATTCATCCTCAATATACTATGTGGCACATTTCTGGGGCAGTATGAGGGAAGAATGAGGTGGGAACACTAGGTGGTAACTATAGAGATACAGAAAGTACTGTGGTTTCTGGAAACTTGGCTTTAAATCCAAATTCTGCCACTTACTCCTTGTGTGACTGTTAAATGATCATCCTCATCATAATACATAGCATTTCTAGGATTACAAAGCACTTTATACCTATCATCCCACTTGATCCTGACAACAACCCAGGGGGATAGCCGCTACTTATTTTCCCTATTTCACATATAAAGAAATTGAGGCTGAGAGATCTTAAGCAACCTGACCAAGGTCACAGAACTAGTAAATGTCTGAGGAAGGATTTGAACTCAGGTCATTCTAATTTCAAGTTTTCTATTCTAGCCACTATGCCACCCAGTGACCTAAAAAAGGTCACTTGAGATACCTGGACCTCATTTCCCTCATCTTTAACATAATGATCTCTGCTTCATGGTTCAGCCCTTAACCACTAAACCTCTCTGGAAATTTTTGTAGACATACTTTAAGCAAAGCCCTAAGGGAATGGAATGTAGACTATGTAGCACCAGGTTGGAGAAGATCAAAAGGACTCTGAATGAGGAAGCACCATGGCATGGTGGGGAAAGCCCTAGATTCGGAGTTGGAGGATCCGAGTTCGAATTTTGATTCTTTGATTTACTGTATAACAATGAACGAGACACTTCCCATCCATGGAACTTAAATTTGCTCATTTTCAAAAAATGGAAGAGGGGAGGTAGCTGAACTAGATGACCGCTAAGATCTCTTCTGGCTCTAAATCCTGTGATAAGCTTTGTCCCCTGTATTGATTGCCTTGGCGACAGATACATCCCCTTCCAATCTTACTCAGGGTCTACCCTGCGAGGTGAGGTTCAGTTGTCTCCTATGGACTGAGGGTTGGCTCTCTGTGACAGGGATGATGTTGCTTGTTTTCCATAATTCTCAGTGATTTCAGAAGCTCAGCCACAGGTCACAGAGATGGGGCCCAATGTATCCCTATTGTACAATAGAAGACTCCCACATATAAAAATAAGCTTCCATTGGCAAGTTTATGGAAGTGTTGGGGAGGGTGAAGTTTCATATCTTAAACTAGATGGTGATTTATCATTCAGTGTAACAGCAAGAATGGAGGCTTAAATCAAGTATGTGGAAATAATATGTTGTTATTACCAGTCTTAACCCCGCGAAATTATAACCTATAAACCCGCACAGCCTGACTTAAACATCCCATCCAAGCTTAAAGGAAATCTAAATGGTGATTTCCTCCTTTATTGCCTGCATTACAAGCAGGATTGAATGCTCCTTCCCAAAAGCGTATATGAGAATGTTATCCAGGATGTCAACGTAACCAGGCAGAAATAATAAGCATACAGCCCACATAACATATGTATTCTGGGAGCCTTTATGCTCAGTTAATTAGTTTAGCTATTGCTTTCATGGTTCATTTAAAAGCTTCATGCTTCATTAAATATCAATAAATTTTATCCTCAAAAAACCTTCTCAGTAAAAATACGATTGTCTCTTCAAGTGATAATCTTGTTAATGGATGTATATATTTCAAGCATGTCTATCAGAGGCTACAAAAGTTTGAATTGCTATGGTAGCAGTACCCTGAAGTAATATGCAAAATTTATTCTATGGTCTCAAATATGCACACAACACATACATAGATATTTTTCTTAGTGGAGAAAATATTCTTTTTTTTTTAAGTGAAGCCTTTTAAAGACTTTTTTTTTACTTAGTCAATAGTATCTACCATATATCAAGGTTCATTTATGCCCATCTTATCAATTTATGAGTACTCGTGTTTTTTTCATAAAAAGGTGACCTCTTTAGCAACTCTTACAGGAGGATGAGAAAAAAGATTTTGATACGTAATGTTGTTGTTTGCTTCCATATATGCCTTTGCAAGATGGCATTCTATACTCTAGCCAAATTGGAAGACTCCTCCGTTCCCTGAATATGCTTATGCTGCTCTCTCAATATAAAATTTCATGCCACGTTCTCCACCCTTTTTCCCCACCTGTTGAAATCCTACCCATCATTTAAGGCCCAGTTCAGTTATCAGCTCCCCATAAAGCCTGCCTTCATTTCCTCCAGCTGGAAGTAATCTCTCTCCTCGTGCTCCCAGAGCACTTTATATATCCCATAATATTCCCATACTCTGCCTTTTATTATTTGTCTTATTTCCCTTACTAGATTAGAAGTTCCTTGAAATCAGGGAAAATTTTCCTTCTATTATACTAACACAATGTATCTTCCCAATAGGCTTAAGAGTTCCTTAAGGGTAAGAATTGTCTCATTTTTGTCTGTACATCCCCAATGCCTAGGATTGTGACTTTCACAAAGTAAACATTTAATAAATGTATTTTTAATTGAATTGAATTCGTCTTTATATACATTCCCTCCCCACCCCACCCTCATGCTCTGTACATGGCAGGTCCCCATTCATGTTCATCAGATATAATTTAAGGACTACTGAATTTATCCTGTCACTTTTATAATCAACTCTCTGTGAATAGATGTCCTAGATTATGGATTTTCTTAATGACTCTGACAATCAGTAGGTTCAAATTAGAAGGACGCTGGAAACAGATTCAGAATGGGATGATCGTAAGACTTTCTCAATAACACTATCATAGTATGTCTCTCTTAGTGTGTTCCTGTACCAAATATGAGTAACTTGGAATTTAGCCATCATTTCAAATAATCTGACTTTCTCTTCTCTGTAATATATGCCATAACATGTACCCTTTGTATACAATGATTGATGCTACTGAACCATCACCAAAGTAGGTTGAGTACTTTGAATATTTTTTTTCCAATAGTGAGAGATTTGTGTTAATTTATATGCATTCTCTTGTCTGGTTGCCCTTGGGACCACTGGCACATATTTGAAAGATTACTGGATTAGAGGCAAAAGGGTGCAGCTGGTGACCATAGAGTCCAGCTAATTGCCTCACTGGAAATTACACCTATGACTTTAACTTTATTCACATTAATTTTCGGACCTTGACCAAGAATAGTAGTGAAGCAAGGTGGAGCAAAGACAGTGTTAGACTACCTGTAACTAAACTACCATTATAGACTGAATAGGGCAATATACTTATTGGGAGGTTTAAATAGGGAGGAAGAGTCGAGCCTATAACCAGAACTTAATAAGATGGCTGAACACTGGCAGAACTGGCTATCTGGAAAGAGAGAGACTCCAACACAGATAAGCCTTATGGTTTCCAGAAGGACATAACTATATTGTTTGCGATCCACCAAGAGCTTTTCCTATAATTGGCCTATTTCTGAATTTTTCCTCAAAGATAACAAATCATAGGCAGATGACTAAGGAACTCTGTTTCTATTCTCCCTCAGCAATTTTTATAATGACAATAATAAATAATAAGTTAACATTTGTATAACACTTTAAGATTTGCAAAATACTTTACTTATATTATTTCATTTGATCCTCACAATGACCTTCTGTAATGTATCTGAACTTTGCACTTCCTTAGAGACAGATTTCCAAAATACTGAGACTGATAAAGCTTTTCTGAAAGCCCAGGTTACACCTCTGATGGATCAACTGCCTGAAACTCTCCCGTCATCTTTGAGGTAGAGTTAGAGGCCCAGAAATAAAAGGGTTCCAATGAATTAAGATAATCTACCATATGGATAATTTTTAAATAAATATGATTATCATCATCATTACTTTATTATCATGATGATAATGCAAAAGCTCACTGGTTTTCTTGTTTATATTCAACCACTTTGTATTCCCAAGAAATTGTTTGGGTTCCACTACGTAATCTTTTTTCTGTTTCCCCAACCTGGCTGAACCCCAGGAACCTAAGAACCTATGAGTTAGAAGGAAACACAGAGACTACAGAATATAACCCATACCTAATCTAGAACACTCCCCATAACAGTAGTTTCAAATGCAAACAGAAACAAGGGATCATTAAACCATACATAGAATCATCTTCTAGGTGGTATAGTGGATAAAGTGCCCTGTCAGGAGTCAGGGAGACTTGAGTTCAAATCCAACCTCAGAGACTTACTAGCTTTTGACCCTGGGCAAGTCACTTAACTCTATTTGTCTCAGTTTTCCTCATCTATAAAATGAGTTGGAGAAGGAAATGGCAAACTACTGTAGTATCTTTGTCAAGAAAATGCCAGATGGGGTCATGAAGAGGTGGACACAATTCAAAATGACTGAAAACAATGACAAATCATGCATAAGGATCCCTGTGGGGGCATATTGACTTAGAAAACCACATATTAACGTTACCCACATTCTACTGTATTTCTTTTTATTTTGTTAAATATTTCCCAGCTACATTTCAATCTGGATCAGATGGTACTCATGAGTGTTGAAGGATCATACTGAAAGGCCAAGTATTTGACACCTCTGTTCTATAATGTACCCAATAAGCAGTGATTCAGTCCCTATTCAAAGACCCTCGATGAAGTGAAAACCATTACCTTCTGAAGAATAATTTCAAGGGGTGATAGAACTTATCAAAGTTGGTCTTAAAATTTCTCTGTGTTATTGTGCTTACTGTTGCTGTTGATCGTCCTTCATTCTCAGAAAAGACCAATAACATCACAAGAATGATGTCTTGACTTACACACGAATTGGATTTCTCTGTGACTTTGTCATCAAATCTACCAGACAAGTAAGACTGAATATTCATCTAAAACACTCATTCACTTGCTCACTTGTATACACATCAATAAGAACTCCAAGAGGATTAAGACATCCTCATCTCAACCATAGAGCCTTGACTTCTCAGAAAGTCCAATTCAGAAAGTCCAAGGAAGCCTGGCATGGTCCCAAACCCCACAAAATGAACAGAAAAGTAAATAACACCTGGTGGGGAAGGTACAGACTGATGATATTTAGAATTGATGAGCCATCCTCACCTTAAACATTCCTGGGACTACTTGGGCTAGGCCCACAGAAATGTAAAGTCTGTCATGTCACATCATCAAACTTAATTTTTGGGACTTTCATGCCTTTTCAGTCAACCAAATATCAGCATCCATTCCTAAATGTACATTCTTGCCATCATCCCTACATTCATCCTCAAATTACCAGTGATAATCATGTAGGATCATAGGATTTCAATCTAGAAAAGAATTAATTTAAGGGACATGTATTCCAAACTAACTTGAGATTGCTTCATACTTTTCAAGTTAATTTTTTCTCCAATTGAGGGGTCTAGATCTAAGGACATTTTGAACATTTGGGAGAGCATGACAGGTGTTAAAAGAGAATAACCAACTTAACAAAGTGCAAAAAGTTCCTCCCCCATGGATATTATAAGGTACAATGGAAAGTGCCTTGGACTCAGACCCAGAGGACCCTGGCTCTCCCAGATATTAGCTAGCTATGCTACCATGGGCAAAACATGTCTCTGAGCTTCAGTTTTTTCCTTAGTAAAATAGAAACAATAATGCTTCCGCAACCTCCTCCATGAGGCTGTTGATAGGAAAGTACTTTGTTAAGTTTTAAAGCACTCTGCAGATGTGAGCTGTGATTAGTATTTCTAGTCACTGTGCATTCCTGGAGGTCAAACTCTATGAGATTCACAATTGAGAGATGTAATGAAGCAATTTATTGATGTTAGATGACTGATCCTCAATGCACTTCCCAATCCTCTCAGTAAGAACTTGGTTACCATAGTATACAATGTTCCCCAAACCTGCAAAATGTCCTTCTCTCAGTTTTAATTACACTGGCTTTGTAGCCCCACCTTTAGCTGCCTCTTTCGAATTAGGATTTGTTATTTAGTTTTTGTAAAAGCCGACATGTTACTACATCCTGATCCAAACAAAACCATCCACTTGTCTCTCCAATCTTATCTCTTCAAGTAACCAAGAGGAAAACCCTGGGAAAATTATACAAACAGACCCAAATATTTGAAACCAGCATTGTCCTTCCATGCTTACACTCCCTGAAAGCTTAAGGCTTTTCTCCTTCAGTTTTATTCTTTCATTAGCCCAAGGCGTGCTAATTAATTGGAATTTTCCAGGCCTTTTGTCACTTTGACAAAACAGAAAAGCTCATTCCTTCATGTTAAAGAGAGTCCATCTACCTTCCAAAGGGGAGCACAAAGCCAGTGGGAATAAGAGGGAGGATTAAGCTGACTTTGAATGGCTCAGGCCCTGTAAAGACTACTCTAGTTCCTGCCCCCAGCCTTCATCCTTGCCCAAACTGATTTATGGGGAATGACATCTTAACCACAGCTTTTATCCATCCATTGAAGAGGCTGCTTAGGGGATATTGTCTGGGATCCAAAATTAGATGGCGAATAACATGCTCTAGAGATGAGGAAGACAATATCGGGAGGCTAAAGATACTGTAGGAGGTGGGAGAGCTATTTGAGGACAGCAGAGATTTCATAATTGAAGGATGAGAGGAAAACACACAAAGACATGTCAAGGAAAGAAAACACTATGCTTGAATGAAATGAAAAGATGCTGCATTCTTCCTGAAATCTGCAGTGTTTATTTAAAAATAAAACCAGCAAGATGACTGCAGGGTAAAGGAGAATGAGGAGTGATTAATTTAGAATTTTCCCTAATTTTTCTTCTAAAATGTCAAATGTCTAAAGTGTGGTGGAAATGTGACATCTAGAATTTAACACAGTCCTGATTTTATCTGCAGAGCATCACATTCTAGAAGGACACTACCCTTTGGGGTTTTATTAGGATATCTGTGAGCAATAGTTACTTCAGGAGTACATTAAGACTAACGTGAAGAAACTTTCTCTGAAGGGCTCATTTCTGTATAAATAGCAATTTAAAATTTCACTTTCTCTACCTCAAAAATATACCCTCTTAAAAACAAAAAGCAACATTCTTTTCCAGAAGGAAGTTATGCAATAGTTTTTCGAGGGAAATGACAGTGAAAGAGTATGATTAATACCCAGAAGCACTCATAATCATCTGGCAGTATAAGCAGCTCAGTTCATAAATTACAGGTCTTCTCTACCTTCAAGATCCAACTCAAGTGCCACCTCCTCCAAGAAACCCTCCTGCATCCTTCAAGGTACAAGCCATTTTACCCTAACATTCATAACATTTTACCCAAATTTTTCCTTTGCCCTTAATTCAGATTCTCTCCCATAATAGCTATTTGTGTATCTGTCTTTTCAGGCCCCATTCATACCAATCTTACTTACTAATGAAGGCCAGCTCCTTCTGGGTAGGGTCTTTGATATGTATCCTTATATTGCGAGGTCAGAGAAAAAAGGACTTTGTACATAATATGCATTTAATAAGGTTTATTGACTGGTAAATAGAAAACTATCCAGACGGTATGATTTCATTAGCACTAAGAAAGCCCTCATGGTCCCCAAAATTCTTGGAATTCTATGTTTAGAATGTCATCCTTTTCCTTAAGATTTTATTCCTATGAAAATAAAAATAACTCAGGAATAATCAAATTTATACTGTAGCAGCAATTTATACTTCAGTGTAAATTAGTGAGGTTTTTGTTAGGTTTTTGCTCCACCCGCCAAAAAAAGAAGCTCAGAAACTGCCTTAGAAAATGGAACCCTAGTTTCTTTGCTAAGTATAGAGTCATGGAAGCCAAAGACAACATTAGTTTAGGATACAAATTTATTTGTAAAATAATAGAGAGGAAGATGACAGATGACTATGAGCAGTACCAATTTATAAAGCAGAGGAAATGGTAAGATTACAGAAAACTTGCTTTAGATGCATCTGAGCCACATCATCCCAGAAGCATTCAGATATTTAATTGAAAGGAGCACAACCAGACCAGAAATGGAATAGATTTGTCAATGTGTGCATAATGATTTATTTTTATCATCAGTGACCAAGGAACCACCCCATTTAGACTCTAACACCTTAATTTCAGATGTGCTATATTAGCAATTTGGAATGACTCTTGAAACAAAACTCTGAAGAGAAATTGTGCCAGACCAAGTACACACCAAGGATATCCATGGTGCAGGCAACAAAGTCTTGAAAGCATTGCAGAATTATTTTTACAACATATTTTCCAGAAGGAAATCATACCAAAAGAATAGGGGGGAATTTGGGAATATTATTCATCCTCAAAAAAGGCAATTGAGAAAATATCAATAATTGCTGTCTTCATGCCAACTTTTTTCATCATTATAAAATCTATGAGAATGATCTACATATGTATCAAAGGTAAAAAAATTATGAGGAGAAAACCATCAGGTTTTCACAAATAATCCTCTACAACTGACCACATTTTCACTGTCACAAATCACCGAAAGAGGCAGACAATACAAAATCCATCTGTGCTTATTGTTCATTGATTTCAAGAAAGCATTTGACTCAGTAATGTAAAATACAGTCTTAAAGATTATCCTCCAGTGAAGAGTCTCTGATGAATATATTAAGAACATAAAAGACCCCTTGATAAATACAACCACATGGATTAGTTTATGTTGTACCTATCTGGGCGGTGGGAGCTATCTCCAGTCATCCTGATCTCTATCTCACCACTGGGTCCAGATGCCTATGGAGGAGAAAGTGAAGCTGGTGACTTTGCACAGTCCTCTCTCACTTAAGTCCAATTCACTTGCAAGTCATGGCATCGCCTCTCTGATGCCATGGTCCTCTTCAAGAACGAAGTAAAACAACAACAACAAAGCAACAGCTGGACTGTAGTGATAATTCTGTTAAATTATCTTCATATCATTAACAAGTGAGGCATAAAAGACATAGATGTATACTCCCCAAGGGTGTTTGTCACTATCCTGGAAAGTGTCTTATCCAAGGCCTGAATGGAAGAGGGTTAGAACCTCACATATAAATTGTGAGTTTTTCCATAGGTACCTGTTTGCAGATGACTTTGTGCTAATTACATCAAACCTCAGAATATTATAGGGCCTCCTCAATGAGATCCACGATTATTCAAAAGCGTAATAATTATCTGTATGATAAATACTAAATTGTTTTTAAAAATACCTATTAGGGAGAATGACATGCAATTGCATGGCTAGTCCATTGAGGACAAATATCTGTTGTAGGCACTGCAAATGAATGATGAGTTGGGTCAAGAACTGAAGAAGACAGGGGCAGCTAGGTGGCACAGTGAGTAGAGTATTGACTCTGGAGTCAGGAGGACCTGAGTTCAAATCCGGCTTTAGACATTTGACACACTTACTAGCTGTGTGACCTTGAGT
The DNA here is from genome assembly GCF_011100635.1 of Trichosurus vulpecula. Taxonomy (NCBI): domain Eukaryota; kingdom Metazoa; phylum Chordata; class Mammalia; order Diprotodontia; family Phalangeridae; genus Trichosurus; species Trichosurus vulpecula. The sequence continues at coordinate 84,258,795 of NC_050581.1, forward strand.
AAGTCACTTAACCCTAATTGCCCTGCCTTTCCCCCCTCCAAAAAAAAAGAACTGAAGAGGAAGAAGAAAGGATAGATTACATTTGGAAAACTGCATAATGCTTTTAATGATCTCAATCTAGGTGGCCATGTTTTAAAACCAAACATGTTCTCTCAGTCACATTATGTATGTCTGTAAACACTAAAATAGCAGGAGAATTACCTACTTAAATGCCAATGGAAAGATATATGGTGGATGAAGTCTGACGGAAGCATATTCACATCCTTTTTAATTTTAATGTGTAAGAAATGCCTCAACAGAGATCCTTTAGAAAATGTATAATCAAAATAAGAGATGGGCCAGTCTTCAGCTGGAATAAAGGATCATAACACATGCACAACCTGAGTACATTAGTACCCAGGAAATGTAAACAGACCAAGAGTAAAGCCTCCAGCCCTGGGCAGGGATAGGATAGGGATAGGAGGGATGGGATAAGAAAGCATGGACAGACTTAACAGTTTCTTAAGACTAGACAATCAACAAAATAATAAATCGAGCCCTGATTTGTAGGATAATCAGTACTGGGATGGTAACGAAAATTTAACAACCCAGTATCCAAGCGGTTAAAATTGGCTTCAGAACACCCTTACCTCCAACTATCACCTATAAGTGGATGTCACCAAAATCTATGAATTTTTTTCACCTCCACTCATAAGGTTGTTGCCAGCTAGAATTCTTTTCTTTTGCACTTATGCCTAAGGAAAAGCCACCCTTCCTTCAAGGTCCAATTTAAATGTTTCCATCCCTATAAAGCCTCCTCCCACCCCCTTGGCCCCATCAGAAGGGTTGGCTCCTTCCTCTGAACCACCACAGTGTTTTGGGCCATGCTTATGGTACTTAGGTTGTTTCAGAGAGGGAGATTTCAGCTCGGTGTAAGGAAACCCATTCTTATAATTGGAGCTATTCAAAAATGGACTGGACTGCTTCAGGAGTTAGTGGCTTCCCTATCACAGGATGGATAACTTACCTGCCAAGGGAGGAAATTCCTCTCCAGGTGAAAGTTGGCCTAGATATTCCTAAAGTCCCTTATCACATCCCTTAGTACTCTGAGATTCTTTGTTTAGTACCATACAGAGATACAGTTGAAGCTTTGCTGGCCTCCTCAACAGAATAGAAATAAGTAATAGCTTACCCATACATGCTGAGAACCTGTGCCAGATATCTCTGCTGCTTCTGTGACTTACTAAATTTCTCTCCTGAGCCTCTTGAGCCAACAGGATCTTACTGCAAGGATCTGTGTCACTCTCCCTCCTCTATCTCCAACATGTCCCCATGTTTGGAGACAACCACAAGGAGTGGGCTATGTAAGATAATCCCTGACTCCTCCTCCCCAAAGAGTTTGTACTTTGTCCTATGTTGATACTCCAATTCTCCCCTGTAGATAAAGAGAGTGACAAGCAAGAGTATTTGAAACATGAAAGTTGTTGGTGACAGTACAGGTGGAGAAATGGAACTCACTATCATAACGCACACAGAGGTAGGAGCTACTTGGGAAGAGAAGAAAGGTTTATACCTTTTCCCCATATTTGGGTGTCTGCCACACCCAAAGTAAAAATCACAAATGGCAGGATGAAGGTGGCAAGAGCAGGATGGGTTGATGCTGTGGTACTTCAAAAAGGAAGGAGAAGAAAAGGAAGTTCTACCTTTATTATCATTATCATATGAACTATGAGGGGGGGGGAACAGAGGTAGAGAAGGGAGACCTAGTGAGATATGATCAAAGCACCCCCTGACCTTGGTGTCACCCTGCTCTTACATTTAATCTGGATGAGATGCTTCCTGGTAGAAGGCATCAGGAGATATGGTAGAAACACAAAGCATGCACTGCATACTGATGGAGAATGGGAGGGAGAGGAAAATAACTTACATTACATGGTGCTAAATAGGGCTCTTGTCTCTACAAACAAAAAGTGAAATGGAAAAAAACAACTTGTTTTTGTCACATAGATCAGGTAGGTTTTTTGTTTAATGCAGTAATTTTATTAATTATTTCTAACCAAAAAATCTATATATCTTTCCCTTTCAAAGGAAGTTGATTTTTGGGTTAAAGTCTTTACTCTTATGAATGAATTACTTTGGAGAAATAAAAATGTTAGGTCATTTCTCTAAATCTTATTGTTGAATATCACTGAGCACGTAAGCTTTTGTTCAGCACATAATGCAATGTGATAAATTGATAGGCTATAGCTTAAGATTCCCTAAGCCATTTCCAACTGTCATGTTCTAATTTCCCTTAACATAAGGTGGACCTTATGTGGAAAACTTACTGGGGGACAAAAACAAGAGTGGGAATGGATGAGTGGGTATGGATGGGCAGTAGTCTGCATCACAGAAAAGAATACACACTTCAATGAGATCACAGAAACACTACAGTCCTGGAGAATTCAAGCCTTTATGCTTTTATTTACCCTTTGCTTCCTCCCTCTTCCTTACTTATCACAACCATATAGTGATGAGAAGGAAGAGGAGAATAGGAAGAAGAAAAAGAGGGTAACGCACTAGGCAGTACTTCACCAAGTCCTATACATAGGGGCAGCTAGGCAGAGCATTGCAAAGAGCACCAGGCCTGGAGTCAGAAATGCCTGAATTCAAATCCCCTCAGACACTTACTAGCTGTGTGATCCTGGGCAAGTCACTTAATCCTGTTTGCCTCAGTTTCCTCATCTGTAAAATGAGTCGGAGAAAAAAGCGGCCAACCACTCCAATATCTTTGCCAAGAGTCAGACACAGTTGGAATGACTGAACAACAAGGACTTGTGTCTCCCAAACATCTCTTGCTACAGGCCCTCATTTACAACTAATTGAGCAATTGCAATAACCTCCTACTAGCTCTTCTACCTCTACTGTCTCCCCTCTCCAACCTGTCACTGATAGCACTACTAAGCCAATCTTTCTTAAGCATAGAAGTGATCCTGTCACTTATCTGCTCAAAGAGCTTTAGTGATTCCCTATTGCCTTCTGAGTAGAGTCCAAATTCCCTTTCCTGGCACTCAAAATCTTTCACAATATGTCAATATCTTATCTCTCCAGGTTTATCTCATACTACTCACCTCTATACACTCTATACTTCATGCAAACTATACTAATCTCTGTCCCCTAAAAATGCTATATGTTCCCCTGTCTCACAAATTCACACCATGCCTGGAATGTATTTCCTCCCCCACCCTTCACTTGCTGAATTCATATCCATCCTCCAGAGAATAACCCAAATGGTATTTCCATCTTACATCTTTCCCTCTGTCCCTGGTCAGTAATAGTCTTCACCCTTAGAATACACACACACACACACACACACACACACACACACACAATATAAATATATATATATATGTGTGTGTGTGTGTGTGTGTATATGTATATACACATATATATATACAAATACATACATCTGTAACTATTTTGAACCCCTCTACTGCAGTTAACACATGATATTTTTCATTATTATTTTCTGCGTTTGTATCTTGCCTCCCTGCTAGACTGAGTTCCACAACAGCTTGCATACTGTTTAATAATAATAATGATGATGATGATGATGATAACTAACATTAATATAGCATTTCCTATGCGCCAGGCACTATGCTATATGTTTTATAAATATTATCTCATCTGCTCTTCACAGCAATCCATTTTTATCCCCATTTTACAGATGAAGGAACTGAGACAAACAGTGGTTTAAGTGACTTGCCAGGTCTCAAAGGGTCACACAGCTACTAGGTGAGGGCAGGCTTCCTGATTTCAGGCCCAGCACTTCACCCACTGCACCACCTAACTACTCTACAAACAATAAGCACTTATTAAATATTTGTTTAAATAATGAATGAATGACCAACTATTTGAACAAATGGTATCTACCAAGAGGATACTTTCTTTTTTCACATGCTATTATTATATAATATAATCATCATATTATTTCATTTTCTTTCCACCAGCCTCACCATGCTAATTCAGCTCTACTCTCCAAACTGGACCAGAGACAAACCCAAGGATGAACAGCAACATTTGTTTCTACATTCCCTTGCACAGTGGACCCTTGTTTCCACCAGTTTCCACCCTGACTCTCGGCCCATACCTGACCCCATTACACTGCTTGCTCTGAAACTCATAATCAATCCAAAACTACTACTGCAGTAACTGCCACAGTCACTACCTTACTGTTCCCCTCAGCACCTTTGGTTTTTCCCATATCATGACTTCCTTCTCTAACCACCAATCCTGTTTATATGCTATTTCCCCCATTAAAGTGTAAGCTCCATGAGGACAGGGGCTGTCTTTGATGTTGTATTTGTATCCCCAGGTCATAATAAGAGCTTAATAAATGGTTTTTTTTATTTGTTCATTTCTGAGAAGTTCAGGTCTTTCCACGGGTCTTTGAAAGACATGTTTATTTTATAAAGAGCTAGCTTTGGGTTGAGAAAGACCTGGGTTCCAGTCTCTGACAGATACTGGTTGCAAGACTGTGGGCAAGGCAATTAGCTAATCTGTGCCCCAGGTTATCCCTTAAGACTATAAATTTCAGGGAAGGGGTCAACTTGCACTGGTAGAGGAAGTTTTGACATGTGGGAGTTTCCTATACCAATTGAATTACAGGTCTGATGGCTAATGCCATCCTATAAACATACATGTGTGTGTGTATAAAATATATATCATATATGTGTGTTATGTATGTGAATATATACATACTTGTATGTACACATGCATCTATGTATGCATAAATATGTTCGTGACTATGTATATGCATATATGCATATGCTCGTGTGTATGTATATGTATATATACATACATGTACATATGCATCTATGTATATATGTTTATGACTACATATATGCATATATGCATATGCTTGTGTATGTGTACATGTACGTGTGCATGTACGTGTACATGTATGTGTATGTGTATGTGTATATACCTTCCCAAAGCTCTGTGAAAGCAAGCGTATGTGCTCTCTGAGTCTCCTGATAAGGAACATTTAAAAGGGCAATCTAAGAACAAAGCTACAGCAAGAAACCATAATCACATGCTGAAGTCTGGGCAAATTCCTAACCAATAGAGATTTGTCAGATAAAATGCTAAAGTGAGTAACTAGCTGGGTTTACATATAATCTTGCTTTAGCTAATGAGATCAAAGTTTTCTTCTCAGAGCTCAAAAGCAATTTGTCAGACCAACATTTCCTTTCTTTGTTTTTTTTTTTCTTCTTCTTTTCTATTTTTTTAAGGACCATGTTTTGCCAAAACCCTAGATTATCTCTTTGGTATAAATGACTGTGTAATGAATAACCAAAAGTAAAATTCTTTAAATTATATGCCTTAAAACAAATCATATTTTAAAGATATTTTTGACTTGAGGCTACTAACTAGACTCCATTTATTTCATCCACAGAAACCTAGCAAATTAGACAAAGATCCAAAAGAGACAGTGCCCAAAAGTTTCTGTATATTATATGCTAAGAGATGTGGCCACAACAAAGTTCTTAAGTGGGTGCCGCTATTGTGAAATGCCTGAATAGAGGGATGAAATTGAATTGTGATAAAAGAGAGTTGTTTAAGGAATCTTTAACCAATGTCTACCGCATTAGCTTGCAACATTATATGCTGAACAAAGGCTTAGAAACTTAGTATTATTCAGCAATAGAAGCATTTGGAGAAATAATCCAACTTTTTTTTAACTTTTACAAAATAATTTATTCACCATCTTCTTGTGTTGTATGCATTGTAATCCTCCTTGAAACCTTTACAAGATGCCAAATTGTTTTCCATATAAACATTCTGGTGCATTGTACTCTCCTTCTCTAATCCTGGAGTGAAAAATATAATAACATTTAATAAATTAAACTGGAAACTCTACAGGAATAAGTGAGAATCTCCTATCCTCAATTAGAGTTAACATTGGCCCCTTACCCATATGGATACTCCCATAAGTACCCATATGGGTAGTTCTGTTTAGAAGAACAGAAAATTGGATTACATTCTACAGAATTTAGCTAAATTTGAAAGCACTGAGAAACAAATACCCACTTACATGATTTGATAAACCAAAATAATTTTTTGGGGGGGGTGGGGAGCTTCTTTAGGGAGGTTTACTCATTTTTATTTTTTGAAAATGAGGGATTTTTTAAAAGTTCACAGTCCTCAATATATTCTCAGTGCTAAGATAAAAACAACAGATATGTGTTATGGAAAGTTTGATTTCTATTTTCTGTATCTTAAGAAGGAGAACTACTTGTCTATTATGTTGTAATAGGGGCTCCTTTTATGCATAAGTCCAACTAGATGATGGCTGAGGTCTAAAATTCTGTGATTTGTTGATTTGAAATTATAACCCCACTGTTGTGTGTAGGAATTAGAACAGAAACCACAGAGCTCTTTCCATAACTGACTGTAGTAAGCATTATCCCCACAATTTATGGAATTGCTCACTAAAAAAAAAATCTGTAAAACAAATTTTTGTGTATTGAGTCATACTTCCTCACTTAAAGTTATAAATTAGAAGTTTATCCCTCTGCAAAAAGCATTAACCTCAAGACATAATAAATTCCCACTTAAGAATGCAATGAATCCTTAAAATCACATAAAGAAAACAATTATTCTAGTAAAATACTTTAACTACTACTTAAAATAATACTGAAATATATCAACCTTTATTATTTATTCCCTTTGGTTCCCTTTAGGTGGTAGATCCCCAACCCTGGATGCCATCCAGCAGAGACTAAGCGACCAGCTATCTGGAATAGTATAGAAAAGGCTTCCACACTACATAAAACTTTAGGGTAGAAAATTTCTAAAGTTTCTTTCAATTTGATTCCATAATTAACCAACATTGTATAGGAGGAAGGGAGTTATTTAGGGGCTGTTCTATCCTTGTTTATTAGACTACTGTGGAAGCTACTCAATTTTAGAAATGAACTTCCTGACCTCCTCCAAGGAAGAGAATAATCCCAATGAGCCACAGATTCACAGCAAAAGTCAAGATTCAAAGTGGAGTAAATGAACTGGAGAAGTCCATTGACTGGAAATGTCACAACAGAGGAAATGATACAGGGTAAGGGCACATTTACTTAAACAGATTGCCATGACAATGTCAAAATTCTATCCCTGACTGTTGCACATTGAAATAATTCCCGAACTTGTGATTGCTATATATTAAATTGCTGTGTGAACGTGTATCTGTACATGAAATCATTTTATATGCAGACATACAAGCATGACATATCTGAACACTCATAAAGCACCTACTAGATACAGGGTACTATAAAGGCCGTCTTTGCCTTCAGGAAACTGGAATTCTACCTGAATATCTTTTATTTTTCCTTGATGTTTTTAGCTCGAATAGGGAAAGGAAGAAGAAAAGAAATTATGCAAGCATCTGAATGGCTTGTACATTGTAAATGCACAGTAAATATTTGTTGAATGAATGCATGAATCTCACTGCCCTATGACAACCTTTAACAATCTTAATGAGATTTCCATGCCCTTTTTTTCAAGAACAGTGATTCACCAAAAATTACACAGCAATCAGTCTCAAAGTTCATGGGAAACCTCTATTTCCTAACATTCTCTCTTCATTTGTCCTAGTCAAATATTGTTATCTCAACACCTGGCCTCTAGCTGTGAAACTGAATGTTATTTGGGAGGAAGAAAAAACTTTACATAGGTAGCCATGATAGCTATTTTTTAAAAGTTTACTAAAATTTATATGCCAACTTTCATATTTTCTTCTGGAATCAATGATTATACTATCACCAACAAGGGGAGAAAGATTGAGAAAACTGATCATTGCCAAAGCAGGTTGGATAGGCAGACTGACTTGAGCAAATGGTAGTATGGCAGGGCTGGATGACATAGCTGACCTTTTAAATCTACTTCAAATGGCCCCATTTGGAAATTCCACAAGGAACCTTAAAGCTCGTTCAGGTCCTCAAAGCTCACAGGGGACCTCAAAACCCCATGTTCCTAGCACACAGTATTTATTAAGATAAACGTTTGTTAAAATGGTTTGAACCTGACATTTTAGAAATTCAGAAAAGCAGAACTGGAAAGGTCCTCAAGGGATATCTAGTCCCACCCACACCTGAAATCTTAGGAGTCCCACCCCTCCCTCAACAATATTTTTAAGGAGCCTTGGTCATTCAAGCTGTCCATACATGCCAGTGCCTACCACATGATAGGTAGGATAACTAAATGCTTCTTTAACAAGAGTAATAGCAAAAACTTCCTGAGACGGGAAAGGTACTACCATGCCACTTTAGGACATCCCTAATTATTGGGAATCTTCTTCACACATCAAAGCAAAATCTCATTTCTTGCACGTTCTACTGAACCATCACTCCCAGTTTTGTCCTCTAGGGCCAATAAAAGCACATCTGAGCCCTGTTCCACATGTCAGCCTTTTAAAATATATGAATACAGCTATCATGTCCCCTCTTAGGTGTTCTTTTCTTCAGGCAAAACCACCATTTCCTTTAACCACAGAAGTGTTCTCCACTGCCTAAGAATTCTTGGCCTGTGTCTTCTATGCTGGAAATTGCCCAACATCATCAACCAGGTGCTCCTGGGAGTCTTATCTCATGAATGTGACCTTTGCTGCCTGGCACACTGAGAAGAATTAAGAGGAACAACATAAAAATTTCTACATTGTATTTGCTGACCTTAAAAAGCCATTTGACACCATCAATAACCCTGGACTCTGGCAGCTACTAAGTACCTTTGGTTCCCTAGAGTTCACTAAGATTATATGATGATTCCACAATGGTAAACCTGCTAGTAATGTCAGAAGTAAAGTTTGAAAGTGAACTCTCTTACACACTAACTAATTAAATCTGGAAATACTGAATGCCTCTTGGATGTAGGGGAATATGCAGTATGTAAAGAGTGGCAGGAAAACAAAAGCCAATTAAGATCCCTGCCCTCAAGAGGCCTACACTCTAACCCTGTTCATAAGACACACCCACATGAAGTTATGTGAGAGAATTACTGCAAAGCAACATGTATTTAAAAGTCCAAATCAAAGGGTATGAAAGTGAAGATATAGGTACCAAATTGATGCAAAACAAGAGTGATCAGACTGAGCTACAGTCAACTGGAGAAGACTTCCTAAATTTAGAAAGCAAATTTTAAACTTGGTTTCGGTCTTGGAGGAGGCAAAGGAGTTAGCAAAAGAAGAGGTAGGGAAGGAGGGGAGAAAAAGAGGGAGAAGGAGAAGAGATAAAGAGGGAAATGAAGGAAGAGGGAGGAGGCAAAGATGGGGGAAGGAGAGGGAAAGAAAGAGGAAGGGAAGAAGCAGGAAAGAGGAAAGGAGACAGATACCAAGATCTAGAGACCAAAAGAGATGGAGAGACAGAGAGAGACAGACAGAGACAGAGGGAGAGGAGAGAAAATGAGAGAGAGAGAGAGACAGACAGACAGACAGATAGACAGACCTGGGTGTTATTTAAGTGGAGCTGTGGCTTCATGATGTAGTCCTCTCTCCAATGATACAGGCCAAAGCTCCTCCACACCTCCCTATCCTTTTGTGCCTGGCACTATACTAAATGCTTTACAAATACTAACTCATTTAATCCTCACAACAACCCTGAGAGGTAGGTGCTAGCTATCATTCTCCTCATTTTACAGAACAGGAAACTGAGGTTAATAGAGATTAAGTTAAGTGACTTGCCCAGAGTCACACAGCCAGTTAGTGTTGGAAGCCATATTTGAAATCAGGTCTTCCTGACTCCAGGACTAGCATTCTGAAATCCACTGGTTTGTCTGTTTTCTTTGGTAGCAAAAAAAAAAAAAAAAAAAAAGATTGTTTTACAGGCTATATATTATCAAACTTTTCATGCATGTAGTTAAGCTCTGGAGACATGATTTGACCTGTAACATGCCCAAATCCATGCACTGATACATAAGGGTCCACTATACCAGCCAACATCCATGAAACTCTAGAGACAGTCAGTGGTCTTCATTGACAATACCAACCAATTAACAAACAAATAAGAATCGCTGCATTCTACCAATGGGGAGAAACACCATCCAGTCAGAGTCTTGTCAACTAAGAAGCAGAAAAATGAATTCTAGATATTCCCAATACGTATGATACCATCCTGACCTTCCGATATCATTTTATAATAATGTCATTAATATATTCAAATTAGATGCTGTTGTGTATCCAGTTCTAACCTAGTATATTCATTTATCAATTTTTCCCACGAAACTGATTGTCCTTTGTAACATGGGTTTGTATAACCCTTTAACACCATCAGGCAGGTTGTGTTTGTATAATCTACCTATGGAAAGTGTTAGTAGAAGAAAAATGTAATTTGTAGACAATCATTAGAAAATGAGCAAAAAAAAGTGTTAAAATGAATCTCAGTTTTTACATGTAATTGGGGAAAAAAATAAACTATTCGATTTTTTAAAAGTTCTCATGTAGCACTTTGTTTTGTACCTTTCTATTTTACTTAATTGCTAACAATAATAGCATTTGTATAGCACTTTAAAATTTGCAAAACCCTTTACAAACGCTATTTCATTTGATCCTCACAACAACCCTGGGAAGTAGGTGCTATTATTATCTACCTTTTATAGATTAAGAGATTGACACAGGCAGGAGTTAAGTGACATACCCAGGGTCACACAATTTGTAAGTGTCTAAGGCCAGATTCGAACTCTTGTGTGTGTGTGGGTGTGTGTGTGGGTGGGTGGGTGTGGGTGGGTGTGTGGGTGTGTGTTTGTGGGTGTGGGTATGTGGGTGTGGGTGTGTGGGTGTTTTTACTCCTGGTTCAGTGCCCTATCCAGTGTGCTACCTTACTGCAGGACCATAATATTGTGTATTATAGTTCTTTCTTCTGCTACCAAAGTATAAACTCCAGGAGTTGTTATCTTCCCCAGCACCTAGAACTGTGCTCTGCACACAGTCAGCACTTAATATGTATTTGTTGAATTTAATCAAATTTGTAATTAAAAGGAAATCTCCAATAATAAGCCCCTCCAAATAACAAAGTTCTTAAACATGTCATATCAAACAACTGTTGATTATGCTTTAATCCTTTCAGTCACAAAGGAACAATCCACTACGTACACAATGTTTTGCATTGACTGTGGTATCAGAAAATCCAGGTTTCAAATGCAACCTCTACCACTTAACAGCTCTCTGACTTTGGGCAAGTCATGACCTCTGTGAGCTACAGTTTCTTCATCTTTAAAATGGGAATTCAGTTCAGTTCAATAGGCCTTAATCAAGTACCTACTATGTGTCCAGGCACTGTGCTAGGTTTGGGGAATACAAAAACAAAAGTAAAAATAGTTCCTATCCTCAGAGATCTTACATTCTACTGGAAGGAAACCATAAACGCACAGATAATAATTAAATGCAAAATGCACACAAAGTCAACACTAAGTAATTGGAGGGAGGGTCAAGGTTGGAAGAAAGGATGCTGATAATTGGGTCAGAAAGGGCCTTTGAACTCAACCTTAAATAGAGGCAGGGATTGTGGGAAGCAGGGATGAGGGGAGGTGCATTCAAAGCACAGGGTTGCTAGCCTGCATACAGGGATAATAACTATTTTCACCACTCTCCCTGCTGAATTTCAGAGGATCAAATGAGATGTATCTAAAGTTCTATGTAAATGTGAAATATTATTATTCATAATTTTCTCTCTTTTTGTTCCGTATCCTCTTGTTTTGATTCCTTTTGTTATATCTAGCTATCCTTCAGCATATTTCTGCATTAATAATTCTCTCTTGAATAAATTAATGGGGTTCTCCTTCGATAGTCTCTCCTGATCTCTGTGTTCGAGAAATTGACCAATTTATAAATAGGAAAAATAGCTAATATATGAAATTATATCAAGCACTTTGTACACTGCAATGACTTTATGAAGATATTTTCTCTAACTTTGTAGCATCTAGTCCTTAAAGTAGGCAACAGCTAAGTGGCTCAGTGGAAAGAATGCTGGGCCTAGAGTCAGGAAGACTGGAATTCAAATCAGGCCTCAGACACTTACTAGCTGTGTGACCCTGGGCAAATCACTTAACCTGTTTGCTTCAGTTTTCTCATCTGTAAAGTGAGCTGGAGAAGGAATTGGTGAACCACTCCAGTATCCTTGCCATGAAAACCCTATGGATAGTACGGTCCACAGGGTCACAGACAGCTAGATACAACTGAATGATTGAACCACAACAAGTCCTTCAAGTGAAAGTGATGGTTGATATGCCTCATTCGAAGAGGATTCCAGGGCAGTACAGATAAATGTTATGAAGAAATACAGAAAGAATGAGTGTTGAGGTCTGAAGCCAATGAGTAAGTCAGTCAATGAAATCTGGATGAAAATGACCACACATTACTGGCCTTGTTTCCATAATCCTGGAAGTTCCAGGAATGACCATCAGCACTAGCAAACAGTGCCAGTTATATAAAACAAAGCCCCAAATGATTCTAGTGAAATGTCTATGGTGTGTTCTTATTGCTTCACCCAGAATATGTGTGTCTGACATTATAATGAACTCTATCTGATTTATAATGGCCTTTGTTAAGAGACGTTTTCTGCTCCCATAATAGGTTGCCAATGGTACTTAGCCCGATGAACTTTTTTTTAAATTACTGTTTCCACAGACCTTTCCCACAGCTGGACAGTGGCTGTGTAACTATTAAAAACTGTTGTTGTCACTGAAACATCAAAAGAATAAGTTCTGTTGAAGAGCAAAAACTTGCGTACTAGAGAATGAAACATTTATGACACGAATAAAGGCTCAATAACAAAATGTAGCGTCTACAGAAGAGCACTAAATCTTGAATCAGAGGGTCTAGGCTTGCAATTCAGTTCTCCCCTTAATTATCTGTGTGACCTGGTACTAACCATTTCCTACCCTGGGCCTCTGGTTTTCTATCTCTAACGTCCTTCCCAGATCTAAAGCTGTTCATTGTTTGGCTTTTCTCTCCTTCCTGAGTCTGACTTGCCATTCACTAATAATTATGTAGCTGACATTTAAATAATGTTTTGCAATGTATCATTCCATTTCGTCCACATGACAACAGCAAGAGGTAGTTGCCATGATTATCCCCATTTTACAGATACCATTTCTTAAAGGTTGTGGCTTTCCCAGGGTCACACGAACTAGTAAGTGTGTCTGTGGTAGTCTTGATTCAAAATCCAGCTCCCATCGACTACACCACAGAAATGTAGTTTGGACACTGATGAAGCTGCTCAACAAATACTATATAGCATATAATATAGTAGGCAGCTGTCTCATAGTCTTATAGGAAGTTAAAATTCATTTCTCTACCTTCAGTTGATCTGAAGCTTTTTGTCAAATTCACAAGTCTGTCTATTGATTTAAACACACTTACACAAGCACACCTAATAAGCACATTATTTGCTCGAAATCATTGGAAGATGGAAAGAAGTCCTTATTCACTACTGTGTATATTTGTTGTGCTTGGAGTCTCCAGCCTTGATTAAGGAAAGAATCCACGGGCATTGCTTAGTGAGAGATTAGGTAAAAATTTAACCTACTCTGTTTTGTTCTCCAGCCAAAAAAAAGAAATGCTGACATTGTCTGAAGAAAAGAAAACAAAAGAAACGCAAACTTAATGAATCCCATTTATGGTACTAAATAAAAACTCAGATGGAGACTTTAAAATTTTAGCTAAAGGAGAATTTCTACTGGTAACTTCTTTCAAAAGCTTTCTTTTCGGTGGTCTGAGGGGAGAACCACTTGCCTCACTCAGTCTGACCTTTAATGAACTGATAAGTTACCACATGACACTGGAATTTATGACCAGAGCAGTAATGTGGAAGGAATCTGCCCATGATTATTTGTCCACATATTTGACAACGTCTTCTTCTTTTTTAATCTGGTGGGTATTGGCACTTTCCATTTAGAACTGGGTCGGTGACATTTGCACTTTGTAAGTTTCACAGCGATTGTCAATTGGAACTAGAAAATGGAGAGCTGGTGTTCAATCAGATTCCCACAGGATTCAATCAAAACGTTCATTTTAAAAGGGGGAAAAATCTACGCTGGAGAGTTGAGAAAGAATACAATGTCTCTTGCATTTGGCTTCCTTTACAGCAAGAAAGTACAATGAAGAACTGATTTTTAACACTTCCATCCATTAACAGCTTGCTGAGCATTCCCTTTTGGTAAAAAAAAAAAAAAAAAAAAAAAAAAAAAAAAAAAAAAAAAAAAAAAGCAGCCTTTTTTTTTTTGTACTTAGTGCCTATTACCCCAAGGATTCAAGTGAATTGAAGTTGAGCTCATCCTCCCAAACACTCGGGATCTTAGAAACACAGATGCCAGCAAATGAATCACTTTTAGACTTGGAATAAATCCCCACTTGTAAGCACGTATTTCCTTGTTTACTTTGAAAGTTTTGTTGATACATCTGCCTTTCCTACTATCAGTGAGCCTTCCTCCTTTTTCAGTGTAGTATAAGGTGGCCTTGCTACATAGGCAAGTTGGGGAATTAACAGAGGTAAATCAACTCTCGGTTAATCAGTCTAATACAAGACATGTACATAATAACCCTAAACACCGTTGTGGGCCAAGAAAGTCCAGGTTACAGAAACCCAATTCAGCCTCCAACTGTTAATATTCAATCACTTCTGTTGCATCTGACTCATTGTCACCGTTTGGAATGTTCTTGACAAAGATACTGGAGTGGTTTGCCATTTCCTTCGCTAGCTCATTTTACAGATTAGGAAACTGAGGCAAACAGGGTTAAGTGACTTGCCCAGGGTCACACGGCTAGCAAGTATTCGAGGCCTTGGTCACACAGGTAGTATGTTTCTGAGGCTAGAAAGTATCTCAAGAAGGTGAGTGTTCCTAATTCTAGACCCAACACTCTATGCACTGAGCCGCCTAGCTGTTCCAGCAGACCAAAGTCACATTCACTTTCGACACATTTGATATCATGCCCCTCTCTCAGGATCATAGGATTTCCGTTCAGGTCATTTTAACAAAAGAGCAGTGTGATTCATTGGAGTGAGGAATGTTGAGTGGGAGGAAGGACCCAAAGTTCAAATCCTGGCTCTGCAACCTGTGTGACCTTGGGAAAGTCACTGAACATCTCTGGGCTTCAAGTTTCCTCAACTATAAAAATGAGAGGGCTGGACTAGCTGGCCTCTAAGGTCCTTTCTGGTTCTCAAACTATGATCATATGAACAAACATTTACTTTTTGTTAGTCATTGTGTATAAAAAGACCATCTTATGTTTGTCTTAGCATCTCGGTGCCCACCACAATGCCTGCTTGATGGAAAGGGTAAAGAAGGAAATAGAAGGGGATGACAGCAGATCCTTTGGCCCTTGAACTAACCAGCTAACTACCTGGATGTCGTGTTTCAGTGTAACAATTCATAGAATTAATTGAATTACAAAAATGTATCAAGCATTCACTGTGTGCAAAGCACTATCTTAGGTGTTGGGAGAGATCCTAATTTTAGGAAAATCATTTTTTGCCCACATGGAGCTTAAAATTTAGTAAGAGAATAAGCTACATAGGGAATTATAATCATATATGACAATATTTTATATAATAGTATGTATGTGAGTATTGATATCTACACATAGATGTGTATACGTGTATATACTTGTGTATATATAAGAAATATATACATGATCTCTTATATACACATACACATATGTGTGTGTACACATACGCACATATAAACATACATACATACACACACACACATACTGGGCCTGGAGTTCGGAAAACATGAGTTTAAATCATGCCTCAGACATTTATTAGCTGTATGAGCCTAGGCAACTCACTTAACCTCTGCCTGCCTTGGTTTCTTCAACTATAACATGGGAAGGATTATAGCAGTTACCTCACAGGGTTGTTGTGAGATCAGATGAGATATCTGTAAAGCACTCAGTGTGGTGCTGGAAACATAGTAATCACTTAATAAATGCTTGTTCTCTTCCCTTCCTCCCTAAAGACTAAATACTTCCACCCCTATCTAAAAAAAAGGCTATGTGAAGTCAGAGGGGCAATTTTAATTCAGGGGTCCTGAAACTAAGTCAAGGATTGACCATGTATTTGGGGTTGAAATGAAGATATATGTGTGTGTGATATATAGATACACATCTGTAGCTACAGAATTATCAATATATAACACACATATACATACATGTATAAAGATACACATACACATATTTATGTATATGCACATATTTATATTTGTTCAATACCAATCAGGTAGTTATCCTTAAATAGTAAACGATCCTGTCAAGTTATTTGTTTTCTTCTATTAAAGTCTGCATGGAGAATGGATCCAAAATCTTCTTGATAACACCAAGTGCAATGATAAAAACTTGTCATTATTCAAAGAATCATGGAATTTCAGATGTGAGAGTGGGAAGGACCTCAAGATCATCTAGTCGGACCCATAGCTGAACGTGAATCCCCTTTATAATACACCTCAGGGGGCCATCTGCCCAGTCTTTGCTTGAAGACTTTTAGTTGGTGAGGAACCTACCATTCACTGCTTCCCAAAGCAGCTGATTTCCCTTTAGGAAACTGCCAATTGTTAAGAAGTTTTTGCTTATATCCAGCATATATTTGCAGCTTCCACCCACTGCTTCTATTTCTGCCCTTTGGGGCCCAACAGAGTGAGTCTAATCCCTATTCAGCATATCAACTTTTAAAATACTTGAAAACAGCTACGTTGCATCATCTTAAGTCTCATCTCCAAGCTAAATGTCTCCAATGCCTTCAACTGATCCTCATGTGTCACAATCACCTGGTCTGTCACTTGAAAGCCTGGTTGCCCTTCTCTGTATAATCTTCAGCTTATAAATATGCTTCCTAAAATGTGGCAATACTCCAGACTGGTGTGAGCAGAACAAAGTACAGTTGGACCGCCATCTTTCTTGATCAGGCTCTCAACTCAGTCTGGGATATCAATATCTTTTTAGCTGCTCCATCCCATTATTGACTCCTTGAGCTTATAGTCCAGAAAACTGACAGATTTGTAGATGAACTGCTTCCTCAATGTATACTTAGAATTCTGGTTTTTGGAACCCAAATGACTTTACATTTATTAATGTAATTTAATTTGAATTTCATTGAATTTAAATTGAATATTACTGAATTAATATTAAATTAAATTTTATTGAATTCCATGAAATATTCTAGCATATAAAGATCTTTTTTTGATCTTGGCTCTTTCATCCAGCCAGGGCAGGGGGAGAATACACAAGCTTTCCTATAAATGGAAGATTGATAATTCCACATCAGTATCTGCCTGGCCCTTGTGTTTCTACATAATTTGAACCCCACCCCACCCCCAACATCACTAATTACTAGAGCCAGAAAGAGCCTTAAAGATAACCTAGTCTAACTACTCGGCTTACAAATGAGTTACTGGAATAGAAACCCAAAGGGGAGAGGGAGGAAGTGACTTAACCGAGGTCACACATGTATTGAGGGTTAAAACCAGAGCAGATTGAACCCAGGTCTCACCACACCAGGTTTAGTAATCTTGCCAGGAATCAACTGCCCAAGGAAGTAAGACACTGAAAAATTTAAACAACAGACCCATAACCCCTGAGAAAGGAATGCACAAAGAATTGTGAGGCAAATGAAACAAAGACATGCCAAATATTCAAGGAACTAGCCAATTCCTTGGTTGCACACAGTAGTACAATAGAAGGCATTCAAGTCCTTATCAGTGAATACAGTCCTCTATTACATATACTTAGCAAAACAGCATGATCTCTAAACTTCAACTCAAAAATGTTCTTTGAAGATGCCAAAGAAAACACACACTTTCTAAAATTTATTTACATAAAAGTTCCAGGAACCTCAGATATAAAATGGCCCACAAAACTGCCTTTTTTTCCCCCTTCTAATGTTGAATTCTTAAAAGATGTACAGCATACAATGAAGAAGTGCCTACTGCTAGATAAAATGGGAAAAGTCCCTGCTTTCAAGGAGCTTACATTCTATTGGGGAAGACAACATTAAGAGTAAAAATGCATATAAAATAAAAAAGATAATTTTGTGACAGTGGGTGGGGATGGTAGTGGGGAGTGGGGATACCAGCAGCTAGAGGATAAAGAAAGAGCTATTAGCAATGGACCTGAGAGCAGAGTTATGAAAGAAACTAGGGATTCTAAGGGTTAGAGATAAGGAGGGAATGAATTCCGGAATAGAAAAAGACAGCCTTAGAGAATATAAGATCATTCCCATACCAAGATGAGGAATCAGAGGAAGCTTATAATGAAAAATAACTTGTTTAAAATTCAAATACTTTACTTTTCCCCATTTATGTAATTATAATGGTGTGGAAGGGTCAGCAGAATGTTAACTGCTGCAGTGTTTTTCCCTGATGTCTGGTCTCTGTAGTTCTGTACTGGTCTGTGTATCCTTATGTGTATAAGGACATGATTTTGCTTCTTAGAATTTTATAACTCAAAATGTTATGTCCATGCACACACATTTATATATACATTAATATAATATATGCATATTAATGCAATTAATATATATTATAATTAATAAATTAATATACATATTAATACAAAAGTTATTTTTTTCCTCCTTAGGATCTCTGCATGGGGGAAGTTTATTCTCTCTCTCTCTTCTAGAATCTAAATTTGTGTTTCCCATGTGGAATCCAAATGGGATTGAGAGGAAACAACTACCTCAATGAGATCTTTGATGCTTCACTTAAGAAAATAATCCAAGGCCATTCTTCTAGCACTTGCCTGATAACTGGCTCCTGTCCCATACATGTTAGTAGTCTTTTGCTTGCTTCCAACCCTAAAATCACCTCCAAAGTTCCCTCTCTCTTTTTTCAATAACTTCATAGATTACAGTCCATCTGGACAAAGAGAGTCAACAGCACCTGGCATCATCTAACCTTCTGCAATCCTGTTGTCAATCTTAAGTAAATCAGGGAACATTCCACTTTCATACTTTCATCTCTCTCAACTAATTATAATTACTGTGTTCAAAAATCCTCAAATATAGATCTGAGAGAAGAGGTATCAGATAATGCCTTGTTCCCCACCAATCACCATGCTGAAATCACTAATACACAGAAGAGATAGAACTTCTATACAAAAAAAAAGAGACCACTGGAAAGCCATCTTTGGACTGCCACACTGCTATGATAGGGAAAGCTACCATACCATTGCCTCAGTCTAGGTTTCCTTTTTCCCTTCCTGTTTTGGTTACAACATAACCTTTACTCATTTGGAAATACATTTTCCCCCAAATACAGGAATTAAAATGGATAAGAGGAAGTGATGAGGTCTCCTCATTTTTAATTTCCTGAATTCAAAGAATCCTCATTTTAATTGCCAGAGTGAGTGGCCCTAATTTAAGTGGAAGAGAGAAAGAAGGCTCTTCTCATAATCAGGAACACAGAGCAGCTGAGTAGGTGCAGGAAGACAGGAGCTCTTGCAAATAACCCTAGAGAGGACATCAAACTCTTTCCGATTCTGAGGTTGCCCAGAGGAGGTAGAGATCTAGAACTTCTGGCCTGGTATTCTCTAAACTAGCCCTTTTAAACTAGCCCTTTTATTGTAATTACAGAGCTGATTGTCCTAATACAAGGAAGTACAATATCTGGGTGACATCTCTTTATAACAGAGCATTGTAATACTGATACCCTTTGGAAAGTTTTGTGCACAAGCTATGTCCAGGGGTTTTAATCACAGAGTATATCAGAGTGCTTGGGGAATGATACTTTGTTACAGGTCGAAAACACCTTCTAAGGCATTGCCTATTCTTTTAATAATACCTGTGTCATAGGTTACAGATCATTGGAAGCCTGAGATCGTGGGACCCTGACATCAACAACCTCTTAATTTCCTCACAATGACCAAATCATAAACCTAGAGCAATTAGATCTATCCTGAAATTAGATGATCTCTTGCCTGAAGAGGACCTGAACAAAGGACCAAAGAACAAAAAGAAGGCATCGTCTTCACCTTGGGGAACCCTGACTAATCTACAATATTAGAAATGATAAGAAAGAGAAAATCATAAACTGTATTGTCTCTTCTTACTGTGGAGCCTAAAGCCATAAAATAAAATAAAAACGGTGATTTGGGTTTATATAACAAAGAACATCACAGAAACTCAGGAGCAGGAACTTTTCTTGAAGGTACTCTTTTTTCCAATTTAAAAGTAGATTTTACTGATCTATTTTGTTTTTATATTCCTAGATTTCCCTACATACATCACCCCCATATCCCTTTCTAATCTCTGTCCCAAATACCCATCCTTTATTCAACAAAACCAATCAACACATTGAAAAAAAAAACTAATGTTATATAAAATGTTCCATCCGTCTCATATCTCTTCTGTGAGGTCATGCTTGCTCTTTATAATTTTGTGACATTCAATTTTTATTCTTTTCTGGTTATTGTTTTTTCCTCTTACATTTTTGTGGTGACTGTATATGTTGTTTTACTGCATTCATCATATTCATATTATTATATAATTATATCATATTTACTTATAAGCACATTAATATTCCACTACATTCATGTACCCCAATTTGTTAGCTATTTCCCAAGCAACGGGAATCTATTTTATTTCTGGTTACTTGTGAGCACAATATGCACTGCTATGAATATTTTGGTGAATATAGAGCCTTTATTTTTGTTGATAACCTGATCGAGGCATATACCTAGCAGCAGACTCTGTGAGTTCAAGGGTATTTTAGCCACTTTATTTGCATAATTTCAAAGTGCATTCCAAAATGGTGTACTGATTCAAAGCTCCACCAACAATGCATTTGTGTGCCTTTCTTTACATAACCCCTCTAAACCCAACTATTCCCATCTATTGTCATCTTTGCCAATTTACTGTTGTAAGGTGAAACCTTGAGGTGGCTTTCATTTTCATTTCTCTTGTTATTAGTGATTTGGAACATTCTTATATATGGTTGTTAAGAGTTTGCAATTGTTCTTTTGAGAACTGTTTGTCCATATCCTTTAACTATTTATCTTTGGGGAATGGCTTTTGATCTTGTATATTTCTGTTAGTTGTCCATATATCTTGGATACCAAACCCTTATTGAAGAAATTTGATACAAAGATTTTCCCCTTTGAAGATAATTTCAATAGCTGTTTAAGAGATAGGAATCTGGTTTATTTTTTCAAACAAATATAAAGAAAAAGAAGCAATATGAGTGCAGTCTAAAAGGCTATTTGAAGCATAAATCTATGCAAGTCCCTTTGCTTTCTGTAGGTCTCATTTTCCTCATTTTTAAATTGAGGGGAGAAAAGGGGGCCATAGTGAATAACCTCTAAGTTTCCTTCCAGTTCTTTGATTTTTTGACCCAATGATTTTTACTGCTCCCTCTAGTTCTTAAAAACTAAGGAACAATTAAAGCTTTGTCAGTTTGAAATTGCCCCCAGTCTTTGTAGAGGAGCAGACTGAAGCACTTGATAGCTATATCCAGATCATATGGTCTGAATTCAGGAGCCTAGGGGCAAAATGGCAGAGACAGAGGGGAAGGGAGGGGAAGCCCTCAGTATCAATGTTCCTGGTGGGTTTTAGGATTTTTTAAAATTTAGTTGGCAGAGAAAAGGTAAGGAATACTGAAAAGTTATGTGACAGACAGATGTGATTTTTTCCAGAATATTTCCAAAGGAAGCATCAGCCATTCTTTAAATTCATTAACACACATGTTGGCATGGGTCACCACTGGATAAGCCAAATCCTTGTGAAACATTTCCTTCGTGATTAATCTAGCAAAAGTCTGAAGTAAAAGTATATTGATCGTCCCAGAGATAAGCTAGCAATTATATGCTTTTCCAAAAGCACTGAACTTAGTCTGCTCATCTTTTCATGGAAGCATTTCTTATTTTTAAAGGGATTTTCCTCTTACTCTGAGTAATTTTTACATAGAAATATTTGAGCAATATTTTTGACTAGCACACATATACCTCAGGGCCAGGAAGCAGAGTGAGCAGCATTTACAAAATATAATCTGGAAAGGATTCTTTACCTCCCTCCAATCTCTTTCACATCCACACAATAGTTTCTAAGTTGCCCATATTACTCCTTTCTTATCTTGTTGCTGTTCAGACATTTTCAGTCACATCCAACCCTTTGTGACCCCATTTGGGGTTTTCTTGGCAAAGACACTGGAGTGGTTTGCTATTTCCTTCTCCAGCTCATTTTACAGATGAGGACACTGACACAAACAGGGTGAAATGACTTGCCCAGAGTCACACAGCTAATAAGTATTTGAAACCAGATTTGAACTCGAGGAGATGAGTCTCCCTGACTTCAGGACCAGCTCTATCCTTTGGTCACCCAGTTTCAGCATTACTCCTTTTGGCAACTGAACAAAAATAGCTATTAAAATGCAAATGGTCTCTTGAGAAGGAAAATAAATTAAGCCGATATCAACCATTAATACCTTAGCTTGAATGTCTCTATGAGTTCTACAGTATAGACTAAGGCTCCAAGAGAATTGGGATAGGATAGGTAGAATATCATTAGGGTACCAGTAAGATGATAAGGAATATGGATAGTTGAAGGAGAGCATAAGGACGCCTAGTCTCCCTACACAAAGATGATTCTCAAATTTGTGAAAAACTTTATTTTTAATCACGCCTTCCCCACCCCCATCCTCCAGTACCCATCTTAAATGCCATTTTCAATATAAAGCCTTTGATGATTTCCCTCAGCTGAAAGTGATTTCAAACCTCAAGTGATTTTGTAAAACTTTGTATTCCACTTACACACCTGAACTACAAACTGTACTTTTTGTTACCTTTATATATATATAATTGTCTCTGAGATTGTAAACTCTTCAGAATAAGGGCCTTCTGTTTTTCTTTGTGTCTTCTACCAAACGCTGTCTTGCATATAGAAGGTACTGAATGCATCGAATGAATGAATGAAATAATGAAGTTAAGGCTAAAGGATCACCAAAGGTAAGCTGTGTTTATTTCACAATTTTGTATATTCCTAGTCCCACACATACCCAAATAACTTGAGTTTTCTCTGATACATGAATTTAAATGGAATCCATGCACAAGGTAACATATTTCATGTACGTAGCACTTCTTGGCCCTCAGATGGGCCAGATTTCCCTCTATCGCTGGCACAGTCATACCTTTAGGAGAAGGTCATAGAGAATGATCGCAGGGATGTAGCATCCAATGATACACCACAGCCCCTCCCCTCCAGTGTAGACATACCTACTCCCTGGAAGTATAGACAAAGAATACTACACCTACATCTAAAGCTTACCATCTCTACCAACACTTCCCCAAAGAGGGAAATAGAGATAGCATATGGAAAAACATACACAAGAGGATGTCCATTGGGACATACTGTTATATACCTGAAAACTTTACCTGGATCCCCTGTACCATCCTCAAAAACTCCACAAACCACAGGGTATTGTGACTCTTTCTCCTGTAATACACTAACTCTGTTCCAGCTCTGTTTCTCTTAACATAGTGGTCCAGAACAGAAGTGCTGAAGGATTGCTAGGACAACATCATCTTTTTCAAAACTGCTTTCAGTAGCCAGAGAACAATGGAGATGTATTCTAATTCTGCCTTAAACGACTAGACTTCACTTTCCCCACTATTTAGGTAGTTAGGTGATCTGAGTTCAAATCCATTCTTGGACACTTCTTAGCTGTGTGACCCAGGGCAAGTAATTTAACCTGTTTATCTCAGTTTTTTCAGCTATAAAATGGGGATAATATCAGCACCTACTTCCCAGGGTTGCTGGGAAGATCAAATGAAATAATACCGGCAATGGTCTTAGCACAGTACCTGGCAGGTACTTAATAATGACATTCTAGATGGAAATTCGTAGATCTCAATTGCATAAAGAAATTCGAAATGCTTGTCCATGTGAGCCAATATGCAAGGATTCATGGTTATTGACACTTAGAGGTTTAACACAAGTCATAGAATAATAAAAAAGAAGTTAGAAATCATCTAGTCTGATTCCTTTTTTCCATAAATGAGAACACAAGGGCCCTAAGAAATTAAAGTGATTTGTCAGAGGTGACGTGGGCAGTACGTAGGAGGGGCAGAATTTGAATCCAAGTCTTTAGATTCTAAGTCTAGTGTTCTTTTCACTGCTCTTTTCATATATTTCCCAAGTTGGTTTTTTTTTACTTCAGTGTTTACTAGAAGACTAAGACCCCCTCCTATCCATCAATGTAACATATCATTAAAACACAAAGAGAAACTATAAACACGGGGTGGGGGGCAGTATAGAAGAAGCAGGAGCACTAATAAAATTAAATTATAATATCCAAAATGAAATTAAAAGTAAAGAAAATGAGCTTTTAAAATTTGGATTGTGATTTTTATGTTTGCTACTCAATGAAAAATGCATTTGGGAAAGGGGGAATAACATTGGATTTATTTTTTTTAAGTACAGGACTTGCTAGGTTTCTTACTTTATTTTACATCCTGGCAAACAGCCATTTTGTAATCACAATAAGTCACACTTCAGCCTGAGTTATAGATGGTGTAATAATTCACACCTTGAGCATTGTTTCCAGTGAGTATTTTATTGCTTCGTTAAAGATGTTTATATTTGGGTAGTTTGCAAGTGTTCAGTCTGAAATGCAAAGCTCAAAATGTGTGAACCGTACCAGAAAAGCTTTAGTAGCAACCTGGAGGCACTCAGGCTATTAATAATCAAAGAAGAGAAAAGAAGTTGAGTTCTGTCATCATCTAAAAGTTTGCCCCAGAGCCATGCACTATATACTTTCAAAATAATATTTTCTTTAAACTATCAACTCAATTCTCCACTAAGGCCCAACTGTAGATACCGTTTCTTCTTGTGGTATGGAGGTGTGTATATGTTCTCAGAGGCCAACTGAGCACAAGCTCTGGCCTTACGACAGGGAAATGCTTTGAGAATATTCCCAATGGCAGAATTGCCTATTGCCTTAGGTTCCAGCCCAGCTAAATTCATGCAGAATCACCCGTTAGAGTTGGAAAGGATCTCGGAAGGCATCTAGTCCAACCCTTACACACACACACACACACACACACACACACACACACACACACACACACAATCCCTCCTATAATATACTTGTCAAGGGGTCATCAAATCTTTGCCTGAAGACCTCCAAGTAAGGGGAAACAAATCACCTTTCAAGGAAGCTCATTCCACTTTTGGACAACTCTCATTGCCAGGAACTTTTGTTTTGTTTGTTCCCTGACATGGAGTCCAATTTACTTCTTTGTCACTCGCATCTGTTGTTTCTGATTCTGCCCTATGGGCCAAACAGATCAGATCTAACCCTTCTTCACATGACAATCCATCAAAACACCTGAAGACTGCTATCATAGGCCTGCTAATTCTTCTCTTCTCCAGGCTAAACATTCCTGGTTCCCCCAACAAGTTCTTTAAATTTTGAGAGGCTCTTCACCAGAAAGCCAATTCTTCTGATGACAGCAATTCATGAAAAATATTTCTTAAGGCACAGAGTAATTTGGGATTGGTGTGAGTAAAGACAGTGTCAACACCAATGAAATGACAGATCTCCTGGGGGTATTTGAAAGGATCTGGTCACTAGCTTACAAACCACGGTTGGAGAAAAGGTCAAACTTCTAAGTACCAAGTTTGTCCCACCTATTAAAACCTCAAGTTCGCTAATCTATTTAGCATAAGTGGACAGATTCTCCATCAACAATCCTCTGAATTTAGAGGTGAAGAACAAGAAAAAGGTGTCAAGTTTTCTCAAAAAAAGGAAGCTCGACAGGTTCCAAGCCAGGGATATAGCTCATCTAACAAGGGCTGACAATAATGTACTTGCCTGGAGCCTCGCAAATCTAATTTCACAAAAAAAAAAAAATACTTTGCACAGAAAAGAATGAGGAAAAAGGGGAAACTACATATGAATTTTAAAACAAACTAGAAACCAAAAACAGTGGCTATAATGAAGAAAGACTATCAGAAGAGAGATACCCAAAAGTTCACAGAAGATCAAGTTATGCCACTGGTGTATAAGTTCTGATAGCTTCTTCCATACCGGGAAGGCTACAGATATGTCCAAGTACCATCTTAGTAACAGTGAGTCACTAGCAGGTAGGCCACAAGGAGATGGATTCTTTGGTTGTACTAACCCATGAAGTAACTTTTTAAAAATAGCTCTTTATCCTTTGAAGGCCTCTTCTGATTCATCAGGGATGGTGGCAGCAGGGTGAAAAGGTAGCAGAGGATGCTAAGAATCACAGTTTTTAGACCATCTACAAACATTAACTTACCTATATGTACTCTAAATGTGACATCTAATGACTAACAAATTAACAAACTATTAGAAGCACAGAACCATATCAATATTAATATTCTTGTGATAAACAAAACCAGAAGGCAAAATCAAGCTGCAGTTTAGTGGAAGATTAGCTCAAAATTTGGATGTGATCCAATTAGGAAAGCATTGAATAAAGCTAGATAGGGAGGAGGCTACAAAAAAACTTAGCCCCCAAAATGATGGCCCACTAAGAAGGTGATCATGGAGATATCACTAATTACCAGCCCATATATTTACCTTCTCAGCCTTATAAAATCTTTCTGAGGATGTTCTACACACATATTTAGGGTCTTTTGATAAAATGAGATGGAAATAAGCAAACTTTACAGTCAGATAATTGCCTAAAAAGTACAAAGAATACAAGATGCTGCCGTTTGTTTGTTGATTAAAAAAACAAGATAAAAACTATTAGAACTGGTAATATATGGGGGCAGGTAGGTGGTGCAATGGATTTAGGAGGATCTGAGTTCAAATCTGACCTCAGGCACTTGACACGTACTAGCTGTGTGACCCTGGGCAAGTCACTTAACCCTGACTGGCTTGCAAAAAAAAACCAAAATGGTAATAACAAAATGCAGATTTAAAGGCAATCCCTCCAACAAGGAATTTGTCATGTTTACGTTAAAGTGATACAAGATTACTTGATAAATACAGGATGTCTCTAAAGTCTGGACACATAGGAAAAAATGCATATTTTGAAATATTTGGAATATTAACAGACCTTAGCCCCCTTGACTTCTTTTTCTGGGATATGCTAAAGGAGAAGATGTACTCAATGAAAATCACAGATGCAACACACTTGATTGAACACACAAAGAGTGAATGTGCTAAAATTGACGGCAACGTAGAGTTACTGCATCGAGTTCATGTGAATCTTGCAAAGCGCATCAACCTTTGCATCACAAATGACAGAAATCATATTGAAGATGTTATTTGTTAATATTCCAATTAAATAAAATGTTGTTGAAAATTCCATTCACTTCATTTCTTGAAAATATGTATTTTTGCCTATGTGTCCAGACTTTAGGAACACCCTGTACAACTGCAGAGAGCTCAGTTCATAGTCCTTTGATTATTAACATCAAGAGAAGCACGAAACAGGAACACGTATTTATATGTATGGGTCACTTACACAAAAATGATAGTTTAGAGCTGATGAGGTTACCAAAAGAGAGAATACACAAAAGAAAGGAGGAGACCTACCACAGCACCCTAGGAAACACCCAATGTGAGGGGGAAAGGTATGGATGAAGAGCAAAGGAGATGAAGGAGCAGTTCATCAGGGAGGAGGAGGACCAGGAGAGAGTATCGTCACAAAAACCCAGAGAGGAGAAAGCATAATAATAACTAGTATTTACAAAGAGCTCTGAATATGTTAATCTCGTCCCCATCTTAGAACAACCCTATTAGGCTGGCGCTATAATTATCTCCACTTTGCAAATGAGGAAACTGAGGCTGACAGATTTTGTGATTTATCTAGGATGAAATGGCTAAGTAAATATCTGATTAAGGATTCTAATCCAGGTCTTCCAAATTACTCACATTCCATTTAGTGCTCTTCCAAGAAGAGAAGGTGGTTAACAGGGTCAAATGCAGCCCGTAGATAAGGAAGGTTGAAGTCTGAGAAAAGACCGTTAGATCCGGTAAATTATCAAGGACAGATCCACAATGGAGCTACCACTTCAGCTTTGTGTTTGTGTGCCCAGTGCCTACCACAGTGCCTGGCATAAAGTCAGTGTTTAAAGGAAAAAAAAATTGTTGAGTTGAATTCAAGGAACCTAGACTGTTTTAAGGCAAATCTCTGGAATTTGGGGGGGATTCCAATGAGGATGACTCCCAGTTGAAATCCCTCCCTTCATAACATATCCGTTGGTGCCACCAATACATACAGAACACTGAGTTGCATAGAGACTCATTAGGGCTGACCCATTATGGCATTCCCTATTTACTTGTCTTAATCACAGTTTAACTGGAAGCTAGGTGGCACGGTGGGTAGAGTGCTGGCTCTGGACTGAGGAAGACCTGAGTTCAAATGTGAACTCAGATACTTACTAGCAGGGTGAATCATCCACCTGCTTCAGTGCCCTCATCTGTAAAATGGCAGGGCTGTTGTTAAGATGAAAGGAGATAGTAATTGTGAAGTGCTTAGTATACTGCCTGGCATGTAGTAAGTACTACATAAATATTAGCTATTATCATTATTAATCTTTATTACCACAGTGCCTGGCACATAGTAGATGCTGTATAAATGTTAGCTATTATTGTTATCGTTATTAAACTAGAACATCCCTAAAAGTGATAATCAACCCCTAAGTAATATATATTTCATGTATGTGTTTAAAGGCAATGTGATCGAATGAATCTCCAGGTTTAATTTACACGGTGGAGCCAAATTGTTCAAACATCTATGTAAGTGAGGGGTCAGGGATACCAGGACAGAGTACAATGATGGGCCAAATCTATTCTAATGTAAATATTTGGTATATTGAGATTTCAGAAACATAACTGAATCCACAGTAATGATAAATAACAACTCTTTAACCCAAGCCTCCCTTTCTTTGAATATTAATATCCACTGAAACCAAACACTTCTTTTTTCTGGCAGAAGCAAAAGACAGTTCATACTGTTAAATCTCAGAATCCCTAGGCTGGAGGGAGACTAGAGTCTCTTTCCCCTACATTCAGATAGGGAGGACCTTATTTATAAGGATATACAGAAGAAAAGATTCCACCATCACTGCCTATAAGCCATTACAATGTTTTAAATCCTTCCTTGTGTCTAAATCCAATCTCTCACGCTACAGTGACAGCTTCCACTCACTCTTCAAGCTGAGCAGTCTAGTCCTGCACTGCAGCTGTGAATTTAGACATGTTTTTTTCACAAGCAGGAAGAGGGAATACTTTCTACTCATTGCCCATAAAACTACTGAGAGGATACAAACCCATTCCTCCAAGACTAATTAAGGTTAGTAAGTCCATAACAGAGAAAGAGGAAGGGGCAGGACCTGATTTCATTTGCAAAACTCCAATTTATGCAAAAGTAAATCCTCCCAGCTAAGTTTTAATCAAAGTTTAAACTGAATGCAAAGGGAAGCCTTTAATATTAAAATGCAATTTTATTATTCCTTCCACCCACTAAACCAGACTGGAAACTTTTATAAATAGGTTCAGTAACCATCAGTCTGGTCTGCTTTCATTGCATTGCCACCGCAAATCAAGGTGTCACACCACTGCCATAAGTTTTGCTGGAAATAACATTCCATTTGAAGTCAGAAGATCTGGGTTCAAGTCCTAATTTTGCCACTTAGTCCATTGATTTGGGGAAGTCACTTTGTATCCCTGGGCCTTACTTTCCTCTTGTGTAAAATGGAGGCATTGATTAGATGGTGTCAAAGCTCCCTTCTAGTTTTAAATCCATTGACTTTTTAAGGTCCTTGCTTGTTTTACGATTGTGATTAAAATTTTCCCCTAACTGGCTGGGGTAGAGTACGTCCACTTTAATAAAAGTAGAAATGATATATGTGCATTGAACAAAGCTGCTGACAGTGACAGCCTGCTTGAAACAGTATGTTTAGTGTGTGTGACTTGATAACAGTTTTGTAAACCAACAGCAAAGTTACTTCTATTCCACTAACGTCACATTAACCTCCTTGCCTGCCAACAGCAGTCCTGACTGAGTCTGGAGTACTCGGTTTAGCTAAATCCCGAGAGTGAAAGGCTTTTATTTGTCAAAACAGATCTCTGCCACACATAAGTAACCTGAGAAACTGGATGATTTTAAAAAATATTTCTCTTTTATTTTTTTTAAAGGCAATCCATTTCCCCAGTTAAATGACTAAAGCCCAGCAGATAGACAAGAGCTTGGGGTGAGGATAGGGTTTGGGTTAGAATGAGGGAAGGAAAGAAGGGAATAAAGAAGAAAAAAGAAAAACCCAGCAACCTCAAATGGCAAGGGTCCAGTTCTGAAATACTCACATCTTACTTGGAGTTTTAACTGACGTCAATAGATGGGGTCTGAGAGAAGACCATAGCAATGAATGATTTCCAAAGAGTAGTCTTAAAAATATAGTCATTATAAATTGCTCAATATGGCATAGCATGTGTTTTAAAACAAGAACCGTGTTCTGCTCTTCCCAGAGGGGCATGAAGCATGAAATGTCCATTTTTATCCAGTACAAATTAACTCCATGGGGTGCCTCACCTACTTGACCTTGGTAAAATACCAATAGAAACTTCTGTAGCAGAGAAACTACAGTTTCCACATTGGTTGAGAGAAATCGCAAGCAGGTTGCAGGTTTGAAAAAAAATAGATGTCATAAGATCATGGATCTGGGGCAGAAAGGAATCTAGGTCAACCCCATTTTACAAATACAGACCCACAGACTGGTTGTGACTTATCCAAGGTCACATAGTAGCAAACGACAGAGTAATTTTTAAACTCAAGTTACCTAACTTCAGTTGACAATAAAAAAAAAGCCAAATAGATGATAAACCTCCATTGTAAATCACAGGAGTTAGAGATAAAAGGAAACTTAGGGCCCATCTAGTCCACCCTTATCATTTTTAAACATAAAACAACCAAGGCCCAAGGATGTGAAAACAATTTTCTCAAGATCACATAGAAAAGCAAAGTCAGCCACAACTCAAAGGACTGAAGAACAACAGTGAGATTCAAACCCAGGCCCTGTGTCTTCAGAGCCAGTATTCATTATGCTACTGCATATTGCCTGATTTCACTAAACACAAGTAAGCCCCACAACTGGTGACTTTATTAAATTACAGTAATATCAGCATTCACTTCTCCATGTGTTCCGTTATCAAGGCTGCAAAATTCAATATCTGAGGGGGAGAAAAGCAAACAAGGCCTTATGTCATTGGGTTTTTTCTTCGGTCTGCTTTTGCATTTGTTTTTTGTTTTTTTGTTCTCAGAAGTATATTCTATGAATCGACATTGAACATCTAGACACAGAAAGATGACACCAGAAAACACTGGCTCTTCCATCCACTTCAGTTTTGAGTTCTTCAGAATAATAGCATGCACTTCCGTTCACTTAAGCCTCTATAGGCAAGACTAAATGAGCTAAGGGAAGTCCCAAGTAAAGCCCTTCTTGAGAAAATAGAACTAAGAAAGTATAATGATGACTTTGTACACAAAAAGGATTTGTGGTGTGAGTAATCACTTCATCTGCAATCAATCTGCCCAGAAACTCAAATTCGGGTTATACTATCTATGGATATCAGTAAAATGTAAGCATCTAATTGCCTTTCCAATTTTATTGCAATCTTAGTTTATTTGATACCTTAATATATTAGCTGGGAAACCCATTTAAATCACCAGTCTGAAAACACGGCTGTGCAGGATGCTTTGAACCAGAATAGAATTTCAGATTTAGTCAGCTTAAATTCATATTCGGCAAGCTATTTATGACTGTTAAACAGAGTTTAAAAAAAAAGCCTTACTTCATTGCATTGCTCTGAGGATTCTTTTCCCATTTAGGGATTCTAAGTTCCTTGGAATTAGAATTTTTAGTTTAAAAATGAGCAATGCCTAGCTGCCATGAACAAATAAATGAGTGTGGTGGCGATCTTATTAATCCTATGAGGAACTAACTCTTTCACAGGATCCATGGTCCTTCATAGTCTGGCCTGAAACCACATCTCCATTCCTATTCCTCCATGTTCCCCAAATACAGACCTGCTACTCTGGTCAGAAAGGCTGCTTCACTGTCTCACAAACACTCCAACATTTCTTTCACTTTGACATCACCCCATCCCCCCACACACACGTGAAAAGCCTTTACTTTCTCGCTTGGCCTATCCACATCTTACCAATTCTTCAAGACCAAACTCAAAGTGTACCTCTTCCAGGAAAACTCCTTCTCTCCTTGATTACTTCAAACACACTGGCTAGAGCATACTGGATTTGGGGTTGGAAGACCTGGCTAATTCCAGTTCTGCTACATGTTTCCTGTGTAACATTGGGCAAGTTATTCCGCCTCTCTGGGTCTCAGTTTCCTCAACTATTGAATGGGGACATTGGATTCACTGACCCCCAAAGTTCCTTTCATTTCTAAATCTATAAACCTCAGTTTTTCTAGTTTTCTGAATTCCAATAGCATTCATAGCACATGATACCCAATTTAAATAGCACAATGTTGGGCATGAAATAAGATGGTCAAGAAACACTTGTTTATTATGATCATAGACAATTCACTAAACTTTCAATCTCACCCCATCACCACCTATCCACCCCCCAGACAGACAGACAGACAGACAGACACACACACACACACACACACACACACACACACACACATACACACACACACACACACATACCCCTCTCTGAGACTATAAGCTCCCAAAAAGTTCCTAAGCCTTGTTAGGGGAGGCAATTTCCATACAGAAAGTTTCCACGCTAGTGAAATTACAGATACAAACCAAGAGGGAATAAAAAAAAACCAGCCTACTTTTAAGCAATATTATAGGATTTAGGACTTGATGAAATCTTAGCAATAAACCAGTCCAACTCCCTTATTTTACCAATGAGTAGATTTAAACTCAGGGTAATTCAGCAACTTTCACCAGGTCCCACAGTTAGTTTCAAAGCTCTGATTTGAACTCCAATCTTCTGACTCCAAATTCAGCTTGCTTTTCATTTTACTATACTTCTCCCTTTGGACCCAAGAACTCTGTGTGTGTGTGTGTGTGTGTGTGTGTGTGTGTGTGTGTGCTCGAGTGTGTATCTCCCAGTACCCTAAAGAGCATCTAACAATCTATACCTAGCACTACTCTGTTGAAAACTGTCAAGAAACACTCCTGTAACTCAAGGCACAGAAATGTGAGCCCTTTGTCTCCTTTACCCGTGGTAGGGATTAACTTAGCCATAGTGTTTTCAAAAAGGAAGCCTCACCTCCTGAGACAGATGACACAAGATGAAGTCCAAGTTCAAATCAATAACAGTGGAGAAAAAGAGTTGCTAAGCTGTTTCTATTAGCATTTTACTATTCAGTCACAGTGGTAAGGTATTTGTGTGAATGGAGTCGATACACTGAGCCACATAGTAGGTATGTCTTGTTTCTTGGGTAAGAATCAAGAAGACCTCAAGAGAGGGCTTCTTTCTTTTGTTCTTTAAGCTGCCCATGCAATAAAGTCTATAATTCAAGGTCATGGTCCCCCATCTTACCCCAATGTTGCTTCTTATAATTTCCTTTCTAAAATCTAAAGTTTCATGGACGGATTCACAAGACCAGTAGCCATGTCTAATTTTCCATTTCAGAGCCACCTTAGCTCATTCACCCACCTTAGAAAAGAAGGGTGCTTGGCCTGTGGTTGATTTTCAGGCTCTAGACCAGATAAATCTTATGTAATGAGTGTTACCCGTCTGCGTGGAAATTGGACTCTGTCTTTGCTTTTGCAGCCATTTAAAGTTTCTATATTGAATAAATAGAAGTACATTGTCCATGCCTATTCTGCATATGCAAATGTCAGAAGAGTGAGAGAGTGAATGAAGAAAAAACGCTTTAAAATAAAGCTCTAGACCTCATTTCAAGTCCTGACTGTCATTCATTGATTATCTTTGTGACCTTGGACTTCTCACTTAACTTGTCTGTGTTTCCATTTTCTCGTCTATAAAATAAGAGGGTTGGACCAGATGGCCTTGCCCTTCAAGTTTTAAATCTCTAATCCTATATTTAATTGAATAAGATTATGGGTACACTGTCTATAGAGTACTTTGATCTTGTGGAAAGAAAGAGGAGTGCTCTGAGAGATCAAATGAGTTAACATTTGTACAGCACTTAGTACAGTGCTAGGTACATTTTGTGATTCGGTCATTTTCAGTTGTGGTTGACTCCTTGTGATCCCGTTTGAGGTTTTCTTGGCAAAGACTCTGGAGTGGTTTGCTGTTTCTTTCTCCAGGTCATTTAACAGATGAGGAAACTGAGGTAAACAGGGTTAAGTGACTTGTCCAGGGTCATACTGCTAGTAAATGTCCGAGATCAGATTTGAACTTAGGAAGATGAATCTTCCTGACTCCAACACTGTCATTCTATCCACTGAGCCCCCTATCTACCCCTACCTAGTACACAGCAAGTGTTTAATAAAAGTTCATTCCCCCTTCCACCCTGGGAGTCAGAAGATTTGGTCCATAGTCCCAACTTGGTCACTAACTTGTTTGAGCAAAACATTTCTCTTCTTTGGACCCCAGTTACCTCATCTGTAAAATGAGAAGTTTGGACTAGGTGATCTCTAAGTCCCTTCCTGTTCTAATAATCCATGACCCTTCATTTCCATCCATGATACATTTAAACTCTGCACCACCAAATTACTTATGCTTTTGCCAAGGTCCTCACTCTTCTAATATACACTGTATTTTAGCATATATCAAGCAAAACTCAAGATGAAAGTTAATGGAACAAACATTAACACAAAATACGATAATTGTTCCGGAAATAAATTCTGCTCTCTGGTCATCTTGTCATAAAAGCTTTCAAATATGCATTTTTGTGGAAAGGAGGCAGTGGTAAAATTGACCCATATTCTATTTCAAAGCTATTAACATGTCAAATGGCTAGTCTAAGAAGGCAGAGAATTACTGCAAAGTTTGGGGAAAATATCTTCTATATTGTCCTGTACAATTAACTATGTTGACATCAGTGGCCAGTCAAAGTATTTTCATTGGTGAATCTAGATCTTTTGTGTTGGCTTGTTTGGGTTTTTAATTAAATTCACAAATGTTTTTAATCCCCTAGAACCAAGATTATGTCAGAATTTGGGATTCAGATTTTTTAAAAAATCCTCCCTTGGGCTCTTTACTTAGAAGACTTGGATTCTCAGGTCTGAGACATGAAAAATTATGTAATTATAGAACTGTCTGGCACAGTAAAAGCACATTTCATATGCTCAAAGAATAAGGTTGGTCAGAATCATATACCTAAGTCATGCTAATAGCTTTACTGAGAGATAGGTCTATGCCTTGATATGTTCATCAAGGCATAAAACCTTATGACTGTGGAAAGGAAATGTTAAACAAAGGAACAAATAAGGGGGCAGAAATGGCAGCCTCATAGATATGGAAGGAGGACTTCTCTG
Organism: Trichosurus vulpecula; assembly: GCF_011100635.1. NCBI lineage: Eukaryota > Metazoa > Chordata > Mammalia > Diprotodontia > Phalangeridae > Trichosurus > Trichosurus vulpecula. The sequence continues at coordinate 84,294,183 of NC_050581.1, forward strand.
GAACCAGTCCTCATCCCTGTTCTTCAAAGAGGCATACTAACATGTAAGTGACATGTATAGACATACAATCTTAAACTCCTTTCCCCACCCTCAACATCTAGCCTCAGGAAGGCCCTGATGAGATCTGTGTCTATAGTATGTCCCATGTGGTTAGCCACTGGCTATAAATTACATGTTATGGAGGCAGGAGTTGTAGATCTGTGATCAAGTCAATAAGTATTTATTAAATACTTACTATGTGTCAGATACTGTGTTAAGTGATAGAAATATAAATACAAGCAAAAAGTCCCTGGGGAAACAGAGCTCAGAGAAGAGTAAAGGATGAATGTCACTATCACCAAAACTTTGTTAAAGACATTCTTGAGGAACACTTCTACTTTCTAAAATAGAGATTATAAGCTTTTGCAGAGAGTGGTTTATGAACTTTGGTGTGACCTATCTAAAGGAAAAATTAGTCCTGGTAAAGAAAAGGAGCTCTATTTGGCCTCCTTATCTTTCTGGTATAATGGACATCCTGAGTTCTCTGACCCCATCTATTCCTCTTCAATGCATCAGGTACAATACGGCCCGTTATAACTTTACCCCCTCCCAGATCCATGGGATGTTACCATCTTACTGCAATTGAATATTGATGCAGGAGCATTCCCAGGACAATCTTCTCCTGCCCAAGCACATTGGAAAGGCATAAACATAAGCAATAATGCTGCCATTTAGCCCCATTAAGTTTGCTAAAAGTATTAAATTTTATGCTATTACCAAGGAAGCACTTTTAATGACTTCTCCCTCAATAGGAGATAAAATGTTTACTATGTGTCTGACTTCAAAAATAGCAGATTTGGAAGTCAGTCAGTCAATAAGCATTTATTAAATGCCTATTATGTGCCTTGTTTGAGGAACAGCATGGAAGACAGTGTAACTGGATCAAAGAGGACATGGCTGAAGGAGAGAGGGCACTATAAGGAGTAAGAAGACTGAAAAAGTGAAGGGGGGAGTTAAGCTGTCAAATCTTGACATGTCCAGTATATAGAGCACTGACCTTAGAGTCCAGAAGACCTGAGTTCAAATACTGCCTTAAGACACAACTAGCTGCATAAATATGTTAAAGTCTCTCAACCTCTCTCAGCCTCAATTTCTTCCTCTTTAAATTGGGGAAAATAATGCACCTACCTTACAGAGTTCTTGTGAGGATCAAACAAAGTAAGATGTGTACAGCATTTTACAAACCTTACGGTGCTATATGAATGCTAGAAGTTATTATTATTAAACAGTTCTGAAAAATATTGGAGTGGATATATGACTAATTTAACAACTATATCAAAAAATAACTTAAAACATAGTTCTTTTAAAATCATTTTTAATGTTCAAGTACACTGATTTTTCCTATTTATCAAGCCCCTAAGACAAATATCCTCTTTCTGATGGTGGACTGAAAAAAATTCCTCTGCACAATTGCTCTCCAGTGCCCTTTCCAATGGTCAAAGCAGCCAGCTAGAGCAGAAAACCATAGAAATTCTCACAGAAGGCTGCTAAGGAAGAATATGCTAACCTGATTCTCCATTTACTGAAATAGACAGAAAGCGGCTTCCATGGTACTTTTCCTTCCTTAGTTTTAATCATTTCCTTGAAGAAAAGAAAGGTGGGTTGACTTGATGAATTGGTTAGACTTACAAAACACAGCCCAAGTTGTCATGAATACACAAATGACCTCAGGCAACCACAAACTTCAGTCACTGAGTTGAATGTCTTGTTGTTTGGTTTTTGCTTGGGGTTTGGTTTTGTTTTCATTAATCCTATTCCCTCAACAAAAAGACATCTCTCTAGGTTCCAAAGTATGATCTTTGGTATGTGGAAAGTTCAACCTAGCCTCAGATGGATGTTGCTAAATGATCCAAGTTTGGTTTTTTCCTAACAAGTTATCCCTACCCCCCTACCTCTCCCACACCCTTCCACAGCTTCCATCCCACTTCCCTCCCACCCCCAACCTTACAGACATGTAAATAAACAATCATAGTAAAGTTACTGGCTGTGAGACAGATGAGATGTTACCACTGGCTGCCCATTGCCCTAAGGAAGGCATTAGCCCTGTTCCCACTCTGAAGCTTCCTACAGACAGCAGATGAAAAGCAGGGAGCCTAAGCCTCAGTAATGGTATTCCCTAAACTAACCCTTTAACTGTGTCCAAAAAACTGATTGTATGGGAAAGAAGGAGAACAAGTCAGGGGAAACCTTACTATGAATGAAGCTTGGCAACCTTTATTGTTACCTGGGTGGCTTTCCCCATGAATAAATGAATGGATGAGTCAAAAAGCATTAAGAGCTCACTATTTTGTTGCTAAATCAGACATGTCTGACCCTTCATTTTGTTTGACTTAATGTTGTGCAGACAGCTATTACTTCCATACTGATTTGAAGGATCAATGATGGTGTCAGTGTGGGCACATCTTTCACCTGTGCAGATGGCAACCCTTCCATTCTTTAGTGGACAGTCTTTGCGAATTGATGTTATTTAAAATAAAAAAGAATATAAGACATGTAATTTCATTGTTCAGTCTTTTTATAGTCCCATCTGACTCTTCATGACCCCTTTTGGGGTTTTCTTGGCAAAGATACTACAGTGGTTTGCCATTTCCTTCCATAGCTCATTTTGCAGAAAAGGAAAACAGGTTTAAGTGACTTGCCCAGGGTCATGCAGTTAATAAATGTCTGAGATCAGATTTGAAATCATGTCTTCCTGATTCCAGGCCCACTGTGCCACCTAACTGCCCAAGACAGGCATTATGTTGAGCTCTGGAAATACAAATGCAAAAAAGGAAGATATCCCCTGCCCTCTAGAAGCTTACATTCTGCCAGGAGAAGACAATGCTTACAAGGAAGAGGTAGAATAATTTTTGGTCAGAGGAAATCATAGGGATGGTAGGTAGAGATTTAGAGCCATTGATTGACAGATCCTTTATTTGAATGGCAATAATAATTTAATTACTGTTGCCAGAGCAAGAGGTGGAAAGTAGGGAGTGGTGAGGGCTGGGGTACAGCATGAAAATGGCCAAGGATCAGTAGCATGGTGGATCTAGACAGGCTAGAAATGATGAAGGTTCACCAAACACAAGTCCATGCCCCGTTGTGGAAGGTTTAAGCTGAAGCATACAAGCATGGTATAAAAATGGCCGGGAAGCAAGCTCATGTGTCTTTTTTTGAGTTACGCTCCATTGTACATATCTCTGAGAAAAAGTCTTGCGCTGAATGCTACCTGAGGTCTTAGGTAGATGGACCCCTAAAGGTAATGGTGACTGTGTCAAAAGGTCAGGAGCCCTTTCTTGATTACAGTTCATGGGACCCTGTTGAGAAGTGAAGGAAAGCTGCATATGTTGCTTTGAAAAGATCTCCATCACTGAATTGTAAACAAGAGTGAGTTTCATCTACATCACAGTATAAGAGTTTACTGTACCTCAGTACATTAAAGGGTGAATACTCAAAGAAGAGCTAAGCCACAAAACATCCTTTCAAAGAAAAGACTGCAGCCAAAAATTGTGACACTGGAAAACATTAGGGAAAAGTGAAGAAAGGAGATGGCAACATTTCCAAAGCAAACTCTCCTTTGTTTTGGTCAGATTCCCCTATAATCTTTTCCACTGGTACTGAGCAATTATGTCATTTTTTGAGAAGTAAATTGGGTATAAGTAGAAATGGCGAACCCAAACCCTAGCAGTTCAAGAGAACTTTATGCTTTGGAATGTGTGCAAAGAAGAAGGCATGAATGTGGCCTCATTCATTTGGCTCTGACCCTATACCTGGATGTAGGCCATATGTAGAACTGGGGCATTGTAGCATTTCAAAAACTTGTTCAGTGCTCCCCAGGCAGCTACTGTCAACACAGTGCCTCTCTCTGACTACACAGAAAGCAAGGGGCTCTTTCCAGAGCTGAGGCTCTGATTGTGGAGGTTTCTAAGAAAAGGAAAAACTTTAAGTGTGTTCATGAATGTACACATACATTCACACACACACACATTTCCACATATACCCAACACAAAACAGATGAACTGAACACATCATTTGTCTGCAAAGCGCTGTCAGTGATCTGTCAGTGATCTGTCAGTGATTCCAAGCTAGCCCATTTACCAAACAAAGTTTCATAGCCACCTACCAGGGCATAATTTTCATCTTTGGAAGGCACATAAAAATGAAGACTATAGAGATGAACTTAGAAGGATTTCGAGGATCAAATGACGATTACATATGAGAATTACAGGCAAGTGCTTTGAAAGACAGGAAATATTTGAACAGGTACATCGTTCAAGTTCATGATATGAAATAACAGAGATGTGGTCAAGCCTACCTCAAACTAATCCAACCACAGGGTTTATTGAATGATAAACAGCCCATCTTAGTATAGCCAAGAGAAATTAGGTTGTGCATGGAACAGCTCCTCAAAGTTAGTGATATCCTGACTTATAGCCCAATCTAAGGGGCTGTATGGTTTTACACAGACTTGACAAAGGGAGATTAATGGTCCAATCAAGCAAACTTCAGCTGAATTTGAATACTCCTATCATGAATAGATTAGATAGGTTTAAATGCCAACTCCTGCTGGTAGAATTTCATTTCATTCAGGGATTGTATTGTTGTTGTTCAGTTTGTGTCCAACTCTTCATCATCCCAAGGATCATAGCATGATACACTCTTCTCTCCTCCACTATCTCCCAAAGTCTGTCCAAGCTCAGGCTCATTGCTTTCATGACACTATCTATCCATCTCATCCTCCACTGTTCCCTTTTCCTTTTCCTTTTGCCTTCACACTCCAAAAATCAGGGAATTTTCCAATGAGTCCTGTCTTCTCTTCTCTTCTTATTATGTGGCCAAAGAATTTAAGCTTCAGCATTTCATCTTCCAGTTGAAAGCCTGAATTAATTTCTTTTTTAAGTATTGATGGATTTGGTTACATTGTTGACCAAAGGACTCTCAAAAGTCTTCTCTAGCACCACGATTCGAAATCATCAATTCTGTGGTGCTCAGCTTTCCTTATAGTTCTAGTCTACTAGTGACACAATGCTCCTAGGAAAACCATAGCTTTGACTATACAGGCCAAAGGACATTCATTAGTCATTTTAATGGTCTTTATCCATATATCTCTCCTTGCTCTCTGGATGAAGGAACTCATCCAACTCACCTCCATCAGCAAATAAAGTGGTTTTATAATTTGGATTGTAAATTCCAAGAGGGTCAGACAAGTGCCAGTTTAATAATCTGTATAGGCTCACATCAGAGACTTAAGATGTAGAGCCTGAGGGGGTATTAGAAATCATCTAGGCTAATCATCACATTTTATAGATTAGGAAACACAAGTCTAGAAAAGTTAAGTGACTCTCCCTTGACAAAAGAGGTATTAAGGAGTAGAGTTGGGATTTGAACCCCCTTCTACCTCTAGATTCGGTGTTCTTTCCACCCCACCCAGTGGTGTGGTCACAATGAAAACTGCAATAATGATGAATGACTCATCTTCTCGTGGCTTTCACCTGGCAGCCCAAAGAAGAACTTAATAAACATTTAAACAAATGAGAGTTCTATGGGAATTAAAATCCATGGCAGCATCAAATAGTATTTATGAAAATATCTGACAGAAAATAATGGCTTCTTTGAAATTAAACAAAGATGAAGACTTACAAACATATGGGACTTATTTAACATCTGGTACAAGATTTGAAAGCTCATCAAAATGGACTTTCTCTCTTGTCTCTATTCCCATTAAGGCTAATTTAGACTTTACACTTGAAATTATGAAAATTTTCACTTAAATAATACATACTATGAAGATGACACTACTGACCCATTAGCAGTTCAGCATGCATTTTGAGTTTACTTTTTCAGAGATGGAGAGCTGGTGATTGGTGGCACTCAGCCAGCCACACTCCTTACATCTCTCAGCTAGTTCTCCTTACAACTAAGGTAACATATTTGCAAGGCACATGACTACTAAATGGGGCATCATGGCCATGGGATAAAGATTTTTCCAAGTCAATCCCACTAAATACACAGAGTTAGAGCCCATGACATTGGCCTCTTTATCAAATGAATAAATTATTAGACAAATATAGCCACCTAACATGATCTCAAAATATACTTGGACTTTTTAGAAATGAAATCACTTCCATCACCAAAAAGTCTCAAAAAATGCTGCAAAATGAAAATGTTAGACCATAGATAGATTAAAACCAAGCACTAAATGAACTTTAATTGAACAGGTAATGATTCAGATATTGAAACACTCAAATTATCTAAAACACCCAACATGTTGCCATGCACATGTGTGTGTAGATGAAAACATAAAGGAAAAAAGTGAACTTTTTCCTATATGGCAGGATAGTATCAGAGCAGAAAGAATTTTGTATTTAGAAATGGAGGACCAGAGTTCCGATCCTATTGATTATGTGACATCAGGCAAGTCACTTAATCTCTCTGGACCTCAGTTTCCTCATCCTCCCCTAAATTCCTAGCTAAGCCTTTTCTTCGAGTTTAAATATTTTTCATTCTTAAGGTTTGGGTTTGTTTTGTTTTGAAAGTCCATATTCTTCCACATTTCCAGGTTGAGCCAGATGTATCTCTGAGGTCTCTTATGACTTGAAATCTACAATCCTATGACATGATTTGCAGAGAGACAATGAAATAGTAAATAGTGTTCTGGATTTGGAGCCAGGAGACCTGGGTTCAAGTTCTTCCTCTGACACTTATTAGCTAGGTGACCTTGGACAACTAATTTAATTCCCTGAGTGAAGACTTATATCCTAAATAGATAAACTCTATAAGGGCAGAGGCCTGGTCTCTTTTATCTTCCTATTTCCATTAGCACCTGGTAGAGTGTTTAACACAGAAGAGCTACTTAAGAAATGTTCCTTAAGGAAAAGAGGAATCATTGGATGGGTGAATGAATGAATGGCCTGCCCTTAAGGTAATAATCATCATCTTCACCATCATCATCATCATCACCAGTAGCAGCAGCATGGAGTAGTAGAGAGCTGGCCTCAAAGCCAAAAAGAGTTAGGTTTGAGTCTTATGTATGATACATTATCCAGGGACTGATTCAACAGCAGTCCAATGGCTCACTCAGAAGCTAAGGGTTCGAATAAGCATTCCCTTTTGTGTGTGTTTGTGTGTGTGTGTGTGTGTGTGTGTGTGTGTGTGTGCGTGCATGTGTGTGTGTGTGTGTGTGTATGTTAAAATATCCTCAGGTAAAAGTAGTCTCCAAAGCAGCTGAAAGGCTACTGAGGAAAGTAAAGGATCCTAGTAGAGACAGGGAGCCATTGGAATTTACAGAGTTGGGGGGATGGGTAACACAATCAAGCCTTGCATTTTAGGGAGATCACTTTGATAACTAAGTGGAAAATGAGTAAGTTGAGGAATCAAGAGGTTAATGTGTTTGAGGAAGTATGATCAGTACGTATGTTGAAGCCCCTAGAATTGGGGAGAAGAAAAAGACTGAGCTAGGAACTAAACTCATTGAAAAAAAAATGTTTCCTGGAAGTCAATAGACAACTACCATAATCTTAAGGGACTGAATGAACTTCAAAGGAGGAAAGGTTGCTTAGTGATCCTGGAAGTGGCAGTAGGAACAAGGAATATTCCAACTCCTCCTACTCAACCAAAGATAATAATAAGATGCAATGAATACTAGATTTGGAAAGACAAAGCCTTGGCTCTGCTCTGGATTTTGATCCCACTAAGGTATATGACTTTGGACTGGATATAGTTGACCCTCTGCTTAAAATTTACATACCATAATATATTATTCTCTGAGTTTTTCTGCCATTTTCTCACCTTTGGTATATTAGTCAGAATACATAAATATGTAAAATATATAAAAACCTGACTTCAACCTACCTTCACTGTTGGATTTTTCACAGAGTATGCCCTTTCATTTTCTTTTTCATTTCACATTTAGGGAGATAAACAGTCTATATTTGGAAACAGATTATTTTGTTTTCAAACTAATGCGGTACAACCTATTTCATGGGCTTCCATAACCTTAGAATTCATCACCTAGTGGCCAGTCCAGGTTTAGCTAAGTTGGTCTACACTCCTGTTGGCTGGACCATACTTAGAGCCTTTCTAGTTCGACAGACTATGACATGCTTCCATTCCACGAGCAGAACTACCAAAAAAGCAGAGTCATATGTATTCTATGATTGGACATCAAAGAATAATAGACTTAGAAATGGGTTATGACATCCAATACCCTCATTTTATGGATGAGGAGAATCAGGCTCAGAAAAGTTACCTTGACATGCCCAAGTTTACACAGGGTGTAAAAGGCAGAGCCACAGTTTGAACCCTGGCCCCTTGACTATAAACTCAGAAGTCTTTCCACTGCCCAATGCTCCCTCTCAGAGTATCTCTTCACATCTGCTTGCCTTATAGGATTGCAGGATCATAAAACTAGAACTCGACTCACCTCCTCTTGGCTCTAATTATTATTGCATAGTGGTTTGCATGTTGTCTTCCTCTTTGTTCTCCTCTCTCTCCATTAGATTATGAACAGAAACTAGTTTTTTTTTTGCCTTTCTTTGTATGTTCTGGTGCTTAGCACAGTGCTCCGTGCTTAATAAAGGCTTGTTGACTAGACTAGACTTAACTTGGTGAGTGCCAGTAACCCTAAAAGGCTTCAAATACCAGCCTGATGACAGACTCTGCCTCCTACGTGGGGGCCCTGCCTGGGTAAATTCATCATCACAAGGTTGCCCACCAGATGATGATTTCTTTTTCAACCACATCAACTCAAGAAGACCACGTACTAAGACACATTGATTGAAATAATGCCCGAGCCAAGAAAAATCATGGATCCTAGAAGTACAGGCATAAATCACTAACCTAGGAGATCTAATTTTTTTAATCATTTGGGGGACAAAGATGGTGCTCCTTGAAATGAAGTATACGGAATTAAATTCTCATTTAGAGCAAGTATAGCAAGGGGAAGCCCCTGCCTTGATAGTACCATCTCCAGGGGAAAGTACTATAGTTGAGCCATATGCTAACAATTTAACTCATAAAAACATTGTGTACATTTTGTGTCTGGGGTTTGTATACCTAACAAATTGGCTTAGCAAGTGCATATGTTTGAGATAAAAGATACCAAATCTTTTTTGCTGTCAGGAACATGGAAAAACTGCAGGGTTTCATTTCTCATGCCAAGGTGTGAACATTCACAAGGCCTGTGCTCAGTTCAAGATGAATGGCTGCTTGCCTCTCTGTCTGGGTGACTTTTCAGTAGCCTTTAGTTTAGCTCCTATAATTTCAGCTCTTGGTGTTAAAAAAAAATTATTTTTCAAGGAGAAATAAGGAAGATTGTGCTCTATAAGTACTGGCATCTATCCCATTCACATTTATTCTGCTCCTTTCTCTTTCCTTGGAGCACATCTGTCTTCCTACTGCTCCACAAAGGAGATCATATGTGGCATACAAGGAAAAGCACTGAATTGGTTATTTGGAGACCTGGGTTCTCATGATTCTCTCAGTTACTACCTAGGTGACCTTGGCCAAGTTATATCTTTTCTCGGCTTCTATCTCTGAAAATATCCAAGGTTGAGCTAGATGCAGGGTTGTTTATCTGGAGTGCTTAAATTTTTTTTAAGATATTTTGATAACTATTTTAGTTATCAAATTAGTCCCTTTGCAATCTTCTATATATTATTTTATACATTTAAAGACATTATTCTAAGAAGGGTTCCACAGGCTTCACCCAGACTGACAAAGGGGTCCATGATGCCAAAAAAAAGTGGGGATGAGAACTCCTGAACTAAGTGATCTCCGATGTTCCTTATAAGTCTAAAATCCTATAATTTTATAGCAGTAGGCCGAAGGAGGACCTGCCTGAATTCAGTGGAACAAATTAACACAGAGAATGGAAATGAGAGGTATGGTATACCTACCTCCACAGTCTGGTAGCACCAGCCTTATCTCATACTATTCCCCTTTCGGTGTCCTATGTTCCAGAAAAGCTATTCCAACCCCTTACGCTCTCCTTCATTTTTGCCTTGCTAACTTTGGTCACAATGCACCTAAACACAGACTCTTCCTCTGTCAAATTCAAATTCCTACCCATTTCTTCCATCCTTACTCAAAGTCCATCTCCTCCAGGAAGCTCTTTCTGATTCTCCCACCTGGTAGCGATGTTTGCCTAGCCTTGGCTTCATATGACGTTTTGTATTTGTTAGGTACTTGTCATATATTGCTTTGTATTATAGCTATTTCTATATAGGTCCTATTCTGCTACTGTAAGCTTCATGAGGGCAGGGACTATATCACATTGATGTAGATACAGATACATACACACAATCATTCAGGCCTTCAAATATTTATTATGCGTATGCTATACGTGAGGCACAGTGATGGATAGTGACAATAAAAAGACAATGAACAAACAAAAAACAGGTCCTGCCTTCAAAGACATCACATTCAACTGGGGAATATGACATGGAAACTGGCAAATAAATATAAAGCAAGGAGGGAGAGAGCACTGATAACTAGTGGCATCAGGAATGACATAATATAGGACAGTAGTATCAAATGCACATAGAACTAGGGACCACTGATCCTGTATACAAAAGCGTACCTATTGGGCAACTGTTGACTTAGTTTTAAAATGTAGTGTTATATATGTTTTGTTTTGTTAAATATTTCTCAATTGTATCATAATCTGGTTCAGGCTTCACTAGGGAGTATTAGTGTTGCTGGTCATGTGCTGGAGGGGTATTAGACACCTCCACTGTAGGAAATGGCCCCAGAACAGACCCTTGAGGAATATAAAATTAAGTGTAAACATGATGTCCCCCTGCCCCAGCAATCTGTGCATAATAGACACTTAAATGCATGCTAATTTTGATTTCTTTTAGACTCATCATTCTTTTATTTACAATAATAATAATAACTAATGCTTCTATAGCTCCTTACTCACAAGAGCCCAGTGTGGTAGGTAGTTTAAACACCAGCAACTCCATTTAATATGTGAGGAAACTGATTTTGAGAGAGGCTTAAGTGACTAACTCAGAATACTACAACCAGTACACATCAGACCCAGGATTTTAACCTTATGTCTCTCTTGACCGCAGGTCAGGCACTTCCTCTATTACTACCCTGCGCTCTTCTTTTAAAAGTCCCCGGACACCTGGACTGCTGCTTGTTTTCATGGTAGATCTCAGCTTCTTCGAAGCAAAAGACTGTGTGTTTGTTTTGTTCGGTATCTAGAATACCACTGGAACTTCCTGAACCAGCTTTGCTCCTATTGGCAGTAACATGCCATGAGATTTGGGCAAACAAGTGTGTTATAAGATCCGACCCAAACCTCCCCTAAATTCCTAGCTAAGCCTTTTCTTCGAGTTTAAATATTTTTCATTCTTAAGGTTTGGGTTTGTTTTGTTTTGAAAGTCCATATTCTTCCACATTTCCAGGGTACTACTTTGACTGGAGGCCTAAAGGATGACAGCTATTGAGGAGATTATTCTAAATGGTACAACAAAAAAATTTTTTAATCCCTTGAAAAGGCCTTTTCCCCCCCGATTTCAAGCCCAGTTTTGCAGACTCAAAGGTCATTTCTACAAAGACAAAGCAAAGCAGACCATATGCAAAAAGCTTTTCCCAAATGGAATCGATTCTATAATCCTTGCGTGTACTTTGGAAAATCACCGGGGTGCATTGCCAAACTTCCAAGGTATATTTGAGACAAATGATTAGAAAGTTTCTGCTAGTTGGTGCAGTGTTGAAAGGATCAAATGGTGGATACTGTTACAAATGAAACTGCATAAAGCTCATTCCAGGAAGAGCTCAGAACAAATTATTTTCATTTGGTGGCCCCTGAAAGGCCTTGGCTTTTGTCCCAGCTGCTCCTCTAGCTAGCTGTGGTGACCTTGAGCAAGTCACAGCCTTCTTGAGCATCAGCACCTTCACCTGTGCACTGGGGGAGAGGTGGAAACGGAAGGTCAGACTGGATGAGTGCAAAAGCCCCTCCCTCCCAGTCTATTTCTTGCCAATATTAAAATATGCTGCACCTCCTGTCACCAATGTTAAAAAAAAGCCACAGACATCTACCCCCAAGATCAAAGACAAAAAGAAAGATCCCATTCAAAATATGTGTAATTATATAACAAAAAAAAATCTAGGAAAAAAAGTGGATACCCATTGATCAAATCGTGCTACGTGAATGGAATGGAATTCTATTGTGCCATAAGAAACGAGAAATATGAGGAATTAATTAATTAATGGAAAACACAGGCACTGATGCAGAGAAAAGTAAGCAGAATCACAACAATACATACAATAACAAGAGGTAGGGATGGGAGGGGTAGGAAAGGGAACAAGAGAAAAGCGCAACTGAACTCAGATTAACTGTACTGATCTTATACCCAGAAAACAGATGATAAATTCTGCATAAACTTGTAACAACAATTCTACTTGCTGCTACTGTGGCTGTGTAAGACCAATAACACCAGCACACAGGAGGGCTACTAGCACAGGTTCTTTGATCTGCTTTTCTAAGGAAAGCAACTTTTAGGGGCTCACAATTTCACTTTAATTAAACATACAAATATCATTCACTTAGTTCAGGGGGGAAAGTCAGCACCTTGAACTTCAGAGAAAACACAAACAGAAATTACAAACAGAGCAAATAACACAAATCAACAAGCAGGCTTCTAGCTGTCTGACCAAAGCTATACATATACAGTTACCACAGAGAGAAGCACCAACATCTGGGTTTTTCGAAGCTGGGGGGCTCTTTAACAGCTACCCAGAGTCTCCACACCAATGCTCTTTCAATGAGTGAGCCCCAAATGCAAAACCTCTCCTCCTGCAGTTCTGAGAGTTCTCTTCTGAGTTCAATGGCTATCCTCTGGGTATATATACCCTTCTTATGGCCCAAGGCTTCACACCTCTCATGACCTAATTAGCAAAAGGGTGTGAGTCTTCCTACAAACAAAGGCAAGACTCAATCAAAGGCACTTGACTGCCCCAGTGCTGAGAAGCACTCCAAAAGAAAAAAACAGCAAAAAGTCCCACTTTGCTTGCCCTTACAAGACTACAGTTTGGTTTAGTTTGGTTGTAGTCCATTGTACTCCACAAGGACCAAAATGATGTCACTGTGTTGGGGTCAAGTGTGTCCTACAGTAGCTGATCAGACTGATATAAGCCCAGAAAGCTCTACCACAGATTGGGCACAAATAGTCCCTATAAACACTTGGAGTGGAGATGTCTCTAAATTTGCACATCTTTCTTTTGAGCTACTGCAATTCTGCTTTGCTCATAGAGCACACCACCTTCTTCGATGCAGGCATGCCATGGTAGGCAGTCCTTTGCCAGCTCACAATTAATTCCAAAGTTCTTCAGAGAGACTTTGAGAGTGTCCTTGTATCCCTTCTTCTTATCTCCATGTAAGCACTTGCTTTGTGTGAGTTCCCGTTGTCTTTTAGGCAAACGTATATTTGGCATTAGAACAGTGTAGACTACAGACACAGAGTGTCATATATGCTGTCAGTCATTTTATCAGTTGTTTTTACTTAACTATTTAACTTTGTTACAAGGAAAGGCTCACTGTGTCTGTTAATGAAGAGAGGAGCATGCTGGAAAATGCCAGTTTAAAAAACCAAAACACATCAATAAAACTTACCCACTCCCTGGGACACCCTCCCCCAAAAAAGCCAGAATGGTAGTGTTGGTCACGGTCATTTTTAGAAGCCCATTCCACTTTGCCAGGAATATAAAACACTCACGCTGTGACTAAACCATCCCAGTACTGGAAGGTTCATCTTCAGTAATGTTCTCCTAGGCATGATCTTGTATGGCCAAGAGTTAAACATATAATTGCTACTTTAGCTAGCATCATAAAGAGAGCCTCTCAGAAAGAGTTTACTCTGCAATTTTGTCTTGGAATTTATGGCTCAGATTTTTTATTTAGTTGGTCTTTCTAATACCTGCCTGCTACTCAAATTATACCAATGACGATTTGGTAATGGAACTGCTACATGATGAGAACTAGACAGCCGAGACACTGGAAAAATTTTTTAGTCATTAGAAAATGCATGAGTAACTTTTTTTCTTCATCTTTGGAATTCAGTGATGGCATTAAGAAAACTCATTCCTGCAACCTAACCAGAAACATAAACGCTTTCATGTGGGCTGCTAGAGAAGAGTCATTCAGGGTATATAAACTGCTGTTTGAGTCACCAGGCCTCCTGAAATGAATTCAGTAGTGGTCCATGAAATTTAGACCAGTGCGACCTAAGGGAAGATCTCATTAGCTGCTCCTTGAGGGTGAGGGTGACCTCAGCAACTTTGAACACTATTTAACCACATCTGAAAAAGAGTCATGAAGTTCAAATATTCTTAATTTCCAAGCGACTAAAATGATTAAATGCATGAGAAGGGGAAAGATTGACAACCTGAACTCTGGAACCATGAATAAACTATAGTCTATTCATCAAAAGAAGAATAAATTTGAGTGGTAAGAGAAAGACTCTGAATGTAACCTTTCAAGCCTCAGTTTCTTCATTTGTAAAGTAAGGGGGTTAGATTAGATCATTGAAATCTCTTCTAGCTCTAACATTTTATGATTCTATTAATACGCATCATGTACAAAGGTAAAGATAACTTGAAGCTATAATAAAGCTTCCAATCTTGGCCAAAATTGAAAATAGGCATATTTGATATATGTATCAAGTATCACTATTCACGCTGAGAAAATCTATTAGCAAACTATCTGTAGTAGAAAGTACGCAGGTCTGGGAGTCAAGAGATCTGGCCAGACTTTATTTCCAGCTCTGCTGTTTGGGAAGTCACTTAACATTCTGAGACTCAGTAAAATAAGGAATTGGACTATATAACTTGCAAGGTCCCTTCCAGCTCTAAAAATCTATAAATGTATGAATTATTTCAGAACCTTTTCTCATGCTGTCAACTCTCATTAGTTATTTATTTGAACCAGTCCTTTGACTTCTCTATAATCATTAGGGCCCAAATGGTTTTGAATCTTTAGAATGCTAGAATTTCATGAGCACTAGATTCAGAGTTAGCAAACCTCAGTTCAAATCACAACTCTGCAACTTGCCAGCTTTGGAAAAGTTATTTCACCTTTCTGGGCATCAGTCTCCCCCTCTGTAAGATAAGGTGGTTGGACTAGATGATTCCTAAGGTTCCTTACAGCTATAACTCTTGGGTTCCTGAGTCTCTCCTTTGTATTTCATGATACTGCTCTCTCTTAATTCTTACCTTTCTGTCCACTCCTTCTCCAACTCCCCTTTCATAGATCATCATTCATATCTTATTCATAACTGTGCATGTTTCCTAAGGCTCTACCCTGGACCCCTTTACCCTCTCTGTCCTGTTCTTTTGGTAATTTAATCTGCTCCCATGGTTCTAATTATTACAAATGTCTTACAGGACATTTCTGTCTATTCATCCCAAGGTCCCCTCAAACTTAATAAGTACAAAACTGAACTCAGTATCTTTCCCCCCAAATGCGTCTGTCATTTGGAGTTCCTTATTTCCAGAAAGGACACCACCATCCTTCCCACTCCCTCAAGTTTGCAACCTGGAAAATAATCTCAATTCTTGCTTTCCCTCATACCATAATCCAATCCGCCAAGATTGTCAAGTCTTATCAATTCTCTCTCCAAAAATACCTCTCACACCAGATCCCTCACTCCATTCACCTAGCCTCCACAGTAGTTTAAGCCCCTGTCTCTGTCCTGGACTATTCCAAGAGTCTCTTAAATGGTCTCCCTGCCCCAAAGTCTGCCCCCTCTCCAACATACCCTCCGTATAGTTACCAAATTGATAGTCCTAAACTATATACACACACACAAACACACACACACACACACACAGTGACACTGCTGCTCAAGAGGATTTAGTCACTCTCTACTAGCTCTATGATAAACTACAAAACTCTTTCTTTAACATTTAAAGTGCTACACTACATTCCAGCCAAACTGACCTACTGGCTGTTCTTCACACAGCACGTTCCATCTCCTGTCTCCATGGCTGGAATGCAGCTGCTTCTACCTTTAACTTCTTAGAATTCCAAGCTTTGGCTGGGCATGGTAGTACATTACCTATAATCACTGTTACCGAGTGAGGTCAAGACTGGACCACTTGAGCTCAGGAGTTCTGAGCTAAAGTAATATTAAAATTGATTGGTGAGCCCTTGTGAGCAGGAGTACCACCAGGCTCTGTAAGGAAGGGCAAACAATTGGAAATGGACACCCAATCTTCTTTCAATACCATCACCAAACACACACACACACACACACACACACACACACACACACACTCCCTAGCTTCCTTTAAGACTCATTTCAGGTGTAACCTCTTACACAAGGCTTATCCTGATCCCTCACCCCCTTACAGTTAATTCTTGGTGTTCCTAGAAACCACTTTGTATCTGCTGTATATGTATTTGATAGTTACTCTTCTGTGAATTTGTTCTTCTAATCTCCTTATAGACAGAGACTGTTTAATTTCTTCCTTTTTTACCCCTAGTACAGTGCCTGGCCCATAGTAGGTGCTTAATAAATGCTTGCTGATGAAGTCTTATAATTATAATGACCCAGTTACCAAGTTCAGCTCTGGAAAAGAGATGAGAAAATGCACCTCCTGTTCTTTGCAGAAATAATGCACCACCGGTGTATGGCAATGCACGTCATTAATTAGTTTGTGGATTAGCTTTTATCAACTGCTTTTTCCCACTCTTGGTTCTCTTTCTTTTTTTGATGCTACTAAGGATAGCTTGGAGAGAGGATGGGCATATGCAGATATGAAGATGAGGTAAAAACAAAAGATATCAAAAAAGGTAAAAAGAAATTCTTGTAGAACAAAAAGGTTCTGCATTGTTTATACTTAAGCAGCATGATAAAATCTAAGTCAACATTTTCTGACTGATACCCATAATCAAAACAAAGGGACTTGGTAAAATCTGTAACAAATGGTAAAGCCCATGATGGATCAACAGCTAGAACCCTGATTTCCAACTGTCAATCCTTCTTCCTTGTTAAGGATATTAGACTCTAAGAAGAAGCATATGTTAGCATATGTTCAGACTTGTCAAGAAACAGTTTAGGCATTTCAACTTTGCCTTTCACTTATGGGCAATAGATATAGGTGCCATTGTGCTTTCTGTATTTACTGTGATTTGCATGCTCCCTGCATCCAGCAGGAAAATCCTTTGAAATCCAAACACTTGGGCAGAAGTTGAAGGTCTATCCATGGTAGCACTCTGTATCAGAGAGAAGTATGATGAACATTGCCTCTTGGAGTGGACTAACCAAAGATCAAGATAAGAAAACTGGATTGCTTTCTGGATCCCTTTGATCAGTTCTTCAAAGTATGTGGCCTGGAAGTTAGTTCCTAGGTTACAGGAAAGATGAATATCTAAAGGAAAGCAGGATTGTTTCTCCTTTCTAGGATTCAGAGCCCTGGGTCATCTTTAAAGGGATATGGTACACAGGAAAATCACACATTATATTGTCATCCATGCACATGCACACATAGTATAGTAGAAAAAATGCCAGATTAATAGTAAAATGATCAGAATTTGAGTTCAAATAGAAGCTGCTTGCGTGGACATTTTTTTTAATATGTTGTTTTCTCACTTAAGATGTGAATTCCTGAAGGGCAGTGACTGTTTTTGTCTCTCTCTGTATTTTCAATGATTAGCGCAATGTCTAGCATCTACTAAGCTCTAAATAAATGCTTTTCAACTGACTGCTTCTTATTGCTTGTGCGACCTAGAATAATGTCACTCAGTCTTGCTGGGCTTCAGTTTCCTCACCCGAAAAAAGGAGATTGACTTGAATGACCTCTTCAATCCCTTCCAGCTCTAATTCTATGATTCTGTAACCCTAAAACATTTTAATTATAGTACAATAAGGTTTCTTTATTGGATTGTAGAAATGACCTTAGACACTCAAAGGCAACACTAGCGGAGCATTGTACTGGCAGGCTCCTCCAAGCTATGAAAGTTTTAAGCATGGGTCCAAGGATGGCTTCCGTGCCCTATGTCCAAGGAACAGCTTATCTCAGAAAGGCTCACTGCCAGCTTAGCAAGAAATTGACATATTTTGGGCCATAGAAACTCACAACCTTCATCTACTAAGAAATGGAGGATAGCGATTTGTATTGATTCAAAAATAAAAACTCACATTCCCATGATATTCCAGATCCTTCAGATATCAAAGCAAGAAACTAGGTCTACATAAACATCATGAACAGTCTTTAAAGGGGAAAGAAATGATAAAATGAACAATGTGTAGCTGGGTGGGGAGGCAAAAGTAGTGCAAGGGAGAAGAGGAACCCACTTTTAGCAGTCGCTGGTAGAGCCATCAACTTTTCTCCCTTATTTTCTATTGCCTATCTATCCCCACGATTGCCCAAGCTCCTGATATCACCATCTTTTTAAGGATGGTGCTCATCCCAATTTGCCAGCTCCAGCATTGTGAATAGAACTGGAAAGGTAGGTTAGGAAAGCTTTGAATGTCCATCTAAAGAGTTTATGTAGGATGGATTGAACAGTGGAAAGAAAGAAATGAGTCAGGGGGCTGTAGTGATAATACAGGTCCAGAATGATGGAGATTTGAACTAGGGACAATGAGAAATGAAAAGAAGGGTTTAGAAGACATTATTAGAAAGAATATTCATCTCTTGATGAAATGGGGAGAAGGACAAATTAAAGATGATTAGAAGTTTTCAAGTCTAACTAACTGACATAATGATGACAAAAATAGGTAAGGGAAAAGATTTGACTTGAAGAAAACACGATGAGTTAATTTTAGGAAATGTTGAGTTTTAGGTTATAATATTCTATGAGCTGGTAGAGCAAGTATAAGGTACTTAGAAGGTTTCAATAGTTTGGCCAGAGAGGTAGTGTGTGGGAGGCCAAATCATACCAGGGAAATTCATCTTGGGGGGGAAACAGTGGGTAAGTGCAAGGCTTTCTCTAGGGAGCCCTGAGGAAAACTGGAGCCAAGGAGTCAGATACTGAGGAATTAGCAACAAGAAGGAAATGATGTAGGAGTCAATAGGCTGACATTGCATGCCTAGGGTTCTGTAGGTTGTAGGCTGTCCTTTTTTTCCCCACACAGTCTTACTCCCTGTCTGTCTGCCTGTGCTTCTCTTAACCGTCTGAATGTATGCCCCCGATAAGGGACCCTTCTACCACAAGGGGTTCCCACAAGGAGATACAGCTATATAGAAAGATAGAGGAGGTAGTTGGTAATATAGATCTAGCACAGGGGTTCTTCACAAGGTCCACAGATAGAGTTATGTTGTCTGTGAATTGGCTGACTTTTTTTAATATTTTGATAACTGTATTTCAATATAATTGTTTTCCTTAACAATCCTATCTTCATCATAGACATTTAAAATCATTATTCTGAGAGGGAATCCATAGGGTTCACCAGAGTTCCAAATTGTTCCATGACTCAAAAAAAAAGTTTAAGAACCCCGATCTTGATTTTGAAAGAAACATCAGTGTCTGGACACAAAGATCACCCCATTTGTGTGTGATAGTTGAAGCTTGGCAATATACAACTCTAAAAATACCTTATGTTATAGCCATACATTTGGTCATTGATACAAGCAAAGACCAAATTTTCAACCAAAGACTTAGGAGATACTACTTCAAAGTATTTGTTCAGACAGTGTAAAAAGTGCCCTATAAAGAGTTAAATTCTACTCTCAGAAACTCAGTATTCGAATGGGTTTGTGACTTCAAGGATTGGGATGTTCCCTGCAATGATGCACATCGCAATCCATCCACAACTGCCTATCCTATGCCTCCTCCTTACAATTTTGTTTATTTTCAGGCATTGGCTGCTAGGAATATTGAATGTGGAAAGAACTGTCATAGGGTTATAAAAGTCCATTTTTTCAAAGATGCTTCTAATTCCTAATAGTCATTGGAATAAAAGAATCTTAGCAATGAAAGTAACCTCAGAGGTCCTCTAGTATGACTTCTAACCCCAATATGAATTGCACTGACAGAAGTCAGTCTGAAGGTTCCTACATCCTCCCTTTTTAGAGTCAACTAAAGTATCTGTATCTTCTAAGAAATTCAACACAACATGTTTCTAAACTAACACTTCACATTTCTACAGCATTTCAATGTTTCTGAAACCTTTCCCACAATACACCTGCAAGGTAAATAGTATAAATGTCATGATCCCCACTATATAGATAAGGAAACTTGGAGCAGTTAAATGAATTGCCCAGGTATGCTGATTCCAAATAAAACTACTCTAATTTCCTCTATCAATCAAACAATAAGCATTTATTAAACACTTACTACTATGTACCAGGAACTGTGCTAAGTGCATTATACTACAAACACTTTGGGATTTTGAGGGGTGGGAGGACAAAGTATCATGGAGCCAAAAGGGAACTCAGGTATCCCGTACATTTAGGTAGGGCTAAACATAAAGTATCCAACAGAGATGGTTGACCATCCCGTCACTCTTACCAGATTGTAGACATACGCGTATACTGGAACCAAGATTATCAGAAGGACATTTCTTTGCTTTTAGTCACTTGCAAAGACAGCAGCATAAAATGAAAAATGACAAAAATGATGATGCATCTGTGTCTATATCCAGCATCAATACAGAAATGGCTGGTGCCACCTATTGCTGAAAACAGAGAATTGAAAGAACTTTTTTTTGCTGATTTCTTTACAGTAGATATTTATTCTCTTGTTCCCTAAAGGCCAAAAAACTTGTTTAACAGAAAGACAGGAGAAGGAAAAGCATCCCACTCCTCCAATGTCACAGTGGCAAAGAAGAAGCCTATCAGGAGATAAAGCTGAAATAAGTACCCCATTTAAAGTTCAGATTAATAACTAGTGAGATTTGCATGTGGTTGATGAATTCAGATAGGCTTTGGGGTATCTTAAACCCTAATGCAAGTCATTTGGCAAAGTTCAGGCTTCGAACTTAGGCAAAATTCAGCCAGTTTATTCATCTGTAGGCCAGTGGAAGCACATAGTGAACACAGAAAGCAGTTGGATATTTTTGTGGTTCAAAGGTTCTGGAGGTATCCTAAGAAGTTGACCAGGGCAGGAATAGTTTCTGGAACTATGGTTTATTAGTTTCAGAGTTGTTTATTTTTTTATGAAATAAACTGTTCATATTTTTGCCATGTTTTAGCAATCACAGCCTTGATATAAAGAAAGTTTGTCTCTTGGACCAATATTGTGTCTTTAAAAAAAAAGAAAAAATAGTTCACAAGGATTATTCACCTGTTTTGCAAGGTCACGTATAAAAGCTAAATGGAAGTTTATACTTGAGTTTCTATCATATCAAATATCATATCCCTTGAAACTGGTTCTTGAGAATTTCTGGAAACTTGCTTCTTTCCCAATATTATTCTTTTGAAACCTTAGTTGAAATTGACATTTACATTAAAGGTAGCACTAGGAGGCTTATCCCAAATCTTGACCATTCAAGGTAACCAAAGAAGAAACCAGATCCTTTGTTTTCTGAAGAACTGCTGCAATAAGGGTGCTTTGATAAATAACAAACAGGAAACCCTGAGAGAAAGGTCTTCTGGGAGCCCCACAAATCAGTGATCTGGGCAAAGTGTACCATGGTGGAAAGAGTGCTGGACTTTGTAGTCAGAGATCTGGTTTGAAAAGCCTGGCTGCAATATTTAATAATGTCCCTTGGTCAAGGCACTTAAGCTTTCTGAGCCTCAGTTTCCACATCTATAGAATGAGAAATAACTCTACTACACAAAGGATTGTTATGTGCTTTCTTTGTAAACCTCTAAGCACCACTAAAATGTGAACTATTCATCATAATTAATATAAAAAGAGTTGGAATCTGAATCAAGCTGGTTCATATCTCTTCTTTGTCTTTCTTCTTTTCTCTCTTCACTGATTTACAACTCACATTCATGGAGAAAAACCTTAGCCAGGTTGTTATCTGCTTTAGCAGTTGATACTAGGTCATGGATAGCCTTACTGTGTTAAAACTGTATATTATTCTGGTCTCCCCTCACCACCACCATCCTCTTCCAGCCAATATAGCAAATTTATAAGTAGCCAGCATTAAGGGGCAATAGCAGAAGTAAGATTGCAACAGGGAACCCAGAAGTCACATGCAAACTGTCATAGAGATCAAAGGAGCATAATTTACAAATTACATCATCTATTAACCAAAAATCACAGCCTGGTAATATATGCTAAATCAGGGGAAGCTATCTAGGGCTAGACTTTGCTGTCAGGGCTTTTTGGTCCTATGATATATAAATCCCAGACAAATTCCAGACCTCTACACAGCAGATTAGAAAATGGTGCTGATAATTTTGAGGTGATGTAGACACATTAACTTTAAAGCTTTGCAGACAACTTTGAAGCGATTCGGTTATGTTAATGAACTAGCACCAAGATGGCACAGATAAGTGTTAGTTTATCCACCAAAAAACTAATGAGGCCTCAAACTCCTGCCCCTCTGAGGACTCTTCCATCTCCATCTGGTCCATTGATGCCTAGTGCTCCCAACTCTAATCCATGGTTATGTGAATGACACTCTGCCTCTCTCCCTCCTCATCCTCTTCCTCATGCTCCCTGCTTTCTTTCATCATCCCATCCCCTGACCCCACACAATCTATTAACCTCTTTTGTTACTTGTCTCTGTACTGTCTGTGCAATTTGCCCTCACACCATCCGTGCCTTGTTAAAGTATGATTACAGTCTTGTATCCTGCTGTCATCATAGTATTTTCCAGTAAGTACCCAAATAACCAAGCATTGCTGTTGTTCAGTCACATTTCAGTCATGTTCTATACTTTGGCAGAGATGCTGGAATGGTTTGCCATTTCCTTCACTAGCTCATTTTCCTTATGGGGAAATTGAGGCAAACAGGGTTAAGTGACTTGCCCAGGTCACACAGCTAGTGTGTGGGGCAAGATTTCATAATTTCATAAATTAATTATTAATTGACTTGTTAATGCTAATTAATCTCCAATTCAATCAATCAATAAACATTTATTAAGCATTTACTATGTGCCAGCACTGTGCTAAGTGCTAGAGATACAAAAGAGGCAAAAGACAGTCCCACCCTCAAGTTGCTTACAGTCTAATTGGTGAGATGTATTGAGCAAAGGGGATCTTCTGGTTGTCTTTTTTCACTCTAGACCAGTGCTTCTTAAACTGTTGGGTCATGCCCCACAGTTTAAGAAGTGCTGAAGGTTCATGAGTGGAAAAAGTTTAAGAAGCCCTGCTCTAGGCTACCACTCAACTCCATCCTCAACCCATGACTAAACTAATGATACTACAGAGGTTTTGTTCCACACCTCACTCCTACCATGGGTACTGTTGTGCACTTTAAAAAAACACACAGGATTCAGAATCAGACAATCTGGGTTCAAATCATGGTTCAGCTACTTACAGGTAGTGTTGCCTCTGAAAAATCATTTTCCCTCTCTGATTCTCAGTTTCCCTTTTTGACAAATGGAGGAATGGAAAATAGACTAGACAATCTCTAAGGGACCTTTCTAAAGTTCATGATCCTATGTAACTAGTATCCCCAATTTTAAAAATCAGTCCAGTTTTGAAAGAATTTGTTTGAAGAGCTGATGGAAACGAAAGAGAAAACTGTATTATTTTCATCTCGTCATAGTCTTTAATTCCTCCCATAAAGTAGAGTAGCTAGCATAGCATCATACATGTAATAAGGGCTTAAATGCTTGTTGAGTTGAGCTGAGTTGAATTAATGTCCTTCTTCAGTGCCTCACTGTGAAATGAATGCAACTCCATGTCTTTGAAGGCTATCCAGTAGAAAAGAAGCTTTGGCAGGTCCTCCACCAGGCAGGCTTTAAGCACACGGCCAGTAACAGACTATACCCATTGTCCAAGAACTAGCTTAACTCACTTCATGTTCAGAAGATTGTCCATCAAATATTAACAGTAGTAATAATAATAATAACAACTCCAATGCTAACAGCTAGCATTTATATGGTACTTTAGGGTTTTGCGAGGCTCTTTGCATACGATATGGGCAGGTAGGTAGTCCAATGGATAGAGTTCCAGGCTAGAGTCAGGAAGACTCTTCTTCCTGAGTTCAAATCTGGCCTCACACACTTACTAGCTATGTGACCCTGAGCAAATCACTTAACCCTGTTTGCCTCTGTTTCTTCATCTGTAAAATGAGTTGGAAAAGGAAATGGCAAACCACTCCAGTATCTTTGCCAAGAAAACCCTAAAAGGGGTCCTGAAGAGGACTAAAAAAAGACTGAACAACAAAATTGCATATCTTGCATTTTTTTAAAATAACATCAATTCACGAAGACCACACACTAAAGAATGATAGGGTTGCCATCTGCACAGGTAGAAGGTTGCGCACACCAACACAATCATTGATCCTTCAGATCAGTATGGAAGTAATGGCTGTCTACACAACATTAAGTCAAACAAAATGAACTTTAAACATTGGTCTGATATTAAGCATTTGAACTGTTAAGTTTACTAACAAGTAAGCTACCAAGTTTACTAACTATACTACACACACATGCACATGCACACTCACGCAAAGATTCAGTGGGGTTTAGGGCTGGCAAAAAGGAAGAGCAACATTTTGAAACACTATCCAGAAAAGGAAAATTTATGACTGAATTTGTCAAGAAATGCATTCTGCCTCTCTTCCCTATAGGTTTTAGCTTCAAGTTTCTAGTATACAATGTCCCAGCTGACTGCATGGCTCTTATATGTAATGATTTATTTACCATTGTCTCCCTCCACCCGTTTTAAATGGAAGCTCCTTGAAGGCAGGGGTTATTTTTGCCTTTCTTTGTATCCTAGCATTAGCACAATGCCTGGAATATTAAATAATTAACATGCTAATAATTAATTGATTGATTGTTGTTTTTCAGTTAGCTGGTTAATAGTAGCATCGATCATCTCTATAGAGAGCAGAATTACATTGTAGAAAGCATGCTAGACCTATACTCAGAATACCTGAATTTAATCTCTACTCTGAAACTTACTATGACTGTGGACAGGTCACAATCTATTAGTCTCAGTTTCCTTATCTATAAAATGAGGCTAATTAAGACATCCGTGTACTACCTAACTCACAGAGATGTTGAGCAGAAAGTGCTTCGTAAGCCTCCAAATGATATAAATATGTGAATTGCTATGTCTCTGTTACAGGAATGGGCTCTACCCTTTTTGCTTTCTTACCATTAACTTTAATTGGAATCCCTCTCCACTAAACTTCGATGATACCTTCCCTTCTTTCCCAGTATTCTTCCCCGTAATGCAAGGAAAGTAGACTTCCTGGACTTTATAGGATCGTGGGAAGGGCCTTTGGAGGCCGTTTATTTCAATTCTCATTTTGTAAAGGAGAAATTAAACACCCAGAGAAATAAGAAAAAGAGCCAGCTTTTGAATCCATGTCCTCTTACTCCGAATGCAATGCTTTTTCTGCAGGATTATAATGCTTCTCTATCTCCTTCAGGACCCCCACCCCCTCACCTACCCAGCAATATGCAGGCAGGAATGCACATGACAATTTCAGTGCCTTGCCTTCTCAAAAAAAAGGCTTCTTCCTAAGACAGCACCAGTGCCCTCCTCACCTCTACCCTCAACCTGAATCTGAAGAGACAGTAAGTTCCCACAACCCTTTGCACGCACACTTTGTTAAAATGAGTTGTGTTCCCAGTGGATGTGTTAATTAGATCTCCCTGTAGTCCAGCATAAAGTAAAATACTTGGAATTAACACATGTAGTAATGTACAGGCTTATCTCACACACTCACCTTTTCTAACCTTTTCAAATATAACAACACAGAAGCATGGGTTGGGGAAAGAGCATTTAGCAAACTAATTTGAAAATAGTAAAGGACAATGCCCAAATGAAGGAGGCTTCCATACACTGAGTAAGCTTTAAGCCTCAAGGCCAACCTTGTTCTTCACTGCTCATTCCCCCGACCCCCATTCCTACTTTCCAATAGCTTTTACTTGGTCATTAAAACCCTGCAAGAATTAGGCTAAGGGAATTTCTTGTACTAAACCCTTTTGATAAGAGCCAAATCCAACAGAAGAATTCTCCCCAGTTAGTCCTATTGGCTCTAACTGTATACCTCTCCCAATTGCCAGGAGCCCTCATTTCTAGTTTCTGTGTGATTAAGGTCTCTCTGTGTGTGTGTGTGTGTGTGTGTGTGTGTGTATTAAACACCATGATTGGGATACTGCAATATTTCTGAAGCAGGAAAAAGAATCTGTCATCTTGGACAGGCACCAAGATCATTATCATTTAATCACTTTTCTGTACTTAAACAGCAATAATAACTGGACTGTAAACTGGTGGAAACTGATTAAAGAGAACAACTTTAAAAAAAAAGACCAAGTCAAGCTTTCGATGTTAGAAGCATCCCAGCATACTGATGAATTCCTTTTTCAGACGGTGCCAACTGACAGAAACACAATAGCCCCTAAACAGCAAAATAACTATGTAAAAGAGATTTTGAGTATGGCTCAAGCTGCTTACTGATTAAATCTTTTGCACACAACACTCTCCCCAAACCTGCGCAGTCATTGTTCCTAGTAAAACAAGCCTTTGTTGACAACTACAGGCAAAAGATTCTGGCTGACCAAGTCCAAGGTTCTCACACAGCTTAATCGGAGGGGACCCGCTCCTTTTTCCAACACAAGATCGAGGAGGTTGTCAAAAATAAAGGGGGCTGGGAGGGCAGGAAGGAGGGTAACTCTTCTGCCTTCAAGGTGAGGAAGGGTCTGAGTGACCTCATGCATGAGGCATGTATGTGGGTGGTTTTCACCCCTGTGTCTTTCACTTATCGACATGGTAATTTTGAACTTTTCTCACTCCAAACAAAATATCAGGGACATGTTGTGTTTCCCCTTTCTATCCTGCCTGAGGTATGAGGGACTGAAGAGTTATCTTTTTTAAAAGAAAATCAAAGGTTTGATTACTGAGAATTAGTTTCTTTCCAAATACTGCACTAACTGTTCTCTGGTATGGGTGTGCCTCATTTTAGGAAAACTTAAAAATCTCCTGACTTCTCTACAATATAGCCTTTCCAGGTACCACCAAACCTTCAGTCACCTAATCTTGGAGTTATTTCTGACTGTCCCAACCCCCTCTCCAATCCACCCTTCCCGCTACTACCTTCCACCTCCAGGTGCCCCCCTTCCCCCCAACCCCATTCCCCACCAAACCGCAGCTATCCCTTCTAACCATCCCCTCCCCTCTATTTCCACAGCTACCACCCTAGTTCAAGGCTTCATTACCTTCTTGCCTGGATGACTGAAAAAGTCTCCTAAATGGTTTCCTTGCATCATACTTTTCTTATTTCTATCCATTCTACAAAGCACTACCATGTCATCTTCCTTGAATTCAGCTAGATCTGCTTATGTCACCCTGCTGCTCCAAAAGCCATAGTGACCTCCTGTTGCCTATGGATAAAAAGGTGCAAATTCCTTCTAAAATTTGCAATTTTACAATTTACCTCTTTTGAAATCTGACCCTAATCCCAGTAGTCTTCTCCTCTTCAATCATTCTAAACTACCCAATGAAACTGTGTGCTATGACTAACCTGTCCATTTGCTCACTTTGTTCCCTCCAAGTGGTGGGGGGGGTGGGGGGGATTGTCCTTCCAATTTCCACCCATTCTTTAAGGCTCAGGTCAGGCATTACCTCTTCTACGAAGCCTCCCCTGATCCATCTCTTCTACCAAAGCCATTCCTCAGCTCTCCCTCCTCTGAGCTCCCTCAGCACATTTTTTTTGGATATTTCCTACTATCACATCATGCACTTAAAATACAGTCAGGGCTTGCTCTGGGTAATAGCTCTATTTCTAAAAAGCACCATAACAATTTGTATGCTTAGACCGTAAGCTCCTTGAGGTCAGAGACGTACTATGACCTCAGGAAAGTCACTTAAACTCATTGGGCTTCTGTGTCTTCATTTATAAAATTAGGGGATTGAAACAAATGAATTTTAAAATCTCTTCCAGTTCTAATCTATGACCAACAACTTTGTCTCACTCACATTCACACGTACACACACACACACACACACACACACACACACACACACACACATAACCATGAATGCTAGTGCCTTTAAAGGAGTAGGCAAATAGAGACAAAACCGAAATTTCAAGACAGATAAATTATCCTTCTGCTCTCCTTCAGAAGAATTAAATTCTCAGAAGAGACATTTTCCTTATTTGTTTAAATTTTCTGTCTCCAGCACTGAACCGAGGGTCTTGAATACAGACTTTTAATAAGTGTTTATCTACTGAGTTGATTGGAAAGGGTGACTTGTCATTAGAAAGGGACAGTCCATTCTCCCAAAGAAGTCACTGGGAGGATTCCTTGAAATGTCAAGCTCCACTGACTGGGACTCCCAACCCCAAGAACTTTTCCTTTATGTAAATAAATAGCCATTGATGTTTGATCCTTTGGAAATTAAAATGTCTTAGTATTATTTTGAAAATAGTTTTGACCATATGACCCCTTGAAAGTATCTTTTAAGAGTATAAAGGAGTCCTGAGACCAAAAAGTTTAAGTACCATTATTGTAGAGCTACAAGGCCTAAGCTTTTCTGTCGTTTGGCTAATGCCTTATTTTCTCTTGTGTCCATAACAATAGACATATAATCACGGAGTTGGGAGGTACCTCTGATACTATCTAATGTGATCTGTACCCAGACAGGAATAGCCTTTTCATAACATCCCTGACGTGGCCACTTAACCTTCTTTTAGTGATTTCCACTGAGGTAGACAGAACCCATTACTGACCAAAATGGCCTATTTTATTGTTGCATTTGCTTTTTTCCCCAAGCTTTGACAACCTTAACCCTTATCTGAATTATTTGTGTATTTTATAAAGTAGCCACTAGAGTTGTTTTTGCATTATTTTTAAAATTATTCATCTGAAGATATAATCACTTTAATCCTGCCTGTTAGCATATGAAAGGAGAAGCTAGGTGGTGCAGTGGATAGAGCACAGGGCCTGGAGTCATGAAAACCTGAGTTCAAATATGACCTCAGACACTTACACCTGTGTGGGCCTGGGCAAGCCTCTTAATCCTTCTTGCCTCAGTTTCCTCATCTTTAAAATGAGCTGGAGAAGGAAATGGCAAACCACTCCAGTATCTTTGCCAAGAAAACCCCAAACGGGGTCATGAAGAGTAGGAAATGACTGAAAACTGAATAAGTGTTGGTGTATAGAGCTATAAAAGAGTATGAATGGGAATATCTAGCAATTATTTCCATAAAAAATCGCCATAGTATGAAAACAACAGAAACAACAACCACAACAATAGCCAATAATAATAATGAAGATTTCTGTAGCACTTTAAGGCTCGCCATGAACTTAACATAGACGATCTCATTTTATCCTCCAAATAGCCATTGGAGGTAGGTGCTGCTGTTATTCCCATTCTACAGATAAGAAAACTGAAGTTAAATGATTTGCCTAGAATTACACAGCTAGTGAATATCGGAAGTAGGATTTTTAATTCAGATTTTCCTGACTCCAAGCCCAGCATGCTATCTACTACGCCACTGAGCTGACTCTAGAGAATGCAGAAAGCCTCTGAGAAACTACGGGTAAAAGGGTGATTGAAGGGCAAATACCTTCAAAACCGTAAGACTAAGAACTCTGACACTCGGGCTTAATAAATTATGGGGAGGAGAAGCAGATCTGACCAGAGACTTAAGAGAGATTTTATGTGTGAGGACCTTGGACCACAGCTTCTGGGCAGGGATTACAGCAAGTTAAAGCCAGGGAAAACTCCCCTAGGTTCCATGTAGACCTCAGGATCCCACCAGGCACACAGTATCATTTGCCAAGGCCACCAATTCCTTATTTCCTATGAAAGGTGCATACAAGTTCCTAGGCCCACAAAGCAGAGAACAGCCTTCCTCATTAGATATTTCAGAACAAGGAATATCTTACGACCCATAGAGGGTTGTAACCCATGCTCCTCATACCTCCCCTCAAATCCTCTAACTCCAAGAGAAAGGCTGGGGGAGGGAGAGAAGGAGATAGTAAGTGAGAGGGTAGAAAAATGGATGGATCATTGGAAAAGTGTACTACCATATCAGACCTTGGAGGAAGGAGGAAGGTCCTGTACTCTTGAAGGCACTTATTGGAGGGCCAAGGGATTTCCTGAGGGATGGGGAGCAATACCCTCTTTCCACCTGTGTCAGTTCCCTGGAATAAAGTTCTATAACTTAACCCTAATTATATGGCCCTGCATACCATAAGAACAACCAGGTTGCACAGTAGATAGAGTTCAGGGCCTGGAGTCAGGAAGACCTGAGTTCAAATCCAGTCTCAGACACTTACTATCTGTGTTTCCTTGGGAAAATCACTTAACCCTCTTTGCTTCAGCTTCTTCATCTGTAAAATGAACTAGAAAAGGAAATGGCAAACTACTCCAGTATCCCAAAAGGGGTTATGAAGAGTCAGATACAACTGAAAAACTGAACAATACCCCATGGGTTTGAATATAGGCTACTCTGTGTATAGGCCACACCATATAAAGAACATTCTCTTTAAAAAAAAAAGACCTTCCCTAAAGGGGGTGGGGAACCTAAATAGGTATATGAAGAACAATTTACAAAATGTCTCCATAAATTTACTATTTAAAATATTATTTCTTTCAATTAAAAATGGTGTGGTATTGAAGGAAAAAGATACTGAATTTGGAGAAGTTAGGTTTGAATCTTTGTGTAATCTTGGGCAAATCATCTCCCCATTCTAGACCTACTAATCCTCATCTGTAAAATGTGGGGATCACCCTAGATCAGCAATTCTCAAAGTAGATAGTCTGTGAACTCCTGGGTGTCTGAGAGGTCAAAACTATTTTATCATCATTAATAATAACAACAATAATAAAGCTATTTGCCTCTTAAAATACTTCTGCCTTTTCCAACTACATTTCTATGTGAGGCCAGATTTTCTTCATATGATTCAACCAAAATGACATATTCCAAGAGACTGAATGTAGAAGCAGATACACGAATCTGACTGTCTTCTGTTAAGTCAGATATTAAACAATGTCACTCTTCTCATTAAATTTTTAAATAGTTATTTCAATTTAAAAATTTGTTTATGCTAACATGTGATGGATTTAATATTACTTTTAAGTGAACAATAAATATATACATTTTTAATTTATCAGTTGAATTTCTAATACAGTAAAAATGAATTGCTATAACCCACATAAACAAAAGCTCTTTAGAGTCCTCAGTAACCTTTAAGAGCATAAAAGAGCACTGAGGCCAAAAAGTTTGAGAACCACTGGCCACATGGATGATCTCCAAGGTCTACTGCAGTTCTCTATCCTCTGAACTATAACTAAGAATTATACTGCCCTGGTTCTAATAAAAGTCCCACTTTTCTCCCCAATCTGGCTTCCAAAAAAATTTCATGTGGCTTAAAATTGTTGTCTTACTAAGAAAATGACTACAATAATGACAGACACGAAGAAATATGTGATTATAAAAGGGCTAAAAACATCTTTGTTTGAAGAATACTTTAAGGTTTACAAAGAAATTTTTTTCATGAATCTCTTGCAAGGTAGGTTGTACAAGTATTTTTATCCCCATTTTACACATTAGTGTGTCTGAAGCTCAGAGGAGTTGAGTGATTTGACCAGGGTTACTCAAAATGTCAGTATTGGAACCCAGATTTAAATCAAGACTTCTCATGACTCTAAACCCACTACCTCAAGTTAAAAGATATTTAAAGAATGTTTTCAGTATAACTTTATATAACTTTATGATCATTGTTGTTACTGTTATTAATGATGACAAAATAGTTTTTTGACCTCTCAGACCCCCAGGAGTTCACAGACTATACTTTTTTTTTCATAATGTCTATCATCAATTGAAACATCACATTTAAATTCTAACACGTTTGTCCTCAGTGTGCTATATGATATACAAACGGTCATTACAAAAAACAGATTAGGAAGAATAGTTGGACCTAACCAAAATACAGAGAAAATCCATGCTAGAGACAATGCAATTTTAAAGACATTATTATTTTCAAAGAGGGTTTTGTTCATCCTTCATTTTGAAGAGGACCAATAACATCAAAGAGTGATGTCCTGACTTCTGCATGGATTGGACTTAAGTGAGTCAGAGTTGCACAAAATAGCAGGATCACTCTCTTTGAGAGTCATTGAAGTCCACTGGCAAGTCAAGATGACTGGAGATGGCCCAGGATGTGGTGAATACCCTTAGCTTCTTTGATATCTGACCAAGCTCTTAGCATTCTACAACACTTGTTTCAGCCATCTTCATGACCATTGGAACAAACTGTTTTCAACGGTCTGTTACACCAGAGGAAGTCCTCACGTTCTTGGGGTAGGTATACCCTTAACTCACCAATGGGTTTGAGACCTGTTGATTACTCTCAACCTGGTTTAGTCCATCTGCCAAGACAGTTTTTACCAGGGTGTGGTTGCTGTGCATTCTATAGTTTTTTGGAGCTACAGGTGAGAGTTGGGTGAAAGGTGAATGGCAAAGGTGGTTGAGCAGCCCAGAAAAAGGCTCAGCAAGGCCACAGCCCAGGGTGCTAGCCCTCCCTGAACATCCCATATACCCCTAAAAGAGGGGTAGATTCCAAAGAGTGGTAAATATCATGGATGGAAATGTAACAATAAAAAAGACAACCAATCAAACCTCAATAACTATCTCTTTCTTATCCTATAAAATATTTATCAGAATGGCTTATATTGAGGGTAGCCTTGATGAAGACATAAGATAGGAATAGTTAGACTTTGAAGGATGACCTTTTTATAGCAGATCGCATCTTTATGACTGACTCCTGGGTATACACAATACAAATAGTGAGTCGTGTTTGTTATTTTCTTAAGTAAAAAAGTATTTTACTTAATAAAGAAAATATATTATTTTAAGGTTCTCTTCTAACAAGGTGTCTCCTATACATATGTTAAGAACATAAAAGACTCTTTGAAAGATTCAACCACAAGTGCAACTTTATCCAACAATCCCCTAAGTATAAATGACTGCCAAAACAAGGAGACATGATCATAAAAAGTGTTTGTCAGTGTCATGAAATATATCCTGCACAAAATCCAAATGAAAGATGATCTGTTAAAATCAGAGATTTATAACTTTTTTTCTAAAGTCATGGACCCCCCTTTGGTAGTCAGGATTAAATTTTTAAATGCATAAAATAAAATACATAGAACTACAAAAGAAAACAATTATATTAAAACAGTCATCAATTAAAAGAAAAACCAGTCCATGGACCCTATGTTAAGATCCAATGCTATAGAGAGTAAGGTTCTCCAGACACTCCTATTTGTGGAGGACACTGTATTGACTGCATCAAACTGCAGGATACTATAGGGTCTCCTAAATGATATCCAAGTTAATATTGTAGGGATGCATACAAGAAAAGTCAAGTGGATGAAAATGCATATTGTCAAGATTATGACATAAAATTGGTCTATCAGATCATTTCATTTGGCCCACTAGCTATCCATATCTTGGACAGCCATATTGAACTAGACCAGGAACTGAGTACAAAGAGAGGTATAGGCTTATTTACATTTTGCCAATTGTTTAGTACTTTCAGTGATATCATATTCTTCCCTGACAAAGACTATCCCATTAACACCAATATTCTCATTACCAAAATAAAAAAATTTAAAAGGAGAATTCAAAACAAATGAAGAAAATAATAAAGAATATTATAAAAACTGTTTTTACCCAACTTTATATTACTAAAACCAACAAGTTAAACAAAGTGAATTATTATTTTCAAAAATATAAAATGTCCAGATTAACAAAAAAAGAAATGGAGGATTTAGCCAATCCAATCTCACAAAATAGTAACTAAACAAGTCATGGATGCACTCCCAAAGTTAAAAAAAAAATACCAGGACTGGATAGATTCATTAGCAAATTCCATCAAGCATTCAAAAGAACTCAATTAATTCTAACATTTTACAAACTTTTCAGAAATAGGAAATAGATGTTACAAATTTCTTTTCATGATATAAATTTGGTTTTCATATCTAAACAAGAGACTCAAAGTAGAGAAGCAAAACTATAAATTGCTATCCCAAATGAGTATCAGTGCAAGATTTAAAAATAAAATATCAGCAGAGAAGCTACACCAACATATCACAAAAATTATAGAGCACAACCATATTGGATTTTGACCAGGAATTCAAGACTGGTTCAATATTATAAAAACTATAAACACGGCTGACCATATCAATAACAAGAACAAAGAATCACGTGGCTATATGAATAGATACATAAAAAGCTTTAAACAAAAGACAACACTCATTTCTGATAAGAAACACTAGAAAATATAGGAAAAGAAAGACATTTCTTCAACAAAGGGATGGGAAAGGAAAGGAGTAGGTATTTATGTAGCACCTACTATGTGACAGGCACTGTGCTAAGTACTTTTAAAAAAATTATCTCATTTGATCCTCACAAGAACCTGTAAGATAGGTGCTATTATTATGTCTTACATGGAGTGTATAGCAATAGTCAAAAGCCATTATATGTAATGGGGATAAATTAGGTCTTTCCAGTAAGAGTAGGGGTAAAACAATGATGTCCATGGTGCCCACTAATCTTTAATATAGTGCTAGAAATGCTAGCTAAATCAATGAGAAAAATAAAATTGAAGGATTAAACATAGGCGAAGAAGAAACAACATTACTGCTTTCTGCCAGTGTTATAATGATATGTTTAGAGAACTTCAGAGTATCAAATAAAAAATTAATTAAAATAATAACTTCAGCCATGTTGCAGGATATTAAAAATATCCACATAACTTGTTAGCAATCCTACATATTACCAACAAAAACCAACAGGAAAAGATAGAAAGACAAATTCCACTTAAAATAACTATAAAAGTATAAAATATTCAGAAGTCTATACCTACCAAGACATACATACTCTATGAGGACAACTACAAAACATTCTTTATACATATATTGACCTAATTAAAGAAATTTTCATTGCTCTTGGGTAGGCCAAGCCAATACAAATGAAAATATTTCCTAAATCAATTTACTAATTCAATGTCATTCAATGTCAAAGAATTAAGTTATGGATCTAAGGGAAATGTAATAAAATTCATTTCATGGAAAATAGTAAAAAATTGGGAAGGGAGGAGGCCTATCTGTACCGGAACTCAAGCAATACTACAAAGCAGTAAAAATCATCACAATTTGGTATTAGTAAAGAAATAGAGAGGTTAAACGGTAGAATAAGTTAGATATGCAACAAATATAAACAAATGAATATAGTAACCTAGTGTTTGATAAACACAAAGATTCTTTCTACTGAGGTAAGATTATTTACTATTTGACAAAAATTGTTGGAAAAAGCAGTCTGGCAGAAGCTAGGTATAGGCCGACATGTCACACCATATACCAAGATAAGCTCCAGAATGATACATGACTTAGACATAGTGAATGTCATTATAAACAAATTAAAAGAACAAGAAGTTATTATTTTTCTGATCTATGGGTAAGGGAAGAGGTTGTGAACAAATAAAGGACTGAGAGAATCACTGAAGATAAATCAATTTTGATTGAATAAGTAATGGAGTAACATGATCTCAGAATAATCCAAGTCACAAGTAACCCAAAGGGCAATGAAATGACATGTATTAGATAGAAGTAGGTTGAAGCATATTACCAGTATTTACTTGAATGCACCAAATAGTACCAGAAGACTGTTAGAAATGGACCAGTCACAATGGAGGTGAGTTGGTCATGTAGCCAAAGTAAGGTATTACAGATGGATGGCCCAGGTATTGCATTTGTATTCATGAAATATTAAAAGCATAAAAGGAAGGCATCAAGCATATTGGGTAGATCATCTGTGGCAAAGTTATAGAAGGGTATGGACAAGAACCACACGGGCAAAGGACGCCGAAATGGATTTCAACTGGTACTAGCAGTGCCCACACTGATGAGATTATGAATCAATCCACTAAAGCACTAAAGTATAATTTTGCATAATTATTTTTCAGTATATTCTTAGAGGCTCAGACTAAATAATCTCTAAGGCCCCTTCTAGCTCTAATCCTATTAAATCCTATGATCTTATGTGTGTTATTTTTAAAGGGGTCTAATGGGAGGAAGGAGGTTGAAGGTTGTCTATATTTGGAAGTAGCTTATATGCAGACCAATAAAACATGTCTCCTTCAATTTGCCTTTTCAGGGTGCTTTCTACATTCATTGTCTTCTGGCCAAAATTCTTCAGGACAATATTTCCCATAAAATCCTCCTCACACTCTAACAGTTATGAGTCAGCAAGCAGATGTAAGGCTCACTCAACTCAGTCCTTGAGAAGAGATTCTAGAGAACTTCCCATTGCCTTCTCTAGGACTTTTTCCTGGGCTTCTTGGAACACTATGACAACATGCTCAGAAGAAGAGATAGAAGGGAAAAGTGGGTCCTTTAAAAGGAAGGGGAAATGGTATCATTTAACTAATACTATCCTAGTGTTACTTAGTCTTTGCTATCTTGTAGTTTATCTTAATAGCCTCACCAACTCCACCAATAGTAGTGTATTGCTCCATTTTGGTTTGGTTTGGGGTAAGCGGGCATCGTCTTTTGTTTCTATCAAGAAATTCTGAGGCATTTGTCTCCAAACTTTCTAATCCTTTTCAGACTGAGATTTGACTGCCTTTATGATAGTACAGATTAATCATGCCACAAAACTGCCTTCCTTCCAGGAATATTCCAGATCCAGATTGTTTATAGTAAATATGAAAGAGATAAGTAAGTTCCATACCATCCCCGTAAATCCAAAGCCACTCACCATGAAGACTTTTATGAGTCAGGCAAAATGACTTAAACCTGGAAGGGGCAGTGTTATTACTGTGTCACCTCTGCTTCTCTTCAGATGACTAGTCTTTTCAATCTGCTTAGTTTTTGAGTAATTAACAAATTCCAGGAAAAGTTTTCATCACATTCTAAGTTTCTTCCCACCACTTGCTCTTTCTCCATGGAATAATAGACTGGCACTGAGTCAAGAAGCTCCCTCAGGGGCTTGCCTTCTCCCACTAAGGTACCCTTAGCTCTGATCTTATGTATGAACTAGTTACAATTCTTTTTTATATATATTTATTTTTAAAGTTTATTTTATTTTTAATTTATGGAATAAAACAATATGTATAAATATATGCGTAATATAAATAAATATATGTAATATATGTTATATAAATAATACATTATATAATATAAACATATGCATAAAAATGATTGCACATGAAACTGGAAGTCTTTTACGTAACTTTCTATTCCTTTTAAATATATAATAAAGTTATCATGTAAATAGGCTCTTTTTCACACTCACTGGCTCTTTATGCCCCTACCCTGAGGCCTTAGAGAAAAATAAGCAAATCTTACACTTGGCACAAGTCTAGGGTTGTCCCAAAGGGAAATAGAAAGATGCTCCATGTAAAATGTAAAATCTAGTATAGGACAGCTATTTATTACTTCAACACAAAAAAAACTCAAAAGCACATTAACAAAAACTTAAAGGTGACACAGAAAATTATAAGTAGTACTATGTTCTATCATGAAGTTGATCCTTAAAATAGTCAAACAAAGATATTTAGGGAGGACTGCTAAATAGAAATTGTACCTTTACCTTAGCTTTACATTAGTCAAACAATTCCTTTAGGTTCCCTTGACAAACCGAGGCAGGGTTTGGACTCTTCCTCCAAAGTGGTTTTATTTTCCCTGAAGCACTGTTGTAATTGCAAAGGGCAACAAATAGGGAGCCCAAGAATCCCAAATCCCCAAGGCAGCCACTCTCAAAAATGTTCTCTCATGATTGCTATTCTCTGGAAACAAAACACAAAGCAGCCAAGGTCAACCCTTAGGCTCACCAAGGTAGTAGATGCTCTAGATGACATTTTTAGGAAATTGCCGTTAGTGGGGAGGAAAGAGACACATCTCCCAAGGGAAATAGGGGAAAGGGAGAAAGAAAAAGAGAGAAGGAGTGGGAGAATGAGAGAGAGGAGGAGAAAAAGGAGGAAAAGGAAGGGAAAGAAGAGAGAGAGGGGAAAGGAGAAGAGAGAATTTTGGAGGGAGACGGAAGAGGGAAGGAGAAGGGGGGGAAAGACAGGTAGAGAGAGATCTATGCCACATGCTCCAGAGAGAGAAAAAGAATATGAAAGGGCAGAGGTCAAGCAGCCCTTTTAGGGTCTACTAAGTGAGTGACCACCCTGTCTCAATGACTGTTAAAGGGATTGCTTCAACACTCCAAAACATCAAGTCCTTCAACTTTGAACCTGAGCACATTTAATTCTGACTTCGGATGTAGCCTAGGATCCGACAGATGGGAAGAAGGGGAGAGTGTCCCGTATGTACGCCCACTACATCCAGGTTCATGACTTTTACTGCCTCCTGCCACTGAACACCCCCACCACTGACTTTGTTTCTCAAATCTGAATCATACATCCCTGAGGGCATAGAGTTAGAGCTATCACAAATTAACAAATTAACAAGGAGTTAACGTGATTGCTGAGCCATTGTCAGTGATCATGGGATTTGGGGAAAACAGGAAAAATACTACATGACCAAAGAAGGACAAATACTGTGCCTGTGCTTGTTTATTTGTTTTTAAAGGGAAAGAGCATGGAATCTGCAAAGTAAGCTAGCAAGCTTCACTTTTATTTATGTAAAATTTCTAGAGCAAACCATTAAAGAGATAGCTGATAATCATCTAGAAATCAATGCAGGGATTACAAAAAGCCAACACAACTACATAAAGAACCGGTCATGCCCAACTAATTCTATTTCTTTTTTTTTGACTGGGTTTCTAAGCTAATAGACCTAGGAAGTGCTTTAGATATAGTTTACCTAATTTTTGGCCACTGGATTTAATATATTAATAATTTAATTTCTACTACTTAGTATTTTGGTAATACTATTCTTGTAAAAAAGATGGAAGAATGTGGACTAGATAGACTATAATAAGAAATTAGATCAGATTCCAAACTGACTGAATGATCAGACTCAAAGCGTAGTTGTGAATGGCACAGAATTAGTGTGGCAGGACTACTCCAGAAAAGTACCGCAAGGGTCTCTACTTGGTCCTGTGCTCTTTGACATGTTAGTCAAGGACATATAAAGTCCCAGATAGCATGCAGAGGAAATTTGCAAGCCGGGTGATAGAATAAAGATTCAAAAAGATCTTTACAAGCTAGATCAAGGGTAAATCAATCTGCTGCCTGTTTTTTAATGCTTGGGAAAACTAAGACTAGTTCTTATATTTTTAAAGTTCACAAGACATACAAAAAGAGGTGGCAAGTCACATTTGGCCCTGAGGCTATAGTTTACCAACCTCTAGGTTAGATTATTAGAATGAATCTAATAAGATGAAACCCAATATGGATAAATGTAGTCTTGTATTTAAATTCCAAAAAAAAATCAGCTTTACAAGTACAGAGTGGAAGTGGCATGGTCTGGCTGAAAAAGATCTGGAGATATTAGTGGACTACAAACTTAGGGTGGCTCAACAATATCTTATTGTGGCTAAAAAAGCTAATGGAATCTTGGGCTGCATTAAGAGAGGCATGGTGTCCAGGACTAAGAAGAAGAGAGATCCTTTGTACTCTTCTATAATCAGGCCACATCTAGAGAACTATGTTCAATTCTGGGCACCACAATTTAAGAACACAGATGAGCTGGAGAGCATAAGAGGTAGGGGTGGAGTGGAGGTAGGGGTGGGGTGGAGGTTGGGATGGCAAACAGGAAGGAATAGGACTTGATGTCCATTTCATATGGGTATAATGTGTAGGAAGTGGGGATGTTTAGCTTAAAGAAGATTCAGCAGGGTCATAACTATCTTCAAGTACTAGAAGAGCTGTTCAGAGGGGGTTAGACTTGTTCTGTTTGGTCCCAGAGAGCAGAAGCAGGAGCAATGGATAGAAGCTGCAAAAAGAGAAATTTCAACTTGATGTCCAAGCTATAGGAAAAAAACATCCTAAAAATCAGAATTGTCCAAAAGTGGGATACGCTGTCAGAAAGTGATGGTGGTCTTCAAGAAGAAGCTAAAAGACTGTCAGATAAGTTATACTAGAGATTCTTTGTGGGTATATGTGAGATAAGAAGACCACGGAGGTTGCTTCAGCCGCTAAAATTCTGTGTAAATATATCAAACTTAAAAGTGCTACATAAGTCTGAGCTATTGTTATTATTCATATAAGTATTCATTATGCCCCAATGGGTGGGTCACTTCACATCTCTGAGGTTGTTTGGTTCTCAAAATTGGATATTTTCACTCATTTGCTTGGGGGAAAGAGCATAGGACATGGAATCAAGACAATGGAGTTTGAATTTCAGCTCAATATTATTTATTATCTGTGTGACCTTAAGCAAATCACTTCTTCTACTTGAACTCAGTTTTATCATCTATAAAATGAGCGGACTTTCCTAGATCATCTATAATTTTAGAGTTGGAAATGAACATGAATTTCATTCTATCCAATTCTTTCATTTTACAAATGAAGAAAATAAGGCTCAGAGAGATAAGGTGACCTACCCAATGAGACCACATGAACATTGCTTAATAATAACAGTAATGCTAGCTCACACTCAAGTGGTGCCTTTAAAGTTCATACACTGTCACCACAACAGCCCCAGAAGGAAAGCAATGTAAGCATATTTACTCCTGTTTTACAGCTGAGAAAACTGAAGCTTAAAGAAATTATTTGCCCAAGTTCACTGATTCAGTTTGCCCCAGGGCAAAGCCCCAAACTCAGATCTCCTGTTTCTTTACCCAGTCCTCTTCCCACAATACCACAAAACACAGTTATTACTATTACATGTCTGTTGGTCCCATCCTGATAGTAAGAAGCCAATTGAAGACAATTCTATAATCTGATCCTATAAAGTCCCAGTCTGATTAACTTTGTTTGGTTCATCTTTTCGTACCAAGTCTTTTGATGATTATGCTACCTCCTTTTGGAATCAAGTACCTGAAAAACTGGACTTTTGCCATTAGTTGCCTTGCCCTAAAAAATTCTTTGCTGTGGTTTCTTTTTTGAGTTGGGTTGTATCCTTTATAATGTTCTTCTCTCCTCCTCCACTGGCATCTTCATTATGAAACTATTTGACAACATTTTTCAATTTTTATGTTATATTTCTGGGACTACCACTCTCCTTTTTCTGTTTTTCTGGTTCATTGGCTATTACAGAGACTAATTCCATCAACTTCAAGATGATGAAGAACTCTTATGACAAGATTTCGGGGGGCTCCCTGTCATTTTGCTTCCTTGCACTATTAATGTGCTTCCAGGATTTGAAAAAAAAAATAACTTCGGCATCCTGTGTCTAAGATTACCCTAATTGTAAAAGATCAGCATAATAATGGCCGACATGATCACCAAGAATTCCTTTCACTACATGCATAAAGAACAAGAAGCTCTTTATGAACAATAGTAGTAACAACAACTCATATTTCTCTTGTGCTCTAAAGTTGTAGGATCATAGAATCATAGATCTAGAACCGGAAAAGACCTTAGGCTGTTCAGTAGAATCTCTTTATGTCACAGATGAGGAAACTGAGTCCCTGAGAAGCTGTGACTTGCCCAAAGTTTATAAAATGCCTTCCTCACAAAAACCCTGGGAGGTAGGCAGCTTAAGAATGATTATCCCAGTTAGAACTGGGTAAGCAATTTCTTTCAGAACACAACTAATATGGAAATGTGTTTTGCACGATTACACATGTATAACCTATATCAAATTGCCAACCATCTCAAAGAGGGGAGGGGGAGGGAGGGAGAGAGGGAGAGAATTTGGAGCTCAAAATTTTTAAAAATTTTTACATGTAATTGGGAGAAAATAATATATTATTCAAACAAAAAAGGGTTCCGTAGAAAATGAAGTAATTTCAGCAAGTTTCTATGAGGCCTCATTTCTCAAATAAAGGGAACTGAGTCAAATTTTTTTAAAAAAGATCCATTTCCCAGTTGATAAATGATCAAAGTATATGAACAGGCAGTTTTCAGAAGAAGCAATCAAAAGTGTCTATAGTCATATGAAAAAAATGTTCTAAATCACTATTGACTAGAGAAATACAAATTAAAACAACTCTCAGATATTACCTCAAACCTGTCAGACTAGCTTACATGACAGAAAAGGAAATGACAAATTCTGCAGGGGATGTGGAAAAATAAGGACACTAATGAACTGTTGGTAGAGTTGTGAATTGGTTCAGCCATTCTGGAGTATAGTTTGGAATTGTGCCCAAAGAACTAGAAAACTGTGCATACCCTTTGACCCAGTAATACCACTACTATCACTGACCTAGTAGATTAAAGAAAAACGAAATGGACCTATATGTGCAAAAATATTTCTAATACCTCTTTTTGTAGTGGCAAAGAATCATCAATTGAGGGGATGCCCATCAATTGGAGAATGGCTAAATAAGTTGTGGCATATGGTTGTGATGGAATACCATTGTGTTTTAAGAAATGACAAGGAGGATGACATTACAAAAACCTGGAAAGACCTATATGAATTGATGCAGAGTCAAGGGAGTAGAAGGGGTTCATTGTACACAGTAAGAGCAATGCTGTAATGATGATCAACTGTGAAAGATTTGGCTACTCTGATCAATGCAGTGATCCAAGACAATTGCAAAGGACTCATGATGAAAACTGCTATCCACCTCCAAAAGAGAACTGATGGCCACTGAGCACAAACTGAAGTATAATTTTCTCACTTGCTTTATTTTTCTTGGTTTTTTGTGACATGGCTAGGATGGAAATGTTTTACATGACTTCATTGGTATAATTGATAGCATATTGTTTGCTTTCTCAATGGGTGGAGGAGGGGCTTGAGGGAGGGGGAGAATCTGGAACCCAATTTTTTTAAAGAATGTTAAAAATAAATAACAATTTTAATAAAATGATTATTTCCTTTTTATATCTGAGGAAATTGAGACCCAGAGAGATTGTGTTTTACCCAAGGAGAATAAATTGCTTTCTTCACAAAAAATCCTGTGAGACAGACAGTATAAGAATGGATTCTTCCTACTTTACAGATGAGGAAACTGAGTCCCAGAGAGGTTGTACTTTATCCAAGGTTAATAAAGTGACTTCCCCACAAAACCCCTGCGATGTGGGTAGGGGACTGTATTTTAGATATTGAAGTAGGCAAATGTATTTTACAGTTGAGGAAAGTGAGTCTCTGAGAGGTCATATCTTGCCAAGGTTAATAAAATGCTTTCCTCATTAAAAACCCAATGGTGTTGACAGTATAAGAATGCTTCTCCCTATTTTACAGGCAAGTAAACTGAGTCTCAGAGAAATCAAGTTAGTTGTCCACTGTCATACAATTGATCAATTTTGGGGCCTGAGCTCAAACCTAGTTCCTCTATTGGACAAGGTTTTAGGTTGTAAGAAATGGGCAGGAAGTCTGAGCCTGGCAATGATAGGAGAGTGTATAAGCAAGGAAGAAGCTGCCCTATTCCCTGTCACCCTCTGTCTATCACAATAACTCCTAGCCTGCTCAGCTTCAGGAATATGGTTTTGTTCATACCTCCTTTCTCTCATGCTTGGCTGCTTTTTACCTTCTTATTCCCAGGGCATCTCCTGGAAAAGGAAAAAATGTGTGCCAACTAATCTATAGTAAAATTGCTCAGGGATGGATGGCCGTGATCCAAGAAATCCTATACTGTTTTCTCAACAGTCCTCTTCCAAAAGAACAAGCCTCTTTATTCAGATGCCTATAAGAATCCAACTGCTTTCTTTGAGGTGAAATGGACAATACTAGGTGTGTAACAAACTCTTCACCTCCACACGAGGCTCTGACTCCAAGGGTTACTGCATGTGACTAATGCCTCCCTGAAAGCCACCTTCTCTCCCTGAAGTTGTCTAAGCATGTGAACAATGCATCAGAAGTTCCCCACATC
Organism: Trichosurus vulpecula; assembly: GCF_011100635.1. Lineage (NCBI taxonomy): Eukaryota > Metazoa > Chordata > Mammalia > Diprotodontia > Phalangeridae > Trichosurus > Trichosurus vulpecula. The sequence goes on from NC_050581.1 coordinate 84,338,119, forward strand.
CCTTTTCAGCCAGTACAACTTTGCTATATCCAGCATCAAGGGACCATTGGGAACAATCCCCAATTTTATCCCCAGAACATCCCTTCAGGTATTCCAGTTTCTGACATCCTGGAAGATGAAGTGGCAGGTCAGTGTATCTCCCAAGATAGACCCCAGGGACTCCATTCCACTGATACCTCTTTGCTCAACATGGACCATAAAGAGCCAGTTGGAAACAGTTCCCAAGACCAACAGCATTGATCCCACAGACTGTGCCAACTCTTGAATCAATCCAGAATCAGGAGACAGCTGATGACACCTTCCAAGCTCACACTCCATAGATCTCCCACCCCCCAAAATCCTGTGCCCAGAATCAAAGGACCATATGAATACCACCACCTCCCACATCCAGGTTTACTGTGTCCATACCCACTTCCCTACCTTCATGGATACCCACAATTCTTTCCCCCACCTCTGAATTTCTTTCCCGTTTCTTTATTCAAACATGATTGCAACTTAAAAGTAAAGATAATTTTCTCAAAAACACAAGGCATTCATGTTACCTACATTGGAGAGGACTTGCCTGTTGGAGACCTTGGCTGGGTCCCCAGCCTCCTTTCATGTCCTCATTTTACCTCTCTTCCTCTTGACTGGATTTGTCTAAATAAACTAAGATATTCTACACAAAAAAAGAAGTTCCCCACAACCCCCATGTGACAGGCACAGTCTCTACTGTAATCTCTTACGTTCTAGTGTAGTAAGGGTAGATTGGCCTATGGGAGTCATGCCTTGAAGCCTGCACAGAGCTTTTCTGCCTGGTTTCAGTCTACTATGGGGATGCTTGGGGAAAAAAAGACTTCTGTCCATGAGTGACTGAGAGGCTTGCAATTAGGAGAAG